>NC_091950.1:126984995-127648877 GCF_031021105.1 Erythrolamprus reginae
GTAAGCTCCTTAAAACCCACCTCTGTCGTCAGGCATGGGGGAATTGAGATATTCCTTTCCCCCCAGGCCTATACAATTTATGCATTGTATGTTTGTGTGTATGTTTGGTTTTTAATAAGGGTTTTTAGTTATTTTAAATATTAGATTTGTCATATGCTGTTTTATTGTTGTTGTTAGCCGCCCGAGTCTACAGAGAGGGGCGGCATACAAATCTAATAAATAAATAAAATAAATAAATAAAAGAAAATATATGTATAGAATTAATCTTTTTTTGGTTTCATGTTACTTGAAATGTCTGGAACTGCACAACATTAACAGTTAAGGCTCAGTGAAAACATTTTTCTAAATATTAATATGAACTGGGGCGGAAGACTATGCAGTGCAGGATAGCATTGAACTGAAACCTGCATCATCCTTTGACATTATCTTTTTACACAATTCAGAATACAAACAGATCCTCCACAAGGATGCCACAATAACCCAAAATGTATTTTATGTCTTTTTTTAAAATCCAAACTGTCAAATTTGGCTCCAATGAGTTTGAACCAAAAAATCTACCAGAAACCAGTTTTTCACATTATATCGCAACTCATAAAGGATTCCTTTGCTCATCATGAAAGCAATCTATTTCACCCTGGCATTTATCATCAGATCTGGGTTTGAAACTGAGAACAATAAAGGGGAGATCCACCAAATGCATCAACAGGGGGATACACTCCAAGACCAGGGAAGTATTAATACCACTCTACTACGCCCTGGTCAGACCACATCTGGAGTACTGCATCCAGTTCTGGTCACCACACTTCAAAAGAGACATTGAAACTCTGGAGAAGGTGCAAAAAAAAGCAACCAAAATGATTAGGGGACTTGAAACCAAGACTTAAGAAGAGAGATTGCGGGAACTGGGCATGGATAGCCTAGAGAAAAGGAGGGCCAGAGGGGACATGATAGCTGTATACAGGTATATGAGGGGTTGCCACAGAGAGGAGGGGGCCACTCTATTCTCCAGAGCACCAGAGGGCCGGACGAGGAACAATGGCTGGAAGCTGACCAAGGAGAGATTCAACCTAGAAGTAAGGAAGAACTTCCTGACGGTCAGAGCGATCAACCATTGGAACAACCTGCCTGCGGAGGTTGTGAACTCCCCAACTCTGGACACTTTCAAGAGGAGATTGGACTGCCATTTGGCTGGGGTGCTTTAGGATTCCTGTTCAGGCAGGGGGTTGGACTTGATGACCTGCATGGTCCCTTTCAACTCTAACAATAAATAAATAAATTAACCCATTAACCTCGCAAAGTTGTAGCTTGTTCTTTCTTTAAAGACATTGGTACCTTGGAGATCAGAAATCCCAACTGTTAAGACTTGCTAATGTTCATTAAGACTGACTAATACAACTCTTATGTTCAAAATTCAGTAAGAAAATATACCTTTCCTTGTTTGGAGGAATTAATCTTGATCACAGACACTTTCCCCACGTGATCACCAACAAAAACACGGAGTGCATTAGTATCCCAACAAAGAGCTGTTACTTTTCTGCCTTTGTGCTCAGAAGAAATATAAATCCTCTCTGGCTTCCCACGGCGCTCTTGGTTTAATTCCCATACAACAACAAGGCCTTGACTGTAAAAATAAAGTTTGTTATTTTTAAGCCACCACTGCCAGTCAGAACTGATCACAGCACCCAATGTTTCTGCATATCAGGACGATAGTGTATACATATTTATTCTTCAATCTATGCACTGTGTGGTAGCACAGTGGAGCATCTCAAGTTCTAAATATACTATTACGTGAAAAGGCTATTAGTTAAATGCATGAACAGTCTGGAGAAAAGACTGGACATCTCTAATTTTAGCATTCATTTCACTTTCATTTTTCTCAGCACATATTGCCCACACCCAGTTGCGACCCTACTTGGACCGGGAGTCACTGCTCACAGTCACTCATGCCCTCATCACCTCGAGGCTCGACTACTGTAACGCTCTCTACATGGGGCTACCTTTGAAAAATGTTCGGAAACTTCAGATCGTGCAGAATGCAGCTGCGAGAGCAATCATGGGCTTTCCCAAATATGCCCATGTTACACCAACACTCCGCAGTCTGCATTGGTTGCCGATCAGTTTCCGGTCACAATTCAAAGTGTTGGTTATGACCTATAAAGCCCTTCCTGGCACCGGACCAGATTACCTCAGGGACCGCCTTCTGCTGCATGAATCCCAGCGACCAGTTAGGTCCCACAGAGTGGATCTTCTCCGGGTCCCGTCAACTAAGCAATGTCGCCTGGCGGGACCCAGGGGAAGAGCCTTCTCTGTGGCGGCCCCAGCCCTCTGGAACCAACTCCCCCCAGAGATTAGAACGGCCCCCACCCTCCTTGCCTTTCGTAAACAACTTAAAACCCACCTCTGCCACCAGGCATGGGGGAATTGAGATCCTCTTTCCCCCTAGGCCTTTACAATTCTATGCATGGTATGTATGTATGTATGTTTGGTTTTTATATTAATTGATTTTTAATCATCAATACCAAATTACTATTGTACACTGTTTTATTGTCGCTGTTAGCCGCCCCGAGTCTCTGGAGAGGGGCGGCATACAAATCCAATAAATAAATAAATAAATAAATAAATATACAAACATCTTGCCTGCATCACTGAAATAAATCTTCCCTTGCCAAAACGTCATGATGGACAGTACATAAATCATTTGATTAACATGGCGGTTACCTGGTAGCTACAGCAACATAATCCTCATCATGTAAACAAAAGGCAACACAGGAAATGGCACCTTCCTACAAAGAGATAAAATGATCATCCTAGGTAGCATATTGTTTCCACAATGTCTGACCCCCCCACATACACACACATCACATACATTTTTAAAAAAATATCTACACCAGTCATAACAGCTGGTATCACTTATTTGTATTCTAAGGTCTAAGATTTTAAATGGTTTTTTTTCAACCTCTTAGCCCTGAAAAAAATTGAACATTACAAATGGAGTATCGATGAAGAAGTAATACTGGTAGCAAATCCGTTCCCCCAAATGGACTTTTCTTTTTTTTGCTGAAAACTAGCAAAAACAACATAAAGTGGTCACATGACCATGGTAAGCTGCAAGGAAATATGCAGTATTGTAAAAGTGAGCTGGTTACCAAGCACATGATACTTGGGGTGGGGTGGGGTGCAGTAGTTATAACTTCAAGACCAATCATAGGTAATTTGGGAGTGGGGTGTTTCATCATAATAGGAAGAGTTGTTAAGCAACAAGTCATTAAGCAACTACTACTGTATTAGGCCTCTAAAAATTAATTTTGTTTTTTTTCCCATTGCTTTTCTGAATCATCCTTTCCAGTTCCTGCGTCTTACAATCCATTCTTACACTAAGGTTGCTGCAAGTTTAATTCAGTCTTACCTTATGAGTGAGGAAAAGCCTCTGTTTCCAACAATCTTTCTGGATGAGATTTAGGCCTCCACCTGAACTCCCTAGTGCCAACCATTTTCGAGAAATCCCTACACATGTACACTTAAAAGGGGGGGAAGGAAAGTTTTCATTAAAAAGCTTCACTTTGTGTCTGATTCATATAATTAATCATACTTTCACTTTCAAGAAACAAGCAAGGAAGATCTAATGTTTGCTTCTACCATGTTCATTTTGAATTCTAGAACCCACAAGTCTTATCAACAACTGTTTAACATAAAACACATTGGCCATAAACTAGTGGCTCCTTGAGGCTATCTATCTATCTATCTATCTATCTATCTATCTATCTATCTATCTATCTATCTATCTATTGGATTTTTTATGTAGCTCCCATTCCCCTTCACACATCTGACATTATTTTTTTGATAAGTTAACATTTAAAAACACTGTAATAGACTAGGTCAAGTAGAAGAGCTAGGATATATAGATAACCAAAATGAAAAATGGAGAGTGTTTGAAGACAAAAAAATATCTCCCTCTGGGCAGAGAGCCACATTACTTTGAGACGTTTCCTTCCTTTTGCATCTCACCAGGTGTATCCTGATACATACCACAACGACCATATGCTGCCCTTGATCAAAAAAGAGGGTACAACAGTCCAGTTCACAAATACCACCATACTATGTTTTAATGTTAAAGATTAACCCTTAGAAAAGAACTTTGTATTGTGTATGCCTCTTCACTATCTGCAGAATTTCAGATACTTCTGCTTTCATTTTAGATTAACAAAGACAGTTTGTGATTGTAAACCTACTGGAGACAAAAGATCTAACATGAAATAAGCTATTGTGCCTTCCAAACATTAAACAAGTTTGTTGAACATGCACAGTTAAAACAAAGAAGGGTCAGAGACAATTGACTAAAATTGTCTTAATTTAAGTACAGGTAGTCCTTGACTTACAACTACTTGTTTAGTAATAATTTAAAGTCACAGTGGAATTTTAAAAAGGTGACACAATCATTTTACATATGACTGCTGCAGCATCCCCATTGCCACATGGTCAAAATGTGGATGCCTGGCAACTTGCATGGATTTATGACAGTTGCCCTGTCCCAGGATTGCCATTTGTAATCTTTCCAGTCAGCTTATAACAAGCAGTCAATGACGGAAGTAGATTCACTTAACCAGCACATGATTCACTTAATAAGTGCAGTGATTCATTTAACAACTGTGGCTAAAACGGTCATAAAATTGGGCAAAATTCACTTAGAAACTTCCCTGCTTTGCAATGGAATGGTAATTTTGGACTCAATGGTGGTCCTAAGTCAAGGACCACTTGCATTCATATAAATCCCTACTTGGGGTTTAGAATAACTACATACAAGAGGCTTAGATATCAGGCATCCAACAGTCTATTTTGGTCATAAATTGAGGGCAATCTGTAACCAATTTTGATGTTTATCATATTTCTGAACCCAAGATGCACTGGGGGGAAACCTGTGGAGAATTATTATGTATAATATAGCCAGGATTTAATCTACAAAATCACAGCAAACTTACAAGAATTGCCAAATCATTCTTTGCTAATAGGTCTAGCTGAAAAGTTGAAAAAAAGCTAACATTAATGATAGAGGGATTAAAAGTGTTGGTTATGACATTTAAAGCCCTTCATGGCATTGGACCAGAATATCTCCGAGACCGCCTTCTGCCGCACGAATCCCAGCGACCGATTAGGTCCCACAGAGTGGGCCTTCTCCGGGTCCCGTCAACTAAACAATGTCGGTTGGCGGGCCCCAGGGAATGAGCCTTCTCTGTGGCGGCCCCGACTCTCTGGAACCAGCTCCCCCCAGAGATTAGAACTGCCCCTACCCTCCTCGCCTTTCGCAAACTCCTTAAAACCCACCTTTGTCGTCAGGCATGGGGGAACTGAGATATCTCCCCCGGGCCTATACAATTTATGTATGGTATGCTTGTGTGTATGTCTGTTTAATAATGGGGTTTTAAAATATTTTATATTGTAAATTATTAGATTTGTTATAAACTGGTTTTATTGTGTTGTGAGCCGCCCCGAGTCTACGGAAAGGGGCGGCATACAAATCTAATTAATAATAATAATAATAATAATAATAATAATAATAATAATAATTTGTTCTGATAATTCCTAATAAAAATTGAAACTAACATTCAAAATATTTTGGCTGGCCATTAATCAAGTAGGAAGCTGAAACAGGAAGCAACATTTAATCTGGCTAAATTGCAGTTGTATCTGAGCAAAATATTAACCTTTCAGTTCCTCAGGCAGCTTGCAATTAAATTCTTTAATTCCATTATTTTATTTTTATAATTTGAAGTTAACTCTTATTTATCCAACTGTTTCAGTTGCAACCAACTAGCATAATTGCCTACAAGAGATCAGCAACTATAAATGTTGTTTTATAATGTATTGCATGCTACTAATATATAGGATGTTAAACTACAATAAAAAAGGGGGAAAAGTAGAAATATAGCTGTAATTCAAACATACCTTCAGACGACTGGAATCCAGCCTGAGAACAGAAAGCAGTGGACCAAGACATTCAAACTCTGCCAACACATGGCTGTAAGATTCAGATATTGCTGCCATGACAATGGCCTCTTACAAAATGTTATTGCTTCATTTTTCTATTTCTCCTGTAAGGACAAACATGAAATACAATTTCATACTGTTAATTTGGCTTCCGAAACTTATAAAGTTGATACTCGAAGTGAAAAATGCCCAACATGGCAGCTATATTTTAACCCAGTCCATCTGTGCTAATCTATATTTTGTTCCATAAACCACAGTAACTTACTGTAATGTAGTGAGTTAAGCTAAAGCCTGTTTTTTAAAACAAGCTCTTAAATTTATGCATTGTCCTAAACCAGAAATAATCAGCTACTTCAGGAAGATGATATAAACTTGTCAGATTAGGGCAAGACCAGTTGCCTCTTGAATGCCTACTTTTCCTTGTGCCATTGGGGAGTTGTATTTGTCACTTAACTGCCTTGCTTAGCAACATGTTGGGCACTCAGCTGTGGTGGTAAATCAAGTACGGTATTCATATAAATCTCTGTGGTTTACATACAAGAGATTTACACATGAAGCACCCAACAGACTATTTTTCTCCTCAGTCTATTTCCAAGGCACATTTTTTACAGGTTATGGTCAGTGAAGGGCTACCAAAATTTTTACTACCACACTGTGGGCGTGGCTTATGCAGGACGCCCTGCATTTTCTTTCAACATCTTTCAGTGCAAATTGGGCGCTCTGAGGTGGAGCTCCATTTTCAATACCCCGCTGCGTTCTCTCCGTCCGGGCAATAGCCCACCCCTGGTTATGGTGGATCTTTCCCAACTGTTCAGTTTTTAATATCAATCACTTTAGTCATAGGGTGGCTTAATCAGGGGACACAATAACTCTTCTCTTGGCACTAGCTTGAGTGGAGGAACAGGAAGAAAATATAGGAGGTGCAGAATGACTTAGAAGCTGCAGAGGAGAGGTTTTCAGGAACTGAAAGTACAAATTAAATAACCAATCCTCCAGTATTTACCAAGAAATGATCAGAGTCAGGCTTCAAATAATTACAAGCCATGGTTTCAAAACCCAGATTAAAACTCTCAACTTAATCTATAATCATTGTGGCTAATGTACCGTGACAATTCTTTTTCTGTGCATTCTTTTTTTTCCTTCTGTGCTGTTGAGTCCAACAAAGTTACACCTTATTCCCCAGCCTTTCCTTCTCCGCCTCAGTGTTGTTCCAGAACAGATGATCATTTAATACTTTATGAAGTTTTATCATTTAGATCAATCAAACACCATTCACACAAAAGTATCAGAAACCCACTTTGGATTTTTTTTTCTTTTTACCGAAAATGACTCCCTTATCTAAAAGCATAGCTGAGTAAACTGTGGTTTTTATATACAGTATATAAGAAGGTCCCTGTAATTTAAGTACCGGTAATTCTGCCAAATCGATTTCCTTTTGGGGGGAGAAAGGGGCTTTCTCAAGGTTGACTCAGCCTTCCGTCCTTCCAAAGTGGGTAAAATGAGGACCCAGATTGTTGGGGGCAATATGCTGACTCTGTAAACCACTTAAAGAGGGCTGTAAAAAGACTATGAAAGCAGTATATAACTCTAAATGCTATTGGTATTTCTCAGCATGGGCAGCCTGAGATAACTCCCTGATACATTCATGCAGAGAGAAATGTAGAGCTGACAATCCCTTGTTGAATGAGAAGAGGAAGGCTGTTATTTCCCAAACCTCCTTTTCGTGCAAAATCAAAAGAGGAGCTCCACACTCCAGCAAGAAGAGTAGAATGGGACAAAATTAAAAGCCACAAAGAAGAGGAGTCAACCTATTCTCCAAAGCACCTGAGGGCAGAACAAAAAGCAGTGGGTGGAAACTAAACAAAGAGAGAAGTAACTTAGAACTAAGGAGAAATTTCCTGAGTCAGACCGATTGATCAGTGAAACAGCTTGCTTTCAGAAGTTGTGAATGCTCCAACAGTGGAAGTTTTTAAGCAGATGTTGGACAACCATTTGCCTGAAGTAGTGTAGGGTTTCCTGCCTAAGCAGGGGGTTGGACTAGAAGACCTCCAAGGTCCCTTCCAACTCTGTTGTTGTTGTTGGTATTACACTACTCAAAAAATAAAGGGAACACTTAAACAACAGAATATAACTCCAAGTAAATAAAACTTCTGTGAAATCAAACTGCCCACTTAGAAAGCAACACTGCTTGACAATCAATTCCACATGCTGTTGTGTAAATGGAATAGTTGTGCAAATGAAATATTCAATGAGAGCATTTCATTCATTCAGATCTAGGATGTGTTATTTGAGTGTTCCCTTTATTTATTTTTTGAGCAGTATATTATTATTATAAGCGGGGCTTGGTTGGTGTGTGTGTGTATGTGTCCCCCAATCGTCTCCCCCACCGTCCCACGTTAGGCGGGAGACAGCCTAAAAGAGGTTCATACAAAAGCAACAGCAAGTTAGAGAAACGGCTTCTGCTACACGCATTTAACACACACACACACCGCCCGCCCCGTACAATACCTGTCTGTGATAGTCTACAGATTTACACGGAGTGTAAGAGCAGAAGAGCCTTCGAAAGGGGAAGTCCGGACTTCAAAAAGGACTCGCCGCCACTTAAAACCGAGCCGTCGTTTTCTTTTAAAACGCTCTTCGCCATAGAAAAAGGATCAGCTGGAGCCAACAGAAATGCAGCAGCAGAAGCCGCCGCCGCTCCACAGCCCCGCCCCTCGAGAAGAAACCCCGGCGCGTGACAGCGCGAGCTCTCTTTCTCCTGCCTAAGACCGCCTCCTCCTCCTAACCCCGCCCCCCGCCGAGACCCGCGTCATTTTGCAGCCGCCCCCTCCCTTCTCGCGTCACGTGACCGCCGCACGTTTTGCCCCTCCCCTCGCTGTTTTCCTCCTCCTCCCCCCCCCTCTTCGAACCCTGGCTCAGAGAGGATCCCCCTCCCCCCCTTCTCAGTGAGGCGCCGGCAACCGAGAACGGATCCGTCCATCCATCCATCCGACGTAACGCGAGGAAGGAAGAGGTTTGGGAAAGAAAAGCAAGGCGAGGTTTGACGGGACTCCAAAAAAAAAAAAGGCTCGTAAGGAAGGAGGCGGGAGCGGCCGCGGCGTCGACTCTATGGTCACCCGCCCCAACCCGTGTTTATTTGTTTGTTTGTTTGTTTTGGTTTGGGGGTGTTTTGTTTTTTTCCGGAAGGCTGTCATGGCGGCGAAGACGCGAAGAGACCGTTACGTGACCAGAAAAGAGGCCTGGGGAGCGACAGGTGCTGCTGTCACGTGAGATGGTGAGTGTCATGGCGGCGTCTGCCCATCACGTGACGTAGCCTTCCGGTCTGCCCGTGCGTGAGCGACCGCGCGGCTTCCGGTTCCTTCGCTGTGCTCCTGGCCGCTCCATGGCCCCGGGGGTGGAGGCGGCGGCGCTGGCCGCTGAGGTGTTTTCCCAGCCGTGAAGGGAACGGCGTGGAGGCTTAGGACCGCCTTTCTTTTCTTGTTTTAAAGCTCGGTGGGGGGAGGTTCCGTAGGACGAGCAAAAAAGGAGGAGCCGGTGGTGGGGGTGGAGGGGCCGGCGAGAGCACAAACACGATATATAGCCGCCCTTAACGGTAAGTGGATAGGACTTGTTTCAACGGTTCGGGTTTGAGGCTTTTCCCCAGCCTTAAATGTCGAAGTTTGGGGGCAGTGGAGCAAGTTGGCCTTTCGGGTTAAAGAGTTACTCTTCCTTCCTGGCTCTTCTTTTTTGCGAGGTCGGGCATTGTGACCCTTACGGGCAGGTGGCAGATGCGGTTGAGGGAGCGTGTTTTTCAAATCCAAGCTACTCCTAGGAGATATTTTCATTTTCATTACCTCGCGGAGTACATTTTTTCCTCTCCTTTAATGGGAAATGAGGTCTTTATGAAATACAAGTTTTTATTCCTTTTCTTTTTCTTGGATTCCCTTTCTTTATCTTGAGGTATAATAAAGTCTTTTTTAAATTATTATTTTTATTATTTTTAAATAATAATAATAATAAACGTTTATTTTAATGCCCTTTTAACAAAGGGCATGGCAGCAAACCATATACAACTAACAAGGATTACACACATAACCAAGGCAGGCATACAGCAAACAAACATTTGAGATATTTATAACCCCATTTCTGCCAGAAGTTAATATGTTGATGTTAGATATACAGTACATACACTTGTACATTACTTTGTTAACGTAATGACTGTACATTCTTTACACTACTAATCTATATCTCTGTATAATTCATTTGTCATTTCTTTTAACCCATTACAAAACTTTTTCCATATTTTATAATAATCCAAGCCCTCTTTCCCATGCAATTTCATAGTAAGCATATCCATTTCTGCGCAATCCATAATTTTTTTAATTATCGCCTCTTTCGGTGTCTCTTCCTTTTTCCATAATTGTGCATAAACAAGAGGAATTATCAAGTCTTATTCTCCGGGATTGCTTCTCTAAGAGCAAGGAAAGAATTTGCTTAGGAATAATTTTGCTAGAGGGAAGTAAGAAATGAGAGTAGGGTTTGGGATGATTTTTTTTTTTTTACAGGTTCACTGACATAAAATGAATTGAGAATTAGATAATAACAGGGTTTGCGCCATGGAGAAAAATGTAAACAAACAATCATGCTAATTCTGTTTATAACTATTGCTTTATAAACTGGATTCACTTTATGAACTTGGAGCACTGACTGTCCTTGCTAGTAATACATTCTTTAAAAATGAGAAATCCATCTATACTTGATTTAAAAATGTTTGGTTGCTGTATTACAGGATGTTTTCATTCAGGACAGTTAAGGATCTCCAACTTTTGTTTAGTGTAGGAAATTTGAGTAGAAGATTACTAGAGAAGAAAAATGCCACAACGTAAATAGGATGTGTTATTAGGCTGAGAAGCAATTTTCTTGGATATATGACATGGAGATAATAGAACATTCGGGGTTTTTTCTGTTTGATGTAAAAAATGTAATTTTTGCTCCTTGATGAATTGCATTAATTCATCTTTGCAAATTTTCTGATTGTGTAATTAATATTGATCCATAAATGAATATCTTAATATTACAATTAGTTAGAAGTTATATATTCTTCATTTTCTTAAAGTTATCTTTAAATGCCACTTCCACTTAAAATGCCTCTTCCAAGTTAAAATCACAAAGCAAGTTATAGTAAAGTTTAAACAGCGAAATATTTGATAGAAATTATACAACAACATAGAGAGTAAAAGCAGTTATAAAGATGTTTGAAACATTACACCTGTATTAGCCCCTTATTTGGATAAATGTTTCTTCACCTGGTATTAGAAAGAAAATACAACTCTGCATACTTTAGTGACATCCAGAATTCTACCATTCTGACTCAGGATATACTGTTGTAAATCAGTACTGGAAGAATGCTTTGCCTGAATATTTAAAATAGTCTTGAATAAATATATTTAAAACAACATAGATAGATAGATATGTCCATTTTAGAAGGTAAGCATAAATTGTTTCGACTGTGTGTGCATGAAGAGATTATTCTCACATGATAGTGACAGCAAGAACATGTATTTTTCTGACATTGGAGTCTCCTTTGAGAAAATTGTGCCCTGATATTAAATAGCTGTGAAATATAATATATGGGGCATGAAGTACTCAAAACTGTATTTTTTGTTGCTTTGTTGCTTTGTCCTTTAAAATCCCCAGTAACTTTTTGTAGAACCTAAAGTTGAAGTTTTACCCTGAAAAAGAGGGTTCTAGTTCAAGATGTTGAGAATTACTTAGTAGAATTTGAGGGAGCATGGAGTAAGAAATTAATTAACCATACTTATCAGAGTATAAGACAGTTTTTTCCTCCCTAAGAGAGGGTGGAAATGTCAGTGCATTTTATACACTGAATACAGCCATTTTTGGCCTCCCAAACCCTGCCTTGCATGTCCCATTTTTACAAAAAAAATGGGTCCATTTCCCCTAAAAACTGGACATGCAGAGGTTTTGGGAGGTGTGCAGAGTGCTCTTGGGCGCTGGGGAGGGCAAAAACTGGATGTGGAGGTTCAGGAGGTCAAAAATGAGCCTGTTTTTCAGAAAAATGATGCACAGAGGATTTGAGAGGCCTGCAGAGAACCTCTGGGTGCCAGGGAGGCTATAAACTTTTTTTTCTTGTTTTCCTCTTTGAAATCTTGGTGCATCTTATACTCCGGAAAATATGGTATGTCCTTGTTCCACACTAAAAATCAGTTTCTTGTAAATAAGTGGAATTACTGTTCTTCATGGGTAGATTTCATTGCATATACTATAGTAATTAGAATTTAACATGTAAGTACCAGTTTCAAAAATTGCTTTATAAATTCTCTTTAATTCAGTTTGTCCAGACAGATTTTAATCTGTGATTTGCAAGCTAGTTCTTTACATGTAAGTTACTGGAAGTTACTGATCTGTTTTTCAAAAGGCTAATGAAATTCATCTGAGTATATTCATTGAAGTTCATATAAAATGTGCCATCCAATTTTGTGTGTTCTTTCCTTCCCACAAGAGCCAGGTGCTGGGTTTTGTGTATGTGTTCTGTTTTTGTTTTGAGAACCCTGGAATGATGAAGGGGAAGGAACATTTAGCTCTGTGTTTTCTTCTGTGTGTATTCTGCTTTTACAGCCAAATATATTTACAAGCCAATTGTAAAATTCAATGGATTTGGTTTTCCTAAACCAAAGTGTGCTCCAAGTAGTTGATGGCCTTGTATGGAATATTGTGAGTAGGGCTTAAAGTGGGGAAGGACCATTGCATTTGTTACAGAAATATGTATTCATCTAATCTAACTTCTAGGTGAATTATTAGCAATGAAATTATTGGGAGGTGTTTTCTCTATATATTTTCATTTATCAGAGAAAGGTTTTAGAACATTCTATGTGGTAGCAAAGAAATAATGCCTATGTTTAGAAATGTTTGGGCCTATATTATGTTTAGGACAATGTTTATTTATGAAACAATTACAGTATATATTAGATAGACTTTGTCTTAATTATAGTAATAATATCTTTTAAATGTTATAGGCGTGTGTATTTAAAAAGTAAGGTAGGTACCGAAAGGACATTCCTTTGGTTTAATTTAAATCTAATGATAATCTGTTGCAAGAATGGCACTTACATTGTCTTAAGTGACCCATGTGTTTGTTGGATATAGTCCAATATGTTAAGTTAATAATACCCAAAGGCATACACATTTCATGCTGTCCTTGTGATTACTATTTCCATGTGCCCCCATTGTGTTCTGCTCTGAAATATACTTTTGAGAACAGATTTTGAGAATCAACTGCACATGGAAAGAGAATATTATCTCTTGTATGAAAGGAAGCACTTAATATGGAGGAAATTATGATTTCCTTTAAAAATATTTGAAAACTTGTAGGGGGAAAGCAGGGGGATCTATGCCTTTATCTTTATTCTAAATATAATATTTTCAGCATTTGTGCAAATGCAGTACTTGACATCAGCACTTTCATCACAATAGATGCAGTATCTTTTCTCTTAAATCCTCTAACAACACAGTGTCAGAATAATAGATATCTAAAATTAAGAGAAAATTGGAACTCCTGTAATAATTGTATATATCCAATAGAAAGGCTCAGTAAACTATGCTTTGGTATTTTAAACATTCTTATGAAATCCTGTGCAATCCAAATATTTACAAAGTCATACAAATCAAATTAAATATAAAATATTGCTATTAGTGGTTTCTGGTATTGGTAGCTAGATTTACACCTAATACTAAGTCATGCCTTCTTTTAACCATCATAAGCCAAAAGCAAACAAACCTTACTACTTAGTGTGATTTGTTAATTTTATTTATTAAAATATCTCCAATTATGGAAACAGAATATTTATTCTAGTCATAATTTTTTAATGCAGAGGTGAAATGCTTCTGGTTCACTCATGCTTGTGGGTCACCTGAGAGCCAGTCGCAAAGAGAGCACGAGGCTCTGCCCATCCACCCTGATGCTGCCATTTGGGTTCTTTTCCCTCTTCACATGCACAGAACGCTTTCTGCATGCGCAGAGGGTAAAGAATCCAGATGGCAGCGTCCTGGTGGGTGGGCAGAGCCTCATGCTCCCTTTGGGACTGGCTCTCTGACAACCCACAGGCATGAGCGAACTGGGAGCATTTCAACCCTGTTTTAATTATATGCACCCAGTAGTATAAATCACAGTATAAATTTAAATACCTAGCTATGAAAATCAAATATTCTTTTTAATTCAATATCCTAGAGTAATCATGGCAACATCATCTGAAGAAGTGTTATTAATAGTGAAGAAAGTACGTCAAAAGAAACAGGACGGTGCTCTTTATCTCATGGCTGAAAGAATAGCTTGGGCACCTGAGGGCAAAGACCGGTTCACTATCAGCCATATGTATGCAGATATAAAATGTAAGTGAAAAACCTTTGGTGTTTTTTATTTTTTTGGTCTTATTGTGCTATTTGTTTGTTTGTTTAAATTTCTATGCCAGCCAACTGCCTAGGGACTCAGGCAACTCACAAAAAATAAACAGGTGTAGATCAATATAAAAAAAAAAACCCATTTCAATATTAAAATAATTACAATCATCCATACATTCATGGGCTGATCTCACCAATCATCCCCCCCAAGGTCAGTGATCCCAGGCCTGTCAGAAAAGCCGGATCTTTAGGGCTTTCTGGAAGGCCAGTAAGGTTGGGGTGGTGCAGGTTTCAGGGGGTAGCTGGTTTCAGAGAGTCAGGGCAACCACAGAGAATTCCCTCCCCTGTGGACCCGCCAGCCGACATTGTTTAGCTGACAGGACCCAAAGGAGCCCAACACTGTGGGCTCTTACCAGTTACTGGGAAGTATGTGATAGTCTGAAGATACTCTGGCCCTGAGCCATTTGGGGCTTTAAAGGTAATAACCAACATCTTGAAGCCAGTGCAGCTCACAAAGAATGGGTGTAGTGTGGGTGTACCTAGGGGCACCCACAACAGCTCACGTAGTGCATTCTTGACCAGTTGTAGTCTCCCAACTCTCTTCAGCAGTAACCCCATATAGAGCGCATTGCAGTAGTCCAGCCATGAGGTAATAAGGGCATGAGTGACCGTGAGAAGAGCCTCTTAATCCAAGTAGAATCGCAATTGGTGCACTAGTCGAACCTGTGCAAAGGTCCTCCTAGCTACAGATATCAGGGGTTGATCTAGTCTTAGCTGTGAATCTAGGAGGACACCCAAATTGTGAATCTGTTTTGTGGGGGTTAATTTCTCTCCTCCCACAACCAAGGAAGGACAGTTGACATAGTCCTTCAGAGGCAGTATTCATAATCGCTCGCTTGCTAAATTTAGTAAGATTTATATGCTGTCTTTCATTCTATGGTTCAAGAAGGTATACATCAACAGTCTCCAACCTTTCTGGCTTGGCGGCCCGGCACGGGGGGCAGGGGGATGGTTCCATGATAGTGGTATGGAATTGGAATTTGTCCGCAGAAGCATCCACTATTCACACAAATGGAGTTTCACACGTCCTCACCCTCACCCACAGTCCAGTTCTAAACAGCCCACAGCCCAGTAGGGAACCCCAGCCTGAGGATTGGGGATCCCAGTGTACATAATAAGCTTTCTGGATCATATATTGCCATAAAACAACGTCAACCCATTTGTACTGGTATTTTAAGAAATGAAGAGAAGTGATAAATATACACTTGCTCTTTTAAATTATTAAATTAAAAATGTATACAGTTTTGTTGATTTGGTTAATTCTCCAGGACATCCTTTGTAAAAATATTCAATGTTCATTACACAGGGTTATTTTTGCAATTCAGTATTATTTGTTATTATGTCAATGGCATATACTATTTTTTGATTAGTGTTTTTTAAGGTTCAATTTTGATTTTTTTTTATTGCTGTTTATAATTTTTCTATAGCAAAAAAAAAATGAATCCCTTTTTGCTTTGCAATTGGATGACTACCTAAAGAACTCATCAAGTCATTAGAGCTGTAGAAGAAATCTGGGAGCTGTACTGCTGAAAGTTACAATTTCAAGATAGTTGAGCACTAGTGGATAGAGCAATGGCATAATGATACATAAATGAATGGTGCCATTGTTCAATATATGTATGACTTGTTTATCCCAGAAGCAGTGCCATTTTCTAGGCGATCTAATGACCACAAAAAATAAAGGTGGGATCAAAATCAAATAAATATACAGAATTTTGGGACTTTGCGACCTATAAGCTACTCACCTTTGGTTAGGAAAATGCTATATATTCTAGAGAAAGGCTGTAACTTAATACCATGTACTAAGTACCAGCCTAATGTGTACATGCATTTAAAAATGATTGATATGCTGCTCTTTAAAGAGTAGGAGTTTCGTAGAAATCTGTAGATCTGTACACTGGTTTCTTTAAGGCAGATTAATAAACCGTTTGATGTTACGTAATACATGTTCTCTTTAATATAGGTCAGAAAATCAGTCCTGAAGGAAAAGCTAAGATTCAGCTTCAGTTGGTATTGCATGCAGGAGATACGACTAACTTCCATTTTTCTAATGAAAGTACAGCAGTAAAAGAACGTGATGCAGTTAAAGATCTTCTTCAGCAGCTGCTACCAAAGTTCAAGAGGAAAGCCAATAAGGAACTAGAGGAAAAAAACCGGTAAGAGCCTTCAATTAAAAATAAACTATTTGGGATAATCTGTTAACATTAAGCAGTAGCAATAAATACTGATTTGGATCTACATTTTATGCTATTGGAAGTTTGTGTATCTTTTCTTTTGTTAGAGATGGAATATATTTTTTCACTATCTTAATGAAAACCTGAAAGTTGTACAGTCACTTATAAGTCTAAACGAGATTGCATAATAAAATATAGTGTGTATGAGGGTATCAATACTACACTTGAGGTCCCATTTTTCTGTGTCTCAAAAGTATTTTTCCAGAATTTATCATTCTGAAGAATTGATAAAATAAACTTTCTAGTTGGTTGGTAGCAATATAATAAATTTTTAATAAATTAGAGTAGCATGCACACTTAAATTTATTGCAACATGTTTTTGTAGAATAGCAGAAAAACACTTTTATCTTTTTAACTGTAACTTAATGACTTCCTGACTAATTAATCTGGACATAATTTTGGCCTATAATGGGTTGTATAATCACATTACCTGTTTTGATTCTCCCATTCAAATGTATTTCTTACCTGAAATCTTTAGGATTTTGCTACATGTCTGGGAATCCTGAGTAATATAAAAATGCTTTTATTTTTAGAGACTTGGATGGAAGTCTTCATTTCCCCCCCATAGTACATTATATACATATTAGAGCTGACAGTGGAAGTTAGTTGCCCCAAGTTTTAATTATCCCCTTTCTCTAAATTTGCTTCAGTCATCCTAGTATGAGACAGGAACACTGCTCAGGTGTACAAAGTAAATAAAGGCATGGAAAAATCTCATTGTAAAACAGAAGCTTTCTTAGTGTATATTAGATATCACCATTTCATTATTTATTTGATAAACTCTACTTCTTGAATGCTTAATAAGCTTAATTATAACTTTTAAACATCTTCTTTACAGAATGTTGCAAGAAGATCCTGTTTTGTTTCAGCTTTATAAAGACCTTGTTGTAAGTCAGGTGATTAGTGCTGAGGAATTTTGGGCCAACCGTTTAAATCTGAATGCTTCGGATAATTCTGCAGCACCTAACAAGCAAGATGTTGGCATTTCTGCTGCTTTTCTGGTATGTTCATTTGATTTGTTTGGGTTTATAATAGGAGAAATTCCGATTTCTATATCTCTTCAATCACTGGTTTTATTTTTAATTCAACTCATACCTTTTGGTAAGTATGGGTTGAAAATTGGATTTCCATCTTAAATCAACTTGTTAGTAATACTTGAAAACCTTTACAGGAAGAACATATGTAGCGTAATACCTGCTGAATGAATGTTTATTTCTAAAATGATTTTTTTTTTAAATGCTGAATATTGTGTACAATTTTTAAAAAGGTAATTCAGGTGATCCTTGATTTATAACCATTTAATGATGGTTTGAAACTCCAGAAGCAGTGAAAAACTGATAACACTTCCTCAAAGTTACAATTGTTGCACTTCTACTATCCTGTAGTCATGTGCTTGTAATTTGTGAGCTGACAAACCAGTCATGTGATTGTAATTTGTGATCTGAGAAACCAGCTCACGGAGAGGGGCTGCATACAAATCTAATAAATCTAATCTATCTATCACATTTGCAGTGGTTGCAGCATCTTGTGATCATCCTCTGACAAGCAAAATAAATTGAGAAAAGCCCACTTGCTACCATTTCTGCATGCTAGAAATGATTTTAAAAACATCAAGTGACATGATGATTTGATTAACAACCAAAATTCCAGATCCAATTATGTATACAGTGATACCTTGTCTTACAAACTTAATTGGTTCCAGGACGAGGTTCTTAAGATGAAAAGTTTGTAAGACGAAACGATGTTTCCCATAGGAATCAATGGAAAAGTGATTAATGCGTGCAAATCCAAAATTCACCCCTTTTGCCAGCCGAAGCGCCCGTTTTTGCGCTGCTGGGATTACCATGAGGCTCCCATGCATGGGAAACCCCACCTCTGGACTCCTGTGTTTTTGCAACGCTGCAGGGGAATCTCCATAGGGGAATCTCAGGATCGCAAAAATGAGCGCTTCGCTGGCAATAGAAGTCCGGAAGTAGGGTTTCCCAGCGAAGGGAGCATCAGTGAAATCGCAGCATCACAAAAACACCGAAGTCCTCGAAACCCCAGACCTCTGTGTTTTTGTGATGCTGTGATTTCACTGAGACGCCCCTCGCTGGGAAACCCCATCTCCGGACTTCTGCTGGGATTCCCCTGGAGCATCACAAAAACATGGAAGTCCAGAGGTGGGCTTTCCCATGTAGGGGAGCCTCAGGGAAATCCCAGCAGCACAAAAACGGGTGCTTCGCTGGCAACGGAAGGTCTGGAGGCGGGGTATCCCAGCAGCGGCGGTGGGTTTGTAAGGTGAAAATAGTTTGTAAGAAGAAGCAAAAAAATCTTAAACCACGGGTTTGTATCTCAAAAAGTTTGTATGACGAGGCGTTTGTAAGACGAGGTATCACTGTACTAACAATTCAATTTGAACAGCAATTGAAGTAAATCGCAACAGAGTCTCAGTCATCCCCACCAAGCCAGAAGCAGGAAGCAACAGCTGAAAGGGATGAGATACATAATTAAAAACCATCCAACCAACTGCCACCTTAAGTAACACAATGTCACATACTCCAAAGCTGACCCCCCAAAAAAATAAGGCTGCAGAGTGCGATGAAGGCAGTAGACAAACCAGGGCTCCTTAAGATAGCAACAAGATTCACCCCAAGATTTATCACTCATTCACCCGCAAGCAAATCCATTGCGGATGATTGGACTCTCAACAAATATTTTTAAAATTGTTTGTATTCCTATGCTATTGCTCCAATAGATTTGAAAGCACATTTATCTACATGATTCAGTCAGGTCTTACAGTTTCTCTATATTGATTGAATATTCTTAATATGGTGAGCCAGGTTTTACGAGAAAAGGTTAAGATTTAATAGTGTGTTATTAATATTCCAAACACACATAATTTGTTTTTGAAGAACTTTGGGTCTTTGTGGTTGGAATATTACAAAAATATTTACATATTTTTGGAAAGACAATTGTATATCAGCATCAAAATGACTTGACAAAATGTACGTATTATTAATTTTTGAATTTACTCTTCAGTAATGCAATGGAAAGACTGGGCAATATGATTCTTTGTGCTTGTTATTTTACCTGTTATTTAAAAATTGGGTTGAACTATTTTTTAAATATCACTTTAATTTTTCTTGTATTGGTACTTTTCTCCTTTTTTGTTGAAATATTAACAAAAACTAACAAAAGTTATGGAAAACCATTTTGAAGATATTTTTATGTTGCAGGCTGATGTTAGACCTCAAACGGATGGATGCAATGGACTAAGATATAATTTGACTTCAGATATCATTGAGTCAATATTTAGGACTTATCCAGCAGGTAAACTTCTATAATGTAATGTAATATACACATATACTCCACTATTCTTCTGAACCTGAAATAATTAGATGTGAATTCAAAGAGAAAATTGATTGAAAGTATGAGTATGCCCACTCTACTCTTATCAACAAATTCTTTAAAAGCTGTCTGGTCTTAAGCTCATTTTCCCACTTGAGATACAGATCAATGCATATCTAATGAGTAATGTGATCCATGAATTATCTTTTACAAGAAAATATCTCCACTTGATCTTTTATATCGGCTGAATCATTCATTTGGCAAGTGTTCAGGTGTATGTGGAAATGGAGACCAAGAATTAATCCAGAGTAATTTTTTTCTATTTCATTGTGGAGCAAACTCTGTACAAGGATCGTGATCAATACTTTCAAAGACATTGATGGAGCCTTTTTGAGTTGTATTGCCGCACCATTATTAGACAGAATGTAGGAGGACCATAAATGGTTGAAGTTTAAAAGAGGGAATCAGTGGTCGAAATTCTTTATCCTTAAAGAATTCCTGGCAACACAGTTTATTGATTGCTTGTCTGCTATGGGGTGTTTTTCGCCATGCTTGATTACTTCTCCCACAATATCACAGACAACCTCATTGAGAACAATTCTGGAAATCTTTACGCCAAGAATCAACTTACCCAAACCATATGCCTCAACAGGCACTGTGGATGTGTAAGATAGTGAGTGTTGCTGGTATGATGTAAATTGCTTAAGATATCGCCAGGCATGGGGGAATTGAGACATCTCCCCCAGGCTTATATAGTTTTGTGTATGGTATGCTTGTGTTGTATGTTTTTTAAATAATGGGTTTTTAGATATTTTCTTTTAAATATTAGATTTGTTCACTGTACACTGTTTTGTTATTGTTGTGAGCCGCCCCGAGTCTGAGTGTGATACAAATCTAATAAATATAAATTGTATATGTACAGTGATGATAATATCACCTTGCATTTTGTGCAGAGGGTAGTAGTAAATGTTAGAAAAAAGAACCTGTCTACTGCTTAAAATGAAGAGACTGATTTTTAGTGCTCAAATACTTAGTAATGTGGAATAAAGTACCATATTTGTGTCAGGGAACAATGCTAAAATCCTTTTGATCGCATTCCAAATGCTCTTTTATTTGATATACTTGTTTATCTGAAATGATAAACAATGAGTTTGGATTACATGGTAACTACTAAGTCTTAATCTCTGTTTATTATAGTAAAACTGAAATATGCAGAAAATGTTCCACACAATATGACAGAAAAAGAATTCTGGACACGATTCTTCCAGTCTCACTATTTTCATAGAGATAGATTGAATGCAGGATCAAAGGACCTTTTTGCAGAATGTGCTAAAATGGATGAAAAGGGTATGTATACAAGCATTGTTGTATTTATAGTGAACTTTGGAAGCAAATAAGTCCTATAAAGTCACCAAGAGTTCGGTTTTATAATGAAAATTACTCAGATGTAAATCTTGTTTTTAGTGGGATTCACTGCCCATTTTTATATAGGCAGGGAGAATGTTTCTCCAGATTTCTTTTTGTCTTATGTGTATTTATCTATTTGTGTATTAAAATAATGGAAATTAAAAAGCATACAATAATTACAACCTCCTTCAGAAAAGGTTACCATAATTTTGAGTCACAAAGTGCTAATACATCTGTAAGGAAACAATGGACCAGCCAGGAATATAAAGTCATTTTTGAGTGTCGTAACTCTATTATGTGTAATAAAATGAACTTGGTTGACTTACAAATTAAACTAAAAGGAGAGACACACTAAAATGTATGCATGTATATATTTATTACCCATCTTCTTTATTTCATAAATAATTCAAAATAGCAAACATACCCAATGTTCCTTCCTGTTCTTTTTTTCCTACAACAGCCCTGAGAGATTGGTTGGACTTGAGAGAGTGATTGACCCAAAGTCACCCACTAAGATGAGATTAGAAGTTACAATGATTTGGTTTCTAGCCTGATGCATTAAATTACTAGACTTCTCTACAAAAGACACTGGTCTAGTTTGCATGTATGATGGAGTATAGTCTGTCACAGCAAGAATAGCATATTGCTGTTTCCACTTTCTCACAGATCTGGGTGGAGAATATTAGAATCTTCTCCTTCTGTTTTTGGTTATTCACAATTAATTGTTTCATGTGAGAGCTTGCATGAAGGAAAATCAGCGGGTGGTGAACAAAACCATTTCCACCACACAATAATACACAAGTGGATTCTCCTCAGTATTTAATGTTAACTACATTATTATATCATAAATCATGAAATAGTATTCCAGGAATAATACTAAATTATTCGTGGAATATTAATACTATGACAGAACCATTTCCTGACTATTATTGATGATGAAAATATATGTTGGAATAAGGTAATGCCCTGTGCTTCTTAGCGCTTTGGAATAGTTTATCATTATATATCTGACCCAACTTAAATTTGGTTTATTCTTTTGTAGGGTTAAAAGCAATGGTCTGTCAAGGAGTGAAAAATCCTTTATTAGATTTAACTGCCTTGGAAGATAAATCATTGGATGAAGTAAGTAAAAGAGATTTGAAAATATAAAATAAATTCTATACTGAGGGTGAGCAGAAATATACTTAAAAAGATCTGTAATTATTTAACCTTGAGAAATATATTTTTCTTTTTTTATAATGATAGCCTTCCTTATCAATTTGGATTCTCAAAAATAGATGCAAATTATATTTGCATTTGGTAGGAATCTTCCCTCACTTCTCCGTTGCTTATTGGAGAATTTACAGTAAAATTATGTGGGCTTTTCCAACATATGCTAGATTTTGATCTGAATGTGCATGGCACACCATCTTATTCAAGCATGGATCTTTTAAAGATACTGATTGTTAGAAGGTCCTGATTAGGTGAATTTGTAACATACTGCTGGTCTAAAGAAAAGGTGATACATCGGTTATACATTTGTATTAAGCCAATTATTCTTACAACATATTGTCTTATGTTTCATTTTTATAAGAACGGATATTCACATTTCTCATTCACTTTATTGCAAAATATAAAGGAATCTTGCTAGTTTAAAAATGCAGTTTTTGATAGCTTCACAAAAAAATTTCTCACTGAGCGATTTTGAATAACAACAACAACAACATATCATTTAAGGAAATGGCTTAATTGTAATAAATAGGAAAGGGGTGTTGGATAGAAAGGACTGGGTTTATTTTCATAATCATCCCTTTACATAGTGCTGCTGACATTGTTGGACTTAAATTGTTTCAGCTTGATTTTTATTCAGAGGCAGAAAAATGAATTCCTATGAAAACTCTTAAGTTTTGATACAGCCCATATTTTAATTAGTTCTTCATCCGTCATGAGTCAACATGTCTTTTAGGGTTTGTTTATTTATTTGTGGCAGGGTTACGGTGGGTTGGCACCATCCACATCCAACTCTACAAAATCAATAAAGGAAAGTAGCAACGCAGCTATTATAAAACGCTTTAATCATCATAGTGCCATGGTCCTTGCAGCTGGGCTCAGAAAACCGTAAGTCTCAATATAGAACAGATCTAGATATGAGAACTCGGAGGCTTGGAATTTTTTACCTTTGCATTGTCATGAAACCACTGCAGCAATGAAATGTAGTTTTAAGCTATGGCATACTTATTACAATATAATTGGGAAAAACAGCTCACACCTTAAATTATAATTTGAAAATCCCTGTTGATTGCCTTTTCTCCAAACACCTCTCAATATATACCCTTCAAATATGGAAGATTAGGTACATTCTCCAGAGAAAATTTGCAAGCACAAACAGAAGTGATGAATCCTGTGCTAGAAAAGGAATGGCCAAAATCAATTAAACGTATAATTATAAGTGTTGCTAATATAACTGAAATAATATTTTAATTAAAATAATTTTATCTAAGCTTAAACATTTTAAACCTAGGAAAGTATTTAGAAAATCATAAAAGTAAAACTATTGCTCAACTTTAGCAATTTAATTTGCAGTTGGATGATTTTGTAACTGCATCATCTTTTTCCAATAAATACTCCTACATA
The DNA here is from genome assembly GCF_031021105.1 of Erythrolamprus reginae. Lineage (NCBI taxonomy): Eukaryota > Metazoa > Chordata > Lepidosauria > Squamata > Dipsadidae > Erythrolamprus > Erythrolamprus reginae. The sequence continues at coordinate 127,009,019 of NC_091950.1, forward strand.
TATTAATTCTACCACGTAGGAAATATCGCATAAAATATTTAAAACACTTTTATTGCATTGCAATCAAATTATGACTTACAGGCTTGCATTCAGTCTTTTGTAATTCAAATCAGACCAGACATTTGCTGATCCAGGCACCAAGTAGATCTAAATCCACTTAATCATATCTAAGATAAATATGTCATGTGCTGTCAGGCATGTATTGTTTAACTCCGGATTTCTTGGTATTTTCATTTGACATTTTGATAGGAACAGAAATGTGGCACATCTGTATATACAAGTTAAGTATGTATAAGATGCTTATTCATAAATTGAATGATGGCTTTGGCTAAACAGGAATCTGAGGGGGAAACCATTTTTGTTTGATCTTTGAAATGTAAAGTACTGTATTATACAAAACTAATTCAAATTGTGTGAAATATGTTATGTTTAAAGGAAACGCAATGTTTGGCCAAGAGAGCTGTGGAGTTGGTTTTAAAGTAAATGTTGGAGGATAATTTATAGCTCTAGTTCTTGCCACGCATTTTACTTCTGCATGAATGTGTTTTTTTCCCCATCTCCTCCTGTAATATAACATATTTTACATGGAGTATAGTTCAGTTCTGCATGTGCATAGAGGCATTTCAAACACACTACTTTCTTCCCAGGGTCAGTGAATATTCTGGAATGGGATTCCATGAAACTTTAAAAGCTTTTACTGTAACAAAACAAATCCATCACTTAGCCAGATTTTCCCATTACACATTTAGAGGTGTTTTCTGCTTTCATGCAGAAATGAATGGTTTTTATTCATTCATTGTGCAAATTTAAACGTGTCACGTATTCAGAGACAAAGCAATTGTAAATACTTTGTTTTCAGAGAAGCACAAAATGATCAGTATAATGAGACCTGTATGGATGGAAACTCGAGGGATTCAGATATCTTCCAGCCACCAGTAAAAAAGGTAAGAATTATGTGCAGATTATTTTAATAATGCAAATCTTGTTTCTTATGCTAAGTTTTACACAGCCCTGATTATGTCATCTCTTGTAGGCAAAGCTGCAAGAATCTATTGAATATGAAGATTTAGAACACAACAACAGCATTAAAACTATTGCACTAAATCTAAAAAAATCAGATAGGTATGTTGTATCCATTATGTTATTTTTAGCAAAATGTTTACAAAATTTGTTGTGTGTATTGGTGTTTTTGTGCATCTCAAAGAAAACACTTGACAAGATAAACATTTTTATCTTAGAATTGCTACCCTTAAAATAAGAATAAGATAATATATTTATAGTTCTAATTTAACAGATAAAATAGGCTGTGAAAGAGTTATGATAATGTTACATTAAATATTGATATAACCTTTGATACCTTGGAGTGGAGGAAACCCATAAGAAAAAAGAAACCCATAAGGAAAAAAACCTCCTATATAAAAATGGGCAATATATCCCACTAAAAGTAGGATTCATAGCCAAGTAATTTTCATGAGAAAAGTTTGATATAACCTTTGATACCTTGCAGTGGAGGAGCCAATTTCATGTGTATTATCTATTTGGGTATCAGAAGAAGAATGGAAATTAAAGACAGCATACAATGATCATTGCAATGATTCTTCTGAAAAGGTTTCCATAATTTTGAGCCAGCTTAAAGTGGAATTAGAATTCACAATCTCTTGATTTCCCCCATTTTATTATCTTTCTTGCCACAGTTATTTAGTGAATTGTTAAGTTCTTAAGTTAGTAATGCAGTTATTAAGTGAATCTGACTTCTCCATTGACTTTGATTGTCAGAAGGTCGGAAAAGGTAATCACATGACCCTGAGACACCGTGACAGTCATAAATATGAGTTCTTTCTCAAGCATCTGAATTTTATCACATGATCATATAGATGCTGCAATAGTCATAAGTGTGAAAAACTCACTTTTTTCAGTACCATTGTAATTTCGAACAGTCACTATACAAACTCTTGTGCATTGAGGATTACCTGTACTATATTGTCTGTATAAAGATGGAAGGAGATACATTTCTCTAACAATTTAGTGAAAAGAGGTGAAAATCCAAGTTCTAAGCAACCCATTGTTAGATTTATGATCAAAGTTTTTTTATTATCAATTTAGTTTTGCTCCGCAGTCTGAGTTGAGACAGACAGTAACCATTGATGCATGGTACAATAGAGAGGGAGGTTGAAGAGGCTTCAAATTTTCCCATAATTTATCTTGAGAAGTGGAAAACTATCTGCCCCATTTTTAGGGTACTAAAGTAATATGAATTAAAATAATCTAAAAAAACCTGAAAATTAAGTTTTTATTCCCAGAAAGTTAATTATAAACTCTTTTCTTTTCAACAGGTATTACCATGGTCCAACACCAATTCAGTCACAGCAATATGCAACGAGCCATGATATTATTAATTCTTTGTGTAGTATTAAAGAAGAAATGGAAAGCTATGTACCCAAATTAACTCAGGTAGGGTAAATGGTCCTGCTTTTAAAAGAAAAGCACTCAAAATAGAGTATCTAGTATCCGTAGGGTATTCTTCAATGCCCTATTCTTTGGGAGATAGTGTATTACTTGAAACATTATTTATATACACGACTGGAGGGAATGTGGAATTGTTTCAAAATTATTTTCAACAAGCAGAGAGTACTTGGCTTGCAGACAAGAGGAACTGTTACTGTTGAGATTTCTGTGGTTACATGTATCACCTATTATCACTTATTTACTCACCATTAGTGCACATATTTTATTGATAACAGTCTTATATTTCATTACAGAAAGCCAGCTTGGTCTAGTGGTTAATGCATCAGGCTGGGTTCTGATATCAGACTGATTAACTTTTGCCTTTAATTTGATGGGTTTTAGCTGTGCCATGTTTTAATTGATTATGTTGAAAAAATAACTTGGCAATAATTAAGAGATATCAGGTATTCTAACTAGCATATGTAGGTATAAAAACCTCTGTTACTTTACTGGTATAATAGCTATTCCAGCTCTTATGATTCAAGCACCATTGTCAACCTTTTTGGTTTTGTTGTACTACAAACCTAACGGAGGGAAAAAATATTTTAATTATCCTTCCAGGTTCTCTCAAGTGGTGCTGCCAGTAGTACTATCACAGCCCTGTCACCTGGAGGAGCACTTATGCAGGGTGGAACACAGCAAGCCATAAATCGTAAGAACTTGGTGTCTTGGGTTATTTTTTACTAATCAGTTTGCAAAATCAAGTCAGATGGTCAGATCAGTACAGTTGATAAATCAGTCTCTTCAAGCAAGGTTGGGAAAATATGCAGAACAGCACTTCTGAAATTTGTTTCCAACTTCTTTAAAGTAGCTCTTAAGAGTGATAAACAGAATACCAAAGCTGTTAAAGTATCTTTAAACATTTTTCCTGGGTTGGAAAGCATAAAGTGAGAATTAAAATGCATCGTTATACAGTCTTATTCTAAGTGGTGACAGACTTTAAATCAATTTGCTATTCCTCCAGTTTCTAATCTGCAGCCCTGAGAGCAAATTCAATTTTTCAAGCATTCCTTATTATATAAACTTCCACACTTACTTCAGCATATCCAAAATGATTTCAGAGCCATCCCATGACTAGTTTCTCTTCATGTGGAGTATCGTGTAGTCAAAATGTATACAGTATAGACTTAAATCCAGCACTTTTTTCTGCCCAGAGAGAGTTCTTCTCTAGCTGATGGGTGTGGTGGTGTTTTTTGCTAAGTCCTTCCTTTGTCTCGCAGTTCTTGCTATGTATCTCAGATTTGAGAGTAACTTTCCCTTGGAAACCATTTGCTGAATCAAATGTTTTTTGTGACCTGAACGAATCTCAGTGTCTTTGGAAGGAAGATCTTAAATGGCATTCTTGGCCTCAGAGTAAACTTTTTGAGATCTTGCTACTACATATGAGAGACCTTTTATGACTATGTACTTTCTTTCTTTATGTTAATTGTAGAGATGTTGCCAAATGATGTTCAGTCTGAACTGAAGCACTTATATGTTGCAGTGGGAGAGTTACTACGTCACTTCTGGTCCTGTTTTCCTGTTAATACCCCATTCCTGGAAGAAAAAGTAAGAAGAATCATAGTAGGAGCAATTAATTAAAAGCACAGAGCCTCCTTATAATGATTATATTTTTTTAAAAACCTATAGGGGCACAGGGGCATTGATATATATGACTGCACTGAAATAAAACTTTGTATTGGGATAAATTTAATACTAATTTTTCCAGCGTTTTGGTCACATTTTCTACTTGCTGTTGCTTGCTTACATTGCAAAGATTTTGAAATTGGAGTTCAATATGTTGTAGAAGTTATAGCTTAATTGGCACAAAGCCTGGACTGTGTATACAATGTATGCCAAATGCAGCATTAGGTATGGCAAAACATTACATGCATGGGTTATGTTTCATCCCAATATGGACCTGAAGCAGTCAGTGGTGTTCTAGGGTAAGCAGGAAAAACAAAGATCACTGAAAGAGACTGCAATTGAAGCGATGTTAGAGAAAGAAAAGTGTGGGGAAACGGGGTGAGGAAACTGACTGAGCACGGAAGGTGGGGAAGCAGATGTGAGAAGGAAAGAGCAGAAAGCAAAAAATGGAACTGCGTACTTATACCAGGCAGGGAAGGGAGAAGGGAACAGGGTGAGCCAGCCTTCGCCTATTCCCTATTATAAGACCTCTCCAAATTTGCCTCATGCCAAACATTGAACCCTCAAGATTTCCAGGCTTTGAGTTGGCTGAACCACAATTCACCTACCAACCTGGAACTTTCAGACCATAACATTTATGTTTGATGCACAGAACAATACACAGTTTTTGTCTTCATTGGATACCTGTGATAGTTACTAAAATGTATCAGTTCAAATTCATAGATAATCTTTTTGAAGGAATTGTGGGATTTAAGCCCAAAGAGACCATGTGGTTTTAATATTTTCCATCTTCTTTCAGGTTGTAAAAATGCAGAGTAATTTGGAAAGATTTCAAGTTACAAAACTCTGCCCATTCCAAGAGAAAATTCGAAAGCAGTATTTAAGCACAAATGTAAGAAAAAGCCATTCTTTTCTTTTATCCTCCTTAAAGTTTGTAAATTGCTTTGTTCATAAATAAATCAGCCAATCTTATTAGTTATTAGAAAATAAAATGGTTAAATTGATGAGACTTTATAGGTTCGGAAGCTTTTAATTGAATAAATGTTCCTGGAGTCACTATAGAGTCATAGGAACATTTTTATAATTATATTATAATTTGATATAAGATAATTATCATTTGTAAAAATCTATTAAATTATAGAGAACTGGTATCCATCTATAGTTCTGGCCAAAATTGTGGAAATATAGAAACATAGAAGTCTGACGGCAGAAAAAGACCTCATGGTCCATCTAGTCTGCCCTTATACTATTTCCTGTATTTTATCTTACAATGGATATATGTTTATCCCAGGCATGTTTAAATTCAGTTACTGTGGATTTATCTACCACGTCTGCTGGAAGTTTGTTCCAAGGATCTATTACTCTTTCAGTAAAATAATATTTTCTCATGTTGCTTTTGATCTTTCCCCCAACTAACTTCAGATTGTGTCCCCTTGTTCTTGTGTTCACTTTCCTATTAAAAACACTTCCCTCCTGGACCTTATTTAACCCTTTAATATATTTAAATGTTTCGATCATGTCCCCCCCTTTTCCTTCTGTCCTCCAGACTATACAGATTGAGTTCATTAAGTCTTTCCTGATAGGTTTTATGCTTAAGACCTTCCACCATTCTTGTAGCCCATCTTTGGACCCGTTCAATGTTCAATATTTTGGGGAAACTATTTTTGAGGTTTGATGGCTAATAATACCACTTCTTTTTTGAGTAGCACCATAAAATGATAATATCCTCTGTCCAGGTAACATAAGTTTTAGCCCAGTTTAGTCTTTTCAACCTTTGTTGGAGAGATAAAAGTGACTTTTTTGTGGAATTTTAGATTTTAGACCAAATTCCTACAGTCTGCACCAAACAGTCCTTGCATTCAACTTCACATTGCATTGTGCCATTTCATCTTTTATATACCCAGATGATTTTCTTCCGTCACATAGGCACAGTCTCTTAATTCTTCTATCATCACTTGCTGTTGTGTATCTTTTCCTGCCTTTACCAGTGTGATTTTGTAGTGACAAGAATCTCATGATACCTCTTCAAAAACTTAGAAATGCCACTTTGGTTAAGTTTCCCATTTTTCTTCTAATTTCTTTATAACTGTAGCCTTGTTCTCTTAATAATACTATTTACATCGCTTTCTGGGCGACCAGTCAACTCTTTGTGCCATTACCTTAATTTTACTACGTTTTACAAGCTTACTAAATGAAGGAACACAAAAAAATCCAACCAGCTTGATAGCGGTCACATAACACATGACAAATGCCATCCTCTCAGCTCTAATACATGACATCAATAACTGAATCCTACTGTCTGATTGGTTCATTTCCAAAACAAGATGATACCTGATTGGCTCTCTAAACACTCATGCTCATTGGCTGCAGTCAGATGAAGGAAAGCTACCTGATATCAACCTAACTAAGTTGTATTTACCTTTCCTGGTTATTTGGTTATACCTTTTCATAGAATACAGATAATTGTGCTGCATTACATTCTTGATTAAATTATCTTTCAATTGTTATATAATTTTACGGTACTACTCCCCATCAAGCCTCAGAAGTACTCTTCTCCCAAAAGGTTTCCACAATTTTGGCCACTATTATATTGGGTAGCTTTCTGTAGATTCGCTGGGGTTGATTTTGATAATTGTCTCCCAAGAGAAAGATGTTTGATATAAATTGATAATAAATATGGTTCCCTTTCCTACTATTTTAAAAAAAGTGTCTTCCCATTATATGCAATTGTTAGGCAATGGAAATACATGACTTTAAAATGGCTAAAATAGTAAAATCACAGGTTGGTGGAGAAAAATCTTCGATTCTACCTTTTTATGTATATAAAAAAATATTTTGCAATATTTTTTTCCAGCTGGTAAATCACATAGAAGAGATGCTCCAGACAGCCTACAATAAATTCCATACATGGCAGTCCCGACGTATGTTGAAAAAAACGTGAAGACCACAGTGTTTCCAATGGGGGACAAATTTGCAATAGCTGTAGGAGCCACAACTACTAACTGTGTAGATCTTACAGAAATTGCAGGAGATGTCAGCATCATAAGGACTCTTTAAAATGATGCTAACTGAGCTTGCACCTTTTGGGAAGAAGAGAGGTTAAACTTGAAAACAAAGGAGTTTAAAGGAACCAAATCAGAAAATCTAAGTGGCAAACAAAAACACACACACACACACAAAGACACTGTTTACTGCAGTTACTCAGGAACTGCTTTTGATTTTCATTAGAGCTGCTTTCAGAAATAAAAACTTTTAAGAGATACCTATTAATAAACTCCAAGGTTGTTCATCTAATTTTTTCAGATGTATGGCACAGGGTAGAACTTAATATTTCTGTTAATGCTGTCTCCTAGCATTTTATTAATTTCTGTTTGTACTTCTAGAACTAAGTTTAAAATTTTACACAGATTAACTATTTGAAGTTCTTAAGGAACCTAGATGCAAGAGGATAAGTTTTTGTCATGGTTTCCTTATAAAACCAGACAATGCACAGAAATACTTTATATTTTCGAGACGTACATGCAGGCAGTGCAGAATTTTATGCAGAATTTTCACCAGCCATTGTTTGCATGTTTTCTTTGGAGGGTGAGTGTTCTTGTTTTTGTTTTTTAGCTTCCTTTGGAGGTGAGAAAGTCATTTGTAATGTAAGTGTTAAGCACTTACAAAAATAATAACTTTTATACTTTTTATCAAAACAATCTTAAATGTGCTTTCTTCAGTTCTTTCCTGACGACTGTTAGCGCTGTATTTGGCGACTAGATAATCATTGAAGAGTGAATATCCCATATTTTTAAATATATTGGGAATCCTTACAACATTTAGATAAAAAAAAGGCAGATCACTCTTACCTAAAATATACCTGCCATGTATTAAGTACTTGACTTACTAAAGCAAAAGTAAACTTGTTTTGCATAATCTGTGGAGTCAGACTCCTTATATTTGTTATCTTAATGTCTTCCTCATTAACAATTCATTCTTGGACCAAGCAAACTGCTTAGCTTATATGTAATAATATGTATCGAAATGATGAGCCAGAGGCTTACAATTGCATAAACAGTTTTATTGGCAGACATTGGGAACGTGGGACCCTTCTGTTATATCCATGCCCCTCTCCAAGAATACTAGAACTATATTACTAATTTACAGTGGATTGAGATAGTGGGTTGCCCTCTCATCTCTGTACCCTGTAGCACTGATCAATTTGTGAACTGCAAGAATTACTCCTTATATAAGAGCATGTACTTGTATACATGCTCTTGGTTTATGCCAGTGGTTTTGATAGGTTGCAAGATGTAAAACTTTTTAAGCATCTATTATTCTGTACTATGGGGATAGATTTAAGGCATTAATTTTAAGTTTGCTACTACTTTTGTTTTCAGAGAAGTTGCATGTTATGTACTACAAAATGATACTTGCATCCACTTACCCTTGGGTGGGGGGGTCCCTTTGTATTTTACTTCAGTTGTCCCAGTTAAAATGATTTGTGAAAAGCTGAAATTAATCATGAAAAATAAAGAATTGATGCTGCTATGGGAATATCATCTTGCTGAAATATGATTCTGGTGATATGTGATTGCTTAAATTTATTTGGATAAGTTAATTTTTTGTGTCCTTGTCATTATGCCCAGGTACAGTGGTTCCACGCAAACATTACCTCTGCAACAAAGAGCAAATTGAAACACATTCTAAAGCAAAAGAGTTTTGATAGAGGCTGAGAGCTAGTTTGACTTTTACAAATCAATTCCAGATCATGTTAGATCTGTGAAGACATACATTTGCACTGATAATTCTTTGAGCAATAATTAAATGATGCAAGCTATAAATGAGGGTTTAATCAAAACTTGCTTATGCATATATAACTAGATTTATAGTCATTTATCAAAATATGTACTATTTTCTTCCTGATATTTTATTTAAATATATAGGCTTTGAAGAATAACTACAGTTGCAAAAATATTAAAATTTTAGTTATATTACTTGACAAATAAGAACCATTAGATGATTCTACCAGAAGGTGGCAACAGCTTGTCACCTACTTGCCATTCTATTTCTACATGTTATCTGCCTTGCTGATCCCATTTCTGCCAAAGCATAATCCAAAACAAAAAAAGTGATTTAAATACTAATTCTGAAATGTCTTTTGCTAACCATACAAGCATTGAAATTAGAACTTATATTTAACAGAAAATCATATAACTTATCACTGGCATTGATAAAAATTGTAAGATAAACCTCAATTCTTTGTTCAAGGGTTTGCCGGTGATTTAGGATAGATGGTATGACTTTCCTTACATACAAAGCTCTAAAACCATGTTATCTGTTAGTGTTTTGTGCGTCTGAACATTTTAGAAAGCTGATTGTTTCTAATATATTGATCCATAACTGATTTTCAAACTTTAGTCTGCAAACAAGGTTAGGAATCTATTTCTTGAACTTTTCTATTTTCTAACTACTACATTGCATTGGCAATCACAAAAACTGGTTAAATAGTGTTATATCAGAAGTAATATTTTTCATTGTTTTAGCTATGACATTAAAGAGAGACATTTTGTGACTTGGAATATTTGAGTTAGGAAAGTACAGAAGCTGCCTACTTTATTACTCCATCTTGCCCTTTAGATGTGGCTTCCACCCTACTGGTATTCTGTAAAGACTCAGTTCTAGACCTCCAGATGAGACAGATATGGGGTATATGTACATATTTCTATCTGTACATTGTGCCTGGATACCATTTTGCTTTAATGGTATCCATTTCTATTGTTTGACCTGATGAAAAAAGTGCCCTTGACAGATTTTGCATACCTTGCTGAAAAGGGCCTATTCTGAAAAGATATTAAGAGGCATTTATATTCTTTTGTCTAAGCCCCAGACTTTCAATAGGCACCAGGAAGTCATCATAAGACCCCCTTCCACAAAGGTTAATCTCTTAACAACGTGATACTTCTTTTGAGGACTAAAAGGCTAGATAAAGGAGATGGGAATTGCCCTATAAAGTGCAAGGCATGGGAATTGGAAGACTTCCTGGTAAAATAAAAGGAATAAATCGTGCCATAGCCTTAGCATAATCATGGTCTTCTAACAGCAGTCTGGCTGTAGGCTTTCGGATCTTCTGTAGAGTCAGAACCTTTTAAATTGGGGCACTACGGCTGAGAATCATAGTCTGCCTCTGTATTTGTAATTTTAAATATGTGAATCTTGAATCTCCAAAGACCTATGCAAGGGTCCTCATTGTAGACTTTAGTTCAGCATTCAATACCAGTCCTCGGAGAGGGGCGGCATACAAATCTAATTTATTATTATTATTATTATTATTATTATTATTATCATTATTATTATCATTATCATCATACTGGACATTCTTCTGGCTAAACTAAATCAGCTAGCGGTATCTGAACACACTTGTAAGTGGATCACAAGCTTCCTAACAAGTAGGAAGCAGCAGGTGAAGCTAGATAAAATCACATCAGATACCTGTAAAATTAGCTCAGGGGCCCCCAAGGCTGTGTACTCTCACTCCTTCTCGCTATATAGCAATGACTGCGTCTTAAACGATCCATCTGTTAAACTATGAAATTTTCAGATGTTACAACAGTGATTGGCCTCATTTGAGACAATGATGAAACCGCATACAGATGGGAACCTTTAGCCGAAACAACTAGCAGGAACAATCTGGAGCTGAACACACTCAAAATTGTAGAAATGGTGGTAGACCTTAGAAGAAACCCTCCCATTCTACCACCTCTTACAATACTAGATAACAGTATCAACAGTAGAAACCTTCAAATTTCTTGGTTCTATCATATCTTAAGACCTAAAATGGTCACCTAACATCAAAACATCATCAAAAAAGCACAACAAAGAATGTTCTTTCTGCGCCAACTAAGGAAGCTCAAACTGCCCAAAGAGCTGGTGATACAGTTCTACAGAAGAATTATTGAGTGTCATCTGCACTTCTGTAATGTCTGGTTTGGTTCTGCAAGACAGACACAGACTTTGGAGGATAATCAGAACTGTGGAAAAAACAATTGCTGCCAACCTGCCTTCCATTGAGGACCTGTATACTGCACAAGTAAAAAAGCGGACCGTGAAAATATTTATTGACAACCCCGCCCCCCAATCTTGGTCATAAATTGTTTCAACTCGTACCCTCAAAATCACAATATAGAGCACTGCATACCAAGACAACTAGACCCAAGAACAGTTTTTCCCTGAATGCCATCATTGCTACACAATTCCCCCACCACTGTCAATTATTCGCTAAGGCTGCATTACTATTATTAGTCTTCTCATCGTTCTTATCACCTATCTCCCACTTATGACTATGACTATAACGTGTTGCTTGTTTCCTTATTTATATTAATATTTTTTCCTGGTTGCTTATTTGACTGCTTATTTGACACCCCCACTTAATGACAATCATTAAGTGTTGTACTTCATGATGCTTGACAAATGTATATTTTATGTACACTGAGAGCATATGCACCAAAGACAAATTCCTTGTGTGTCCAATCACACTTGGCCAATAAAGAATTCTATTCTATTTGAAATTGTAAGATTATTCAAAAATCTAACTATCGGCCTAAAGGTATGATTCATTGTGGCTGTTTTTAGTTTATAGTCTATTTGAACATGCCGCCTTCAGAACTAACTAGTTTGTGCCCATAAAGGGCCTTCCAAAAGTTATAATCAATATTTTGCTGTGACAAAGCAGACCATTCCTAAGGATAAATGGTGATGTTTTTAGATAGATATCGTTTGAGCAATTTGGCAAACTAAGCAACTTTTTGCTAGCTGTTTGATATTTATAGTCACCAAATAAAATTTAAAATACTGTCATTATCATTGAGGTATCTTAACATGTTTATCCTATAGATATAAATAATAAATCCATCTGCATTTATGTGATGTGTGTCCTTTTGAACTCTATGTTTGTATCTGTGATCTCCACAATGCTGCCTCTGAGCATTCGTTATAAGTGGAATCCGTTTTGTGAATTGAGGATTGACAGTAACAACTGACATTTAATGACGATAGTAAATTCACTTCCATATAAGTTCTCAGCATTGACATCCTTCGGTCTCAAAAAGACCATGGTAGCTTGGGTAGATTAGTATGGAGGATAGACTGTTACCCAAGCAGCAGAATTCCCCCTCTCCATGTCTCTGAAATAATCCAATAGAATGGCAAAGGCCAATACAATTGTTTCCAGCTACTTCACAGGAGTTATCACAACGTGGCTGTACACAGTCATGAACTGCTTCCGTGATTCCGCTCTGGATTTTGCCTCAAGGTTTACTCCTGAAGCTTTTTCCAATGATGGATATAGCCACAAGACAGTGGAGGTTTGCAGTCAGAGTTTCCCTTGTAGTGGTTGACCAGGGCGTCTTTCGTGTTTTGCCATGTTCTTAGCGTACCACATCGCTTGCAGAGATTGCCTTCATGACCATTGACCTAGTAGGCTTCATCCGCTCTGTCCACTAGAATCTGTCTTCACATGCTCGGGATAGACAAGTCTCCATCTCACCGAAGGTCAATGACCCATCGGTTACTCTCAACCTGGTTTGGCCAGCCTGTCGAATCTGTTGTCTGGAGTGTGGCCACTGTGCATGCTAGAGCTACTAAGAGCCACAGGTGAGAGCTGAGTGACAGATGGGGACCAAAGGTGAACAAGCTGCCCTAAATGAGTTGCTATAAAGGACACAACATGCTCCTACACCAGAGGCGCTATCCCTCCCTCAGCACCCCATACACCCCCATATAGGTTCTAATATTTAGCATCTCAAACTAAACTTAGCACCTATCTTTTTGTGCATAGTTTACAGCTGTGAATGAATGAATGTAATACAAAAAATGTCAAGGGATTACTGTCATCTTTTGTGATTTTCACAACCATGCTATATGCCGTACACTGGAACATTGCAAGCTAAATTCACTGCCCAGGTTATAATTTATTAGTACAATATCTGATTCACCTTTTTTTTTTTAAACTTCTGAAAGCTTGTTTGCATTGCCATTGCTCCCCATTTACTACAACATGTTCAAGAGATATAGCACAGCAGCTGACATTTGGCAGGAATTTGGTAAAATTAATGATTCCTAAAAGGTTTAGGACTCATCTTCTGACTTGGGAGCATTTAGAGCTGTTTGAATGTACTTGGTGCTCTCTGAGCTTAGTTACAGATACAGTATTTCATTACCCAACTAAGCAACATTCGGGGGGAAATCCCCTCCTCCCCAAAATGGCAGGGCAAGCTATTGTACTTTTTATACACAGGGAGCAAATTCTACATTATTACAAGTTAGGTATTGAAACATCTGCTTGGAGAGCAACCAAGCTTGGACAGTACCATGAACTCCACAATCTTAACCTCCATATTCTATTGTTTGATTTTTTCTTTTCACTTGTGTGACTACCTACATGGTGTGACTACCTACTGTTGCATTTAAAGAATACACATTTATTGCACCATATTTAAAAGCTATAGTCAGTCAATCTCCGCAATACTCTCAAAATTTTGCAGATACACTTCAGTGATGATATCTAAATAGCACAAAGTTTCTGGACAGCCTTGTAGCACTTAGTCCATGGCTGTCGGCCAAAGTGCTGAAATAGACTTCTCTAAAACAAGTCTGGTTTTTGCAATATATTTATTAACCTTGAAGGTTGTAGATGTAACAGAGGGAGGAAGATTCTCTACCTGCTTGTAAGCACCCTAGGGTTCCTGATTGATTTTCATGTGATACAAAATGCTAAACTAATGTGGACTTTGGCCTGGTCTAGAAGGATATTCTGTTCCTACAAACTTGTATTTCATATGAGCAATAACAGTGTACAAATTGGCAACATTCTACAGAAAACAGTTAATATTTTGTCTTTGAGATTGATGATCTACCATCAATTTGATGTTGACTCAGCAACCATTTTCTTCATGACAATCTGCCCCTATCCTAGTCCTTCAGATCTTACTGCATCTATGACTACTGTCACTGAGCCCATCCACCTTCCTCTTCTTTCCACCATTCCCAGCGTTATAAACCCATTCAGATAGAGTCTTTGCATAATGTATCCTGAAGTAAACTGGTGGTTTGAGTTGAGTTCTGGTCATTTGTGCTGAGTGAGAACACTAGATTGATTTGCCCATGGTATCTTCAGCAGTTTTGTCCAACACCAATGTTCAAAAGCTTCAATACTCTTTCTAGCCTGGTTCTTCAAAGTCCAACATTTGCTTTTATTGAGCATCAGAAGAAATGTCAAATATTTTTTCTTTGTAAATTATAAACATTGTTCCCCAGAACAGTGTTTCCCAACCTTGGCAACTTGAAGATATCTGGACTTCAACTCCCAGAATTCCCCAGCCAGCATTTGCTGGCTGGGGAATTCTGGGAGTTGAAGTCCAGATATCTTCAAGTTGCCAAGGTTGGGAAACACTGCCCTAAAAGGTAGGTAAGTCATAGCAAGATTTTATCTGCTGCCTGTATCTGACAACTATAACATTTTATTTCCTTGACTGGCTAACCCTTCGCTCAGTCCTTAATTTGCTATATGAGGGTCTGCCTTTGAAGGCCATTCAGAAGTCACAGCTGGGTCAAAATACAGTGGCTAATAGATTCTCCTCATGACTTCATATATCATTGCAACTTTAAAAGCTGCAGAGTTTACCAGTTGGTTTGTGAGTGGAATACAAGGTGTTGTTCATCATCTATAAATCCTTCCATGGCCAACACCCTAGTTATTTGCTCAATTAAATGTCGCCTTGGGTTTGGAAATATACCATTTCTGTCATGGAACAGTATCCTTCGCAAAATAAGCATGCCTCCCACCCTTCAAATATTCTGGAAGTCTCTTAAGACCTGGATTTATTTCAAGGCCTGAAGTTAGGATATTTGCAAAGCTCCTGTCAGTTTCTTTACTGGATGTCATTTATGTGACTTTATATGTGCAATTGCCTTCCTTAAATTACATGTTATTTCCAATATTTAAGCCACCCAGTATACTTTTGTAATCAGATGGCCCTGAAATCTAATAAACAAATCTTATTTTCTTTTTTGCTGTGCTAAATCATCTTATTGTCTCCCTTGATCTTTTGTTTTCAACCAATTATTTTTAAGCATGGTCTAAATTTTTTTCAAGAGGTTCATTTTGCTGCCAATATTCGGAGAGTAGCTTCTAAATAATTCATGCATGCAACTTTATCAGTGTTGAATTTATATTTGGGTTTTTTTTTATATTTGCCATGCAGGCTCTGATATGAAATCAAATGCGTATTCTCAGCTCTAAATAAACCATACCTGGATGTTACCTAAAGCAAAACTGCACTTTATCTAACTCCCCAATTTTATATGCACTATTTTTTAGGAATAAAATCCATGGAATTTGGCAAAGCAGAGTTCTAAATGAATATCCTCTATACAAAATTAGGCTGCATGCCTACAATGTTCATCAAGAAGCTTGTAAACACACATGCATCTACCATTTTGGGTTGGTGGCTAAGGCATCAAGCTGGAAACCAGAAATCAGTTCTATTTCTGCTTCAGCAGAAAGCCAGCTTGGTGAACTAACTAGTCACCAAGGAACTTGCAAGCTATTTCATTCATTCACACATGCACACATTCTATGTATGTTAAGTACATAGCCTTTCTCATCCGGTGTTCTGCAGAAACCCAGGGAAATCATAATCCCTGAGACCCTGAAAATTATTTCAAGATGCCTCCAAAGTTTTAAAACAAGGGTTGAGGAAGGTCGGGTGGGTTCTGGATTCTTTTGCTGCCGTTCGCTCAGGGTCGCACTGTGCACATGACCGCAGCAATAAAAAAACTGCTTCTGTGCATGCGCAAAAACAAAAATTAATCAGATATGGCAGAACCCACTGAGACACCGACAGAACCGCCTCTGATGTCATCACCAAGTTACTAATGGTTCTATAGAACCGGTAGGAACCCACCTCTGAGGAAGGCTAGTAGACACTGTATCAACTTCTAAAGAAATACTTGAGGGCTTCAAAAGTGTATTTTGAGAATACTTTTTATCTTTTCCAGATTTTTTCCTTCTGGTTTTCTCCAGATGTGTTGGATCATAACTACTACCACTGCCAGTGCTGGCTTGGAAAATATTGACAAAGATTTGCTCCATTTCTTATAAGTTAGGCTCACTTGACAGAATAAGCCAAACACTACTATTTGATACTCTGGATATGTGACTCCAACATATTTTTAATCTATCATTGGGCTTTAGCAATTTAGACCCAGCAATTATAGCTTAATTGCTCTAATTGGAGAGACTATCTTATAGCCCAGTGAGATCCCCTTAGTTGACCAGTTATCTCTGGATGGTAGCATCTAACATATCACCACTTGGCTCTATAAACAAAGAGTTCAAAATCATCTGAATTTAAAGAAGCTGCCATTTTGGGTTTGCAGCCAGAGGAATTAGGGCCTTATGCCAAGCCTTCAAATGATAACAAATGGTAGCAGATATGAGTTCTGATAAAGTCCAAGAGTTTGATTAAAGTCAGAGATGCTCATAAGGTAAGATTGAGGCACAATTGCTTGTCTTGGTTTCTGCCCATCAAATTGTCTGGGGGATTCTGGGCGCTGACGTTCATATATCTTAAAGTTGCTAAGACTGAGAAATGCTGATTTGGACCAGGACTCTATGATTGAAGAGCCCATTCAAGGGGGGAGGAGGATGTTTACATTGCACTTTTATTTTATTGTTTTGTTTTGTTTATTTTATTATTTTATTTTATTTTTTATTTTATTTATTTATTAGATTTGTATGCCGCTCCTCTCCACAGAAAACAGTATACAATAAACAAATCTAATATTTTAAAAGTATCTAAAAACCCATTAATTTAAAAACCATTCAACGCAAGCATACCATATCATGCAAATATTCCCCTGCTGTTTTCTTTTTGTGGATTGCCTATATTAGTATGCAAATAATTCCCACCCCCAAGTAGGAGACTGAACAGATAACCTCTTATAAGTGGTCACTTCCAACCTTTTGGACCAATTGTATCTATTCTTTGTTTCTTGAGGGATTGTGATTTCTACAGATTTAGCATTTCCTTCCCCCTGGCTCTCAAGCATTTTTCCTCTTCTTTGTTTCCTTGTGTGGCTCCTGCTAAAGTGATGCTCATTTTCTGAAATAGGGCATACATGGACTTAGAAACAAAGGATGCACTTGCTTGATGATAAACACTGGTTTAAGTGGAGAGGAGTGACCACCAGGAGTTGGGCTCAATATGAAGCCACCTAAAAAATAAAACAAAACAAAAAGCTTACCTGTAATTTCAGCTATAATCTTGCCTTCCAAATATAAAACAAGCCAAAAACAAAAACCTTTTGAAGGAAAGGCTGGGCCTACATCATCAATCTTCCTCCTATCAGTACCAAAGCAGAGGTGGTGATTTGATAAGCATGAATTCAGTGGCTCCCCAAAGCTCTGTCAGCTGCAACAATGGATAATGTCTATTTTCCATGAGATAAAAGTATGAGGCCATTTGAGCCAACATCCAGAACATAATGCTAATCATTTTCTTTCCTTAATACTGAAGAAATTTCAGGGCAAATGGCAGTTACACTAGATCAGTGTTTCCCAACCTTGGCAACTTGAAGGTATCTGGACTTCAACTCCCAGAATTCCCCAGCCAGCAGATGCTGGCTGGGGAATTCTGGGAGTTGAAGTCCAGATACCTTCAAGTTGCTAAGGTTGGGAAACACTGTACTAGATGATCCCAACTTGTTTTAAGCACACCAAGTACTGTATTTTACAAGCAAAACAAATTATATATTAAAAATAGAAACAAAACCATTGCTTACTTTTTTCCATTTACTTTCTCACACCGGTATCATGTTTTGGATTAAATTCCACTGAATTCAATGGAGCATAGAAACAGATCGACTAGGCTTAAGACAGCAAAACTCTGGATGACCTTCCAACAGTAGGAAGAAAATCCAGAACACTCTAAATCTTTGCTACCATGTCATGATACTGTAATCTGGATATTCGCAGCCAAGATCTTGCAGTTCTACCTATCAACCAATGTGTTTATTTGCCTGAACAAGAAGAGCCTTCCTGTAAATTAAGACTACAGAGGTTTTAAGACAGACAGGGAGGCAAGGGGGAAAACCTTCGTGACCTTCCAAAATGCTATTCTTGGATGTTCAATATCTCTTACAGGAGTTATAACCCAGATGAAATGTCCTTAGTCAGTTTCTGTTGAGAATGCTGTTAAGTATTTCTCAGTATTACATCCTGGATTTAAGAAGACACGAACAAGTTGGAATATTGCATCCTGGACATAAACTGTTTCAACTCCTACTCTCAAAACGTCCCTACAGAGCACTGCACACCAAGACAACTAGACACAAGAACAGTTTTCCCCCGAACGCCATCACTCTGCTAAACAAATAATTCCCTCAACACTGTCAAACTATTTACTAAGTCTACACTACTATTGCTACTAATTTTTTCTCATCATTCCTATCACCCATTTCCTTCCACTTATGACTGTATGACTGTAACTTGTTGCTTGTATCCTTAAGATTTTTATTAATATTGTTTCCTCATTGCTTATTTCACCCCTGTGACAATCATTAAGTGCTGTACCTCATGATTCTTGACAAATGTATCTTTTCTTTGTGTGTCAATCACACTTGGCCCATATAGAATTCTATATTGGAACAAGCAGTGTTCCAATATTTGAGGGGCTGTCACAAAGAAGAAAGGGGTAACTCTCTTGAGGGAGAGCCCTGAAATAAATAATGACTCAGTTCACATAACATAGTAGGCTAAAGGGGGAGGCTGACTGGAGGATAAGGGTTTCCTATGAAACCCTAGCAAACAAAGTAATCGTTCAGTGAGCAAGCCCAATCAAGTTACCTCAATTTAACCAAAGTTAGAGCTCACATAAGACATTGCACAAATCTGCAGGACCCCTGGGTACAGAATACAGAATACAGAACTGATTTTATTCTGCCATCTAGCGGTCAGGAAAGGCAATTGCTTGATTTTCTCACCCTGAAGCATAAAGCAACACACACACACACACACACACACACACACACACACACACACGCCACAAAGCCTACAAAAGGGAGCCCAAGAAAGGAAATGCATTCTTCATGCCTCTTAACTGGTATTAATTGCCTATCTGTGCTTTTCTTTCATGAGGCAAGGGAGGATATTGAAGCTCACTGCTATCATGTCACCTTTTCATTAAATTAGACATTTCCAGCATCTCAACACCTTTTAAAAAATAATAATATGGTGACCAAAATTCTATCTATTGGAGAGACACATAGTAAAGAACAGGACATTCACACATATAACTTGACCTCAGAAGTACATGCAAGAATATCAGCTTATGGCACTGAGAAACCAGCCTAAATTATTTGAAAAGTCTTTCTTCTTTATCCACTTAAGCAGAGTGATGGGGAAAATGACTATTAGGCATGGTGGATGGTAATGGTCAGTAGTCCACTAGGAACTATCATTTACATTGCCCAGGATATCTCCCGTCCCTTGTTCTGAAGAGCACATCTCTTTTTGCCACCCTAAGAGATTTTCTAGGCCCCTCGAGGATTGGGTGATGTGGTACAGCAGGTAGTCCCCAACTTACGACCACAATTGAGCCCAAAATGTATGCTGTTGAGTGAGAAATTTGTGAAGTGAGTTTTGCCCCACTATATGGCTTTTCTCACGTTTGTCAAACAAATCACTGCAGGTCTTAACTTAGTAACATGCTTATTAAATGAATATGGTTTTCCCATTGACTTTGCTTGTACAGAAGATCACAAAAGGCAATTGCATCACTCCAGGTTTACCTCAGCCACCATGAACGTGAGTCAGTTTTCAAGCATCCAAATGTATCGCTTCGAGACCGCCTTCTGCCGCACGAATCCCAGCGACTGATTAGGTCCCACAGAGTCGGCCTTCTCCGGGTTCTGTCAACAAAACAATGTTGTTTGGCGGGATCCAGGGGAAGAGCCTTCTCTGTGGCGGCCCCAGCCCTCTGGAATCAGTTCCCCCCCCGAGATCAGGACTGCCCCTACCCTCCTTACCTGCCGCAAACTGTTAAAAACCCACCTATGTCGCCAGGCATGGGGAAATTGATTCCCCCAGCTGTCCTTTTTTATGCATGGTTTGTTGAGTTGTGTGATTGGTTTTAATAAGGGTTTCTTAATATGTTTTGTTTTAATATTGGATTCATAGACTGTATTGTTTATTGGAAGCCGCTCCAAGTCCTCCGAGTGGGGCGGCATACAAATCTAAATAATAATAATAATAATAATAATAATAATAATAATAATAATAATAATAATAATAGCAGCAATGGCATATAATAATATATACCACTTCATAGTGCTTTTGCAGCCCTCTCTAAGCAGTTTACAGAATCCGCATATTGCCCCCAACAATCTGGGTCCTTGTTATACCCACCTCGTAAGGATGGAAGGCTGAGTCGACCTTGAGCCGGCGGTGATATTTCGACTGCTGAACAACAGCTAGCAGTTAGCTGAAGTAGCCTGCAGCGCTATACTCTAACATTGCACCACCTCAGCTCTTATTGTCTTTGTCATACTCATACTTAATCTCTGGAGATTCTCAGTAATTCAGGTCAGGGCATCTTCAAGCTTGGTAACTTTAAGCCTGGTGGACTTCTACTCCCAGAATTCCCCAGCCAGCAAACTGCTGGCAGAAGGAACTACAGTACTGTGCATCAGTAACCACATTATCAGTAAAGGCAGAGGTCTCCAATCTTGGCAACTTTAAACCTGGTGGACTTCAGTTATGCTGGCTGGAGAATTCTGGGAGTTGAAGTCCACCAGGCTTAAAGTTGCCAAGGTTGGAGACCCCTGATACAGGTCATAGTTGTCTCCAAGGTGCTTTTTTCACAAGAGGCAACTGGACTTTCTGGTAAAACATCTTCAAAA
Source organism: Erythrolamprus reginae (assembly GCF_031021105.1). NCBI lineage: Eukaryota > Metazoa > Chordata > Lepidosauria > Squamata > Dipsadidae > Erythrolamprus > Erythrolamprus reginae. The sequence continues at coordinate 127,030,088 of NC_091950.1, forward strand.
GAAAAAAACAGAAAGTCCAGTTGCCTCTTGGGGTGGAGGGGAAGCATCTTTGGGACCTCCAAATGTAAACCATCTACCTCATCTATCTATCTATCTGTCTGTCTGTCCGTCCGTCCGTCCATCCAGTTGGTTGATGGTTGGTTGGTCGGTTGGTCAGTCAGTCAGTCAGTCAGTCAAGTATTTATTTATTACTTGTGCACGCCACGGGGGGTGGGCGCTGCAGGGGTCGAAAGTGTGAAAGACCCGTCTTTCACTTTTTTTTCGGCTTCAAACGGTCACTAAACGAACCGTCGTAAGCGCAGGACTACCTGCACAGTAGAACGGAGGGACATTGGAGCCCGGGCGACTCCCCCTGCACCCACCTCCCTGCGAGAAAGGGAAGCCCGCGCAAAGCCGGGACCCTTTCCTCAGAGCCAGACGTGAACCTTGGCACGTCTCTCGGTGGCCGGCCTCCCTCCCGCCCTCGCGTGGTCACGTGTGGAGTCCCTATTAAAAGCCCTACCGCCGCCTCCCCAGCCTCGCGGTACTGGAGCGGCAATTGGCAGGGGTTGCAAGGGGCTTGTTTGCAAATAGACGACCAGGTAAGGGAGCGGGGTGGAGGTGGGAGTTGGGGGAAGAGGCTCGAGCTTTTTTCGTGCGCGGGAAAAGCAATTTTGTTTTTGTTTTTTACTCCGCGGAATGTTTGGGGGGGGGGGGGGGGGCGACGCGCGGACACGATCCCCGCGCGTGCGAATGCAAAAACCCCCAGCGTGGAATGGGATTCTGGACCGCTTTCGTTACCGTGCGGCTGAATGGTTTCGCGCGGGGGTAAATTCTCGGGGAGGGCTACCGAATGGCTCCCTCCTTCGTCCTTCCCCCCACATGCAAAGGAGATCCCCGAGTCTCTGAGGGCGGGCGGGGGGACGACGACGACGGGGAGCCTCGAGATTTAGGGACCATCCATTGGAAGGAAGATGGCCGGATCTGGACCTGTAGGTTTTGGAGCAACTTGTGGTTCGGGAAAGAGACGGGCGGGTGGGGCTGCTTAGCGGCGTCGGTGCGACTTTGCGGCGTCCCCGAAATACCCCGCTTGGAAATATTCATTGCTCCACGATAACCCCCATCCTCAGCAGCCGTTTTTAAAATTATTATTATTATTAAATCGGCTGTCGAGTCCCCGTCTTTCCTTTCTAAGGCTGCTTTTGTCGCCTCGAGACTCGGCCCCTCAGCGGTGGTGCTTCAGGCTTCCGGAGTGATGCAATCGTGGTTTAATAGCTCCATCCTCTCAGTGGCTCCTGGAATTAGTTTTCCTTATGCCCCGAAGGTGCTTTTTTTCTTTCTTTTTCTTCAAAGGGCAACTGAATTGGTTTTTCTTTCCCCTCAATCGATTAGTGGAAGGACTTGCTAGAGATAGATTTAATTAATTAATTGGTTAATTCGTTAATTTGTCTGCTGCCCAATTCCCTAGGGACTCTAGGCGGCTCACAATAAAAAATAAAATAAAACATACAGTGTGATATCAAGCCTTTAAAAAAACAATTTAAAAAGAATTTAAAACCACAATAAACAAAAAGATGGCCGGATCTCTTGATGGTACACCATCCCATTAACGGCACCAGGCCTGTCGGAAAAGCCAGGTCTTTAGAGCTTTCTGGAAGGCCAGTAGGGTGGGGATAGTCTGGATCTCAGGAGGTAGCTGGTTCCAGAGAGTTTGTGCCACCACAGAGAAGGCCTTCCCCGTTTAGTTGACAGGACCCCGAGAAGACCAATCCTGTGGGCCCTTATCAGTCATTGGGAGCTATATGGCAGAAGGTGGTCTTGAAGATAGTCTGACCCAGGGTTAGGCAAAGTTGGCTCTTCTATGACATGTGGACTTCAACTCCCAGAATTCCTGAGTTAGCATGATTGGCTCAGGAATTCTGGGAGCTGAAATCCACAAGTCATAGAACAACCAACTTTGCCTACCCCTGGTCTGGCCCTAAGCCATGTAGGGCTTTAAAGGTAATAATGAATACTTTGGTTGTGGTTGTTCTAACCCCTGAGTCTTTTACTAAGAAGAGACTGGACAATAATTTGCCTTAAATAGTGCAGGATTTCCTGCCTGAGCTGAGGGTTTGACTGGAGGACCTCTGAGGTCCCTTTCTAACTGTTATTTGCAGGCTCCGTACTCTTCTGTCCTGAGTAACCTTTCTGCATAGATTCTCATCCAAGAAGCTTCTTCAGCAGCTCTGGCTGGATGGTAGGGAATGGAAGGGTTGCTATTTATTTTTACATCCAGTCAGAGCTGAAAACACTTCTCGGATGAGAAGCGAAAGGCCTTTAAAGGACAAACAAGGACATCTTGAAAAAGGGACAGCCATGACTTGGATGACTGAATATCCACAGACGTTTAGTTCCCTATGCAAATCTGCAGTCTCATCCTCAAAGGCCATTTTGTCTCCCGAGCAACGGTCCTTCCCCTCCTCCTTGGGACCCCTCCTCTTTGGGACTGGAATGTGTTGATAAAGAGCCTGGTGACTGGATTCCTTGCTTTAACCAAGGGGCATTTCCCAGGGAGCTGCATCATGGAATTTAGAGTAGGGGGAAGTAAAGGGGGAGATGGGCACTGCATAGGAATCTGCCCCTGGCGAATAGGTTTCTTTCATCCCTATAGCTGGATGCTATTGTTCCCCATCCCTGGAGACCATGCAATTAATTTATATGGCCCCCTCAGGAATGCTGATTAGGAGAAGCGGGTCTTATGGCTACAGGGGTTTAAAATCACAATCACATGCGGGTAGAAGAATATTCCCACTGTACATAATGAAACATTTCTTTCCACCTCCTGATACTTACAGAAATATCCTGGTTTGCCTTGTCCTTCCTGCTGGAAGCTTAGTGGAGCCAGAGAGTCTCCGCTTTTTCCAATATTACTATTGTAATATCAAATGCATTGAGAAATAGATTTTCCCAGGGCCCCTGATGGAAAAGTACAGCCTTCAAAGAGTGATTGAAATTGTGCAAATGCAAAGAAGATGTAAGAAGACCTTTTTAGTTGGATCAGTATCCAGGTTCACAAGAGTTTGTGTGCTTAAATGAAATTGTGTATCAGGTTGTACCCTGAACCAGACTGTCTTTCTAGCCACAGGCTTTCTGGACTTTCAAACAATCAATTTCATGCTGTCTGTGATCTTTGTGTCCACAGTGCAGTTTGCCCAAGGCAAACCATACATTGATTTCACTGCTTTTGTTTATATAGGCCCCATCTCTGTGAGTTTTCTAGTTGCCATCTAAATTTTGTGTCTGAATGTTCAATGAGCAAGTTGTAAAAGTTGTCAGATCCTAAGATTAGAAAGAGTAAAATGTTGCCCATGCAGATTATTGTGCTGCTGTTTCAGAAATCAGTGTGCGATCAAAGACATAGGGGCTATGCAACAAATTCAACATGGGCCTCATGTTGAAGATGGTACAGCTTCCTTGGTCAATGAGGACAATGCTCATTTCAGTCCTTTTGTTCTGTTGCATCCACATTTCTTGTGAAAAGGAAATCTGGTAAAAACCAAATTGAAAGTAAACCAATTCTGGCACATTTCCATAATTACATTGATTTATGTGAATGTGAGTGCGGAGATAAGACTAGAAATGAACTCTGACAGCAAACGTGATAGTACCACAACAGCGAATGACAAATGTGAGATAAGGAGCTTCTTGTCATTTTTTTTTCCTTCCAGTGTTACAAGATGTCTCTCAAAGAAAAACTGATTGAACATGTCCATAAAGAAGAACATGACCATGCCCACAACAAAATCACTGTGGTTGGGGTTGGTGCAGTTGGCATGGCTTGTGCCATAAGTATTTTAATGAAGGTAAGTGCTATCTGAACGGCAGAGTGTAAAACACTGTGAAGTGATATATAAGTATGTGTTACTTATTTTTTGAAATGTTAAGAAGCCTGCCTAGACGAATAGATCTGTGGATAAAAAGCTTTTCATTCTGTTGAAAATATTAATGCTAGGTTACTAGAATTACTCCTATTGGAAGGATCTGAATTTAATCAACAATATTTGTACCAGTATTTGGATATATCATATAAGCTATGTCATCTAGTGGGACCCAAAAAGTGGGCCCACTATTGCAACATCTGCCCCCAGGACATCATTTTGAGAGTTGTTCACTTGCCTTCAAGTGTGCCTTAAAACATCATTCTCCCCCCAGGCCTTGATTTAAGTTTCTGGAGGTTGGGTGTTATGGGGGAGGTTATTATTTTTTATTGTTCTCTGAGGGTAGTTTCTAACATGTTTTTCTTGAATATAATTTTGTGAATTTGGCTTTTGGGCAGCCTAGGAATTGGACAAGTAATTCTGATCTGATAAGCCATGCATGAGAGATTATTATTGGCCCCATTGGCCTTCTGGAAAGCCATAAAGATTTGGATTTTCTGACAGGCCTGGGGCCATTGACTTCCAGGGGGTTACTAGTGAGGTTGGCCCATAAATGTATGGATGTCTGTAATTATTTTAAATTGAAAGGTTTTTATATTGACCCATGTTTATTTTTGTTGTGAGCCGCCCTGAGTCCCTAGGGAGTTGGGCAGCATAGAAATATAATTAAATAAATAAATAAATAAATATTGGAGGCCCAGTAAATCTTCTGGCTTTTCCCAGAAAAGTATAGATTATATTTAGTACTGTGTTTAACTTCCTACGTAGTGAGGTAAAAGCTGAAGAGAATCTAATCCGCCATTGTTCAGGTCAGTAAACATATATGGGATTCTCTCTCTCTCTCTCTCTCTCTCTCTCTCTCTCTCTCTCTCTCTCTCTCTCTCTCTCTCTCTCTCTAACGTTTGATCCTTTTTTTAGGAATTGGCTGATGAACTCGCTCTTGTTGATGTTGTGGAGGACAAGCTGAAGGGAGAGATGCTGGATCTTCAGCATGGCAGCCTCTTTCTCCGAACACCAAAGATCGTCTCTAGCAAAGGTTATATAATCTTTTATGTTACAAAAACCCTCTCTTACTTTAGGGAAATGGCGGTATCTGATATTTCCTAGGAATGAATGGGACTTTGGCCATGGGAACCAATACAATTCCTTTTTTTTTTGCTAAGATAGCTCTGAAGATGGTATTTATTAGTTTTGCTTCTTATCAATAATAGATAGTAGATTTAATCAGTCAGAGGTGAAGGTTTACAAATTGGTGTGGTAGCACACACACACACACACACACACACATCAAAACAATACCAACATGGATAGGATGATATAACACATGGTATATCTACTACCATAGTGTTGGAAAAATTAATCATGTCTAAGTTATTTTAGTGGGATTATTTAAAGCAATTACTAAATTTGTATCCTTTTCACTTGGTTTTCCAAAATGGTTAAAAACAGATGCACTATCTCTCTCTCCTGATGGCAGAAATTTTAGCCTTACATTTTTTTCCCTGCTCTTCTTTTGGCTGTACTGGCAGAAACAATCTACAATAACCAAATTGTTCATTTCTACACTGTTCCATTAAATTAGATTTGTACATTGTGTTTTGCTGTTGTGAGCCATTCCAAGTCCTTGGAGAGGGACGGCATACAAATCTAATTTTTTTTAAAATTATTATTATTATTATTATTATTAAATGGTTTTGTAGTCAGACTGCCACGATTGCAAAAAGGAATAAATTGAATATAGCCCAATCAGGCTGATGTAACTTTTTTCATTCATTATCAAAGATAAGCAAAAATATTGTTTTTTAGAATACAGTCATGTGAAAAAGAAAGTATACCTTCTTTTGAGTCCTATGGTTTTACATATCAGGACCTAATAAAAAGGTCCTGATATGCAGTCCTCAGCAGTTCTTAAAAGTAAGTAAGTACAACCTCAGATGAACAACAATACATAACATATTGTACCATGTCATCATTTATTATGCAAAAAGAAAGCCAAAATGCTGAAGCCATTTTGTTTTCACGTAACTGCAGGCAGAAGCAACAGAATCAGGTTGCTCAGAATCAGAATCTCTCCCCTTCATTATTCCAGGTTTAAAATGGAAAGATCTTAATGCTATTTCTACATCATAATTGCATTCCAGGCTGAATCTTAAAATTCTTTAGCCATCATGCATTTCTTCTTGAAATGTGCAAAGTCATATGCAAACTGACTGACATCAGTGCCTGCATGTGGCTCTTTACTATTAACTGATTCCTGTTATAGCTATCCAGAAAAGTGAGATCATATTGGATTGGTTTATAGGCAAAGAGCGGATATGACTTTACCTGATAAAGATTACGTTAGCCGGGGGATCCAGCTTTGAATTAGTTCCTTAGCTAGATTCTCTTAGATACGAGAAATTTGGAGGAAAATCAGGGAAGTGTACAAATTGACTCTTGCTTCTAGATGCAGAAGGCTGTTAAAAAGTATAGAACATGAACACTGGACAAAGGGTTAAAAAACTTGGTGCATGTCCAGAAAAGATATCAAGCTAAGTTTAGAAATAGATATTTTGGCCCCAGAATGGTCTGTTGGCCCACAGACAAAATGTGCTGCCACTAAGTGCATGGATTTATGGGGCAGATAATAAAATAAAAACAGATTCACAAATCAGAACTGTCAAGAGCAGTGAGCTAACTACTGAATAGAGCAGGCTACTGTTTCAAATTGATATTTTCCTTTTGCTTCATTTAGTCACAGCCTTGTCTGTTAGCAATATAGGTCATAGCGTTTCATGACCAGCTATCTCCGTCACCCTTGTCAGCATCATTTTTGTCCAATCCAAGAACTATGAGTTTGGGTTAATTATAGCTCTGCCTTTGAGGCTAGAGAAGAGACTTGAACCCTTCATTGACTCTGCGTGAACAGAGCTAGCCAAAAAAATTTTTTAAAACCCACCAAAAGCAACCCATGATAGTTAAAGTTTTGTTTTACCTCACATGCTATTTTGTTTAAAAAAAAAAGAAACTTGAGTATTCTTGCAATCATGGGAATTTGGGAATGCCTTTATACCTCCTCTTGGATATATTTTACCTACATACATACAGTTTAGACCTCCTGTTGGATACATTTAGGAATACATAAAGTAATCATCCTCAATTAGCTTTCAGTAGTGTTAGATTCTAAAGTCCCAAAATTTGCAGACTTCAGGATGGGGAAGGCTGATATTGGCAGCCTGTAAGTCTATAAGAGTCTACGGAGAGGGGCGGCATACAAATCTAATAAATAAATAAATAAATAAATAATGAATAAATATCACCATAGGGCAAAGGTTCTCTTTCTATAGTTTTTGCATCTATTGTTCTATAGGCCAATTCTTCTCTGACATTGAAGATTTCCTACAGTCAATTCATCTGTTGCACAGGTAGATGCCGAAATGTATGTTGAATGTACAATTTCTTGTTTGGCAGATTATGCAGTGACTGCACACTCTAAATTAGTCATCATCACTGCTGGAGCTCGTCAACAAGAAGGAGAATCTCGCCTTAACCTGGTTCAGCGCAACGTGAATATCTTCAAATTCATCATTCCCAATATTGTCAAGTACAGCCCTCACTGCAAGCTGCTTGTCGTTTCCAATCCAGGTAGGGCATCTCCTTTTCTGAATGTTTACAATCTATTGCAGGGGCAATTAATTTTCCCATAGGGCCGCATGAGAAATTGGGGTGGTTTTAGAGGGCCGGACTAATATAATTCAGCTCTATTCAATACTGTATATTATTGGGTAGAACTGAGATAATTATATTATAATTATAAATTATAGTTATATATTATATATTATTTTATATATACAGTGGTATCTCATCATACGAACTTAATTGGTTCCAGGAGGAGGTTCGTAAGGTGAAGAGTATGTAAGATGAAACAAAGTTTCCCATAGGAATCAATGTAAAAGCAAATACTGTAATGCCTGCAAATCCTTCAGGAAAATCCCAAACTTTAGAAGGGAGGCGAACAGAGGGCAGGGAGGAGCAGCTAAAGGGGGCGGGTGGAAGAAGCAAGGCTAGGCTAAAGGGTGAGTGGGAAGGAAGAAAGGCAAAGGGGACACCCCTTCCTTTTCTTTCTTCAAAAGACACCGTTTCAGTGCCTTTGCAAGCACGTTGTTCTCTGCAAAAAATTTCCTCCCCCAAGCTGCCCCTCCCTCCTCCCTTTTCTTTCTTAAAAAGACACCCTTTCAGTTCCTTTGCAAGCACATTGTTCTCTGCAAAATCTTTCCTCCAAGCTGCCCCTCCCTCCTCCCTTTTCTTTCTTAAAAAGACACCCTTTCAGTGCCTTTGCAAGCACGTTGTTCTGTGCAAAATCTTTCCTACTCAAAGCAGCTCATCCCTTTTCTTTCTTCAAAAAAGGGGGGGAAAAGAAACCCCTTCATCCCAGCAGCAGCTGCTTGGGTTCGTAAGGTGAAAATAGTTCGGAAGAAGAGGCAAAAAAATCTTAAACACCGGGTTCGTATCTTGAAAAGTTCGTTAGAAGAGGCGTTCGTAAGATGAGGTACCACTGTATAATTATATATTATATCTTGAATACCCGGTTCTTATCTAGAAAAGTTGCACCGACCTCCGCAGGCCGGTCACAGACAATGGGTGGGCTGCATCCAGCCCTCAGGCCGCATCTTGACCAGGTCTGGTCTATTGTTTATTGTCCAGGGGTTTTAATGGGAGAGTGATATATGTTTCTTTGGTGGAAATTTAAAGAAATTCTGAGTTTTCTCTTGCGGAAACTAAATCCACTTTTGTACTTAATTGCAAACATCAGGCAGGTCCAGTACAAGTGTAGCAATACCTTTCTTCATAACGAAACTGAAAGTCAGTCTTGGGCATGTTGCTAAAAATGGGGACCCGGATTGTTGGGGTCAATACGCCTAGTGTTAAGTGCTAGTGCTATTGCTATTTTTGCCTCTTTACTGAGAAATCCCTATGTACAAGTGAAAATAAATAGACAAGCCTGCTAACTTATAATTCATACAAATTATTCTAATTTTCTATAATGTTTAGCAATTTTTCTTCACAGTTTCTGTCCTTAATATGGAAGGTGTTTTCCAATTTACATTTTTTTTTAAATCAACAGTGGATATTCTCACCTATGTGGCATGGAAAATCAGTGGCTTTCCTAAGCACCGTGTTATTGGAAGTGGCTGTAATCTGGACTCCGCCCGTTTCCGCCATTTGATGGGTGACAGACTGGGTATCCATCCTCTCAGCTGCCATAGTTGGATTGTTGGAGAGCATGGAGATTCCAGTGGTAAGCAATATTTTTTCTCATAGCATTAAGCCTAATTACATACCAAGCAGAATGGAGAAATTATTCTGGAAAAAAAATTGCAGTTCTGCAAAATTTATGAAAGAGCCCAAGATTGTAGAAGCCTGTGTTGTGAAATCTACTTGCTGAATCCTTCTGCCTTCCTTCCTGTTCTTGGATATGTGTGTGTGTAAAGTTTTAACAAAATCCTTTTGATCTAACTAGAGCTCTGTTGGACTAGAAGTACATTTGGCTCCTGAATGTTAGATTTACATGCTGAGCAAACCTAAAGGAAGTTTTTTTCTATTCCCTTCTCAATATAACAGTTAATCTACCCTGCCCTGCTACATGAAGGTAACACTAGATGAGCTATATTTGACTTTTAGTTCTGTTCAGAAAAGGTCAGTTCTGTAATCTAAGTAGGCCAAACTCTATCAATCTGAATTCTATACTCATATAACAGGGAGTTCAAAATAAATCTTGTAAGAGACTCTTGGAGTTTCATAAAGGAAGGCTTGGGGTTTTTTTTTAGAGTTTGTCCTATTTGACCTCCTGGTCGTCCTACACAGAAATCAGTGTAATAGATCACAGTAACTTAATTTAACAATATAAAATATTTAATATAAAAAAATGCAGACTTTAGGGAAAGGTCATCTTAATAACATTTAATTTTTCTGAACATGATGTCAATGCTTATAGCGTTTGATTTTTCCTTTTTTCTTTACACATCTCCTATAGACCTCTCAATATAGCTATCAACCATGCAGATGGCAATTTGTTGTCCATAGATGTATTTGTTTTAACTTTGGAGTGGAAATAAGACTTTGGACACCATCTGGCCTTAAGAACCATTGTATATTTCCATCTCTACCATTCCTACTAATTCCCTAGGTTTATGGGACTAGTGCAAGACAATGATAGCTCTCAATTGGCCTAGGAGACATGGGTTCTTAAAGCTGTTTTTCTGCTTGACATCCTAACTGGGGAATCTTTTAGCATCATCAGACATATTGAGTGAAGGGAGGTTGAACTTCTTTGGTTGTGAAGGACATACTTGGAGATTGAATAGGACTGCTTCATGAGTTGAGGACAATAAATCCATACAGGCCAAGATTTATTTGAACCTTTCCATGATTCAATCTTGGAGCACCTGGCATGGGAAGTGATGTTTATAAATTGTCATAATTTGGGGCCAAAATCTCAGCAGTTAGGCATAGGAAGTATTTCTGCATCATCCACTCTCTCCTGAGATCCAAAATTCAGGAATAAGATGAACGTGATCTGTCAGTAGAGCCAGGAAGAAATACTCGCCCTTCACCCAGTCCCCAAACCAAGTTATTACAGTAAAACTGCACAATAGGTGAGTTGTTGAGCTTTATTTATCTGGGCAAAGCAGGAATTCAAATCTAGTGCCATTCCAAAAACCCCACCTGGGCTATCTGTGACCATGAAGTTGTGGTGGATCAATAGCCTACAGTAGTCAAAACAATTCTGCCTGAACAATTAAGGTCCATTCCAGTAGAAACTTTGTATCTTCAATTCAATTCAATTTATTAGATTTGTATGCCGCCCCTCTCCGAAGACTGGGGGCGGCTCACAACAACGATAAAAACAATATTATAATGGCACAAATCTAATATTAAAAATAACTAAAAACCCTATCATAATTAAAAACCAAACAGCACATACATACCAAACATAAATTATAATGAGCCTGGGGGAAAGATGTCTCAAATCCCCTTCCTTAATAAAGCACTGAAAGCATAGCGCTTGTGCTTTGGGTGAAGTCACCTTCAGGGCAAGGACCTAGGATTCCGTACCGAGAGGCAGCACTAGTACATTTTACTATAGAATGCTTTGTTATAGAAAAATAGCACAATGGACTTACCATGAAGGTCTTTAGTATGTTGTTTCTCTTCTTTGTTGCTATACATGTCATGTTTTTCTCTTCCTTTGAGCTTCTCTCTCTAGTTTGCCATTCCAAAACTAGGAAGGGAACTCCTTCTAATCTTCTAGACAGAACTTTCTAGTCTTGCATCAGGGGCAGGAGGAAGTTACTCCTTGTAGAATGTCCAATCTTCATTGTAAAAAAGAGATTTTCCTAGCTGAATCCAATAAACCATTTGATAAGATTTGAGGTTTCTCACAAGTGCCTAGGAATATCTATTCTCAATAACGTAGTGGTGTTACATTAAGCCTTGTTAGTTTATTCTTCATGCAGTTGTGTAACCCTGTACACAGGAAGGTTTGCTTTACTTTGCACTTTGTGATGCAATACCTACTTACCGCTATGCTATAGGGTACAAAATACTTGGGTAGCTACTCTAAACGATGAGAAATATAATTTCAACTTTTAAAATCTGTTCCCAGTTTTCCTGTGCCTGAAAGGAGCAGTGTTTGCTATTCTACAAATGCTGCAAGCTAAATTATACATAGCACATGATGTCCAAGCCAAATTCTAGCTGTAGAAACAGAGAGGACTATTCAGTTTGCTTACCACGTCCAAAACCATTTTGTATATAATTGCACAGTTTGCTTACCACGTCCAAAATCATTTTGTATATAATTGCCCTGACTTAACAAGAAAATCAGTTATGTCAGTATGTTTGGACTTCATTAAAAGGATTAAAATGATTGATTAATCTGATTCTGAAGAGGATGAACCTTGTTGATGTACACTGCTCAAAAAATAAAGGGAACACTTAAACAACACAATAAAACTCCAAGTAAATCAAACTTCTGTGAAATCAAACTGTCCACTTAGGAAGCAACACTGATTGACAATCAATTTCACATGCTGTTGTGCACATTACAGAACAAAGTATTCAATGAGAATGTTTCATTCATTCAGATCTAGGAAGTGTTAATTTGAGTGTTCCCTTTATTTTTTTTGAGCAGTATATCTCATCCCGCAAGGTTAGTCACTTACTAATTATACAAGAAACCTTTGTTCTGAAGGTAAGGGTAAGGTTGAGCGACATGAATACAGAATTTATAAAGAAAATGAGGGTAATTTATCATCCCAAGAGAATGAAACGTTTGCACAAAAAGGTATAAAAGCTGGAGGAACTTCACATTAATTCCAGTTATCTTCGAAAAAAGATCCAAGGTTCACAATAAAGTGGCACTGATTGGTCAGTATGAAAAGGAGCTGCTGTTAAAGATTTACTCACTTCTTTTCCTGGCAAAGTTGTTCATTCAGAAATGAGGGTAAATTGGGGTCCTGATTATCTGGAGCTAATCCAGTTATCTCTTTCTAACCAGGTCAAAGGCTCAAGCTGTTCCTCTACAGTAAATGTATCTCCATTGCTTACTAGAATAAAGGCCACATTTGGAACCAGCTCATAAATTTTCACTTGTTTCCGAGCTTTCCTGAGGCTCATGCGTGTAGAATTAAAGTGGTAGCTTTTTTACGCCAACCATATAATTTTGTAAACATAATCAGCTTGTTTTTTGATAACCTGGGAAATCTTTTTTATTTATAGTCCCTGTCTGGAGTGGGGTGAACGTTGCTGGTGTCTCCCTTAAAGAATTGCATCCTGAAATGGGAACTGATGCAGACAAGGAGAACTGGAAGGAAGTCCACAAACAGGTGGTGGACAGGTAACACTCCAAATTTATGTGGCTAAGAATCATCTAAAACATACAGTGTATTAATGTTGTGATAAAATATAATCACCGACTTATGTAGTTCCACGAATAATCTAAAACCCAAACATTCCAACATATTTTGGAATTTATTGGCATGCACTGTCTTTGTACATATTTCTGGATATATTTCTAAAGTATGTGTACAGTGTTCCCTCGATTTCCACGGGGGATGCGTTTTGAGACCGCCTGCGAAAGTCGAATTTCCGCAAAGTAGAGATGCGGAAGTAAATACATCATTTTTGGCTATGGATAGTATCACAAGCCATCCCATAACACTTTAAATCCCTAAATTACCATTTCCCATTCCCTTAACAACCATTTACTTACCATTATTACTGGTACTCACCATTGAATAAGACACTTAGTGATCCTGATATTTATAAACCTAATTATTTATTAACAATAATTATTTATTTTGTTTTGCAAAAATTGTTAGTTTGGCGATGGCGTATGATGTCCTCGGGTGGGAAAAACCGTGGTATAGGAAAAAAACCGCGAAGTACTTTTTAATTAATATTTTTTGAAAAACCGTGGTATAGGCTATTCGCGAAGTTCGAACCCGCGAAAATCGAGGGAACACTATATTTCAGAACTAAACAATGTAAAACCATTGGTTTAATTTGCAAGCCTAGTTTGTTGTGTTTTAAATCATGTCTAGCCGCTCAGAGTCCATTTCGGAGTGTGCGGCATATAAATACAACAAATAAATTTTCTAGCAACATCATGAGTGCTGTCATAGTTTTGGAACACCAATCTTAATATTGTAATCCATTGCAGTGCTTATGAGGTGATCAGGTTGAAGGGATACACATCATGGGCCATTGGGCTGTCTGTGGCTGATCTGGCTGAAACCATCATGAAGAATTTAAGGAGAGTACATCCAATTTCTACAATGGTGAAGGTAATCAACTACTTGTTGTTAAGTCATTATGGTTTCATAATTTGCATATTTAGGCACGATTCAGTTCCAATGTCCTGTATGCAGCAGGAATTGGAATGCAAGCAAGACTAAACTAAAGATCTGAAATATTCTACACATGCCAGAGTGAATGTGGACCTCAAAAACACCACTCCTGCATTCCTCAGAAAGGGACTGGATTTTGTTGAGAAACAGCACAGAGAAGGCAAAGAAAGAGCAATAAAAGACACACCTGCAGTGGGAAAAATAGCCTTTGCAATAATAAAGAGTGAGGGAAAAGAGTCGGGGTGGCACAGTGGTTAGAGTGCAGCACTGCAAGCTACTTCAGCTAACTGTAGTTCAGCAGTTCAAATCTCGCCACCAGCTCAAGGTTGACTCAGCCTTCCATCCTTCCAAGGTGGGTAAAATGAGGACCCAGATTGTTGGGGGCAATAGGCTGATTCTGTAAACCATTTAGAGAGGACTGTAAGAGCACTATTGTTCACAACTATGCACAACTATGAAGCAGTATACTATAAGTCTAAATGCTAAATGCTAATAGCAGTCCAAAGGGAGAAAACATTAGTGAAGCACTTAATGGGGGAAAGACAAATTAGCTATCCCTGTAGAAATAACAATCTGTGAGGAGAATGGGTAAACAGTTTTACACAGAAAACAACAGCAGCAAACAATTCTTAGCAATAAGAAAGGGTAGCATGCAGGTTTTGAGAAGAGAGTAATAGAAGCCCCCCTTTTTTATCTTTCAATATTGAATATGGAAAGGGAGGCAGGGGTATTGTGCTTGCTTTGGGATTCCAGAAAGAGAAATGAGGGACTAACAAGATAGCTCATGTTTAATCATGGTAGATTTGGTGGGGGCAGGAAAGTAAGGAAAGTGGGTAGGTTAGGGGGAAGAGGAAGAAGTCTGCGGAGAGGGGTGGCATACAAATCTAAATAATAAATAAATAAAATAAATGAAGAAAGGCTCGGATACCTGTCAGTCACGTGATCGTGGTTGTCAGGAAGGCGGTTAATCAAGCCTTCAGAAGAGGGAGGGAGTCCCCTTCTATTTATTTATTTATTTATTTATTGGATTTGTATGCTGCCCCTCTCCGTAGACTTGGGGCAGCTCACAACATATAATAAAACAATTCACAACAAATCTAATAAATTTAAAAAATTTAAAAAAAACCCTTATTAAACCAGACATACACACAGACATACCATACATAAATTGTATAGGCCCGGGGGAGGGGGGAATGCCTCAATTCCCCCATGCCTGATGGCAGAGATGAGTTTTCAGGAGTTTACGGAAAGCAAGGAAGGTGGGGGCAGTTCTAATCTCCGGGGGGAGCTCGTTCCAGAGAGTCAGGGCCGCCACAGAGAAGGCTCTTCTCCTGGGACTCGCCAAACGACATTGTTTAGTCGGTGGGACCCAGAGAAGGCCCACTCTGTGGGACCTAATCGGTTGCTGGGATTCGTGTGGCAGAAGGCGGTCCCGGAGATATTCTGGTCCGATGCCATGAAGGGCTTTATAGGTCATAACCAACATTCCTGAAACCATGGTTCTCCTAAGGTTCAGGCAAATTCAGAGGGTGGTTTGCATTCTTTTCCTTCGCCTGATCTGGATGAATAAGGCAAAGTTGGCTAATTTGTTTTATACTGCAAAACCCAATTCTGAAAGGGCAGCTCTGGGGATCTGGGAAGGCTGTGCTCACAAGGCCTAAGGAGGCAATAAATCAAAAAGGGCAAGTCTGCTTCTGTGATACACGGTAGCAATAGCATTTAGACTTATATACCACTTCACAGTGCTTTACAGCTCTCACTAAGTGGTTTACAGAGAGTCGGCATATTTCCCCCAACAATCTGGGTCATTTTACCCACCTTGGAAGGATGGAAGGCTGAGTCAACCTTGAGCCTACTGAGATTCGATCTGCCATTGTACCACCAAGGTAGCCCTCTTGTGGATGTAACTGCAAAAGCCAGTTGATCAGACAATCTCGACGGCATTCTCCGTTTCCTTCCCAAAAGGCCAGTACATCAAGGAGCCCTGTCTTCACAAGATGTTCCCTGGTGTAAGGATAACTTTCCAAGGTTGGAAGTGGGGTGGGGAGCTTAATAGTGGCTGCCAGGTTCTGCAGTTCAAGAGAGTTCAGCTAAAGATGGAGAGAAGACCTCAATTTGAGCCCCCTTCTCCATTGTTTCTATTTCTGTCAAAAAGTCCATTTTCATAGTGTCTTCTTAACCACCGACAGATGACTGCTGCCCTCATTCAAAAAAGGCTTCCCATTTCTAACGATCTCAGACAGTTCTGCTGGCAGTATGGATTTCAAAATGGGTAACATGGCAGCTGTAGGGCTGCAATCACTTTTGTGTACAAATTAACACACATGCAAATAGGCTGGGCTTTAACCACTATACTGCAGCTACTACCCTGTTTCCCCAAAAATAAGACGTACCCCGAAAGTAAGGCATGTCAGAGGTTTTGCAGAATTTGCTAATATAAGGCACCCCCCCCCCCAAAAAAAAAAAGGCGTAGTCAAATTTACATACGTTATGGTGGAAAAACATACGGTACCATTCAAAGCTGTTCATAGCGGTACCGTAATAATGTGGCATCCCCTGCTGGCCCCTTCCATCGCTTTGTATCGTCCAGTACAGCAGACACAGTCTGCTGCTGTCTCACCGCCATTACAGTCTCCACTACAGTGCGTAGACTGTAGTTCCTCTGGTGGCCGGAAGCTGCAATAGCAGGTGTATACTGTTGTACCATATAAGTGCCGTCGTTTGTGTGGGTGGGTGCCATACTGACAGGTACTGTACCATAATCAGTGTACCGTATGGTACACTTTCTTTGGGGGTGTCAGAGCTTTTCTGCCTGTGAATTTGTCTTATTTGAGAAATATAAGGCATCCTCCAAAAATAAGACGTAGCACAACTTTTGGAGCAAAAATTAATATAAGACAGTGTCTCATTTTCGGGGAAACACGGTATCTTGACTGTTTTTACTGTTTCCTGTATATGTTAGTGATCTTAAAAAGTATGCCCTTCCATTATTCTTTTACTCAAGCAAATTGGTATCAATGGGGAGAAGTGCGTACCTGCACATCTGCATCAAGCTTAATCTCTCCCTCATAGGAGCTTTTAGTTCAAACACCGCCCACGTAATTGTTTCACCTGTTCTATCTGAAGGTTTTTAGAATATTTCCCCCTATAAATTATGTGGATTTCTCTGCTTTCTTCCGGTGATGATAAAATGTCCATTATATTTAAATAAAAGTGGTATTTCTTTTTATTCTTTTTTAAAAAAAATATTTTATTAATTTTTCAAAAAAAAAACCATGACAAACATAACATGCAACATTTAGTGGAGCTACAGTCGCTCCACTCAAAGTAGAAGTCAGCATCGTAATAATAAAAGAAAATTTTCGTCTTCAAAAAAGACATACATTATTTAACGGTTCACATATTAGTAGCAGCCAGGATAGCTTTTGGGCAAAAATGGAAAGATATTGAGATTCCAAAAGAAACAGATATTCTTAAGAAGGTCTTAGACTGTGCCGAGCTAGATATGATGACAAGACGGTTAAACAACCAAGAAGAATCGGAATTCTATGATACCCGGCAGAAAGTATATACTTGGTGGGAAACAAGGAAAAAGGGATAAGTCTGTTATTATATTATTTTGAATATTTGAATTTAGTAGTAAAATTGTATTAGATGGTAATTATTTACTAATATAAACTTTTCTTTCTTCTCTTAAAATTTCTTTTTCTTATATATATTTTTATAAACTTTGATATAGTTTTTGATTTATTATATTAAAACTGATACTTTTATTTTATATACTTATATACGGTGTTTGGTATATAGTATTTCAATGGCTATAAATATTTTACCTTTCCAGGGTATGCATGGAATTAAAGATGACGTCTTCCTGAGCATTCCATGCATTCTGGGCTCTTCAGGCATTACAGATGTGATCAAAATGACTCTGAAGACCGAAGAAGAAAATAAATTGAAGAAGAGTGCTGAGACACTGTGGGGAATCCAGAAGGAGCTTCAGTTTTAAGTCTCTTTGCTGTTTACTAATGTGAAGCAGGGCTTAGTTGGTGGTTATTTGCACTTTTCAAATGAGACAATTCCATTACACGCATGTATCTGAAGCATCAGTCATTAAATAACAAAATTCCTCTTCCTCATTTAGAAACAGAAACTGCAAGATTCCTATCTTGATCTGTGACCAGAATAGGATTATAATGTAGTGTTAAGAAGGGACATAATGCCAACCCAGTATCTACTTAAAACACTTTTAAATGAAATTCTTCTGCTTTTCCCCAGTTAACATCAGATCAGAAAATAAGTTACTTGGTTTCCAAAGGCTTTGCTATCAAAAATGCTTAGCAAATCCACTGACCAATATTTTCTGCTGACAGGTGACTTAAATTTCCACTACTGAACAATGGTAAATGTATTTTTCCTGACATTGCTTCTTCAGGTCTTTGTGTATATTTTTCAAGAGAACTCTGTGTACTCTCCTGTGGGAACTGTGTATGCAACATTTAGAACTGATGCAATTGTCTAGCTTTAGTACCAGCCAAAAAGAGCAAAATAAACATCAATTACTGTACTTTTGTTTGCCTTCATTCATTTCATATGCACCTACGCTCCTGGCAAGCGCTCAAGACATCTAACGTCATTTTTGAAAATGAACTAAAATTAATGCCAGAAATTAGATTAAAACTGAACATTTGGGTGAAATGGAAGGAACCCTTCTGAATGCCAGGAATGGGGACTGGATGTATCCATTGCTGAGGAGCATTACCTGAAAAGACCGCTTCTACATGCCAAAAAGACGATTCTCTAGAGAAAGCTTAGGACAGTGATGGCGAACCTTTGTTTCCCCGGGGGCGGAAATAATGTACATGTGTGATATTGCACATGTGCGCGAGCCCAGGCCCATATTCAATACCCCTCCATGTGCCCATGGCCCCCCATTTCCTGACTTCCGGCAGACACATTTTTTCCAGGCTCCAGAGGCTTTCATGGAACTTGGGGAGGGCAAAAACGCCATCTCCTGCCCCATGGAGGCCACCCCAGAGCCTCCGTCCAAGCCAAAAATCAGCTGGCGGGCACCCACGTGTGTGCTGGAGCTGAGCTAGGGCAATGGCTCGCGTGCCAGCAGATATGGCTCCATGTGCCACCTGTGGCACCCGTGCCATAGGTTCCCCATCACAGGCCTAGGATCTTCAGTAAGGACCTTCTTGCAGAACTTGCAGTCAGATGTATTTATTTATTTATTTATTTATTATTTAGATTTGTATGCCGCCCCTCTCCGAAGACTCGGGGCGGCTCACAACAAGATAGAACAAATCATAAATAATCCAAATAACTTTAAAATTTAAAGATTTAAAAGAACCCCATATACTAACAGACACACACAAGCATACCATGTATAAATTGAACATGCCCGGGGGAGGTGTTTCAATTCCCCCATGCCTGACGGCAAAGGTGGGTTTTAAGGAGTTTACGGAAGGCAGGAAGAGTAGGGGCAGTTCTAATCTCTGGGGGGAGTTGGTTCCAGAGAGCCGGAGCCGCCACAGAGAAGGCTCTTCCCCTGGGGCCCGCCAACCGACATTGTTTAGTTGACGGGACCTGGAGAAGGCCCATTGTGGGACCTAATCGGTCGCTGGGATTTGTGCGGCAGGAGGCGGTCTCGGAGATATTCTGGTCCAGTGCCATGAAGGGCTTTAAAAGTCATAACCAACACTTTGAATTGTGACCGGAAATTGATCGGCAGCCAATGCAGACTGTGGAGTGATGGTGAAACATGGGCATACCTAGGTAAGCCCATGACTGCTCTCGCAGCTGCATTCTGCACGATCTGAAGTTTCCGAACACTTTTCAAAGGTAGCCCCATGTAGAGAGCATTACAGTAGTTGAACCTCGAGGTGATGAGGGCATGAGTGACTGAGCAATGAGTCCCGGTCCAGATAGGGCCGCAACTGGTGCACCAGGCGAACCTGGGCAAACGCCATCCCATTACATGACAGCACTCATGTAATGGGAAGGACCCTAAGATGTTTAGGGCAGTGATGGTGAACCTTTTTTGGCTCAGGTGCCAAAAGGGTGCACACATGTGCAATAGCTGCCCACACTCATAGTGCCATGACCCCACGTGCACAGACCTCACTGAAGCTGTGGAGCTGCCCTACTACTTATCTTCAGATAGTTGTAGCTAGGCTTCCCACATTTGGCCCATTTCTGCAGCTGGCAAGGCTTTCCTGAAGGCCTTTGTAACCTATAACAGAGCTCTAGATCAGTGTTTCCCAACCATGGCAACTTGAAGATATCTGGACTTCAACTCCCAGAATCCTCCAGCCAGCATTCGCTGGCTGGGGAATTCTGGGAGTTGAAGTCCAAATATCTTCAAGTTGCCATGGTTGGGAAACACTGCTCTAGATGATCCAGAGCTCTATTATCAGCTGCAGAGGCCTTTCCTGAAAGCCTGTCTAGCTGATAACAGAGCTCTGGATTGATATGGAACTCTAGTTATTGGCTGCAGAGGCCTTCAGAAAAGCCTTGCCAATTGTGGAAGAAATGAGCCGAGGTGTGGGTGGCCTGGCTACAACTATCCAAAGCCAAAAAAGTTCCTGAAGACCTGATAGCAAAAAAGAGGCCAGAGGGGAGCACACAAGTGAACTTACAGTTGAGCTATGTTTTGCAGTCCCCAGGCTTCAGGCTTTCCTGAAGCCTGTGGAGAATGGAAACAGCAGGAAAAAAAGCCGAAAATCAGCTGATCAGCCTGCACATGTGCACTGGAGCTGACATAAGGCAACGCTTTGCATGCCCTCAGATATGACTACGTGCCACAGGTTCACCACCACTGGTTTAGGGCTTTAGAAGTAACATAAAAAGCTTAATTATATCCTGTAAGAAAGTTTCAATCAATGCATTTTTTTTAATGCTGGGATTGGGTATCAGCCAGAGTTGTGAAGATAAAGTGCACTATGCTGGTCAACATGGCGAAACGGCCTTTCCCAAGGTTAAAAATCAGCTGACGAGCTGAAACATGGCAAAATCTCGCCTATCCTCGGATATGGCTCTGCCTGTCACAGGTTCACCATCATGGTTCTAGGCATTTAGAGGAAAAAGTGCTGAAATCAGCTCATAGCTGGACTCCAGCTAGGCAGGATTTATGGGGATTATTGAGGTATGATCTTGCTTGGTTATCAGGGGAGTTTCACTCTGGTCCTGCAGAAGCTCCTTGTTGCTGTGAATTCTGCCACCTATATTCATGTTGGATTCAAGGAGTAGTGAATGCTTTTTTGCAGGGGGGGTGGTCATTTGCCCCGCCTTGAAGCAGTAGCAGCTCATCCTCCCCTCAAGAGGTAATCCTTGTAAATCCTGTAAGAGAACTGGTTTAAGTTGCATCCAGCTGTAAATTTCCCTTTTTCGTTGAGAAAGTGGTAGGTGCACAACTTCAAAGGACCCCTTCTGAAATTCAATGCATGCTAAATTGCAGCACCCCAAATGGCAGAGATTATGTTTATGAATGACGTCTGGAGGATTCAGGATGGGGGTGGTGCTTCTATTCTTGCCCTCCCTGATTTATACAATAAGTTACCCGCATTTACTAACCACAGTTGGGACTGGCGACTCCCTCACTCAATGATGCCAATCCCATCAAATACAGCATGAGAGGCATGTTATAGGTGTCCTCCACCTTTCCCCAGCCTGGAACCTAAAATAGCTTCAGCCTTCTGGCCTTTAGGAAAGGTCTGGAGACATGGCTGCGTCAGCGGTGGATCTGAATTAGTTTGCCACTGATTTGAGCACACGCGTAGAAGCATCTTGGGCAGGTGGGCGGAGCCTCCCACCACAGAAGCAAGAGACAACCCACTGCTGGGCTGTGTCACTATGCTGGGGGATCCGATAGTAGTGGGCTGGAGGATTACATTTTTATTAAGTTGAATTGCACTTGCAGATATGATATTTTCCACACTCTTTAATAATTTTTAATGTTTTTTAAAGGTTTTTAGTGTATGAATTTGGTCATTTTTTAAATATGTGAGATTGGTGGCAAGGCAAGAAAATGAATTCCCTCGCTTAGAAAATCAGTTCCAGAGGCTTTAGAGGTCAATGATGAATATGGGAGAATTAAAGCACATAGGATTCCTGTTACACAAGAATACTGATTTACAGTTCAATCATAGCTCATAGTGAATTAATCTATGTATCTTTCATTGGTTTATTTGGTTATAGTTCTTTAAAATAATTCAAGGTAATCACCACCATCAAATTTGTTATTAATTCATTAAATTAATGACATATTATAAGAGCCATCCTAAAGAATTAGTCCGATTTAAAAAAGAATAGGTGATTTAACAATGAGAAAATATACAGTATTTATCGCTAAAAGGGGAGAAGTGATAGTGTTTTTTCCAGTGCTAAGAAGTGTCTATTAAGCAAGCAAAGGATCCGATCATACAGCAATTTTTAAATAATGTAAAACACATTTTAGCCTCCAATTCTATACTTTTATTAGAAATTGATTTTAGAAGTACACAGATAACAACTCCAACTATATTCTGTAAATGTTAAATGAAAAGAAAGACATGCTCACTGAACAAATATCTATAGCACAAGGGGAAAAAAGGTTATGCAATGGATTTTATTTAACCATCAGTCCATCAATGAAAAAGGTTTACAGAAAATTGAAAGTGCATTCATAAAAGCTAGTCCTTACCAAAAAGAAAAGAAAAATATATTATCCATTCAAAATATCTTACAATTGAATGATGCAATAACTTATTTTTTCCCCACCTACATATTCAAAGGAAACTCAGAATATGACCATTTGGCCCCTGCTACACTTTCTCATGTCGTCGATTAGTAGAGATCACTGAGTCCTGCAGTCTTTCTTGCTTTTTGCATAAGTGCCCTCAGCTGGAATTGCTTGCGAGACAAGAGACGGACATGCTGAAAAGAAGTAAAACACTTGGGATAAATCATACAAGAGTGATAAAAGAAGCATGATATACATGCATTTCAGAACATCAATTACTCCATTATTGAAATAAATATTTACACCTAATAGTCCAGATTTTAATTTTGAAAAGAGCTGGTCAAAATAAAACGTACTGTAAGAAAAATCATTTGATTTTTAGTACCTTTCCTTCCCCAATGGATTTTGAGTTTATTTCCCAATGTTTTCAGGAGAGAAACTAAATAAAGAGATGAAATGCAGAGCAAGTTGAATCACAGCATATGCTTGTATCTTTGTAATTACCATGTGGGCACTGCGTCCACAATTACTGTCTACATCAGGGGTGTCAAACTCAAGGCCTGGATCCAGCCCGCAGAATGCTTAGATCTGGCCCAGGAGGCTGCCCTGGAAACAGCAAAAGATCAGCCCACAGTACCTCTGCCAGCAAAAATGGAGCTTGGGAGAACTACGTACGGCCCTCCCAGGCTCTGTTTCCGGCTGCAATGGCCTCCTGCAGCCCTCTGCCAGTGAAAATAGCTCCTGAGTGATGTCGACCTGGTCATGCCCACCCCGGCCACGCCCACCCACACCCCCAAGGTATCAAACACAACCCTCAATGAAATAATGTTTGACACCCCTGGTCTACATGCTATATTACATCAGAGAAATGTGCACTTGTATATCACGTTTACTAAATAGCATTAAAGTTCAGAAATAAGGTGGACAAGTGGAACGGCCAGTATATTCATGTATGTTTGGATAATTCATTAAAACTACCTTGAGAAAGATGTCAAGGTCTATAACTCCACGTCTCAGAGCTTCCCCCAGATAAAAGATGGTATCTTCAATAGCATTTTCCTCCGCATACAAGTTCAGTATCTGTTTGTAAAGTGGTGCTGTAGGAACTATAACTTCATCTATGTCGTTGTTTTCTGACTGACTTTCCATTTTTTCCAAGGCAGAACTTAACTCTTCATCTTTCTTTTTCAGGAGATCGATGTTTTTGTCAACTTCAGCCTAGACGGACAGACAGTAAAATGACCCTTTAAAACTGACCCTCTAGACCTTTCACCTTCACCTACTGAGTATTGTACTTTTTTTGGCTGCTCCTTTCAGTGAGTCTTCACCTATACAAGTCTAGGCAGTTTTCTTGGCAACGTATTGGGAACTGGTTTGCTATTGACTTTTTCCCAAGGCTGCGACAGAGTAACTAGCCTGAAGTCATCCCAATTTCTAGCCTGTCTGTCAACACAATTACTAATTTAAAATAGCCCAACGGAATTAAGAAGAGACTTAACAGATTTGAATTAAATCCTGTATTACTTACATTAACTATTTTCCTGTGTGATTCAATGGCGATATCAGACCGGTAGTCACATGCACAGAGCAACTATTCTTAAAAATGGCTTATAATGTTTTTTGCCTTGCTGCTGATAATCTTAACTATATATTATTTCATCTACCTTAAACCATTTAGCATTAATTTACCTAGATCATTCTAGGTTCAAGTATAACATATAATTAAGAAAATGAATTATTAATTAATTTTTTCAATGCCCTCATAATTTTATAAGCCTTGGACTTCTGGTTGAACTTTTGGCGGCTTCAGAAGTGAGGTCTGCAAGCTCCATGGTTCCGTTCCAAGCTCTCCCTGTCAAGGTCTTCATTGGAAGCCATAGCCACCCTGTAGGGTGGTGAAGCAAAGGAGGACCGCCTTGCGGGTTGAAGGGAGCCACATCTCTCCTCCCTGTCTCAGAAACCCCTTTTATCCGAAGACTAGTAGCAGCGGCAGTCAGGATGGCTGCCATTAAGCCAGGGAAGAGCTAGAAATCATAAGTTTGAGTAGGAACAGAGAAACGGTGAATGGTGCGTTGTCTGGGTGAGAAAAGATTTATTCCTGAAGCTTGACCCCCTCAAAATCTAAGGGGAAATACATTTTAGAATGAATATTGTGAAAAAGCATATTGGATACCGTACTTAAAAAATAAATATTTGCTTAAAAAGAAAACTAAGTTGGAAATTGAATCCTCAAAACAAAAGGTATGATATTAAGAAGACATATTAAGATGCTGGAACCATAACCCCACCTTTTCTTCTAATAATTTGCTTTAAGTATTGGATTTATACTTAAAACAAGCAAGATAAATAAATCGGGCTTGTCAAAATAAAAGCAGAGAGGGAGCTAAGTGAAGCAAAGAGCGCTATCTTCTGATAAAAGTGAATTTTTGCAACTTGAACTTTGAAATAACTGAAGATAACTATTGAACTATACCTATTTACCTTCTAACCACTGGAGACTGGAATATTAAATAAGATTTTGCATTTGGAGACCCCTGAATATCCTTGGATATAGAAAAATGATTTGAGGAGTGGAGTATCCCTGAAGTAACTGACCTATTTGATTGAACATGATGAGACATTAAAATTTGACTTATTCATGAGTTGATGATTGTGGAGACTTAAACATAATGGAGCCAATGATGCAAAGCATTAACGATCTTGTACTGGAACTACACAAGGACATTTTGGAAATATTTGATCGTATAGATAGAAGAAGGGAAAGTTATACACAAGAGTCCAGGAGCAAAGACCAGGATAAGAAGGAAAGAATGGAATTATTAGTCAGAATAGAAGAGGAAATAGAATTGAGAAGAACCGTTGTACCTACCTGAACGGTCTTCTCGATGCCCTGGAAGGAGAGTCCAGCATGGGTTTAGCTCAAGTCTTATTGGTAGGACTGAGTTTCAATATTAACATAAATACATAATAATTAGGTACCGCCCCCTTGCTGCCCCAAGCATCCAGTTTTAAAAAACGAAAAGAATGGTAAGAATGATCAAACTTTATTCAAAAATCACAATTATAACAAGAACTAAAAAACTCCCATGGTTCCCAGGGAGGGTTTGGACTCTCCTTCCAGGGCATCGAGAAGACCGTTCAGGTAGGTACAACGGTTCTTCTCCCATGCCTCCTGGAAGGAGAGTCCAGCATGGGATATACCCAAGTTCAATGTTCCAGGGAGGGAGATTGGTGAACCATGGGCTGCACCTCCCCGCACACTTTCTGCAGCACACGTCTGCCAAAGGCCGCTTCTGCCGAAGCGAAGACATCTAACTTGTAATGGCGAACAAAAGTTGTGAGTGAGCTCCACGCCGCGGCTCTGCAGATATCCTCGAGGGGTGCTTGCGTCGTCCAAGCTGCCGAGGAAGCCGCACTCCTTGTTGAATGAGCCTGTATGCCACACGGCGGAGTATTTGAACTCGCCTTGTATGCCTCGACTATGCAGAGTTTTACCCACTGGCTAATGGTATTTGAAGAGACCTTAAGACCCAGTCTACTAGAGGCAAATGACACAAATAAGGCCTCAGATTTGCGTATAGTGTTGGTACACCTGATGTAAAGCTTCAACGCTCTGCGTACATCAACCTTGTGCCACTTAAGTTCTAACGGGTGAGTACCACGGGTACAGAAACTTGGAAGCACTAACTCCAGGGCTCTGTGAAAACGTGTGTTGACTTTCGGAATAAAGGTGGGGTCCAGACGTAAACAAACTCTGTCAGGGTGAAACTGACACAAATCTGGTCTCACCGATAACGCGGATAGTTCCGACACACGCCGTGCTGAAGTAACGGCAACCAAAAAGGCTGTCTTAAGGGAAAGGTAACGTAATGAGACTGTCCTTAACGGTTCAAACGGTGGGCCCGTAAGGGCCTGAAGGACCAAGGTCAAGTCCCATGTGGGGAAACGTCGAACCGGAGGAGGGTGTGTGTTCGCAGCCCCTCTGAGAAAATCTTTAATCCAAGGGTGATAAGATAAAGATCCCCCATCGTCCCGTTTAATAATCGTGGCAAGCGCCGCCACCTGGCGTTTCAATGTGTTAGGCGCCAGACCTTTCTCCAAACCGTGCTGCAGAAATTCTAAAACAAGGAGAACTGAGGAGTCCTGTGGCCTTAAGTTCCTGCCGGTACAGAAGGATTGAAAGGCAGCCCATGTCGCCTGATAAATCCGAACAGTGGAAGGGCGTCGAGCCGCTTGAATGGTTGTTATAACATTCTCGGGAAGGTGACAGCTCCTCAACCTGTCCCCTTCAAGTGCCACGCGGTTAGGTGGAACCATTGGGGGTCCGGATGGTACACAAATCCCTGGCTGAGGGAGATTTGGTTGTCCGGGATCCTCCACGATGGGGAGATGGACAGGTCCCTGAGATCCGCAAACCAAGGTCTCCGAGGCCAATGAGGCGCTAGCAGGATCACCTCCGCCCTCTCCATTAGGATCTTCCTTATCACTTTTGGAATAAGTGGGATCGGAGGAAAGGCATACAGTAAGGTCTTTGGCCACTGGAGGTGTAGGGCATTGACCCCTTCGGCTCCCGGGGATGGAAACCGGGAGTAAAACCTCGGGAGCTGGGCGTTTTGGGGTGTGGCGAACAGATCCACTACCGGATACCCGAACCGAAGCGCGACCTCCTGAAACAGAAGCGGATCGAGACTCCACTCCGTTGGATCTAGCTCCTGGCGGCTGAGCCAATCCGCCTGCTTGTTGTCCTCTCCCGCAATGTGTTCTGCCTCCGGCTTGGCGGAGATCGCGGCGGGACATCTTTGGCAGGGCTCTGCCAGGCGATCCCTTCTACCCCCTCCGAAGGTCGCATTTGCGATCGGATCGGGCTCGGATGGCCCGATCCCAGAACAGGGGGCTCCCCTCTGCCCGAGGAGCCATCGCTGAGACTCCGGAGGCAGCGGTTCGCCCCGCAGCTTCGAAGACGGGAGAACCGATCCTCTTTGCCTAAGAGGACCGGCCAGCGCTTTCTCCCCTCGCCCAGCGGGAAGCTGAGAAAAATTTTTAAAGTGAAAGTTTTACATTTAACCAACTGAAAAAGAATACATTCGATAAAGGACTCAAGGTAAAAAATTTCCTCTTTGTTTCAAGACTAAAATTTGAAGATTTGATCGTTCGGAAGCCTCAAGGGAAAGCTTTCTTTAACGAGGCGAAAGTGAAAGTTTTTCTCTTTGAGTCTCATCCGCAAATAACAGCCGAGACTAATCCTTCCCATTTTCATTGTTTCCATCTTGCAAGTGAATTTTGGAATCTATAAAACATTTTTTCTACCTTATGCTTTAATAAAAGAACTTAAACTGGAAATGACTATTTAGAAGATTTTAATGCTTAAAAGAAATCAGTAATGATGAGTAAAACTTCTTTTTTATAGTCTGTTAAAAACATTGTGTTCCGGGCTGACATTTCAACAGCGGAGGAATATAACTTTGTTGCCATATTTTTTTTTTCTCATCCTGTTGTCTTTGCAACATAATAACATTATATAACAACTTGAAAACAAAAGGGAAATAGAAGGAACTGATACCTTTCCTTTGGATTAACCTAGCTGGATTACTTGCTGATTGCCTTTGGATTACTTTGGATTACTTGCTGATTGCCTTTTTCTTGGGATTATTTTTTTTTGAGAACCTTTTCACATCTGCCTAGTTATATAAACCTCTGACTTTTAACCTGACTCCATTTTGAGATCTACTTTTTTTGCCTTTGTCTTGAATTTGGAAAAGAACATAGACTCCATTTTAATCACAAGAAAATTATTAATTTGACTTTCTTTTTGAGACCTGCAACTGGGATTAAGTATAACTGTATCTTCTGACATTTGGATTCACATTCTTCATTTATTTAGTATAATTTCTTGATTTATAAGAAGACTATAACTATATATATTGTGTTTTCTTTTTGATTAATTAATCCTTTTTTGATTCCCTTCTGATTTTCCTTCTTTTTACACCTATCTGCAAAAGAAGCTTGAATTGAAGATTATGCACTGTTAGCAAACCTTGGTTTCCTGCTCTATTCCAATTATTTGAATTGAAATATTCTCCCTTTCTCTCTCCTTTTTTCTCCCTCCTTTTACTGCTTTATTAAGTCTCTTTTCTCTTCCTTTTTTTTTTACCTCCTTAGAATCTCCCTTTTTAAAATAGTTATTATTCTTTCTTTGCTGTTATTTACTCTGTCTTCTTATTAGACCATTTATTTTTAACTTTTATTTGTTTCTTATTCCTAAAAGTTTTACATTTGTTTTCTGTGTTATTATATTTTTAAATTTTTAAATTTCCAAAATAATAACAATAATAATAATAACATATATTGGATTTTGAATTTTGAATTTTTTTGACAACTGAATAGTCATAATTTAAGGGTAACTGTTAATAAAACAGATTGAATAGATTTGGAATTTATAGAAATTTTCTCCCTTTCACTACATATAAATTTAGATTGATTTAAATTAATTTGAATTTTAAACTGTGGATTCAAAATTGATAATGTCAACTTCTTCAACTGTTGTTAAAATGGTCAAAAAACAAACCACTGCAACAATCTCTTCTCCACAAGTGTCGCCGCGTCCTTCCCCGACGCACCAGGCGTCAGCTATGTCTTCCAAGGATAAAGAAAAAGACAAAACAATGCAGTCCAACTTTGCAACACTACAAGAAACTTTAAACAACATGCAGGACTTTATGTTTAAATCTCAAGAAAATGCTACCCAACAAAGAGAGGCTATAAAAGAGGATGCAACACAACAAAGAGAAGCTATAAAAGCAGACTTGACAGAATTTAAAAAGGAGATGGCCCAATTGAAAGTTGATATGGCCGAGGTGAAAGACCAGATAAAGGTGATTCAACAAACACTACAAGAAAGTGATGATCGAGTCAAAAAGGTTGAAGAGAAATCCGACAAAAATGCAAAAAGAATAGATTATCTTGAAGGGAGAGCTGATGCAAGACATAGAAGACATGATGAATCAATCATCCAGCTGGAGATGCAACGTGCTTCGTATGGACTACGATTTCAGAACATGAAAGAGGAAAAAGATGAAGATTTAAAAATGACTATGGCGGAAACTATTGGAGGAATACTCCAGGAGGATCCTGCTGCGCTAGTGAAAGAAATCGATGAAGTTTACCGAACTTCGAATAGTTACATCCGTCGTCACAACCTCCCAAGAGAGATTCACATCAAATTTACCAGGAAAACTTTGCGAGATGACATACTCCACTGGGCAAGAAACTCCAAACTCCAACATCAAGGAGTGGAAATAAAAATATTAAAACAAGTTCCAAGAAGTGTCAGAGAGAGCAGAAGAGATTACCATTTTCTTACCAGAATTTTGATCAAAGAAAATATAACCTATCGTTGGTTAATCCCACAAGGTCTTTCTCTGACATGGCGCTCTACAAGATACAAGCTGGAAAATGTAGAACAAGCTAGATATTTCTTCGAAAATAGTGGCATCAGCCACATGGACTTTTCAGATAAGCAACAAGAGGCTCAACAACAATCAGCACAACACCAACCAGGGGAGAAACTAGCAATCCAACAAGAAGAACTTTTGGGGGCCACTGCTCTGGCAATAGAGCAGGACCAAGGTGCTAGAAGAGTTCAACCCCAGCGAGAAACCAAAAAACCTACTAAATGACAACAACTAAAGATCTAAAGATCTTTTCGGTAAATGTTAATGGACTTAATGAACCAAGGAAAAGGAAACAAATCTTTTCCAAAATCAGAAGTCAAAATGCTCAAATTGCAATATTACAAGAAGTACATATTAAAAAAGATAACCAAAAATTATTGTTGAATCCTAAAATTGGAAAAATGTATGCTGCATTAGCAGATCAAAAAAAAAGAGGTGTGGTGATGTATGTAGAGAATTCTATAAATTCCAAACAAATATACAAGGATAATGACGGTAGAATATTGATTGTACAAGTTGATATTGAACCTAGACCTATAGTGGTTGTTTCTATTTACGCTCCCAATGAAGACCAAATGACATTTTATAAAAATTTACATCAAATAATAATAGATTTAGCAATTGAGAATGTATTAATAATAGGTGATTTTAATGCTATTGTGAATAGGCAACTAGACCATTCAGGGGGGGGGAGTAATAATAAAAGGAAAAAAACAAAAAGAAATCTACTACCTAGTACTTTCCAAAAAATGAAAACAGAATTACAGTGAACCCTCGAGTTTCGCGTGTTCAAGTATCGCGAAAGGGCTATTTCGCGAGTTTTCAACCAGGAAGTAAACTCCACCATCTGCGCATGCGTGCCCTTCCACACATGCATAGATGGTGGAGTTTCCCCGCCGGGCAGAGGCTTCCCTGGGTCTTCCCCCTCTTGCCCCCGTAAGACCCCAGCGGCGGCGCGAGCAACGGCGTGGGCGGGCGGGCGGCACGAGCTTGGGGACATCCCAGCTCCGCTCCCCAGCTGGGGAAAGCGCGCGCGTTGCTGGGGAAAGCGCGCGCGTTTGGGGACTCCCTAGATCCGCTCCCCAGCTGGGGAAAGTGCGCGCGTTGCTGGGGAAAGCGCGCGCGTTTGGGGACTCCCTAGATCCGCTCCCCAGCTGGGGAGCGGATATAGGGAGTCCCCAAACGCGCGCGCTTTCCCCAGCAACGCGCGCGCTTTCCCCAGCTGGGGAGCGGATCTAGGGAGTCCCCAAACGCGCGCGCTTTCCCCAGCAACGCGCGCGCTTTCCCCAGCAACGCGCGCGCGGTGGGGACTCCCTAGATCCGCTCCCCAGCTGGGGAAAGCGCGCGCGTTGCTGGGGAAAGCGCGCGCGTTTGGGGACTCCCTATATCCGCTCCCCAGCTGGGGAGCGGATCTAGGGAGTCCCCAAACGCGCGCGCTTTCCCCAGCAACGCGCGCGCTTTCCCCAGCTGGGGAGCGGATCTAGGGAGTCCCCAAACGCGCGCGCTTTCCCCAGCAACGCGCACGCTTTCCCCAGCTGGGGAGCGGATATAGGGAGTCCCCAAACGCGCGCGCTTTCCCCAGCAACGCGCACGCTTTCCCCAGCTGGGGAGCGGATCTAGGGAGTCCCCAAACGCGCGCGCACCCCAGGCGCGAGCAACGGGGTGGGCGGGCGAAGGGCGGGCGGCAGTGGAAGCAAAAACACCATCTGCGCAAGCGCAGATGGTGTTTTTACTTCCGCACCGCTACTTCGCTAAAAATCGATCATCGCGTGGGGTCCTGGAACGGAACCCTCGCGATGATCGAGGGTTCACTGTACTGTTAAATGATATATGGAGGGAAAGACACCCCCATAAAAGACAATTTACGTTTTATTCTAATCCCCACAAAATCTGGACAAGAATAGACATGGTATGGACACCAAAAATGGTTGCAGAACAAATAAGGGAAGTAGAGATAGATGTTAATACATGGGCCGACCACAACCCAATAGTGGTTTACATAAGAACGAATAATAAACAGAATACTTGGCGGATGAATAGAAATATATTGAATGATAAGAAATATAAGGATTGGATCGAAAAGGAATTAAAAATATTTCTTGAAATTAATAAAACTCCAGACACCACTCCACAGAATTTATGGGACACACTCAAAGCTTATATAAGAGGGTTAACAATATCCTATATAGCAAAATATAATAAGGAAAATAAATTAAAGTATCTACAATTAATAAATGAATTAAAACAACTGGAATTTGCATCGCAGCAACACACCAAGAACAGAGATTTTAAAACAGAAATAAATGTAATTAAACATAAAATTAGAATTATAGAACAAAATCAAATAACTGACAAAATTAAAAGAGCAAAACAACATTATTTTGAACATGCAAATAAACCAGGCAGATGGTTAGCATATAAACTTAGAAAGCAGAGTCAATCCAAATTGATAAAAAAATTAGAAGATAAAGATGGTACAATAAAATACGATACAGAAGGAAAGGCAGATATTGTCTATAATTTTTATAAAGATCTTTATGCCAAAGACAATGTTAGTGAAGATGAAGTTTTTAATTACTTACAGGCTTCAAAATTACCACAAATAACAGAAGACCAACAGACTATGTTGGATGGACCAATAACAATGGAAGAACTCCTAACTATAATTAAAAAACAGAAAAACAACAAGGCCACTGGTCCGGATGCTATACCGGCAGAATGGTACAAGATAGAAAATGAAATAGTAAGAAATCATATGTTAGAAACTTTTAATTTATGTAGACTTGAGGGTAAAATTCCGAAATCTTGGTCAGAATCGTTGACAACTTTAATACACAAATCCGGTACTGACCCAGTAAAAATCAAAAATTATAGACCCATATCTTTATTAAATGTAGATTATAAAATATTTATTGCCATTTATGCAGATAGACTTAAAAGAATTATAAATGGAATAATACACCAAGACCAAAATGGATTTCTACCAGGGCGACAAATTAAAAACAATCTTAGAACTGTAATAAATACATTAGAATATTATGAACAACATTCAGATAAGACAGCATCTTTAATGTTTTTAGATGCTCAAAAGGCCTTTGACAACGTCAACTGGACATTTATAAAAATGCAATTAAACAAAATGAGATTTGGACCAAAATTTGTTAATTTAATAGATACTATATATTCAAAACAAACGACTAAGATAATACTAAATAATAACCAATTACAAACACTTGATATAAATAAGGGAGTTCGTCAAGGGTGTCCTATATCACCATTGCTATTTATTATGACACTTGAAACTTTATTAATTAAAATAAGAGCGGATTCTGAAATAAAAGGTTTAACTATAGGAGGCGAAACTTATAAACTCCAAGCTTTTGCAGATGATTTAACGTTTATAATTGAAGAACCGATAACAACAGTTCCTTCGTTATTGCAAACTATTGAACAATACGGAAAGGTAGCAGGTTTAAAGATAAATAAAAGAAAAACTTTTTTCTTAACTAAAAATATGAATAAAATACAAGAAACTAAATTAGAAAATATTTCTGGAATAAAAACCGTAAAGAAAGTAAAATATCTAGGAATAAATTTAACAGCGAAAACAATAACATTAAAAAATGATAACTACATAAAATTATTATCAGAAATTAAAAAAGATTTAGAAACGTGGAATAGCCTGAAAATATCATTTTTAGGAAGAATTGCTACAATCAAGATGAATATTTTGCCTAAGGTTTTATTTCTTTTCCAGGTAATTCCAATAAATCCAGGGGGAACTTTTTTTAGAACTTTGACAAACTTAGTTAAAAAATTTATATGGCAAGGGAAAAAAGCAAGGATAAAAATAAACTGTTTAGAAGACATTAAAGAAAGAGGAGGATTTGGTCTTCCAAACTGGAAATTATATTACCAGGCCGCCGCCTTAACATGGATTAAAGATTGGATAACTTTAGAGAATAAAAGGATATTAAATTTAGAAGGACATGATCTCATGTTGGGTTGGCATGCATTCATATGGTATGACAGGGAAAAAAATCACTCATATTTTAAAAGACACACATTAAGGAAGTATTTATTAGAGGTTTGGAAAGACGTAAAGAAAAATCACTTCTTAAACGTTCCAGAATGGATAGCCCCCCTAGAAGCAATAACACATCCAAAGTCTATAAAAGACACGAAAATATTTTATAGATATAAAGAACTATTAAATGACCAGATGAAGTTAAAACCTAGGAATAAATTACAAGAAGAAGGAATAATAATAGACTGGTGGCATTATGCCCAGATTCGATCCAGATACCAGAAGGATAAAACTCTTTACATTTTTAATAAAAGTAAGAATTTGCTAAGTAATTTAATTATCACCAATTCAGTAAAAATGATAGGGAAACTATATAAATTTCTTATCGCTCACAAAAATATTGAGTTGACTTTAAAAGATACTATGATAAGATGGTGCAGAAATATAGGTAAGGAAATAGACATAGATACTTGGGAAAAAGTTTGGATTAATAATTGGAAAATGACCAAGTCAGTTTCATTAAAAGAAAACCAAATTAAAATGTTTTATAGATGGCACCTCCCACCAAACAGGATAGCAAAAATGTTTCCTAAAACATCCCCACTATGTTGGAAATGCAAGAAAGATATAGGAACTTATTACCATCAATGGTGGACATGTGGTAAAGCTAAAATCTATTGGAAGATGATTGAGAAGATATTAAAAGAAATATTAAAGCATGATATAGATAATACCCCGGAATTTTACTTATTAGGAATTACCAAACAGACTTATAAGAAAGAAACTCTTTATTTAATCATACACATATTAACCGCGGCTAGAATAATATACGCGCAAAACTGGAAGGGGGAGGAAATCCCCAAGAAAGAAGATGTTATAGCTAAAATATTAGATTGCGCCGAAATGGATATGATGACAAGACGATTAAACGATCAAGAAGACACTAAATTTTATGAAACATGGAATAATGTATATAGATGGTTAGATAAGAAAAAATAAGAGATAGATCTGTTTTTATTTAGGTAATAACAATATTAATATTAGTTCAAATGTATTTGTTGATGACTTTGATATAATAGTTTACTCACAAGCAACATTTCAAGAATTTTGTTTTATGTATGTTTAGTAACTGAGATTTGTTTAAATGTTTGATTAGATGATTATATTACACATAAACAACATATTAAGAATTTTTACTTATACCGTACTAACATTGCATTTAAGATTTGAAAATTTTTTACTAGACTTTTTAACATTTAACAAATGTTTGATTATGTATTCTTTTTTCTATTTGAATGTATACTTTCAAAAGAAGCGGGGAAATACATCCCCATTTTATGTTTAATGTTTGTATGTCTGTATGTCTATAAAAAAAAAAAAAAAAAAAAGAGAGGAGAGATGAGCCTCCGCCCAGTCGAAAAGCAGAACCGTCTCTTCCATCAGTCTGAGAGACCGCGTCCCCCCCTGGTGATTTAAATGCGCCCTGGTCGCCACATTGTCCGTGCGTACGAGGACGTGATGTCCCTCCAGTAAAGTGGAAAAGGTCAGCAATGCCAAGCGGACCGCCCGCAACTCCAGAAAATTGATGTTGATTGGGTGGAGTTCCTGGGGGCTCCAGGACCCCTGAGCCACCTGGGCGTTGACATGGGCGCCCCATCCCAGCAGACTGGCATCCGTGGTGAGGATGGTATGACGGAATTGGCCGAAGGGGGTGCCCTGCCGTAGTGCCGGGGATCTCCACCATCCCAGGGAAAAACGTAGTTCGCGTCCCACGGAGGTTAGGCGGTGTGTATGGCTTAGTTGTTGGCGCTGAAATGGAAGTAAAGTCCATTGAAGTAGTCGGTAATGGTAACGGGCCCAAGGGACAATGTCCACGCATGATACTAGGGTTCCCAGTACCTTGGACAGAAAAGACAATGGAACCCGCCGGTCCCGTTGAAGGCTGCTTACCAGAGAGCAGATGTTGAGCTGCCGCTCGGGAGAGAGAAACACCTTCTGGGAGACCGTGTCTATCACTGCACCCAGGTGAATGAGCCTGGTCGCAGGAGTCAGATGGCTCTTTGATATATTGATGGTAAAGCCGTGACGTTGTAGAACAGACATTGTGGTCTGCAAATCTTTGTGCGCCGTCCTGCGGTCTGGAGACAGAAGTAAAATGTCGTCCAAATATGCTATTATTCGAATTGGTTGGGACCGTAGACCCGCCAGCAGCGCATCCAATATTTTGGTAAAGGTGCGCGGGGCCGATGACAGGCCAAAGGGCATCGCCTTGTATTGGTAATGGACGTTGTGAAGGCAAAACCTGAGAAACTTGCGATGGGCTGGATGTATGGGGACATGCAGGTAGGCCTCCTTCAAGTCGACAGAAGTAAGGAGGTCCCCTGCTCGAACGAAGGCCAGGATGGAGCGGAGGGAGCTCATCTTGAACCGTCAGTAAAGAACATATTGGTTCAAACGCTTGAGGTTCAAGATGAGTCTGCAACCCCCGGACGCCTTGGGTACGAGGAACACCGTTGAGTAGAATCCCGTACCCTTGACATTGTCCTGAACAGGCTCGATCGCTTGGATCTGCAAGAGGTGTAGAATCTCTTGATCCAAGAGAGCCCTCCTTGCGGGATCCCTGGGCCCGGGGCAAGATACAAAATGATCCGGAGGACTGTGTAGAAGTTCGATGCGTAGGCCCTGGGATATGGTTGCCAATACCCAGGGGTCTGAAGTAGTGACCTGCCATTGCTTGCTGAACCTCTGCAACTTGCCCCCCAAGGGAAGGTCGTCCAGCCAGTCACTTGGAACGCCGGGCGTTCCGTTGTTGGTATCCACGGAAAGGACGTCTTGTCTGGGAGAAACCTCTACCCCGATCCTGGGAGTAAGATCTCTCATTCCTATATGGTGTTGTGAAGCCACCTTGTGAATAGGGCCTGGCCGGTTGAGAAGAGGCCGACCAGGAGTCCCACCGAAAGGACTGTTGATGGGAGTACGGACCAGTTCTACGGTCCTGACGGCGGAAAGACCTTGGAAGGACCTTCCGTTTATCCTTATCCTCCACCAGGACAGGATCAAGAGACTCCCCGAACAACTTTGTGCCTTCAAAGGGAGCCGAAGCCAATGTCCACTTTGATTTGGCATCCACTTGCCAGTTTCTTAGCCAAAGTAAACGCCTTGACGAAATGGTCGATGCCATGGCCCTTGAAGCAAACTTAGCTGCATGCAGCGTGGCGTCAGTGGTGAATTCCGCCGTCGCTAGGAGCTTGTTTAAATCCTGCCGCAAGCGGGTCTCGTCGGGGCCCAATCTCGCCTGGACCTCCTGGATCCACATGATGGATGCCCGAGTGAAGAATGAGGCAGTGGATGCTGCCCGAAGAGCCCATGCGGCCATCTGATGGGTCTTCTTGAGAAGAGTCTCTGCCCTCCTCTCATCAGGTTTCAAGTTGTCAGCCGTCTCCGATGGTACGACAGCACGGGAGACCAAAGTGGCCACCGGTTTGTCCACAGGGGGAAATTGGAGGAGATTCTCCATGTTGTCATCAAAGGTATAAAACCGGCGTTCTAGATTTGAAGGCCCCTGTGCCGCCGCTGGATGCTGCCATGGGCGTTTAATGTTCTCAAGAAATATCTCCAGCGCAGGAACGTTGTCTGATTCTCTGGTAGGTTCCTTGCACAATGCCGCGGAGGTGCGTGGCCCATCTCCAGGATCCACCAGATTTGCTGATCCCGGCACATCCAAGGCCTGTTTTGCCTTGTGTAACAAAACCCTAAACAATGAGGGTTTAAATAGGCCGGCCACTGCTGGCTGTTCGGGGAAGGCGAACTCATCATCCGACAAGCCATTCCCCTGGTCACCGTCCTCCTCGAAGATGGAGTGGTCAATTGACATAGAATCCAACCCAGTAGGGGGCGGTGGAGCTGACCAGACATCTCTGGGTTGGGTAGATTGAGAAGTAAAGGCCTGGGCACGTTGGGTTGCCGCTGCTATGCCTTGTGTATACGCATTAGTGACAATGTCTTGTAAAGTAGGTGCAAAGGCCTGCCAGGCGTCTGTGTGGTCTCTAAGACCCGCCGCTGTTGGTGTGAAGGTAGATGAAGGAGCATAGGGCGTTTGCAGCCCAACCTGAGGCAGTGCCTGGCTGTTAGATGATAAAGGCCGATCGGGCCTGGCTGTGTGTGTAGGCACTGGAGGAGGAATCTGTGGAGTCTGTCTGTCAGGGGACCAGTCTCTTTCTGTAGCGGTGCCTTGGAGCCCCACTGAGCCCACAGGTGAAAGAGCAGATGGAGGGAGAGGTTGAAAAGGGCCTATAGCCAATCCTCCTACGATGGGGGGGGACAAGGCCGCCTCCAAACGCTGCTCCAGGGCTTTAATTTTCCTCTCAGCCTCACGAAGAGAGGAACCAGACTGGGAGGATTTACTTTTAGGCTTGCTTGGAGCCTTGTCCTTCCCTTTTGCAGGTGTCTGGACTGCCTGGGCCTGCTCCTCCCTGATGACCACTTGATCTGCCATATTTATTTAATTATATAGGGGCAGCGTACTCACGAATCCACAAATGAAACTCTCACACAGCCGCAGGTGTTTAAGCAAAGCTCTCACTCGCAAGTGAGACATGCAGGCAAACTGACAGCTAAGGTGTTTTTTAATTGGCTGTCAGCGCCCCACGTGACACCATCGGCTGTCACTAGGCAGAACTGCAGGCCTCCGAAGTTGGCCAGCTGCCCGGTTCGCACCTTTTTGAAACGGCGATAGAAGCCGTTCGCGCCCTCAGCTTTATTTAAACAACATGGCGGGCGCGATGAATCGCCTCAGAGAGCGAGCGCCCGCCATTGAAAAGCCGAAATTGAAACCGCCAGACGCTTCCCCGCCAGACGCCTCGGCGGTCGCGAAAACGCTGTCTTCGGCTCGCCCTTTGCAAGCGGCAATCAGCTGTTTGGCGGCTTGGAATGGCCGCCGCGGCTGCGGTAATAGCGATTATTTCCTCGCCGCCCCCGACGATGGGAAGGGACGGACCCCTCCCATCTGGGGTGAATTGGGCTAAGTCTGACCGTTGGGGTCAAGAATAAGCGCCCAGTTGCTCCTCGCTGGGCAGTACCCACGGAGAGAAGAGGCCCCAAAAGGAGGAAAGGTGGGGGTGGTGCCCGCGGAGGGCAGAGACCCCTAGTTGAACCGCAAACCTGCAAAAACGACAAAGGGAAAAAAATTACAAAGTTCAACACATTATTTATTAATATTTAAACATACTCAACCTAGAGGGAGAAATAAAACTCATGTCCTTAACCTCGACTGAGTTTTTTAAAACTGGATGCTTGGGGCAGCAAGGGGGCGGTACCTAATTATTATGTATTTATGTTAATATTGAAACTCAGTCCTACCAATAAGACTTGAGCTAAACCCATGCTGGACTCTCCTTCCAGGAGGCATGGGAGAAACCAGCTGAAAGAAGATAACAAAGAGGAGACACCATTAAAATGAATAAGAATTGAGTAATTAAAACAGGGAAAACACTTTAAAAGGAATTTTATAAAGCTTTTAACATAAACTCTTTTATTCATCTTTTCCTTTAACTCACTAGATCTCAAATACATTTGAATATTTGACTACAATTTTTTCTACTTTTTTCCAACATTACATTAATCATCCTGAGATGCAACTGCAGATCACTATATCTCTTAAAATCTAAAGTTAGGAATAAAAAGAAATGTATACACTCCACACTCACATGTGATTTTTTTTTTAAAAGCAATTTATCTTTCCCGCCATTATGAAGTAAGTTTGACTATCAGTCAAGGGCTCTAGGCCAGTGTTTCCCAACCTTGACAACTTGAAGATATCTGGACTTCAACTCCCAGAATCCCCCAGCCAGCAATGCAGTGTCTTTCCTGCTTACCACCTCTTGGTCTAGGCGAGTTACCATCTCTTCAAGCTTCTGATGACCTTTTTTCAGATCCTCTTCCGTGCGCTTCAAGGCATTGAGCTCTGCCTGGGCACGATCCATTTCTTCTTTCATTCGCCATCTCAACTTATCACTGACTGCTGATATAAGGGAAGCTCGAATAGTGTCTTCACTAATTGTGCCATCTCTACTGGGACCTGCAGAATAAAAATCACAGTTATAGAAGTGCTGCTGCCCATGTCCTCAGACGGACCCTCAGGCATCATCTCTTGAATATTTTAAAGAGGGGGGGGGGGGAATCAAAGGAATACCAACTCATACTATCTTGGAAAAAAATCATGCTTTAGAAGGTATATCTGTGAACTTTCAATGCATTTAAGAATACAGATAGTCCTCGACTTACAACAACTCATTTGGTGGCCATTCAAAGTTACAACGGCACTGAAAAAAGTGACGTATGACCATTTTCCAGAGTTACAACCTTTCCAGAATTCCCAGGATGTGATCAAACTTCAGATGCATGGCAACTGATTCATACTTTGAACCATTGCTGCAGCCTGGGGTCATATGATCACCTTTTGCAAGTTTATGATAAGCAAATTCAATGGGGGAGCCAGGTTCACTTAAAAACCAGGTTACTAACTTATCAACTTAGGCAGTGATTCATTAACAACTGGGGCAAGAAATGTCATAATATGGAACAAAACCCATCTAATACATTTCTCACTTTTTAACAATGTAATTTTTGGGCTCAATTATGATCGTAAGTTGAGGACCACCTGTAAATAGATCGCTGGCCAATTTAATATAGCTTTACTTATCTCATCGTAATTTACACCTGAGTAATAAAAACCTCAACCAGTTCTCTAGGAGTTTTCATCTAGTGCAAAAAAGATTCATTAATCTTCCATATATTTATTAATTTAAAATAATGTTTTAAATAAAATAGTAGGCCTTTCTTAAGAATTCAAACTTCATAAGCCTCTAGTGCACTTGAATTACTATGATGTAGGTGGATACACTACAAATTTTTATTAGGAACACTTAAGATGTGCCTATCTCGGACTATTACTGATCATTATTGCTTAATGTTACTTATTTTTAAAAAAAGAATTGTAAGAGTGCTAAATACTGAAGACAAAAAACCCTACTTTATTTTTATACAAATGTTCTTTTCTTTCCATCCTAGTCGTAAAAAGCTACAGGGCAAATAATATGATCATTTGACATGTAATGCCAGGTATTTGTCATGCACAAATGATTATTCTTGTTTTAATTCTTCTTCTCAAACATTCGGGCTAAAAATTTACAGACATTTCAATCTAAAGGTTTTCCATCATCTCCTGTCTGATAAGGTTGCCTAAGAAATTTACTTAGATATCAAATTTTGTAACAAATGCCTCATTCTTAATCGGTATCATTTACAAAAGATTTTTTTTTCAGTTAAGTGTTTTTTTAAAAGTTGTTACCTGTATTACAACAGTATCCAAAATAACAAGAACTAGGAACAGCCCTCTATGATAAAAATTGTATTTTACCTTAACACACCAACTCAAAGTGCCACAGGTTTCATATGTAGTCTGAGTTTGCTGCGTCCATAAATGTTCTCAATATTAACATTCGTCTTCTAAATCACAGTCTTTTTTCAAAATCATGAGTACTTTTTGTTTCTTTTAAGATTTCTCTTGTTGAAGCAGCATCCAGTTTATGAAAAGGATTCTGATATGTCCATTCCAGTAATACCAGTTATTAATATATATCAATACAATAACAATATTTTTGAAGTGTCCACACACAAAAAAAAATAGTGAATTACTGAAAATGTCTATTTTCCCGCAATTTCTGTTCGTTCTTGCCAACTTCATTTATTCTGGTTTGATCTTCAGATGAAATTGACTTTCAGGGCCACAGATTCTGATCCAAATTTCTTCATTTTGAACTTCATATGATGCTGAAGATATAATTCATTTTAATTTTTTCTTTCTTCTGGCTTTCACTTTTCTAAATTCAGGTTTTAACAATGTGCAACAAAAATGAATATAAAGTCTTCAGGTTCAGAATATAACGAAGTGTGGCTGAACAGTTCAGTTTCTATATCCTTTTCAATGCATTGAAAGTTCATTTGTGAATTTCAGCATGTACTCCTATTCTTTTTCATACTTTCATTTTGAGTCTTAGGAACCAGTTTAATCGAGGTTCTGAATGTCTATCATGCTGATCATTGCTCCCTAAAATCTCTCTTCTGTTGAAAATAAGCAAGCCTGCCATATACAAAGAACTCTGAAAATTGATATCAAAACTAAGTAATCTTTCTGCATAACAAATGTTAAATAAATTAAACAGTTTTAGAACTCTACACATTTTCCACTAATAAATATTTTTTCTCTCAAATGACAACATTATGTGGTATATTGAAAACATAATTTACATACTATATTGGATAGAAGTTCAGTTTGCCAAGAAACATAGTAAAAATATCATAAAGTTAATATCATCATGAAAAACCACCATTTTTATATTATTTGATATTAACAGTTTTATTGTAATACTTTAAAGGACATGCATTTTTTTTTGAAGAATGAAATGAAGTAGAGAAACTGAGGCTGATAATGTTGCTAGATGCATTCTGTTTGTATGGGCAAATAAAAGAGTCCCAAACTGGTTTTAACTATTTCTTTAAAGCTCCCAAGCAAAAGGCTAACAAATAGACAAGTTACAAAACAAGTTTAAAAAAAATAAATAAATAAAGAGCAACAATGTTTTTCAACAAGCCACTTTTCCACACACTAAAGTGCTATTGGAGTTTCAACTTACAACTTGCTTAGGTGACAAAAAATAAAATAAAATTAGAACAGAAAAGGAAAGATGTAATATAGAATTTCTCTTATTTTTAAAAGGGTACATGATTTACAATAACACAGTGAATGCAAAATTATACGTAGTAGTCTTATTTCAAATTTTCTTTTTTTTTCCTGATCTTTTGCCTTAGAGAATCTGGATTCATTTTTACTAATGAACAAAGTCCATTTTTGTTGAAAGACATAATCTTTTTGTGAGCTACAGTTCACAATTCAGATGCAGACTCATGTTGGACTTAAACTGGGATAAGGGTTGGGGGAAAAGAGAAGGATGTAGCTTTCACAGAAGACAGACTACCATTTCAGTATCATTTTAAAAACCCATTGTGTCTCTTAAGACCTTCTGGAATTTCCTGAAACATGTTGATATATCCCAGCTCAACAATTACATATTTGATGTGGCCCTTAAATTCACACTTTTCCAAAACAGATCTCCTGGGGTCTCCTATGGAGTGTCTATTGTGCCGAACTTTGACAAAACAAACTTGACTGTCAGAACTTTCTCCCTCAGATTTTCTTCTTGCCCATCCTTGGCAGTACAAAGGGCAGTAAAGAAACAGTTTTTATCAAAGAATGCCAGTCTTTTAGCTAAGATAGTTATCACCTAAAACTACACTATACTATCCAATCTCTATACTGACAAGATAAACATTTCTTAGTCACAATTGCCTATTTATGAAAACTTTGAATACAACTCAAATTGAAGGCAGAAAAAAATACAGTTATGTATAACTTTGTGTGTGGAATTTATGTGTCTAAAAAAAGTGTTGAAGGTGCAAAGAACCAAGGAAAATTATATACTCCAAACGAGAAAAATATATTGGTTTACTCCTTTAAGAATATGAGTCTTAGCATTTTCTCCTTCCTTCTTCCATAATTAGCCACACACTAAGAAGATACTGTGGCATGCAGCCATTTATTACAAGGAATACTTGAAACATTTAACCTTTACCATATGGAATCTGATTTCAGAAGTGACCTTAAGGTACTGTGACCTTACAGTATATAGACTATCAATTAAGCCTGAAAGAAAAGCAGCCCCCAGCACTGAACTTGGCTGCTGAATAAACTGACATTTAATAGAACATAAAGTTGTATCACTCAGACATTTTTTTTCTCTTAAACTATTAACATTGCTCTATTATTTTCTTAATTTAATCTAAATAGATTAAATTG
The DNA here is from genome assembly GCF_031021105.1 of Erythrolamprus reginae. Lineage (NCBI taxonomy): Eukaryota > Metazoa > Chordata > Lepidosauria > Squamata > Dipsadidae > Erythrolamprus > Erythrolamprus reginae. The sequence continues at coordinate 127,073,990 of NC_091950.1, forward strand.
CTACCCCTGGCAGAAAGGTTATGTAAAAGTGTGAAATACATTTGATGTTCTAAATCAAAACAGGAATTAGTGAACAAGTTATTTGCTGACCTTCCAAAAGAATACTGTGTCTAAGTCTTTCCTTAATTGAAGTTTAGAATGAAATGGTCTTGAGACCATCTTGGTACAATAAAGTCACTTTTCTAATCTAAAAGAGAGAAGATTGACAACAAACCGTCACTATTGATTCCTTCATTAATTTGTTCTGGCCTGAAATGTCTCTTGGTCCTTGAGAAAAGAAGAACAGCTATAAATCCAAAATAACAGCTACTGTCATATGCAGCATTTTCAGTCCACGAAACTAATCTGTGGAAACCACCTAGAGAATTATGGTGAATAAAGTTTTTGTGTGCTAAAAATAAATAAGAACAATTGTATTTCTTTTAATGGGAATTATTTTCTGAAAAACAATTAATTTTTAATTAAATTAAGTAATTCTGCATCACTTTCTCCTAAAAAACTCATCTCTTAAAGACAAAACTATCTGGGAGATTCAAAATATTTATTGGTTTTAGCTAATAAGGTGATCCTGAACTGCAAACTAAACAACAACAATCTTGCCTGCCTCATCTGTCAAAACTTCTTAGCAAATGCAAGATCATCTTACATTTTAAAGAGAAACTATTTGGGGAATGTACCGGTAAGCAGTGTTCCCTCTAATTTTTTTGGGGGGTGGGCGGAAAAGTATAGTGTCTGAGCGGCAGTCCCTTCGGGACTGGGCGGCACAGAAATAATAAATAAACAAACAAAAAACCCACCCTGTTTTGCCTCAGAGAATTTCAAAATAAAATACTGTACTGTGTGTCTATAACAGTGAGCTCATAATAGGGCAACTCTATCAATATCAAAATGCCACTTAAATAGTTGAGCTAGTTTCAAACTAGATTTTGATTTTCTTTCTCTCTTCCTTACTCCCATTCTTTTTCTTTCTCTTTTCCTTCCTCTCTTTTTTCTATCTGTTTCTCTCTCTTCCTCACTTCCTCTCTCTCTCCTTCCCTCTCCCTCTCGGCTTCTGGGCAGGTTTGGAAAACTCTGAGTTGATGATGATTTTTAAGTGAGCGATTGCTCACTGCTCAGCTTAGAGGGAACTATGCCGGTAAGTATTTATTTCAGGTATACACACATCATCTATCCCAGAATGCCACCAAGACTATTCTTCACCCTCTTTCAAATAAAAGCTTAAAAGGACTTCATAAACAACAAACATTTAAAATCCAATCCGCTTCAAGTTCAAAATGCCTATTTCAAGCTGGAAACAGTGATTTTTATTCATAAAATTTTCACATGGGCTGAACCAAAACCTCTACAGTTGATCTCATTGCAGATGACACTTAGGAACACAGAGAAATAGTGACAAGCCCAGTCACTTGTCCATCTATCCCAGCATTGGCCAGGCTGCCTGGAAGAGGTTCTTTGATGTATCAGGTGCTGTAATCTGACTCTACTACCTGCCACATTCAACTAGAAATGCCGGAAACCATATTATGCATTGCACAAAGGTCTCTTCCTTTCATCCCACTACCAACATAGCTCCTTCAAATCATGTAGTGCAAGATCATCAAATGGAAGGAAACATTACCAGTGTAGAATATCAAAGTACTGTCCTGTGAGGTTTGGTACCTAGACAACTTATAACAATTATAACAATTACATTAGCTTTTATGTAAATGACACTGACATCTTTAAAAATTAATGCTAGTACCACCCAATAGTGAGATGCTGAACTCAGAATACGGAGAGGGGCAGCATACAAATCTAATAAATAAATAAATAAAATATTTGTGTTTTTGCTACAGAGCTCTGTGAAACAATGCTCACCAAGGGAATCATATGAAAACTTATTACTAGTTTCATACTGCTGTAGGTAATTATCTGCCAAACTTATCCGTATTATGAAAAACTTAGATATATATAGAACACCATATTGGTTGTGTACAGAGAAACTATTCCCTAATATTTAAATGCAATAGTAGGGCTTTTATTGAGGGCAGTACTGTTTAGTCACAAAGAGAGAATGAACGCTGTAACTGTTTCAATGATTTTATACATCTTAACTAAATGTAAGTATATATTCAGTATTTGTGATGAAAAACAACTACAGTACTCCTAATAATTTTAACAAATTATTCTCCAAAGAAGAAGAATTCACTGCATTTGTAAAACAGGTCAAGCCCCATCTCTTCTTTGCAGAGACCAGTACTCCTCTGGCACAAAGCCAGTTTGGCAAACATGTATTCCTAGAGTGGAGCACAGGGATGAATATCTGGAGAGGAAAAATAAGGAGACTACTATATACAAAAGAAAGACACTTTCTTTTGGTATAAACAAGCTTGGTATAAACAAGCTTGAATCAAAGCCATGCTTAGCCATAAATAATGGCCCATAAATACTGGAATAAACATTTACTTTCAGCTTTTGAAATACCATATGGCTGATTTTTATGGTAGCCAACAAAATTAAAAATGCAACCATTTCCAGTATATCTGATATTAGACTAAGTGCCATGTCAGCACATGATTGTTAATGGCTCCAAAAATAGGGTTTGGAGAAAAATAATCTGCAGGATATTACTAGATGCCCGTTAACACATACAGTACAAGAAAACAAAGGCTAATATTTTATTATTTTTAAATCAGAACCCTCCAAATTATAGAAATCAGATGACTCAAACAGATGTCCAATGTCAATAGTTTATGAAAGATAAAATCCTGACAAAATACTGGAGCTTAAAAGCTCTTTTACATGCAAATATACAAAAGGTAATCTGTAAATTGCTGTACTATTCCTCCTCTTATTTTCAGTCATTCAGTTCATTACTGAATGAAGCTTTCAAAGTCCTAGGCCTAGAGGCTGAGCAGACTTGACATAAATGATTAATATTGAATTCCCGCTTAAGAAAATTAAAGTCACAATATCACATAAACGCAGTGTAAGTTGAATTCAATATTAAAACATCAATTAAATATTGTTTTGATTTTTTTTTTGCAAAATTCCTCCTTAGTAACTAAATTGTTATTACACAGTCGATCAGGAGGAATTTTTGGGAGGGAAGGAGTTGAAAAAAAATACACCACTCTGTATTTTAAATTTTCCTTCCTTACTTCTAACACTGTACTTCTCTTGAACAATCCTTCAAAGCAATTTCTGGTACAGATCAATGATGCCAAAACATGAAATGGCATTGTTCTCTTATTAGAGCTACTGTCAAACAATTCTGAACATCTACTTTTATGCATTTGGAATCAGAAAGATTTTCTTCAAGCACAGCAAACACAAACTGTAAATGCTTTGTTATCCCAGGGGGAAGATTGACAGGGGAAAAAATTACAATTTCTTTTCAATTATCACAAGAGATATGTTCACTCAGTGTTAACAAAACCATAGCAACAATATTTTTGCAGATCTTCTCATTTAAAATAGCATTTTACAAGTATCATAACTGCTCTAAGCATATGATACTATTTTGCAGGCATTAAGAAAATGAATCATTGAAACCCTTCTTACAAGTCTGAGAGCTCTCATATCTAGAATAATTGCTCCACCAATTCCAAAGGAGAAGCAATTCTTTAATTGCATTTTTAAAACCAATTTTCCGTTACACCAAAAATAGAAAGATATGGTTCAATGCATATTATTAAGAGCTCAGTAAATGAAACAGCTTTATACCACAGTGCAATATTAGCAGATATTGTGATTTGGATCAAAGCTGGTACAAAAGGCAAAATGGTGGAGGATAATGTATGGTATCCTAAAATGGTATTCCTAGCTTAATAAATTATGTGCATTAAGTTGGGAATACTACATTTAAATCATCCACTAATTGCTGCCTATAAAACATGGAACATGAAATAGAATTGCTTAAATTTTAGGTAGGAAAAGTATTTTTAAAAAGCAATGTGTCAGAAACTAGATCTTCATTTGATCTTCCCATTATATTTAAATAATTTTCTACTATTTGAAAAGCAGAACAAATATTCTAAAGTGCAATGCTGAATCATTAATAGTGGGCTATATCCAATATACATTAGCTGACTTCCATTTGAGTAATGGGATTTTCCTTCCTTTTCCACTGCTTGTGCATGACCCTCAAAGAATACACAAGAGGGCTTGTCAAAGTTTGACAGGAGAATTGGAATGACCCCACTAACTCCTAACCCCAATATAATTAGTCACATCTGACTCAACATGAAACAGCTTTGTAAACCGTTATTCATACTGTAGACTGATATAATCATGCTATGTTCACTTTGGGGAGATGGGAACAATCAAGGATCAATTTGTTTAAAAGTCTCATTCAACATATGCGAGACATGAATTAAAGTAAATGAAAAAATAAAGTGTATTTGCAAAAAAAATAGTTAAACTTAAGAAAAAGGTTTTTTTGCAGATTACAGGGCAATGCCACACTCAACCGTATTAGTAATCAGTACCCAGCTAAATCATAGGCTATGTTACCACACTATTCAGAACTTTCTCTATTTGTAGAAAGTGTCCACAGTTGTTAATACATAATGGGTATTGTTGTTCTTCCAATTAAAAATCAAACCAAAGTTTCTAAAGCACTTTGTAAATCCAGGTTGAAGATATCTGTGCCACTCTGTGATAAGAGTACACCATCTAGATGGAACAATCCAGGAGAGTCTGGTACAAGTAAATCATGATAGATTACAGTCCCTCCAATATATTGTACAAAATAGCCCATTTCCTCATTGAGTATTCTTCTGCTCCTCTCCATCACTTTATGGGGTATCTCTTGATTCCAGACTTTCCGGGGTATGATATTAGACCAGACTAGAATGGTATTCTTGAATATTTGCTTAAGAAGTCCAAAATCTTTCTTCATTCGGTTTATGACATCCAAATTATTGGCTGTCCCCAAGTCATTGCCTCCTAGATGGATCACCAATATATCGGGATCTGTTAGCCTCCGTCGTGTATGCAACAGCATGGGTACTAATTGATCCCACACCATTCCACTCTTTCCTAGCCAATGTAATTTGGCGTCCTCCAGTCGAATTCCCAATTGTGGACCAAAGCTTCTTTCAAGTGCCCGTTTTTCTGCCCAGAAAACATAAGAATGACCACAAATCCATACCTGTTTCTGCTTTCTTCTGCCATCTGCTATTAAGAGAACAAACATACATTAATCCTTCATAAACTTTGTGGTCAAAGCCCTTTCTGAAAACTCTACCCAGAGTAGTTTCCTGCATTGCTCCATGTAAAAACAATCAAAACGCTAGACAAAAACACACGAAAACCTTCCATATTGGCAATTTGATTTGAACACCACTTCAAACAACTTTTAATATGTTGGTGTATTCAGTTTACAGGATAAGTGATTACATCTAAGTTATATAACAACGAAAAGAAAACAAAACTTACCCTCCCATTCCCTCTTTCTATTGACATTTTTCCAGAGCAACTCAGAGCTATCTTTGCCAAATGAAGATTCTAGTACACATTTAGCTCTTCTTGAAAGAGCAGTTCACATTGTTAGCTTTCAATATTCAGAGTGACCTATTATTGATAGACTGAACCTAGACATAATCCTCACACAAGACAATTAAGAGATTAATAGAGATAAGAACAAAATACAATTTCATAGACCAAAAAACCACAGCAAGTAATTGAATGCCAGAGTTAATTGAGATAATCAAGCATGGCATATAGTGGTTGAGAAAGCAATGCAGATAAAATACTTTTTTATTATATCCCTTAGAGTTAGGTATCTTCGAAGACGTGTTACAACTTTTTGAAGGATCCACATCGTTTTGCTGAATTATATGCAAATGCATAAGTTCCTCTTTAAAACAACAACAAAAATGTGTGACGAGAGCACAGATTGCCCATTATGATTTTGAGTCTCCTAAGACTTCTCTTCCTCCACTACCTGACACTCTAGTGTCACTGCATTTTAATAGGCTTCTTGTTGTCAAGAATATTCAGTGAATGTGCTGAAGTCACCCAGTAAGAAACAGCACAATATTTCCAGATTTGGGAACACCTGTCCCCACTAATATCAAATTCCATACATAGAACAGGATACATTCTTGATTTGACATTAAGTTGAAGAAGAGTTGGTAATACGAAGTTCAAAGAGTCTGTATGAAATGTTCATAGAAGACTATGAATCTCTGCTTAAAAGTATCTGTTCCAGGCAGTTAATAGTAAATGACTTCATAATTGTGTTTTTTCTGAGCCGCTGAACAATACTGTCCCTCCTCCCCCCAAAAGTCCTGCTTGATCTTTAGAATACAAAATAAACCCAGGCAATGGACACTGTTGATTCAAAGCATACTTCATTCTCTTACAGACTTCTGATTACGGTAAGTAGGCGGATGCAAATGATGACCTAGGAGGAATGACAGTCTGAACACCAATAAAAAAATCTCAGGAACCTCAGGCTGAGCAGGTAGAAGCATCTATTTGCATTCTTGTAAAGTAAAGCAAAAGGAATCATATTTTGCATTCTTATTGTACCAGGTCCAAATACAGGTAGTCCTCGACTTACAATCACAGTTGAGCCCAAAATGCTCTTGTTATGTGAAACATTGGTTAAGTGAATTTTGTTCCCTTTTATGACTTTTCTTGCCACATTGTTAAGTGAATCACTGCAGTTGTTAAATTCTGACTCTGCTTGGCAGAAGTTCACTAAAATGAGATCACATGATCCCGGGACACTGGAACCGTCACCAATACAAGTCAGTTGCCAAACATCCAAATTTTGATTACATGATTATGGAAATGCTGAAATTGTCATGTGTGAGAAACAGTCCTAACTCTTTTTTTCCCCCAGTGCCTTTGTAATTTTGGTCCCTAAACAAAGTTGAGGACTACCTGTAAGTGGTTGCTGTTTTTTTATACTGAATAGTATCTTCTTCTTTAGTTATGTGGAGAGGAATAGTAGACAATGAATAATGCAGCAGAAGATCAAGTTGACTATTCATTGTAGGTCTTGAAGATATGAAGGTCTTGTGGATTTTATTGTCCCATTTAGAATTTCCACTGTTAATTAAAGTAGCCAAGGTGTGACTGACTCTCTTCATGCTTAAACACAATAACCATCTTCTGGCTTCAAAGAGGCAATTACAAGATTTTTTTAAAAAAATTCAAGGGTTGGACTAAAACTCTGATTGCACACAAAAGTCTTTCAGAAAGTCCTCTTTTTTTCTCTTCTTCTTTTTTCTTGAGATACAAGTTCAGGATTTAGGAGGGGCTTCCTCCATTGATGTTCCCAAATTATGCAATACATTTGTCTTGGACACCATATTTAGTTTCATCTGCCTTAGCTTAAGATTTACTTTAAAAATATATATAGTTATTTTAATATTAGGCATTTAATTAAATCCAAATTATTTTCTTTTTTTCTACATTGGCAGCCTTGGCTGAATAGGAAAGGGGGATGCATTCTGGCTTTACAAACTTACATAATGGTATTGGGAAAAAAGATGAATCAACGTGTCCTGGACTGCTCTCTATACTAAATGATGCTGTATCTTCTAAACAAATTTTTGAGTTTCAAGATTTTTGTTTACTTTTTAGGAAGGCAAAGTCCTAATCAGATGAAAAGCCAAGGTGTGGTCACAGCTTCCAAATTTCTACGACTTTTTAGAAATGGGATTAATTGTAAATGCACCATTTAGTCCATTGCAGTAAGGAATTTTTAGCCATGTATGGAATAAAAAACAGCCACTGATCTGAATTTTTACCTGATAGAAGTAAAATTTACATACAATAGTCATACGTTTATTGAGTATCTACCCATGAAACTGGATATTCATGCTAATTCTAACACGATGTATCTGCTCATACATAAATACAAAAAGAATAGAGATCTGGAGGCCTGAAAATGCATTGAAGAACATATTGAAGATACTTAACTTTAAGCCTGTTCAAACAAATGTTCAGCAACATTGATTGTTACCCATATTTATCTGTAATTATATTCTTTAATAAACTATATTTAGCTGCAGCATCACTATTTGCATTGTAGTGATTACACTCTCGGTATTCCTATGTATTTCTTAGCACATTAAAACTTCTCCCAAATTCCAAATGTCAAAACTAAGATTAGCTGCCCAGAATAAGATTAGAGAATAAAGCAATTATGTAACTTTTTTTCTATTTGCTTTTTAGCTTTAATTCATTATCGACTTGCTAAGATGACAGTTTCAAACACATACAAATTTTTTATCACATATAGCAATCAATTAAAAATAAAGACTATGAGTGAAACCGCAAAAGTCATTCTTTTATAAATGAAATATTGAAGAAAAAACAATACATGTAATATATGAATTAGTAAAAAAAAAAAAATCAAATACGGCTTTTATCATAGGTCTATTTTGCTGCGCTAGTCAAATTAACAATTTCTGTAAATTTAAGTATTTTGGTTTGTACATTTGCAGATGCCAACTTCCTTTTCCAACTTTGAAATGGTTCTTTTGAAATTACTCACCCACAGTGGTTACGGGAGGCTGAGAAGGATAATGTGGTGTGCTGGTTGTTGCTGGAAATGGCCCACTAGGTGCAGGATAAGGGTAGCCTGAATAACCACTTGACCAGGAAATGAAAGGGAAAACAAAATAGGATTATTGAATCATAATGGATTCAGCTATAATCAGATTACTATGCTAGTGATAAATTCATTGATGCCTATATGTTTGAACACTACTTCATGTTATTTTTATAAATTAATATTACATTTTCAAACTCGTGCTCAAAACGTATGAAGGAAAGACACTGAACTCAGTTATTCAAGGCTTAGTTGCTTGTTAACTGTTTTCATTCTGCTCTGTTATTTTCATGAAAAGAAAACTCTGTAATCTTTTAAATCATAGCATGGACACCAAGCAGATTCCTATATTTCCCGGAAGATAAAATGGGGTTTTTTTGCATTTTGCATTTCACATATAGGTGATCAAAATGAATTACTACTTTTTAACAGAAAAGTACACAGAAGAAAGCTACAAGAACACAAAGAAAAACAATAAACTGAGTATGATGCAGGATTTACATTAAGACCGTAAGTACTGAAAACATTCCTAGTAATTCACCTAATTGTGTAGCCATTCATTAATAATTAAAATTAAAGAATATCGAAATGAATACAAATAATGCAGCCCTTAGCTGCCTTAAAAATATTTAAAATTTGCCTAGTCTTGTAGTTCTTGGATGTTGCTGAAGTAGAAGCCTGAGCAATGTAATCCAGCCTGATCAGTAGTGAAAATGTTCTAGTTTTACCGCAAAGCCACAAATTTGAGATCTCCTTTATACATTTCAGAAATTCATAAGGAAATAGCCTTGCATTTCCTAGGACTGTTTCTGTTGTGTCCAATGCTGACTCTATCTCTAGACCAGTGTTTCTCAACCTTGGCAGTTTGAAGATGTGTGGACTTCAACTCCCAGAATTCCCCAGCCAGCGTTTGTTGAGAAACACTGACCTAGACCTACATGTGAGAATTGCTCACATATGGGAACCTCATTTGCCTTCTTGTTGTGTACATTTGCATATGCATTTGCATGTTAGTGTGGCATAGCAGCAAGAACCAGGACAAGGATCTCTGTTACAGAGCATAGTCATTTTCACAGACATCTCTGTCTTACATATATGTGAATTCAACACACATACATACATTTTCTGACACCAAACCATATCTTTTTAAGGGAAATATGGCATCCCTCCAAATATCAGAGAAAAGTTCGGAAAGCTTGTTAAGGCAACTGAAGCAGGTTAAAAACATATATTGGGATAATCAAACACTAAACTCATCTTGCAAATAGATCAGGGATCACATATAATACACAATAATCATGAAAGGTGGTAATGAAGATCTAGTGAAAATGATATATTCTGGTTGAACACAAACTTCAAGGAGGTTTGGAGAAACTGGGCATGCAGTGAAAACAAAAAAATAGTGCATACAAATTGGTTAATTGGCTTCTGGACCAACTGGGAGTTAATGCAGAAGGAATCCAACTTTTCCTGGATGTAATGAAAGCTTCTTTAGAAGAACAGAAGAGAGAAGTGTTCATTTGAGCACTAACAGTACTTTTCCTCAAAGGGGAATGATGCCTCTCCTATATGTCTGCTAGCTTTTCTTGCAAACCACTTCTCTATCCAGTGTCAGCTCAGCATGAGATGCATCACTATATGTCTGGTTACCAGAAAAAACTGAATGAAATCATGATCTACAGGTTAATTTAGGATGTAGAGGAGATGAAGGCTATTTCAAAAACATGCACAACTAACATGGAAGCCTTCTTTCACTGAGTGACTGCAGAAAGAACGACCACACCCAAGTAGATCACCAGCTTGCTCCTTAAACATTTTAAGTGTGATATACAAATGAGGTTTTAGATTTTCCTACAGATTTTCTACCCAATATGCAGTTCTGAAGGAGGAGCTATTGGAAATGAAGTAACACATCTTTGTTCAACCTTCTGATCAACACTTAATTTCTGAAGAAGATTCTTGTCTAAAGAAAAAATAGCTAAAGAAAGCTACGGTAAATTTATTTAAACAATTCATTAATCTAAACTTATTAAATAAGCAATAACTCAGAAAGAAAAGCTTCATCAGTCCATTTGTGTGTATATTTTTGAAACGTATGTTTAGACTAAGATTCCATCTCAGAAATAGCACAACAGGGCATAATCAAATCCCTATGTTTCTAACTGGGCAAGCACATTCATTTTACCTTGGGTTAGGAGGTTGTCCAGAAGGAAAAGAAGAGATTCCAGTTGGCATTCCCGGCATATAGGAAGCTGAGCACAAAAGCAATTTTGCAAATGTTATCAGTCTGAGATAACTTTACATATTAAAATGTTACTTTTATAGTGCAAAATGTTTTGAAATACTCTTATTTGTGTATATTTATAAAAATGAATGCTTCAAATGTTTATGACATTATTAAGGAGTGTGCAGAGTAATCTCTGAGTTATCAAAGATACACATACTCAGAGGAAATGTGGAGTTCTAGCAGATATCCAACTGATAGCCCAGAGATATGAGTAATGATTCAGTAGTACAATCCAGATATGTTAAGTGTATAAAATATTATTTACTTTGGCAAATATCTTTGGCAAATGTCAAGTAGAACAGTCCTAGTCATACACAGTTAAATCGGTCAATAACTCTAAATACATATGTAATACTATAAGCTTACTTGTTCAGCTTACAAATACATAAACCAGCATTTAACACACAGTTCTAACTACAGCAGTCACAGAGTACATAGCAGAGACAGAGAGAATCACACTTCTAGCTCCCTCTTATGACAAACTGTAATACTAACTCTTAAAGCAATAGCGTTTCTATACATTTAAGCATCCATTGTTAGTTTGTTTTATATATTGCCAAACCCAACCAGTTATGTACATAGTACTAACACAGCAGTAAAAGACAACATGATGCCTCTGAAACTCCTCTGGCATCCCTATGACCTTATTTTCAGATTCAGTGAATAAGAGCAGGATGGCTCCTGATAAGTCAACTAGCAGTTTCTAGCACCATCTTTATTTATACAAATGTATCACAAAGGAATTGTGAGAAAATAAAAATGGTGTGTGGCCATAGTTCTATGTTTTACTTGGAAATACATCCTTCTGCCCAGACCCCCCAAAAAAAGGTGAAACGACAAGTGGGAACTGATAGCTATTATCTTCTTGGCAAATTGGAAGGAATGAAATGAAGCAGCTACATTACTGTTTCCTGGATTGCAATTATTTTATGAATAGCTACCTCCAGTTAGAGACCTATTTTCTGGAGTCTTGTCCACATTTTAAAAATTGCAAACATCTACCAGATCTAAAAGCTCATTCTTGGCCTATACCACAAAATCTAGAGCTGTACATGCAAAACTCTGTCAATATAATGAAGTTTGCCTTTTAATTTTTTCCAATGCATTTCTTAAAATCCACTTTAATATATAGGAAGTGACAATATTGATTTTGGAGAAAAAAATAAATGAAATTATTTGATTAAATTTAAATAACACCCCCTACATGTCAATATAACCCACTTAAACTATATTTTAATCACTTTTCATTACAGTATGCTACTTCATCAACTATTATTTTATTTAACATCTAGCCTGAATAAATTTCTGTAAATTTTAATAGCTTGGTCATTAATGTGCAATATTTCTATCATTTGTAAATCTTTACTTTTATATTCAAAGTCATTTATTAATTAGAGGATTTCGAACTAGTGGATAAATGTTTGACTGACATCTACTGGCAGAGATAATAAATTCATTATGCAGGCGCTTGGCAGTATGCATCTTGAAGATTTTACTGCTGAGAGATCTAACAAGAACAGAATTCTACTCTATGTAGCATTGAAACATGTTTTCCTATGTCAATTAATTTTTATTAAATTAGTAAACATACAGTATATTATGAAAATAAACCCTACATACAGTAGACATTACAACAAGACTATGAACATTTATTAAAAATAACATGGAACTTACACACTTTGGACATATGACATTAAGTGGATCATATGGAAAAAATATTCTTGGCCAAATTGAAAGAATCATTAGAAAATTAAGACACTGGGTAAGTTAAGAAGCAGCATCCACAGCAATGTTCATTGGCTTCAAAACATCAGGTGCAACCTCACCCTTTTTTAGTGTATGTTCAAGAAATGAAAATCACCATTATTATATGAAAACTGTAACTGATAGATAAATTCTGTTTGTTTCATATGTATTTCTTGCATAGGAAAAAAAATACTGCAAACTTAACAAGCAGTTTAAAATATTTCAGTGGAATAAACATAAGCAATGTTCCCCAAAAATTCAGGTAGTCCTCAACTTACAATAATTCACTTACTGACCATTTAAAATTATAAGGGAACTGAAAGAAGTGACTTGTGACCATTTTTCACACATGTGACTGTTACAATATCCCCATGGTCACATGATTTACGTTCAGATGCTTGACAATTGATTGACATATATGACAGTTGCAATGTCCCAGAGTCATGTGGCCCCCTTTTGCAACCTTTACACAAACTAAGTCAGTGGGGAAGCCTGGTTGACTTAACAACTCTGTTACTAATTTAACAACTGCAGTAATTCAATTAACAAATGTGGCAAGAAAAGTCAACTCACTTCACAAATGTTTCACTTAGCAACATAACTTGTAGCCTTAATTGTGGTCGTAAACTCAAGGACTATGTGTGTTGAAAAATTGATGTAACAATCGTTTCCCCCCACATTATTTCTTCTTCACAAAATTAGCTACCTAATAATATTGAAATAACCTTACCAAATCAACATATTTTCCTGGGATAATAGCCCCCCCACTCCCTCCCCCCAGTAATTAACAGATTATGGACAAGAGGTTAATGTTTACCTATATCCAGCAAAAATTTCTTACCAACTCATGTAATACAGTGGTCCCTCGATCATCGCGAGGGTTCCGTTCCAGGACCCCTCGCGATGATCGATTTGTCGCGAAGTAGCGGTGCGGAAGTAAAAACACCATCTGCGCATGCGCAGATGGTGTTTTTATTTCCACCGCAGCAGCGAGGAGCCGAAGATTGGGGTTCCCCGCCGCCTCGCTGCTGCTGCTTGTCCGCGCGCGTGCCGCCCGCCCCCCCCCCCGCGCTGTTGCTGGGGCCGCTTCTCAGCTGAGAAGCGGCCCTGGGGTTTCCCCGCGCGCGCGCGTGGCGCCCGCCCCCCCCGCGCTGTTGCTGGGGCCGCTTCTCAGCTGAGAAGCGGCCCTGGGGATTCCCCGCGCGCGCAGCGCGCGGCGCCCGCCCCCCCGCGCTGTTGCTGGGGCCGCTTCTCAGCTGAGAAGCGGCCCTGGGGATTCCCCGCTCGCGCGCGCGCCGCCCGCCCCCCCCGCGCTGTTGCTGGGGCCGCTTCTCAGCTGAGAAGCGGCCCTGGGGATTCCCCGCGCGCGCGCGCGCCGCCCGCCCCCCCCGCGCTGTTGCTGGGGCCACTTCTCAGCTGAGAAGCGGCCCTGGGGTTTCCCCCGCGCGCGCGCCGCCCGCCCCCCCGCGCTGTTGCTGGGGCCGCTTCTCAGCTGAGAAGCGGCCCTGGGGATTCCCCGCGCGCGCGCGCGCGCCGCCCGCCCCCCCCGCGCTGTTGCTGGGGCCGCTTCTCAGCTGAGAAGCGGCCCTGGGGATTCCCCGCGCGCGCGCGCGCCGCCCGCCCCCCGCGCTGTTGCTGGGGCCGCTTCTCAGCTGAGAAGCGGCCCTGGGGTTTCCCCGCGCGCGCGCGCGCGCCGCCCGCCCCCCCCGCGCTGTTGCTGGGGCCGCTTCTCAGCTGAGAAGCGGCCCTGGGGATTCCCCGCGCGCGCGCCGCCCGCCCCCCGCGCTGTTGCTGGGGCCGCTTCTCAGCTGAGAAGCGGCCCTGGGGATTCCCCGCGCGTGTGCCGCCCACCCGCCCACGCCGTTGCTCCCGCCTTACCGGGGCAAGAGGGGGAAGACCCAGGGAAGCCTCTGCCCGGCGGGGAAACTCCACCATCTACGCATGCGTGGAAGGGCACGCATGCGCAGATGGTGGAGTTTACTTCCGGGTTGAAAACTCGCGATATAGCGTTTCGCGAAGATCGAGATCGCGAAACTCGAGGGACCACTGTATTTATTTCATTTTACTACACACCCAAAATATACAACATGCAGTTCTGTCATTTGCAAAACATTGTTTGTTTGTTCATTCGTTCGTTCATTCATTCATTCGGCTTCTATGCCACCCAATCCCAAAGAACTCAGGGCGGCTTACAATAACAATATAAATACAAAAACAATAAAAAGAAGTCATATATAGAATCTAAAACTATAAAACCCTGATTAAAAACCCATAATTAAGAATTAAGACAAGATGCATGCATACCATTCCTACGATTTGGCCATGATAGTTGTTAATAATTTAGAATTCTAAATTATTGCTCATTGAAGAACTTTTGCTAGAAGTCTAAGCGTTTATGTTACTTACATCAAAAACTTAATTAGCACTATATCTAGAGATTTTTCTCCATCCTATTAAACTAAAATTGATTATTCAAGTTTATAGCTTTCCTAGAATATAACAGAGGGCGCTAAGTCCCTATCTGTATTTTCTGGAAGCTACATAATGTTTTAATTGTATTAAAAAATTATCCATCTGCTGGCAGTATTGCCATTTGCAGAAGCAAGGAGCACTGAGTGTATTGGAAAAGGCTGATACACAATTTATTACTATCATAAAATATAATATAATGTTATTACCCTGTTGTTTTATTAATATTTCTCTCCCACCATTTTCTTTTTTATTTTACTTTCTTTGGGATTTTTAAAAGTTAATTTAGATTAAGGGGTTTTTTTAATCACATAGGTTATCATTTTTAAAAAGTTACATTCTGGATTGGGCAACCGTCAATTACAAGACAGAAACCTATTATGGATAATCAACAACATTCTCCTACTCAAAGTAATAATGATTTTTTAAATTCTTTAAAAAAAAAAAAATCCTACTCTACTTGGAATTGCCTATATTCTTAGATGCTACTTTAACCATTCTTAGGTCCTTGATTTAGACTTTGTTAAGATTCCACCAGGCTTATTACTGTGATTCTAACGGTAGATAACATACATGTAAGCATCAAATGAACACCATTAGCAATGACAAAATCACTATCAGTCAATTGCCAAAAACAGCCTTACTTTTAGCATCTTATATCCTACAACATTATCTTTAACACCACGAAACTACACATGCCTCTTCCAAGCCCTTCAGAACTCAATATGTGGATAAAAGTGTCAAAAACAATCTAAATAACTGGTTAATCAGAATAATAAATAAGCACAATATTTACTGATCCCTCCTTTGATATTTTTGTAAATAACTCCTATTTCTTCCACAACAGCCCTGTGAGGTGAGTAGGGCTGAGACAGTGACTGGTCTAAGAGTAGAGTAGAGTAGAATTCTTTATTGCCCAAGTGTGATTGGACACACACACACACAAGAAATTTGCCTTGGTGCATATGCTCTCAGTGTACATAAAAAAAAGTTTGTCAAGAATCATAAGGTACAACAATTAATGATAGTCTTGGTACAAATAAGCAATCCGATCCTATTATGAACCAGTCAATATAAATTGTAAGGATACAAACAACAAATTAGATAAAAACTGGCTCTATTACAACAATACTTTTTGCAAATATTGTCATTCTGTAATAACCCAAATACAATATCATAATAGCAGAACTCTTTCAGAGAAACAACCCAAAAATTACAGGTTTGCACCTATGATTATTCACATATTATAGCGGATGTCGTATGCTTACTGTTTGGTGGCCCTGTTGCTTGGTAAGGTGGATAGGAAGCTGAAATAGTTGGCCGAGAAAAGACGGGAGGTTCCTCTCCAAACACCACAATCATAACTTGAATCAGTCCTATTAAATCTGATTGTGGCTGGAAATTAAAGCAGAGAAGACAGGGTTTTTTTTTTCCTTTTACAAAAATATTTTCGTTGCTCATTATCTGTACCGACAGATTCGTCATCTCATCAGTTGCTGAAAATTAGCTGGTTATCCTTTTCTTCTATGTTAAAATTTCACTCCACTTAGTTGTCATTCAATTAACAGAACTGAATGTCAAAACTGAAAAAATAACATACCATGGGCAACATGCATCATGACACTGTCAATTCCAATCAATGACTTATACTAATTACAGGCAACAGCAATGGTTATTTCAGTTGCAATTCTTAATAACACCAAAGGAAACATTGCAAAATTGTTAATATTTAAACTGTAACATTATATTCAACAGAGCTCCAAGTGCCTAGGTTCATTTTCTTATTATATTAAATATCCACAGGAATACAGAATATAATTTTTTATTGGCCAAGTGTGATTGGACACACAAGGAATTTGTCTTTGGTGCATATGCTTTCAGAGTACATAAAAAGACAAGATACATTCATCAAGAATCATAAGGTACAATACTTAATGACTGCCATAGGGTACAAATAAGCAATCAGGAAACAATCAATATTGTTTATGATATGAATATGAAATGTATACATATTAACAGAGTTGGAAGGGACCTTGCAACTCTAGTCCCACCCTCTAGTCCCACCTTCTGCCCAAGCAGGAGACCCTACACCTGCCTCTACCTAGAATAGAACTCACAAATTCCTGATTGTGAGGTAAGAGCTGCACCTCTAGGCCACAGCAACTGCTGGGGAACTTCTGGGAAAATCAATATTTATTTCCGAAAACAGTTTATTATTAATGCTTAAGTACCTTAAAATTATACTTACATGTTTCCATTCATGTAGATATGGAAGGTATATCCTGCCATTGGCATCAACATGCTTCCCAGTTTTAATTGTCATCGAACTAGTTGGCTTAACAAAACAGATTGGAGGATTGAATGGATATGTATCCAGTAGCCACAGGCATATGGGGATGTTGTAAATGTTGCCTAAAGAGATTTTTTAAAATGATGTTATATACCTTTGTTGATAATAAATGGTTCTGTGATAAATTACCAAGGTGGTGTAATTGTTACTATAGTATATTTAAGTGCATAGGAATGGTCTTGAAACAAAAATGGAGTATTTTTATAAACACATACAACATGGCTTTGGAAATTAATAAACAAGGTATTAGGAAAGCAAGTCCATTGCATCTGATACTTAGTTACGCTACATATAACATTCCTCCTCAACTTTGTCTAGTTTTGCTACAGGATTTTTTGCATTTTATCACCCTGAATCTTCTAATCTTCCTCAGCCCTCAGAAACCAAAATAAACATTTTAAGT
Source organism: Erythrolamprus reginae (assembly GCF_031021105.1). Classification (NCBI taxonomy): domain Eukaryota; kingdom Metazoa; phylum Chordata; class Lepidosauria; order Squamata; family Dipsadidae; genus Erythrolamprus; species Erythrolamprus reginae. The sequence goes on from NC_091950.1 coordinate 127,091,799, forward strand.
GTTCACCACCCTTCCCTACTTTTCATTATCTGTTCCAGACAGGTGATGAAGAGCCAAGGTTTTTGAGGAGCTAGTTCCGAGGGGATGAAAATAAGAAGAGGAAAAATGTTATTTACACAGAATACAGAGACTGGCTGGGAATTCTGGGAAGCTAGGTATAAGGGTATAATCTGTTCTGAAAGAGTAGACTTCTATTTAAACATTCAACTTGCATCAGATTGCTTGTAGAGAATCAAAGAAATAGATCCTAATGTCTTTTGCAAATATGTTCCTGAAAACTTGAATTGTTATAATTGGTTCACAGCAGCAACATATGACATAGCTGACTTTGGAGATAGTCATACAAATCTGGAACAGATAGCTACAGCCAACATATCTCAGAAGCATTTTGGGAGATCCATTTCTATGAATTTTAATTTTTAATCCAATCTGATGTAATTTGTCCATATTGTCACCTGTTTTCTGCTGATCAATCCTCTGAAGCCAGGAAATGTTCCAGGAGATTGATATTATTTTTTTAAAAATTAAGTCTTGCTACTGGTATCTTAACCCAATCTTCCTTGCCTATCCGGCACCTTTCACACACTGATACACACTGAAATGCTCATGCACCTTCCCCAACCTGCACAATACCACAGGTACAATACCATAGGTACCCCCTTGCACCCTTCCTGACCCGGGCAGTACCTCTTCTAAATTGGCTATAAATTCCCCAAATTTCACCCTCAACTGGTCCTGGCATTCTGTAAGTTAGATATCTTGGTTCTGTTGTTCTATGGTGCACTTTTGCCTGACTGAAGATTACAAACAGAAAAGGAAGTCTTAGTAATATACAGTATAAGTATTAACACCATCCCTCAAAATTAGCAAATAAATATTCAGCAATATCAGCAATACGATGCTGACAGTGTTTTTATCAGATAAAAATTTAAAATTAAAATAAGATTAGGATTTTAACAAGCAGAGAGAATTATAGGACTTTTTTTGTAGAGAACACTTGCTAAGAATTTTGGGATTGTCCCCTCCCAATCTTAAAATCATCTCAGGGACCGCCTTCTGCTGCACGAATCCCAGCGACCAGTTAGGTCCCACAGAGTGGGCCTTCTCCGGGTCCCATCAACTAAACAATGTCGTTTGGCGGGACCCAGGGGAAGAGCCTTCTCTGTGGCGGCCCCGATCCTTTGGAACCAACTCCCCCCAGAGATTAGAATTGCCCCCACCCTCCTCGCCTTTCGTAAGCTTCTTAAAACCCACCTCTGCCGTCAGGCATGGGGGAACTGAGATATTCTTTCCCCCTAGGCATTTACAATTTACGCATGGTATATCTGTATGTATGTTTGGTTTTATAATAAGGGTTTTTTTTAGTTATTTTAGTATTGGATTGGATTGTTACATGCTGTTTTTATCATTGTTGTTAGCCGCCCCAAGTCTATGGAGAGGGGCAGCATACAAATCAAATAAAAAAATAAAAAAATAAAATTGCAAGTGTCATAAAATGATTTTTTTCTAAGAATTTTAAATAATTAGGGATATTTTTTTCCTGGAAGACAAAGACCCCCAATTACATGTCGTACAATGCAAAATAAACTCATATTTTAATACATCATTAATCCATATTAGAGAAATGAGATATATCACAACTATTAAATTATTTGCAGTGGCACATCTTTTTTATGGAACACAACTAAATCTAACCCAAGTTCCTAAGGACATTGTTATAAATGTATCCCAAATATGGTATTCTACATTGATAAGAGGCTTCAACAAAGTGGTTCAATCAGGATGTGAATTATTTAACACTCCACTTGGCTTCTAAAACTTGCATTAGTCCTCCTGGGAAAAGCAAATAGAAATCAAACTGCTGCAGTAATGTCTGCTCCTCGTGCTATGACTGAGCAAAGACATAGGTTAGGGTTAAATGTCTTAGATATGGACTGTAAAGCTGAACCCAGCAGAATTTCTGCTCTCATTCCTCTAGGCAACAGTGTTGCCAGCTAAGTACACAGATGAGTGTATGCTGCAAAAGACTGTAGGCAATTGCCTAGCACCAAAGTGTGATTATGTAACTGCAATGCATGCATGCAGATATGATCATCAGAACTCCAGAACCAGCTAATAATACCTTTTTGGGGGGGCGGGGGGGGTGGGTTTCCATTGTAACTTTGAATAGTTGCTAACCGACTGATCATTAAGTGAGAACTATTTGTACAGAGACAGTGGTTTCAAATAATCTATGTCAGAGGTCTTCAAACTTGGCAACTTTAAGACTTGTGGACTTCAATAGAAGTTGAACAGTTCAAAATACATACATACCTCTGTAATTTACAGGAATGGTTCCAGTAAGGCTCATCAATTCTCTTGATGAACCATCATTAAACACTGGGGAAAAAGAATTAATTTAATCAATATACAGATTACGGGCATTGAACACATTAACAAAAATAAGCATATCATACTGATAAGTATATCAGAAATAAGCACACATCTTTTAAGAAAATAAATTCTGTACAGTATAAAATGTTTGGTGTATCATTTTGTGCCTTTTATAGATAGCAATTTCTTCACTATAGGTTCTAAGACAAATGCTTTTTGCCACATACAGTACTGCAACTCAAGCAAACTATACTCTTTTTAAAATGAATTGGTTATAGAAATTTTCAAAACAGACATCAAGTGAAAATAATATGTGGTCTAAATGAAGAATATATTATTTATTTCTACCTTGCTTGAATATTTTCTTCCTCAAATGACTAACTACTTGTACCAATAGAAATAATTAGTACCAGTACTTGTAATATTAGAAAGCAAGATTATGTGTCAGCTTCCTGACCTGACATCACTCACTAAAATACCTTAATTATGAGGCAAGCTCATAATCTAGTTTCACTTCCTCAGTACAGGTAGTCCTCACTTAACTACAATTACCACTGGCAACTCCATTATAAGTGATACAATAGTTAAGTACAACATAATGTGACTATACCTGGCTTAGAATGTTAAGTTACATTGTGGTTATTAAGGGAATCATCCACAGTATTAATGGAATCATCAAGTGACTGCAACTTGTGAATTCATTGTAGCTCCTCATTGACTTTACTTATGGGAAACCAGCTGTGAAGTTCGTAAATGGCGATCATGTGAGTAGGGCCGTGATGGCAAACCTATGGCATGCATGTCAGAAGTGATACGTGGTGTCATGTTGCCGGGCATGTGCGGTGTCATCCAACCTCTTCTGGGTTTCTGGCATGCATGCGGATTCGCAGGCAATGATCAAGCTGGCCTTTGTGCCAGAAACCAGAAGAGCTGATCTTCCATTTTCCGGTGTGTCAGCCAGCTGATCGGCACATGCGCACATGCGGCAGTAACTGAAAGACATGCTGGCGAGCATGCATGTTGTAGTTCATTTTCTGGTGTGCACATGCCCCCTGGGCAGCTCATCTTCCTGGTTGTAGCCCAGGTGAGTGCACGTATGTACGCAAAGTGAAAAGCTCCCTTTTCAGCACTCGGTTCTGAAAAGGTTCACTATCACTGGACTAGGGGATCCCACTATGTTCATAGTTTTGAGGAATAACTTTAAATCACTTTTCCAGCGCTGTTGCACAAATAGTTCTTGACCTATAAGCATTCATTTAATGACTTTAATGTTAGTGTGCTGAAAAAAGCGACTTAAAAAGCGAGTAGTCTTCTATTATCTTAATATCCCTCAGTCACAAGATTGCAATTCAGATCTTGGCAACTGGTAAGTATTTATGGTGACTGCGGTGTCCTCCGGTCACATGATTGTGATTTGCACTTTTCCATTTGGCTTCAAAAAAAGCAAAGTCAATGGGGAAAGTGGCAAATCAAGATCACTTGTCTTCCTAATGATTGCAGAGATTCACTTAACAATGGCAAAACAGGTATAAAATTGGGTGCAGTCACATGATTGCAGACCTAATGAATGATGAATTCAACAATGAATTTTCAAATTACAATTGTGGCTGTATGTCAAGAACTAACTTTAACTTTGAGTGGTCACTAAACAGATTACTTGTTAAATGAAGAATATCTCAGTAAAACTATTTTCCTGAAATGCAACGAATTGACTAAATATTACTATATAATAGTCGCATGTTAACAAAAACCATACTGCAAAATACAGAAAACAGCAGTTTACCATAGTTATCCATAACAGGTTTGAGATCTTTATACTGGCCAGTAACGTTGACAGTTTCCTGAACAGCCAAGTCTCTGTATTTGTACTAGAGAAAAGAATAATAATGTTTTAAAACACTTCTAATAGTAAACCCATATACCAGCTTACTAGTGTTTGGAATCTTCAACTGCAGGTTATACAGTATACTGTTTCTGATGTTATGGGAGTACAACTCTCTGTTCGTGTAGCAGGAATTTTTCTTATTTTATACCCACATTTTCTTTCTTACAAATCACCCATCTCGTCAAAGCAATTATGAAGAATGCAGGAAAGGAATAATATAGGTTCAAGTGTTAGAAGCCATTCTGTATGTGGAATGGCCCCAGTGGATAAAGCCCATATCCATCCACCTTAAGGATTAGAAGTCTGTGGCCCTCCAGGTATCTCCAGACTCCTTTTCCAGCACCACACAGGAATTAACAGTGATAAGGAGTATTGGGAATTCAACAACTTCTGGACTATCCTAAATACTTAATTCTTAATTTACTTACATGTTATGTAATTGCAGTGTGATTTTCCTGATGTTGATTCATTAGAAAATGCCTTTACTTTTGGGACCTCCATATAAATAACATGGAATAGGTCATACTAATTTCATATTTGTATCATGAGATTGTAACTGTTCCCAATTGATCATGCTTATTCCTATTGATAATCCAACAGAACAATTTCACAGGTAAAAATGTTTAAGGCAAAACACATTGTGATCATAGAACTCCATATGTCATAGACATATAGAAACATGTATGTGTGCAGTACAAGATATTATTGGACAGATCAGCTGACTGTGGAGATAATTAAAACCATTTAAACATATTTAATTCTGCTTGGTCCACAAATATAAGTGTGTTTGCAAACATGCACATATAAGTTACTTTACGGCTTACAAAAATATCTACAAACTTTATAAAAAGGTGATAAACATCTACATATAATATGTAATAGTCACATTAGATACATTTCTCTACCAATCCTTCAAGATGATACGTTATCCATAACAAGTCAAGATGCCAAAATGACAGCATTCATCTAATACAATATATTGTAGCATTCACATAACATTTACGTGCATTGTCATTTACTCTTTCAGACCTATACTGAAATGACATATAAGGATTTTTATATGCTACCACATCCAAGTGACAGAGTGCACATAAAAGGCAGAAAATAAAAAAGAAGAAAATCCTCAGATATTAAAAAGCATATTTATTGACATGTAACAGAAACCTAAAAGTAGTGAATCTTGCATCAAATTCATCTTTCAAATGCATGAAAACATTAATTTGTTTAGAAAGTTTACTTCAACTTTTTTGTATTTCTTTAAGCCCTACTAATTTAAATAGTAGTAATAGTAATAGGAAGAGGAAAATAAGAAGAGGAAGAAGAAGGAGAAGGAAGAGAAGAAGATGATGATGATGAAGTGGCTAATTGTAAAATGTCCTGGGGAAAAAAAGAAATAAAACACAAGTGGAGACTAACTGAAAACTTGAAAAAGGCAAACCAAACAAAGGGTTACTGAGAAAGACCAGTGGCTTTGTATTTGTCCTAAATGCAAAGACAATTTACAGCAAACAAAACCAAACAGCCCTGTATATTCACTTTCAAATAAGACTCCAAACTTCCTATAACCTGGTCCAATCTAATATTGGAGAGGGGGGGGGGAATTGCTACAAGACTTCAGACACCAAATTCAGCTTATACTTCTTTCTGCTGAGATAACTAGTCTCCAACAGTCCATAACATGAGACTACCTGAGAACTAAGAAGACCATAATGATGTACAGAAGGAGCACTTGTTTTCTTTTGATGACTGTAGAATAAGTTTTGAAAGAAACATTCAGCCTTTCTCCTACTAAGGACCACTCAGGTACGAGAACTACTGGCCTGCAGAAATTCAGTTTTTATTTTAAGGCCCTTCTTATCAATCAGGGATGCAAGAGCCGGTTTGAGTGCACCTAGGTACATCCACATCACACCAATTCTCCACCATATGCACTGGCTCCCGTCAGGTCTCCGGGCACAATGCAAGGTTATCACCTTTAAAGCTCTACATGGTCTAGGGCCAGAGTATTTGCAAGACCGCTTCGTACCGCATATAAGGGCCCACAAGGTTGGCCTTCTCCAGGTCCCGTTGGCTAAACAATGTTGGCCAGCAGGCCCATGGGGCCTTCTCTGTGGCTGCTCCAGCTCTTTGGAACCAGCTCCCTCCGGAGATCTGGATTGCCTCCACTCTATTGGCTTCCAGAAAGCCTTAAATACCTATCTCTTCCGGCAGGCCAGGGGTATGCATGGTTGTTATTCATTGTTTTAAATTGCCTGATGCCTGTTTTTAGACACTGCTTTTAGGAGGTTTTTGTGTTACCTCTTCTTGCCTGTATTTGGCTGTGAGTCGCCCAGAGTCCTCTGGGAGTTGGGCAGCCTATAAGTCCAGATAATAAATAAATAATATAAATAAAATAAGGGCGGAGAACTTAAAGGGTGCAAGAAGCCTCATGTTTTGGGAGAAAAAAACTGTCTTAATTTCAAGATGAACAACTGGTCGTACAGGCCAGCTTCTCAAATAGGAGCCAGAGTTTTCAAAAATTACAGCCCGCTTATTACCTTATATAAGACAGGCTCACTGGAAATACCAGTGGAAGAAAACATTTGGAAGATTAGAAAAAAATTCCTCTAATTATAGCCTCCTGGACCCCCCAGGGATGACAGAAAACGGACTTCGGTATTTTTCTTAGGCTATTCGTGCTGTATTTAAAGCTGGCTGTTGTAATAGACAGGCGCCCAAAGTTTTCGACACTGTTTTTATTTGTGGATGCGAAACGGTTGGCGAAGAAGCGGCAAACAACGGTCAGTTCAGGAGTGGGTGGAAAAGTGAAAGGCCTCGGATAGATCTCTCTTCCCCCAAAGGAAAGGCGCTCTGGCCTTTTGCTCTATGGTTGCCCCCCCCCCGGCAAAAAAGAAAACTGTTAGAGAGGCCTTCAAAGAGAGCGACTGGGCTACTGAACCGACTCAAAGGCTGCTTAGAGGAGCAGGCTGGCCTTTACCTTAGTAAGCATTTTCTTCAGCTGACTATCGGAGAAGGCCATGGCGACGGCGGCGGTTCCTCCCTTAGCCGTGCTACCTTCCACAACCTCCAACCCCCCACCCCTACTCTCAACTCCCGGACGACGAACAAGAACCTTTCGGAGCTCTGCTTCCGACAGCCTCCGCGATCCGTTTCCGCTCGGCGAGACTGCGAAACGTCACTTCCGGCGGCTAACTCGTTTTTGGTATTTTCCCCCCCTCCCCTCCTTTCGACCATAGGAGAAAAATGTACTGTACTGTACTGTAGATTCACTTTAGTCGCTCTGCGAAGACAAATAATAGAGAGGGTAGGAGGGCAAATCAATTTCCTATTCTGTTCTGGGTTTGTAGTTCATTGGCTAGATTCTAATCCTCCCACAGTTTAAGAAGGGGAAAAGTATTCTGTGAAAACTTTTTATATAATATATAATTACATTACATATATAATTACATTGTTCTGAGTTCGGGTTTTGCCCTGTGTAATATTTAAATATTACAGAGGGCAAAACCCGAACTCAGAACAATCTACATACATATACCCGTGAAAATCTACGAAAACACACACACACACACACACACACACATATATAATTATATTATAATATTAATATATTATTTATATAATATATATAAATTTTATATAATAGTTTCCTATTGTCCAAATTTACCTATTACCTACTTGCTTTTGTTTTATGTTTATACCATACCTATTATCTTTTACACATTTTGACAAATAAACAAACAAACAAACTTTCCTAACAGTGAGCACAGTTTAGCCAGTGGAATAGTTTGAGTTCAGGTGCTTCATCGCTGGAGGTTTTTAAGAAAAGGCTGGACTGTCACTTGTCTCAAATGGTATAAGCTCTTCTACTTGAGCAGAGGGGGTGGGTTAGAATAGGGGTCTCCAACCTCTTGGACATCAGGGACCACCAAAATCATAACTTTAAATCCCAGGGATCCTAATTCATAATTTTAAGTCCTGCAGACCACTAATATGATTTTTTTTTAAAGGTAAATACTTTTGTAAAATAATGATAAGAGAAACCTATTTAATATAACAAAATTATAAATGCTTATTTAATTATAACAAAATTGCAAATGTTTATTTTAATTTTAACAAAATTATTAAAATTTGTGTAATTATTACAAAATAATTGAAGCTTATTTGACGGCGGCTTGCTGATGTTGGAAAGGTCAGGCCCATATTTCAGAGCAGTAGCTGTAGTCCCTCCCTTCCCTTCCTCCCTTTCCTTTCCTCCTCTTCCTTTCCTTCATTCCTTTCCTTCTTTCCTCTTCTTCCTTCCCTTTCTTCTCCTTTCCTAGCACCCGGATGGAGAAGCTGCTCCGGGATGACCAAATGGCCAATCCTGTGACTACCAAAGCTCTGGAGTATGGGACTGGCCTGTGGTGAGGTTGGAAATCTCTGCCATAGGTGTTAGCATGTGCATTGTGTGGTAAAACGTGCAAAAAGGAGCACAACCCATGCCGCCCAGAATGAAATAATGGTGCTATTGCGGGGGTATCTCTGCAAGCAGGCGAAACAGGGGTTGCAATGCTGGAAGCTGCGGGAGCAAAGCGCTACTTGCATTTGCATGGCATCAGCATTCTGCCTCGGTATATTTTCGCCAGCCGGTGGCACAAGGCAGCCCTCGTCTCTGTCACTTGGGACTCAGAATGTTAAACAGCATCCGGTCCAGAGAGCAGCGGGAGTTTGTTATCCTATTTCATCCCCTGCAAACTCTCGTCTTTCAAGGAGTGTTTGCTGAAGTAGCACAGAAAACTTTGGCCAGGCTCTTCAACAGATGAAAGCTTGCAAGGAGCCGAGATAGCGTCCACAAACAAACCGTTATTTGTTTTAAAATTAGGATAGGTGGCTTCGCAACCTGCTCTTTCTGCCCTGGTTTTTTCTGTGTGTGTGTTTTTAAATCAGCTGGTGATTGCCCACTTCAGTTTTCTGGGCAACATTTTTCATTAGTGGCTTGTCAATTCCTCCATTGTAGTTTTGAGGGAAAATAACTGACCAAAGTCACCAAGTACATATGCTGAAATTCTGTAGGATATTGTTACTTCTGATTCAAAATACCAGCAATGCACCCATAAAATTGTGCATCATTTCCTCATTAGTTCTTTACCTCTGAAATTTAGAATTTAAAGCAAAAGATGTACATCAGATTGATACTATTACCTTTATTAATATCTCATTTACAAGGGTTTTTTTCCCCATATCGTAATTTTAAAAAAAATAATCTAAGGAAAAATAGCAAAAGTCATTGTAGGCATACATAATTACACAATGATATTTTATTAAATTTAGTGTGGGAAATCTTTTTGTATTGCTAAAAGCTTAGTGCAATAGTAGAACTGAGCAGCCAAATACATTAAAACTTAACTACTGCATAATAATGAATACTGTAGTGCATTTACATGTTGTCCATGTACCTTTCCAGGAACATGGATCCAATTTCAAGAAAAATATTACTTTGGTAGGTCCTCCTTAGTTTTAGGGTGAGATTTTAAAAAAGAATAAACAAAGTAGGTACTGTGCCTAAAACAGAAAGAATCTCTAGATCTTGAGAGCCAATAGTGCAGCAATATATTATGCTAATATTTTTAATGGCTTTCATCCAAGACTTTACCCTAAATCTTTAAAATCTATACAGAACACTCTGAGAACTCTGTTTAGACATATTGAACCTAAAGTAATATTGGTGCAATATAATGGCAACTTCAGATGACTGATTTGGTAGTGTAAACATTTTTTAAAAAACATAAATATGTTGAATCATGAACATTGATTTTAGATAATACTGTGCTGTTTCTAAGAAACGTATATTATCTTTATACAGTCAATAATGTATGGGAAATAATATATTACCTCTGATCGTTTAACATCTCTGATTAAAATAAAAATTTACTTAAGAGAACAAAGTTGAATAGTAGTATTGAAGGCCATAGCATGATGAGGAAAGGGCAAAGAAGTATAGTAATTTATGATTAGAAAATATCTTATGTATAAGGCTATGGCCCTTAACACCTTCCCTAACCTAAATGTTTTTGTCTAATTTTATTTACCGTATAATAATATTCACTAAAGTTTCCATACTGTGAGAATTTGATGTTGGACCCAGTTGGTCATTAATACCTTTTCTGCAAATCTCAAATATTTTAAAAACAAAAATCTGGCAGTCAGAGCTTCAGTTGCTGTTGAAGGTCATTGACAGATGCAGCACTGGTTTGAAGTTTTTCAATTACAGTATCCTCTTCCACAGGCTTCATGATTTCAATTACACCGCTGATTCCAAGTACGCAAGGCATACTTAAAAATACTTCGCTGTTTATATTATAAACCCCCTAGGGGAAAAAAACATGTTTTTACACATTATCTAGATGCCATGAAAGGTATATGAAATTTAAGACACTTCAAGCATGAATTGTAATATGCCAGTTACTACTTGTAAGATAATAATAATAATAATTAATTATTATTATTATTATTATTATTATTATTAATTAGATTTGTATGCCGCCCCTCTCCGCAGACTCGGGTCGGCTCCACAACAGTAATAATAACAGTATACAATGAAACAAATCTAATATTAAAAGAAAGTATCTAAAAACCCATCATTTAAAAATCATACAACAGAAGCACACCATATATAAACTATATAAGCCTGGGGAGATGTCTCAATTCCCCCCATGCCTTGCGATATAGGTGGGTCTTGAGCAATTTACAAAAGGCAAGGAAGGTGGGGGCAGTTCTGATCTCTGGAGTTGATTCCAGAGGGCCGGAGCCGCCAGAGAGAAGGCTCTTCCCCTGAGGCCCACTAGACGACATTGTTTAGTCGACGGGACCCATAGAAGGCCAACTCTGTGGGACCTTATCGGCCACTGGGATTTGTGCGGCAGAAGACGATCCCGGAGATATTCTGGTCTGATGCCATGTAGGGCTTTATAGGTCATTACCAACACTTTGAATTGTGACCGGAAACTGATCGGCAGCCAATGCAAGCCACGGCGTGTTGGAGAGACATGGGCGAACCTGGGTAACCCCACAATGGCTCTCGCAGCCGTATTCTGCACGATCCGAAGTTTCTGAACACTTTTCAAAGGTAGCCCCATGTAGAGAGCGTTGCAGTAATCGAACCTCGAGGTGATGATGGCATCAGCAACTGTGAGCAATGACTCCCTGTCCAAATAGGGCCGCAACTGGTACTCCAGGTGAACCTGTGCAAACGTCCTCGCCACAGCCGTAAGATGATGTTCCAATGTCAGCTGTGGATCGAGGAGGACGCCCAAGTTGCAGTCCCTCTCCGAGGGGGGCAGTAATTCCCCCCCCCCCCCCGGGGTAATGGATGGACAGATGGAATTGTCCTTGGGAGGCAAAACTCACAGCCACTCCGCCTTGTCCAGGTTGAGTTTGAGCTTGTTGACACCCATCCAGACCCCCAACAGCCTCCAGGCACCGACACATCACTTCCACTGCATCGCTGACTGGACATGGGGTGGAGATGTACAGCTGGATATCATCAGCATACGGATGATACTTCACCCCATGCCCTTGGATGATCTCACCCAGCGGTTTCATGTAGATATTAAATAGCAGGGGGGAGAGGACCGATCCCTGAGGTTGAAGTACCATATTTTTCAGAGTATAAGAAGCACCAGAGTATCAGACGCACTTTAGTTTTGGGGAAGGAAAATGGGGGGGGGGGGGGATCTACCTACCAGGTATTCATCTGGCTAGCATCCTTAGTCTGTTCAGCTTCATTATTTTATGCCCTGGTTAGGGCTGAAAAAGCCTTTTTCAGAGGGAGTAGGAATGAAAACCAGCCTGCAAAGACTTAGCAGGAAAAACTGCTTCGGAGGGAGTAGGAAGCCCTAGCACCTCCTTAGGGCTGGGGAAAAAAGCTTTGAAAAAGCTGCATTTGGAGTATAAGACACTCCCATATTTTCAGCCTCTTTTAGGGAGGAAAAGTGTGTCTTATATTTCAAAAAATATGGTAATTACACAATTTAGATGTATTTTTATCTGAGTTATAAAATCCCAGATTTACCCTAGATAACAGCAAAGAAATAGAGAAACTAATTCTTTGCTCTTACTTAGTGACTGTCTGGAACTATATTATTTCAAGTGATTTATAGCATAAAAACCACAAAAATAAAAAAAAAATTATACTTTAGATCACATTGGCTTTTTAAACCATATTAGTTATCAAAAGGTAGGACTGAAATAAACCAGCAAAAAGACTAATCTGTCTGATCCTTATTGCTAAGAAATATCATTTATTCTGTTAAAAGTGATATTTAGAATTGTATTTTCAATTAAGTATTTTTAAAAAGAAGAAAACTGATAGCAACCAACAAAGAGGATTTTTGACATCTGGAATGAAAAGGCGCTGGGCCAATTTCTGATGTTGCCATGTCGCAACACAAGCCATGAAAATAGCAAATTTTCTGTAAAATGAAAGTTGAAAAGAATCATTTCCACTTTCGAATGGATCAGAAAAACCCAAAACCAACTGGCCTCCGCTATGGGATACGTAGGACAAGAAGAAATGGTTAGCCAGGTATTCTCAAGCCAAAATCAGGTGTACCCGTAGATTCATAATATTTTCCATTCTTCTAATGGTTTTCAACTTTTATCTATAGACTTATTATTCAGTCTGCTTCAAAAGTAAAATCCGTTTCCTGCTTACCTTCACTGTGGTTGATATAGAATGTATTTTTCTTTTATCATTCAATATAGTATCAGTCAGATCAGCTATTGACAGACTAACAGACCAAGACCTTTGGCCTTTTCCTTTCAGAATTTCCATGGCTCTAAATAAAAGAAATACATCTAAGACTTTGCCAACAAACAACATATTCTTTTCATATCCACATATTTTCACCAGAGTTGTTGTTATATTCAAATACTATAAGTATTTTATAGTTAAATAATGTAGATTGTGCTACTCAGATAGAGGTGAACATTTAAATTTGGGCTAAAATCCTATATCAGCTTATATAGAAGTCCCATTAAAATAAGTGTCATTTCCTACTAAATGGATAGAGGCATAGATGTTTTGACAGAGGCATAGATGTTTTACCTGTTAGTCAACACCTGTTGATCATTTGTTAACTTATCACCGGGATTTATCACTGCATTAGAACTCCATGCTGCCACTGTATAAGACAATTGCAATTAATATTCTTTGTCAAACATTTGGATAGTTAGATAAAGTGTCTTGGTTTTCAAACTATGTACTTCGTAATCTATCATGTCATGCTAATAGAGGTACAATACTCCCTCTAATTTCTCCTATTAGCTATTAATTAAAGCAGAAATTGGCAAATGTTTTAAGGTAGACCGCATACCAATTACTTCAATCAATTGAAGCGACCATTTGAAGTTATAATGGTGATGTAAAAAATAATAACTCTGCAATCAAGGTGAGTATTTACAATCTTTGCAGAGTCCCTCAGTCATTTGATCACCATTGTAATCAGAATATGTTGTTCTGTGTCTGACCCATTGTTTATCTTCCCTCCCCCCCTCCCCCCATTTGCTGAGCAGAAAGATTAAGGAAGGGTTATAAAAGCAAGGGAATACACATCAAAAGGAATGCCCTGGCAAACTTCCAGTGTATTTCCCATTGTGTGCCTCTAAATATTTTGTAATTTCCTCCTCTTCAATCTCCTACCCTGTGAGAGAAGGACAGAGAAAATGGATCAGGAACAGGATGAACAATTTAAACATTTGTTCCTTCTTGCTTATTATCCCCGAAGCAGGGTGAGCATTCAAAAGGGTAGAAAAGTGAAAAAAGTGAAGGCATATAGTTGCTGTCATTTGATTCCCCACTTAGTGACAGCTTTGTTTAATGACCATTTTCTAGTCCCAATTACTAAACAAGGACTACCCGACATTTTCTATTTATAAAATTGTACCTTCAGCATAAATTTTAATGTTTTCTCAAACAAATATAAAAGTGCTTATTTATGTCCTAAATCAAAAAGGAAAGAAAATCTAAAATGTAGATTCCTAAATCATACAGTTGTATTTTACAGTTTTACCTTTGTTTACTCCTTGTTCACCAATAATCCAGTTGTCTTTACTTCTGCTTTGGGCTTTCAACAGATTTGTAATAATATATTGGAATCTTGATGAATCCAAATTGCAACCAATTCCAATAACTCTGCTTTTGGGAAATCCACTCAACTTCCATGACACATAGGTCATTATTTCTACTGTACTTGTGATTAAAAAAAATAAGAAAATTGACAAATATTTTAAAATGAATATAAAATAGTGGTTTAAAGTATCTTGTACATATTGCTTTAAGTGCATGAACAAAACTCAAAAAGCATGACTATAAGTAATATGGGTTTATGGATTTATCAAGCATGGAAAGCAGCAAAAATATTACTCTTCAATTTTAGAAAAATAGCACAAGCACTTTACAGTCTTGAATTGTCATTGTTCACTTTTTGCATGTGAACAGAACAGAAAGAATAATTATACCAAAATAGTTAGGCTGATTTTTTTGGTAAGTGGTATATCAGGTTTCTGCTTTTTGTTTCCATGCTTCATCTGTATAGTTTTGTTATTTTAAAATATTATAATCCTGGTACTCCCTCATTGGAGATAAACAATGGAGTTGAATCATGTAACAAACCACACAATCTTTATACAATATTTGGAATCAGAAAAATCTATTGAGGTTTTAAAATTGCCTAAAAAGAAATTCCCAATAACCAGTTCATCGTGTAGAACAAAATAAAATAACCGGATTTAAATTTTTTACCTAATACTGGTTGAGAATTATAACAAAACAAGATACCTCTTAATGCTTATTAAGAAGATGTTAAAAAACCATAAGATAATATCAATTGCAAATCATATCTTGTGTTTTAAACTTCACAAAATTATATTAATTTTTGCCATACAGTACCTGGCTGAGAAGCAATAAGCAGTACACTGTGTTGACTGTAATGAGCTATTGATGGAATAATGCCTCTGAACAATTCCACATTGCTCTGTACAACTTCCAGATAGGACTGAGCATTACCTAAAGAATTAACAGTAAGCACCACCAACTTTGAGTCCGCTGATGCAGAAAAATCTATAAATAATTGCAAAGCATTGTTGAATATGTATTATTTTCAAGAATGGCATTTAAAAAAAATCAAATCTATAATAATACATGGCCCAATTTCCTGACTTCAGATAAACAGGCAAACATATCACTTCTAACCACTTCTCATATATATATAATTAACAGAGGAATTATTATAATGAAATTGAACTAATGGCAAAAAGTCATAGAGAATTCAATCTATTATGTAATAATGTCTCTTTACACAAAATTCTTGCTAAGTTCTGCCCATTTTGGAATGCAGATAGAAAACTCAGGAAGAATATATATATAATATGCATTAATATTTCATGTATGTAGATCATTGAGTATGCTTTGTATTTGCTGAGCTCTGGGATGAATACATTAACCATTTTACATGTATGTAGGATTATCCACATAGTACAAGCTATGTCTAAAGCACTGCAGTGAAAGAAGTTTCCAAAATAATTTATACCCAGGTGCATACAGTACTTGAGTTTGAAATATTGCTAGAAAATACTATAGACTGTGCTAAATTAAGTAAATTAACATATGAATTACAGAATAAACAAAATAAGGACTACTATACTGTTTGGGGAAAACTATATAATTGGATAGAAAAAAAAAGAACTAATATTTACGGGAAGGAAACGAACTAATAAAAACAGAATTGTAAAGTATTAAACATTAAGCAATTCAATCTGTATATAAGTATGTTTATATGTCTTGTTTTGTTTGATTGTTTGTTTGTATAATAATCAAAAAAATTTAAAAATAGAAAATACTACACACTGTAACACTACCTCGACTAATTTCCACCTTAGGCAAGTCAAAGATTTCTAGGTCCATTGTTCCTCCTTTCACTGTAGCTTCTGAGCAGTCCAAGACAACCACTTTGTCAGCAACATCCTAAATTGATTCAAAAGAAAGGAAAAAAATGTTATTCATTAAAGCAAATATGAATTGTATTCTGAGAAGTCTGTGGGATTCAACCCAATTAGAATAATAACAGTACAGAATGTTAAGCTTTTTTTGGTAAAATATCACATACAAATAAACTAAAAAGAAAGTAAAAGTGAATTCTTAATACATCTAATAAAAATTAGTGTTCCCTCGCCACTCCGCGGTTCACCTTTCGTGGACTGGGTGCATCACGGGTTGCTCCTGGGGCTTAACCTGGTGTGGAGTGTAGCCTCCGGGAGCCCCTCGCGAGGAGGATTCCCCGCATGCACATATTTATTTATTTATTTATTCATTAGATTTTTTATGCCGCCCCTTTCCGTAGACTCGGGGCGGCTCACAACACAATAAAACAATTCATAACAAATCTAATAATTTACAATTTAAAAATTTAAAGTAGTTAAGAAAACCCCATTTTTAAGCAGACATACCTACAAACATACCATACATAAATTATAGAGGCCCGGGGGAGATATCTCAATTCCCCCATGCCTGATGAAAAAGGTGGGTTTTGAGGAGTTTACGAAAGGCAAGGAGGGTAGGGGCAGTTCTAATCTCTGGGGGGAGCTGGTTCCAGAGAGTCGGGGCCGCCACAGAGAAGGCTCTCTCACTTATTGTCCCTCACTTCCCCCCTCTCTCTTTACCTCTCGTCTCTCTGCCTCCATTTCTCTCTCTCTGGGAATCTTTGCGAGGGGCTCCTGGAGGCTCTGCTCCACACCCAGCAGCAAAGCATCATATTCCAGGCAGCTGCACGGGGCCTCCGGGTGGCAGGGACAAGGCAGGCACGCCGCTGAGTTAGCCGCTCCCGACAGAGACAGTGGCGGCGGTGGCAACTCCTGAGGCAGCTTCAGCGGCTTCCCTTCGAGGAGCAGCAGCGCCCAAAATGTCACGTCCATGCCCCAGGCCTCCCACCACCACCACTGTCTCTGCAGGGACTGGCTAACTCAGAGGCACGTCTGCTTTGTCCCTGCCACCTAGAGGCCCCGTGTAGCCCCCTGGAATGCAATGCTTTGCTGCTGGGTGCGGAGCGGAATCTCAGGGAGCCTCTCACAACGATTCCCCGAGTGAGAGAGATGGAGGCAGAGAGACGAGAGTTAAAGAGAGAGGGACAATCTGTCTGGGAGGGAGAGAGAGAGATTTATTGTCCCTACTTCATGGATTTTCATTTATCGCGGGTGGTCCTGGAACGTAACACTCACCATAAATGAGGGATCACTGTCTTCTGAGGTTAGAGGCAAAATGTATCTTAATGAACATAAATAGAAATGCATTATTAATCTCTAATAAGGTAATTCCACAATCCATAGTTTAGAAGACTTCTATGGAGAAAATCTATGCATATGGTCTCAAATATTCCTCGGCTCCAATTTTTTTGTTACAATATAAATTTATTACAGAAACAAACATAATAATAATTATAGTGAGTGCTTACCTTTGCTGAAATAGCCAAAATACAAGCAAGGCCCAGATCTCCAGCCCCAACTATTGTAACTTTGCGTAATTCTCCATCATTTTTCTTTTCTTCTCCCTTTGATTGTCCATTGTTTTCACCTACAGTAAAAACCATATATGGTATTTATATAAACAATTATGCATTATCATAAATGCTGATACTCAATAAAAACAGTTTTTTAAAATGCCTCGGTCTGGATAACTGCAATTATGGTAATTTTTTTTAAAAGGTTATGCAAACAAATCCAGGGTTGGCTGCTGAAGATTGACAGGGTTCGAGAGAACCTCTAACTAAGATTTTGTGCAGTTCAGAGAACCCCCAAATCTCACTCCTGACTGGCCCCATCTCTTCTCCCACCCTGCCCCACCCCTCCCAGAAGTCCCACATGGCCCATTTTGCAGGTAAGTGCAGGGTGTGTGTGAAGGCTCACTGAAAAAAACAGGTTTATAGGTTCAGGAAGGCTGGAAATGGGCCCATTCCAGCCGTTTTCACCCTCCTGGTGGCTGGAGGAAAGTCTCTGGAGTCCAGGGAGGGCAAAAGCACCTTCTCCCCTGCCGTGGTGCAGGAGGCTGACTAGGCCACACCCACCATGACCACGGCCACTCAGCAACTGGGCAGAAAACCTGTTGATAAAATTTCTGACGCCCATCCCTGAACAAATCCTTTGCATGAATGTTTACTTAAATGTAAATTTGCCATGTTCTATTTATCTTACCACCAGATAACATGCAAGGGATTGCAACATGATCTTTTGTTTAAGATGAAAAGAGGAATGTCGTTGGAATTAATAGGAGATTTGTTCCCATTCCAATCCAAGCTGTGGGAAGAGCAAAGATTTCCCTCTCGGAATGTTCCAATTCAGCAAAGGTTATTTCACTGTAACCATTTGTTACACAAAGAATTGATTGGTATGAGCAATACCAAATTCATTAATACCAAATACATTAATAGCTTGGTCCTAGAGACAGTACATTTAAGAGAGGAAACTAAGATTTCTTAGGTTTTTTCCCCAAAACTATGGCATTAATAAATTTTGTTCTTCAGCAGCCATTTCTGATTTCTGCCATTTATTTTCTACTTTTGCACAATCCTGGGATTTCTGTTTTTAAATTAGCTAAAATTAGTTTTATTACAGGCAGAGAAACCAAACAGGTATGGAAGTGTAGTATTCCTTGTGTAGGTCTAAGGTCACATGGTTGGGCAAGCCTAGATGTGATACAAAGACACACATGAATGCTCAGTTCACATTATGCTGTTAGCATAAGTTAACATACATATAGTATTCTTTGTGTAGTTCTAGGGTCACATGGTTGAGCAAAACACATGCTAACTTATGCTTACAACATAATGTGAACTGAGCATTCTCTCTCTCTCTCTCTCTTGCATTTATATGCCGCTCATTCTGAAACGGACTCTGAGTGGATAACAATTATGAATTATACACACAAATAACAGATAATAAGTTTCCAGAAAAAATGAATACCTTCAACAATTTTTGTGATGTAAGACAGTAGGTCCATCTGTCTGGTTTCATCAGAAGATGATAACGCATATAAGGGAAGTTCCTCTTCAAATTTTATGCTCATTTCCTTTAACAACCCTGTAATTACTGACTGTGGCTGCAATAAATATAGGACAAATTAGAAATTATTTATATAACAGATATACCACTTAAAACATTTTCTATTAAAAATGTTAAGATAGCCCTTTAGATGCCTAAACTGCTTGGGAATATGAGGCATGGGTATTAGTCACTGACACAAAAATATTGGAATACATGTCAAAATAGTATTTTTTTTCAATGTTTCATGACCCATTTTCCAATGTTTCTGTAGATACAAGAATAACGAAGTAAGAATATAGGAGTAGGGCTATACAGATGAAAATGCCCTGATTCACGTTGCTAGATTTACAAAACAAGAGCATATTCTAATTGCTGACTGAGTCCTTAATTCTTTTTATGAATGAGTTATTTTATTCATTCACAGCTGGGATGCCACCGAAGTCCCATCTTGGTGCCTTGAAGCTGTAAGGGTTTAGTGGAAGGAAACACAATCTTAACAAGTTGTGTACACTGGGGTTCTCTTTCAGCTCCAGTGTTTACTGTGAATGAAGAGACACCATTCCTGAAGTAGATCCACAATTTACAGGCCCTCCTGGACATGCAGCTCCTGGTGATGGACATAGCCAAGGGGATTGTTACCCAACTTTGGCTGATGTAAAAATTGTGGCCTTCCCAGGCACAAGAGGACCTTTCAGCACCAGCTCGTGGTTTCTTTATCATCTATTTACACTACTACAATGTACATGGGGCTGCCTTTAAAAAACTTCAGTTGGTACATAATGGAGCAGCCCACATGCTCACTGGCAAGTATTGCTGGAACCTATCATGCTTGTATTGGGAACCCCACATTGGTTGTTTAACAGATTCTGGATAGAATTCAATTATTGGTGTTAGCCTTTAAATGCTTTTATGGGTTCCTGTCAGACCACCTACAAGTCTGCATCTTCTTACAGAAGTCAGGTTGACTATTATAATTGTGCCAGCCAGGAGAAGCAGCTGATGGTACTCAATCCCCACTTCCATGAAGTTAGCAAGTCAATGTTCAAAAGACACCTGATCCTTTAGAGTGGCCTTGAACTTAACTCCCAAAGATGCTTTTTCAGGAGACAACTGGATTTTCTTGTTTTTTCTTTTTTGCTTCTCAAAAGAAAAAACAAGAAAGTCCAGTTGTCTCCTGAAAAAGCACCTTTGGAGAACCATGACTGAGAATCTCTACAGACCTTGAATTTGAAGGTTACATCTGTTCCTGTCTTCCTCAACTTTTGGAAGATGTTGGATACCATGTGTTTTTTTCCAGAGGTATTTGAGTTGTAACACCACTTTGGTATTGTATGTTTATTGCTTTTAGTCCTTTTTTGTATTTCTGTATTTTTATTTTGTTTGTTGTGTTTGTATCCTGCTGTATTTATAAAGTTAAATAGTAGTAAAATAAAAATCAAATAAATAAAGGATGGATGGATGGATGATGGATTAATAGCAATGGCAATAGCAATAGCACTTAGATTTATATACAGTGGTACCTCGGTTCTCGACCACAATTCGTTCTGGAAGTGTAGTCGAGAACCAATTTGGTTGAGAACCGAAACAATTTAAGATAAATTCCCCTCCTCAGTTGTATCTCCCTCTAGCTTTATTTTTATTTATTTATTCATTTGTCCAATACACAGATACATAGGAAGAAAAATAGACATGTAGTAATATATATAAGGGTAAAAGTGAACTTAGAGGAGAGGATATATGAAAGAAAGAGAATGTATATGATAAGTGAGAGAAAGGAAAGACAATTGGACGGGACGAAAGGCACACCAGTGCACTTGTGTACGCCCCTTACTGGCCTCTTAGGAACCTGGAGAGCTTGCCTGCTTCTGTTCTCGTCACTCTCTCTCTGTAGCTTGCCGGTTTCTGTCTTCAGATCTCTTGAGTGTTCGAGTTCCAAATGTTTGTTCGGATTTCAGGGCAAAAGTTTTTTGAATTTCTTGGTCGAATACCAATTTGTTCGAATTGAGAAGCGTTCGAAAACCGAGGTACCACTGTACTGCTTCACAGTTGCTTTACAGCCCTATCTAAGTGGTTTACAGAATCAGCATATTGCCCCCAACAATCTGGGTCCTCATTTTTCCAGCCTTGGAAGGATGGAAGGCTGAGTCAACCTTGAGCCTGGTGAGATTTGATCTGCCAAACTGTTGGCAGCCAATGATCAGCAGCAGCAGCCTGCAGAACTGCACTCTAATCACTGCACCACTGCAGCTCAAAAAAAAAAAAGGCATAGTTTGGGGGATGAAATTTTCATCCGCTCCTGAGTAACACTGGTTAACTTGACTTCATTAATAAGGAATCTAAAAACCTAATACCATGCATTTTGTATGCATTACGATAATCATTTTGTATTCAAATAAACAGTATTTTATCTCACACTGCACATATTTATGTATGTGATTATATGTGGAAAAATGGTAACTGCTACTAAGAGGTACAAAGGTATATCAGCTTTATATAAATTTTATTAAGATAATACATATAATTTTATGTCAGTGTTTCCCAACCCTGGCAACTTGGGAGATATCTGGACTTCAACTCCCAGAATTCCCCAGCCAGCTGGCTGGGGAATTCTGGGAGTTGAAGTCCAAATATCTTCAAGTTACCAATGATGGGAAACACTGTTTTATGTAATGTATTTATCTAATTCTTACATGGCTCCAGGCTTGTAGATATGGCAGGTAAATCCTTCCACGGACGTCAACATGTTTTCCCACAGAAATCCCCATATTGGCGGTAGGGTTTAGAAAACAAATGGGTGGAGTAAAAGGATAGGAATCTAAAATCCATATGCAAATTGGAATATTATAAATGCTACCTGTCAAAATACAAAATAAAAAATTGGTTTAGCAAAGATTCCATGTAGGCACTGCTTCTCATTTTAGCTAGCAGAGAGAATGAATTTCCTACCCTTCATGACAGGGATGAAAAATCAGCCCCCACCCTCTGAAATGCTTTGCCCCCCTCCCTCCTTAACCCCTGTTGGTTTTCCAGGAAGAGAAGTTAAAACTTTACTATTCTGAAGAGACCCTGCAGTATATGTTACATAGGAGTTGTACATTTGTTACCCAGTGGGTATTTACTATTAGACTTATGTTAAATTGTTAACTTTTGATACTGAAAACTGGTTTGCTGACTTGATAATTACCGGCTGTTATTTGTTGTAGATTCAGTTTAAGATAACAACAAACAAACAGCCAGGTCCCATGAGAAGGGTAGTTTGATTTCGGATGGGAATAAACTTACTTCCTTCCCTAGGCTACTTTATGAGGGACAGGGTATATGCTGTTGTCCCCTTCAATCTGGATTAACGTGAGGATCCCTTTAGTTCCTCTGTGAACCACTAGGGTGTGTCATTGAGCTTGCTACTCATGCTACTAACCAAGAGGAGCTAGTGTCAACTCTACCTTGGGGTTCTTATTGTGCATCCCCTTTCAGGAAGTTTCAGGCTCTACCGCTGGACTACTTTGGTGGGCCATCAGCACTGCAGCTTCTTCAGCAGGTCTTTTCTGGTGGACCTTTTTGATAGCTCTTTCCTTTCTTTGATAGCCCCATGATCTCCTCCCAAGTCCCACACATAAGAACCCATACCGCGTATCAGACATAAATATATTAGAAAGTGTCCAGAGATACTTTACAAGAAGAGCCCTCCACTCCTCTACTCGCAACAGACATAAAATCCTAGGCTTAGAAAGCTTAGAAGTACGTCACCTTCAGCACGGCCTAAGCATAGCTCATACGTAAAATCATCTGCTACAACGTCCTTCCTGTCAACAACTACTTCAGTTTCAATCTACTGAAGGGCTACCAAATTTTTTACTACCACACTGTGGGCGTGGCTTATGCAGGACGCCAGGCATTTTCTTTCAACATCTTTCAGTGTAAGTTGGGTGCTCTGCATTGGAGCTCCATTTTCACTACCCCACTGCGTTCCCCCCCCATCAGGGTAGTAGCCCACCCTGCTTCAACCACAACAATACACAAGCATACAACAAATACAAAATCAAAGTGAACCGCTCCAAACTTGACTGTAGAAAATACGACTTTAGCAACCGAGTGGTACATGCCTAGAACTCACTACCTGATTCTGTAGTTTCATCACCAAACCCCTAAAACTTTACTCTTAGGTTATCCACTGTTGACCTCACCCAATTCCTAAGGGGCATGCATAAGTGCACCAGCGTGCCTATGGTCCCTGTCCTAATGTTCCCTCTTATCAGTACCATCTCATATATATAAACAATGTTAATCTGTGTATATTACCAATACGTACTTGACAAATAATACAAAAATTAAAAAGTCTATTGCCAGACCTTTGGGATAGCTGCTGCACTAATTACAGCCAAGAATTGATTATTTTTTGAAATTCCATCCATGGACTTCCTCTGGACAATGTCCATCCACAATGTCCATCCTCTGCTGCTTCTATTGTAGCAGGTCTGTTACTTTAATCTCCTCCTGACCTTCACCCTGCTTTTATCTCCCCCTTTTCCCACTGTTGCAGTATCAACTTCACATCTAGCCAGCGGCAGATTTCCTTCTTGTTTTCTATTTTCACTATTATTATTATTTTTTAAAAACAAGTCTTTCCAGTTCCCTTGGTAAGAAACTGCAACATTCATTTTATCTATTTTGTTACTTAGTAGATTCATAAGACTGTCTAGCTCAGTGTTTCCCAACCTTGGCAACTTGAAGATATTTGGACTTCAACTCCCAGAATTCCCCAGCCAGCGTTTGCTGGCTGGGGAATTCTGGGAGTTAAAGCCCAAATATCTTCAAGTTGCCAAGGTTGGGAAACACTGGTCTAGCTGAAGTAATGTGATTTTTTTTGTTTCATACTTCAGACTTCAAGGGAAAAAAGATCTGCTAATGATGCTGTACCATAAATTCTTGCTTTTTATTTTATTGAAACCATCCACATAAGTAAGTAGACTAGGAAGGAAGGGATGGCAAGGTATTTATTCCCATGCTGATCTAGATCCTTTCCTTGAGAATATGCTGTTAAAGTTGCTTTACAGTGAACCCTCGATCATCGCGAGGGTTCCGTTCCAGGACCCCACGCGATGATCGATTTTTAGCGAAGTAGCGGTGCGGAAGTAAAAACACCATCTGCGCGTGCGCAGATGGTGTTTTTGCTTCTACTGCCGCCCGCCCTTCACCCGCCCACCCTGTTGCTCGCGCAACGGCTTCCCTGGGTGCCCGCTGGCTTGGGAACATCCCAGCTTCGCTCCCCAGCTGGGAAGCGGATCTAGGGAGTCCCCACCGCGCGCGTGTTGCTGGGGAAAGCGCGCGCGCTTGGGAACATCCCAGCTTCGCTCCCCAGCTGGGAAGCGGATCTAGGGAGTCCCCACCGCTGGGGAAAGCGCGCGCGCTTGGGAACATCCCAGCTTCGCTCCCCAGCTGGGAAGCGGATCTAGGGAGTCCCCACCGCGCGCGCGTTGCTGGGGAAAGCGCGCGCGCTTGGGAACATCCCAGCTTCGCTCCCCAGCTGGGAAGCGGATCTAGGAAGTCCCCACCGCGCGCGCGTTGCTGGGGAAAGCGCGCGCGCTTGGGAACATCCCAGCTTCGCTCCCCAGCTGGGAAGCGGATCTAGGGAGTCCCCACCGCGCGCGCGTTTCTGGGGAAAGCGCGCGCGCTTGGGAACATCCCAGCTTCGCTCCCCAGCTGGGAAGCGGATCTAGGGAGTCCCCACCGCGCGCGCGTTGCTGGGGAAAGCGTGCGCGCTTGGGAACATCCCAGCTTCGCTCCCCAGCTGGGAAGCGGATCTAGGGAGTCCCCACCGCGCGCGCGTTGCTGGGGAAAGCGCGCGCGCTTGGGGACTCCCTAGATCCGCTTCCCAGCTGGGGAGCGAAGCTGGGATGTTCCCAAGCGCGCGCGCTTTCCCCAGCAACGCGCGCGCGGTGGGGACTTCCTAGATCCGCTTCCCAGCTGGGGAGCGAAGCTGGGATGTTCCCAAGCGCGCGCGCTTTCCCCAGCAACGCGCGCACGGTGGGGACTCCCTAGATCCACTTCCCAGCTGGGGAGCGGAGCTAGGCTGCCCCAAGCTCGCGCGCGCCGCCCGCCCGCCCACGCTGTTGCCGGCTCCGCTTCCCAGCTGGGAAGCGGAGCTAGGGTGCCCCAAGCTCGCGCTCCAGCCCACCGCCGCTGGGGTCTTACCGGGGCAAGAGGGGGAAGACCCAGGGAAGCCTCTGCCCGGCGGGGAAACTTCCACGCATGCGTGGAAGGGCACGCATGCGCAGATGGTGGAGTTTACTTCCGGGTTGCAAACTAGCGAAATAGCCCTTTCGCGATCCTTGAGGACGCGAAACTCGAGGGTTCACTGTATTTTATTATTTTATTATTACTGCAGAAAAAACAGCTGCTGCCAACCTGCCTTCCATTGAGGACCTGTATACTGCACAAGTCAAAAAGAGAGCGGGGAAAATATTTACTGACCCCTCGCATCCTGGACACAAACTGTTTCAACTCCTACCTCAAAACGTCGCTACAGAGCACTGCACACCAAGACAACTAGACACAAGAACAGTTTTTTCCCAAACACTATCACTCTACTAAACAAATAATTCCCTCAACACTGTAAAACTTTTTACTAAATCTGCACTTCTATTTCTACTAGTTTTTCTCATCATTCCTATCATCCTTTTCCTCCCATTTAGGACTGAATGACTGTAACTTGCTGCTTGTATCCTAAGATTTTTATTAATATTGATTGTTTCTTCATTGCTTATTTGACCCCTTCTTTATTTCATTAAGTGTTGTACCACATGATTCTTGACAAATGTATCTTTTTCTTTTATGTACATTGAAAGCATATGCACCAAGACAAATTCCTTGTGTGTCCAATCACAGTTGGCCAATAAATAATTCTATTATATTCTATTCTACTCTTTATTTTATTAGCTGCTTATTTTACTTGGTGGTAAGCTATTTATAGCCTGTCATTGAAGCAACATATAATTTTTGTATCTAAATACATTTCAAAATATATTTTTTGGAATCAAGCATTCAAATAATAAGAAATATAAAGGAAACAATGCTTAACCTCACCCTTATATTTTACTGGAACAGTACTAACGAAGTTCAGAAGGTCTTTCTGGGATCCATCCTTAAAAGCTGAAATTCAAAACATTATATCACTATGGATTTAATCTTTCCTTTTAAAATTGTCTTAATTTAGTACTGATATATATTGTTCCTAACATTTCAAATTAGCTAAATCAAACATTAATTTTATTATTTTTTAAAAAAAATGTGTGCCTGTGTGGTATATATACGCCCCGAGTCTACGGAGAGGGGCGGCATACAAATCTAATAAATAAATAAATTAAGGCACTGAGTTAGAAAGGAGGAAACCACGAGTTCAAATTCCACCTGAAAGCCAGCTAGGTGACTTTGGACCAGCCATTCTCTCTCAGACCAATCCACCGGACAAGGTTATTGTTGTTGGATATATTTGCCACCCTAACATATCCAATACACTTTGTAAAAGTAATAAATGCAGGATAAAAACAAAGGCATTACACACGCTCACACAAATAAAAAATTACATATAATTTCAAAGCATCATTACAGGACATAAAAAGTAAATTCAGCAAACACAGATTTTCTAATGCAACACAATGCTATAGAAAATATATTCAAAAACTACGGGGATGCCAATTTAAAAAATAGCAGTATGTAAATATATATTTTGCTTTACAATGCTATTGTGGTAAAGCTTATAATATTAAAAGTGATAAATTGCTGAAAATTTAAGAAAAGCATAGAGTTAGATTGCAATCCCATGCATACTGCCAAACATTTGAAAGGAAATGGGTGTAATTCCTAATAAATACATTATATTAATAAGCAATGTTATTCTATTATACCATTAATGCAGAAATATTTCAGATGGCCGCATACAGTATATTAATATTAATATTCAGCATTTATTTCACTTTATTCATCTGATTTATAAGATCCCCCCAAAATTGCAGGTACAGGTAGTCCTCATCTTATGACCACAATTAAACCCAAAATTTATGTTGCTAAGTGATACATTTGTTAATTGAATCTAGTTTCCCCATTAACTTTGCTGGCAGAAAGTTGGAAAAGAACATCACATGATCCTGAGCCACTGCAAACGTTATAAATGTGAGTCAGTTATCAAGTGATCATGGCCACTCCTGCTATAGTCATAAGTGTGGAAAACGGTCATAAGTCACTGTTTTCCCCCAGTGCTGTTGCAACTTTAAATAGTCACTCAGCAAACTGTTGTAAACCAAGGACTACCTGTAATGTATTATTCCCCCAAATATGAATTCTTACTGTAGGTGCTCATTGTGAACCTGATGTTGGGATACAACTCATTTGTGTGCTTCAGTTCTTCTATGGTCAGATCTCGGAATTTATACTGGAGACATAAGAAAGACAGTTTTGATCATCTTAAACATGAACTGCAGGTCCCTGTGAAAGAAAATGACTAAATTCACTGCTGTAAGCACCAACCTCATTTAGGTTGAAGCGGAAAGGGGAAAAATCTAACTCCACAGGGTTGATGAAACCCCTCAAAAACATGTACCATTAACTGCGGCTTAATAGGGAAGATTAGGTCCAATAGAATATGTTTAGTTTAGTTTAGTTTATTTAGATTTGTATGCCGCCCCTCTCCGAAGACTGGGGGCGGCTAACAACAATAAAAAACAAAGTAACAAATCTAATATTAAAAAGTAATCTAAAAACCCCCAATTTAAGAGACCAATCATACCAACAAACATACCATGTATAAATTCTATAAGCCTAGAGGGAAGGGAGAAAAAATTTTCAATTCCCCCATGCCTGACAACAGAGGTGGGTTTTAAGGAGCTTGCGAAAGGCAAGGAGGGTGGGGGCAACTCTGATATCTGGGGGGAGCTGGTTCCAGAGGGTCGGGGCCGCCACAGAGAAGGCTCTTCTCCTGGGTCCCGCCAAATATGCACCATCAAACAGGAAGAAATCGACCAAGAGGGAATGCAATGCAATATTTTTTTTCAATGAAAGGAGTTTTACAGCTCAGGGTTGAAATGAGGAGTCCTTGGTGCTGTCTGATTGTTTTCTTGCATAAGTTTCATTACCCTAACTTGGTAACTAGTGCACTAGTTGTGGCAACGTTACCTTGTGGCAACCTTGATCAAATGATACATTTGACCACAAAGATATGTATGATTTTATTAACGGGTTTTTAATTGTCTTTTTAAATTGCTCTTACAAATGTTGCTTCGTTGCTATAAGCCGCCCAGAGTCACCCGGGAGTTGGGCGGCATATAAATTAAATTAATAAATAATAATAAATGAATACCTAGTAACTAGATGCCTAGTAAACATGTTACCTAATTAGGGTAATGAAACATCTCCAAGAAAACAAGCGAGCTCAGAGAGCCCTAAGGATCCCTTTAATGTTTTTCAAAACTTGGCAACTTTAAAATGCGTGGACTTCAATTCCCAAAAACCCTCCAACCAGCCATGTTAACTGAGGGATTCTGGGAGTTGAAGTCCACACATTTTAAAGTTGCCAAAGCGGAAAAAGAAAAACACATTGATTTCATAGATTCAGGCAATCGCTCCCCCTCCCTTCAAGCCAGGGAAGGTGCTCCAAAATTGGGACGCCGAAACCACAGCTTCCACCAGCTCGCGCTTGTTTAAAACTCTTCCTCCTCCCCACTTCCGCCGCTTGCCTTGCTCAGCCACTTCCGCAACTTCTCCTCCGAGAACTCCATGGCTCGGGGTTCGGAGGCGCCGGCAGCGCTTCCCGCTACTGTCCAGCCAGAGAGAAGACGGCAAGAGGGAAGGTCCAATTAGTGGGAAATGCGGAAGGCAGGGCTACGAGCGCTTCTGTTCTGTTAGCGCTGCTCAGGTGAAAAGCAGCAGCGACGGGCAGATCTTCTCCTTCTGTGCCTCAGGTGGCTGTACAAAAACCTCGGAGCGAATCAGCTGTTCGAGCTATCTTGGTTCGAGTCGAACTGGGAATCGTTTCCCGACGGCGTTCTTCGCTAGACGAATGGCATACCAGCCCTAATTTATTTTTATTTTTATTTATCTGTCAAAACGTGTACAAGATAATAGGTATGGTATAAGCATAACCAAAAGCAAGTAGGCATAGGTAGGCATGATGGTGCGCTTATGCATGCCCCTTACGGACCTCTTAGGAATGGGGTGAGGTCGACTGTAGACTGTCTAAAACAGTGTTTCCCAACCTTAGCAACTTGAAGATATCTGGACTTCAACTCCCAGAATTCCCCAGCCAGCATTCGCTGGCTGGGGAATGCTGGGAGTTGAAGTCCAAATATCTTCAAGTTGCCAAGGTTGGGAAACACTGGTTTAAAATTAAAGTGTTTGGGGTTTGGGGAAGAAACCACAGAGTCAGGTATGACATTCCATGCATTGGTTAAGTCCGGGCAGAGAACCACCCCTGCCACACTTCTTTCTGATTTGACAATAACACATTGGTGGAGCAGGGGTTTGGGATGAAATAATTTGCCGATGACTCTAAAGTGTGCAATAGGGTTGATATTCCTGGAGGCGTCTGTAATATGACAAATGATTTAGCTTTACTAGATAAGTGATCAAAGCAATGGAAACTGCAGTTTAATGTTTCCAAGTGTAAAATAATGCACTTGGGGGAAAGGAATCTTCAATATCAGTATTGTATTGGCAGTTCTGTGCTAGCAAAAACTTCAGAAGAGAAGGATTTAGGGGTAAGGATTTCTGACAGTCTCAAAATGGGTGAACAGTGCAGTCGGGCGGTAGGGAAAGCAAGTAGAATGCTTGGCTGCATAGCTATAGGTATAACAAGCAGGAAGAAGGAGATTGTGATCCCGCTGTAAGAGCGCTGGTGAGACTACATTTGGAGTACGTGTTCAGTTCTGGAGACCTCACCTACAAAAAGATATTGACAAAATTGAACGGGTCCAAAGACGGGCTACAAAAATGGTGAAAGGTCTTAAGCATAAAACGTATCAGGAAAGACTTAATGAATTCAATCTGTATTGTCTGGAGGACAGAAGGGAAAGGGGGGACATGATCGAAAAACATTTAAATATGTTAAAGGGTTAGATAAGGTTCAGGAGGGCAGTGTTTTTAATAGGAAAGTGAACACAAGAACAAGGGGACACAATCTGAAGTTAGTTGGGGGAAAGATCAGAAGCAACATGAGAAAATATTATTTTACTGAAAGAGTAGTAGATCCTTGGAACAAACTTCCAGCAGACGTGGTTGATAAATCTACAGTAACTGAATTTAAACATGCCTGGGATAAACATATATCCATCCTAAGATTAAAATACAGGAAATAGTATAAGGGCAGACTAGATGGACCATGAGGTCTTTTTCGGTCGTCAGTCTTCTATGTTTCTATATGTGGAGCAGGATGTTCCTGGGAACTGTCTCCAAGAGTGTGCCTATCTCTGAAGCAAATTACAGATGTGAGAAACCAGACAGAAAAGGATGCAATTCTTTTACAGAATGAATTCCTAACAAATGATTCATAACTGTAGCAAAATAGTATAAGCCACTTCTTTAACAAAAGCAAAGGTTAGATTGATTTGTGTCAATACTGTATGTCCTTTCAATACCATCATAACTTAAAATGGTTGCTAAACAAGATAGTTAATAAGTGATGACTGTTAAGCAGTGTGCAGAACCCTCGAGTTATCAAGGAAACCTGGGATTCCAGCAGATATCCAGGAGATACGAGTAATTATTTAGTCATGCAAAACAGATACATTAAATTCCAGTTAGTGTTTACTTTAGAAGTAGTACAGTCAAGTTAAACAGTCCAGTCAT
Organism: Erythrolamprus reginae; assembly: GCF_031021105.1. Classification (NCBI taxonomy): domain Eukaryota; kingdom Metazoa; phylum Chordata; class Lepidosauria; order Squamata; family Dipsadidae; genus Erythrolamprus; species Erythrolamprus reginae. The sequence continues at coordinate 127,122,961 of NC_091950.1, forward strand.
ACATATTCAAATCAGTCAATATCTCTCAATGTAATAATAATATTACAAGGATGTCTTTTGTGGGAACATGGGAACTAATGTCTTGGAATGTGCGTGCGAAAGGCATAGACCTTGAGCATGACACGTATGATAACCCAGTTTCTCTAGCAACATTCTCCTTGCCAGCACTCTTATCTTGCCTTCTCTCACTCTTGCTTTCCTTTTCTCATGAATCAGCACTTTGAAATGTAGCACAAGTTGTGTGATTTTTATTGGTTATATTTTGTATGCTTAATACGTTATGAGTTCGAATTGGTGTGATAGACCCATGTGAAATGTAGCATCACATAAGCCTGCCTTTCTTTGTTTGCTTTCAATAAAAGGGGCTCCCTAGATTTAATCTAGGTTGTCTTGCCAAAGAGAAAAAAGTTGTTGTCTCTCAAGTTTCTTGTCCGAGGTTTTTTCTCTCATTTGGATTACTTGTGAGTAACCCGCAGTCAGTTGCCAGCTGCGAGCTCCGATAGTCTTTGTCATACAAATACATCAACTAACACAGTGCTTACTACATCAGTCATAGTGAATCAGCAGAAAGAACAGGGAGAGCAGAGAGAGAGAATCATGCTTTCTGGCTCCCTCTTATGGCAATTTGCAACACTTCATCTTAATACTTCAATACATATAAACATTCATTGTTAGCTTATTTATATATTGCAAACCCAACTGTTTTGTACCTAATACTAACAATGACTACTTGTACATGACTGTAGTAGAGGTGATGATAACCAGCACTTTGAATTGGGCCCCAAACCCTATTGACAATCAATATAGTAATCTAAGAATAGAGATACACCTTCAAAGCAGTTTTCCCAACTACAGTTGGGCATTATAGTTATAGTTATAGCTATAGTTGCAGCATTATAAACCAGTCAATGTTTCCAAGTCAGCTTCAAAGTGTCTCTGTGGTATACATTGTAGTAGTCCAGTCATATGATGATCACAGAATAGGTAACTATCAGCAAAGCATGCTGCTTAATATAAAACTACAACTGACACACTAGCTAGAGTTTTATGTAGTCCTGTCTTGGATATAGTTTTGATAAAATGGTCACCTAACATCAAAAACATCATCAAAAAAGCACAACAAAGAATGTTCTTTCTGCGCCAACTCAGGAAGCTGAAATTGCCCAAGGAGCTGCTGATACAGTTCTATAGAGGAATCATTGAGTCTGTCATCTGCATCTCTATAACTGTCTGGTTTGATGCTGCAACCCAACAGGACCGACACAGACTTCAGAGGATAATCAGAACTGCAGAAAAAAAACAATTGCTGCCAACCTGCCTGTATACCGCACGAGTCAAAAAGAGAGCGGGGAAAATATTTACTGACCCCTCACATCCTGGACACAAACTATTTCAACTCCTACCCTCAAAACATCGCTACAGAGCACTGCACACCAAGACAAGTAGACACAAGAACAGTTTTTCCCTGAACGCCAAACTAAACAAATAATTCCCTCAACACTGTCAGACTTTTTACTAAATCTGCACTTCTATTTCTATTAGTTTTTCTCATCATTCCTATCATCCTTTTCCTCCCACTTAGGACTGTATGACTGCAACTTGTTGCTTGTATCCTAAGAGTTTTATTAATATTGATTGTTTCTTCATTGCTTATTTGACCCCTTCTTTATTTCATTAAGTGTTATACCACATGATTCTTGACAAATGTATCTTTTTCTTTTATGTACGCTGAGAGCATATGCACCAAGACAAATTCCTTGTGTGTCCAATCACACTTGGCTAATAAAAATTTCTATTCTATTCCATTCTATAAAACTCATATAGAACTTTATGCTTAACAGACACAGCTGAAAAGAAATGGGAAGAAATGACATACAGTGATACCTCGTCTTACAAACTTCTCGTCATACAAACTTTTCGAGATACAAACTCGGGGTTTAAGATTTTTTTGCCTCTTCTTCCAAACTATTTTCACCTTACAAACCGAAGCCACCGCCACTGGGATGCCCCGCCTCCGGACTTCAGTTGCCAGCAAAGCGCCCGTTTTTGCCCTGCTGGGATTCCCTGAGGCTCCCCTCCTTGGGAAACCCCACCTCCAGACTTCCGTGTTTTTGCGATGCTGCAGGGGAATCCCAGCAGTGCAAAAATGGGCACTTCGCTGGCAACGGAAGTCCGGAAGTGGGGTTTCCCAGCGAGGGGAGCCTCAGTGAAATCGCAGCATCACAAAAACACGGAAGTGCGGAGGTGGGGTTTCGAGGACTTCCGTGTTTTTGCTATGCTGCAATTTTGCTGAGGCTCCCCTCGCTGGGAAACCCCACCTCCGGACTTCTGTTGCCAGCGAAGCACCCGTTTTTGCGCTGCTGGGATTCTCCTGCTGGGATTCCCCTGCAGCATCACAAAAGGGGTGAGTTTTGGGCTTGCATGCATTAATTGCTTTTCCATTGTTTCCTATGGGAAACATTGTTTCATTTTACAAACCTTTCACCTTACGAACCTCGTCCCAGAACCAATTAAGTCCGTATGATGAGGTATCACTGTATTACAATTGGCACCCGAGATTAAGCAGGATGTGATCCTTTACTACAGAAAGAGAGGCTGTTGATTAAGAGGTCATTATACTTTCAGGTTATGGGCTACAATCCATAAGGGGCAAAGGAAGAATTTTACAGAACTCTAAATCAACAAAAATAAAAGGAACCTAAATCTCTCTACAAACACTGAAAAGCCAATATCTTTAATAAGAGAGCAAAGAGCTGGGAACAAGGAGTTTATGTTGCTAGAGGAAAAGAGAAAGAGATGTTTAGCCATAGCAAAAACTGCAGAGCATTACATGGAAATAGGAGCCAAATAAAACAGAATTACAAAGCTGAATCAATTTAACCTACATCACCACCAGGAGTTTAAGTAGATATAGATTCATAATGAAAGGCCAAAATCAAGGCAAGCAAACAGAGTTATGTTTATCAGAAAGTGAATCATAAACCAGGCCCTAAGGCCAGGTGTTTTTAACATTTGTGGGGCCAGTGAAGTGGAAATTATGAACCAAGTTCCTCCTGTCATGGTTTTTAATGATATTGATTATACCTTCTTAAAGATGTTTTCCAGGAAGGGAATATGCATATTATCTTTCTTATCTCCTGTCAGATTAAACATTTGGTATCTCCAGCAGTATGGCATCATCTGTCTCATCTGGTTTTGAAATTTAAAACACTAAGATTTGCATTTCTCTCTCTCTCTCTCTCTCTTTGCTTGGGTACTATACAGAACCTAAGCAAAGAAAAAACAACCACTACCACCATCCCAGATTGTGTTTGTTGTGTGGGTTTGTCTGTTACTCAATATTGTACGCACTGATCTTTTAATAATAAACTAAAAATAAATTGAATAATCATGCTCTGTCCTTTTGCATGCATGGCAACGTGGCAAGGTTTCTGGTTCAGGAAGCATGGGGCTTTTTGTTTTGCAGCTGAGTTGTGTAGCTAAAAACAGTCTTGCATTTTCCCCCCCTCTAAAAATGGCCTTGAAAAACAAAACAAAGAGAAATATTGTATTTTCAACCTTCCCCATATGCGCACGCGCACACACACACACACACACACCAGAATTTGTGCAGACACAGGTCAGGGCAGATTGTCAAATGTCAAAGCTCAGATAACTTTCAATGTGATGCTAGCACCAACCAAGTCAACAGTTCCTAAACTGGACATCTACTGCTGCTCTATAAACCTTGATTCCCATTATTTCAATTCTATCTATTTTCCTAGAAGTATCCTTTTATTTATTTTTTCCATATCCATTTCTATTCATATCCATTATGTTAGTTTCTTTTGATGAAATCATTTTGCAAAATGCAGAAACGGAGTAGCAAGTAGTAAGCCAAAAAATTTAAGACTTGAAATGTTCTAATAGATTCTTAAACACCTTATACAGTCCAGACTAATGCCAGAGTTAGAATTCCACTTAACTAGCCAGAAGCTTCATTATTAGCAGAGCATATTCAGCCCACATCTGCACAGACACATATTCACCATCCATACACTACCTACCCAACCCTTCCTGTAATTGGCCAAACAAAAGGGAGTGGAAGGAATATCAGCTTATTTCTCGAGAAGAATGGAGGTTAATTTCAGTTTTGTGTTAGAATTTATTCATTTGAATATTTTTCTTCCATCATCTCTTGACAAATTAGATACCCTTGGCTTTGCACTCTAGGCCAGTGTTTCCCAACCTTGGCAACTTGAAGATATCTGGACTTCAACTCCCAGCATTCGCTGGCTGGGGAATTCTGCGAATTGAAGTCCAAATATCTTCAAGTTGCCAAGGTTGGGAAACACTGCTCTAGGCACATCATCCCACCAGCATCATATATCTCTCTCGTATAAATAAAAACATCATTTGATGGTTGTTTGCATTAACAAACTTGTATTCCTTCTGTAAAGTCTCTACTTATCAGTTCAGAAATTCAAGATCTGTCATAATCCTGAGTGCTCCATTCTGAATCTTGAGATGCAGATGTTTATCACTATGGTACGGTATTTGGTACCAGTCTTCAGGTGTGTCATTTGTTTAATGAGTATCATAAAAATAGGGATGAATAGATGAACGGACACATAAATGAATGAATGAATGAATGAATGAATGAATGAATGAATGAATAAATAAATAAATAAATAAATAAATAAATAAATAATTAGATTTTTATGCCGCCCCACTCCGCAGCCTCGGGGCGGCTCACAACAATAATAATAACAATATGACAATGTAACAAATCTAATATTTAAAAAAGCATCTACAAACCCGTAATTTAAAACCATACAACACAAGCATACCATACATAAAACTATATAAGCCTGGGGAAGATATCTCAATTCCCCCATGCCTGGCAATACAGCTGGGTCTTAAGCAATTTACGAAAGACAAGGAGGCTGGGGCCACCACAGAGAAGGCTCTTCCCCTGGGGCCCGCCAGACGACATTGTTTAATCGACGGGACCCAGAGAAGGCCAACTCTGTGGGACCTTATCGGCCTCTGGGATTCGTGCGGCAGAAGACAGTTCCGGAGGTATTCTGGTCCCATGCCATATATGACTTTATAGGTCATTACCAACACTTTGAATTGTGACTGGAAGCTGATCGGCAGCCAATGCAAGCCACGGAATGTTGGAGAGACGTGGGCGAATTTAGGTAACCCCACGACAGCTCTCGCGACCGCATTCTGCACGATCTGAAGTTTCCGAACACTTTTCAAAGGTAGCCCCATGTAGAGTGTTGCACTAGTCGAACCTCAAGGTGACGAGAGCATGAGCGACTGTGAGCAGTGACTCCCTGTCCAAATAGGGCCGCAACTGGTGCACCAGGTGAACCTGTGCAAATGCCCTCCTCGCCACAGCCGAAAGATGATGTTCCAATGTTAGCTGTGGATCGAGGAGGATACAGGGGTATCTGAGAATGGTTTAGAAAAGTAAAAGCCTGCATCAACACAACAGAAACCACATTCCTTTTTACATGTGACAGATATGTCTGATATGTACATAAAGGTAAAGGTTAATAAAGATTATTTTTTAAAAAAAGAAATCAATCAATCAATCAATCAATCAAACAAACAAAATAAATAAAAAATACCTTTAAACGCCATCAGACAACATCGATAGGTGGATAAAAATGCCAAATCCAATCTAAACATCTGGCAACCAGTGCGACCAGCCATAAGTTACTAAATTCTGGATGACTCATAACAATCAAAGAAATTACAATAAATTTCAAGTTAAAATATGGAAGCACAATAAAGGGAGGAACCGGGCCGAAAATCCTATTTCCATTTAATGGGAAACATTTCACACAATCTAAAAAGAGTCTACATGCTTTGAGGATCAAATATTAAGCAATACTAATAATTCGATTAAACCGTTTTTATACCAAATATATTCATATTATCTCTGCCCTCGCAGGCACAGGAACTTGTGTCTGTTGATCGTGCAAATGTTGAGAATTGTACTTTCTATTTTTTTAAAAAATTTGTATCAGCAGCTATTTTCATGACTTAAAAATCACATATGATTTGATATCAAAAACACATAACAATGACTCTGCCCATCAATTGCATGATCTCAGGACTGCCTTCACACTGCTGCAGACAGCCTTGGTTTGAACATCTGCCTAATTACTCTTACATGTTTTACTGGGAAATCCAGGAGGGTCCTATGAGATGTATCAACCAAATAGAGATTTGAGGTTTTTAATTTTGAAGGCCAGCGTGTGCATTGTTGTTTATTTTCTTGTAAAAGCATATTTAAATGTTATTTAAAACAAAAGCTTCAATAAAAAGTGACTGATAACCTGCTACCTGATTTGACAATTCCAATACTACAACACCTTTGATTCTATCAGAGAAACTCTTTTGTTGATGTAACCGAGTGGATGATGCATGGAACTCACTACCAGACTCTGTAATGTCATCACTTAACCCCCCAAACTTTACCTTTAGACTATCCACTGTTGACCTCTCCCAATTCCTAAGAGGTCAGTAAGGGGCTTGTCCCCTGTCCTAATGTTTCTCTCTTACTAGTATCAGGTATATAAATATTATTATATCTTTGTACACCACCAATATGTACTTGACAAAAGAAACAAACAAATAAGTAAATAAAATCTCATTCTGCTGGGAGCAATTGTTCTGTAACAAGTGATGTCACAGTCACATTCATTGCATAGGCTGCTTCATCATAAATAGCCATCAAGCCAGAGTAGTGAGCTACTCAAAAACAGTTGAACAGTGATTTCCATTTCAGTTCTTTTTTTTTCTTTAAAATCATACCAAATCACATAGGAAAATCCTGTAAGAATTTATACAATGATTGTCGTTGGTTGGCTGCTATTCCTTCTCACTTTGCATCTAATGCAGAGAATTCCACAAGCTAAGGTGAGTGCATTGTTGTTGTTGTTGTTGTTATTATTATTTTGCTGCATGAATCCCAGCGGCCGATTAGGTCCCACAGAGTTGGCCTTCTCCAGGTCCCGTTGACTAAACAATGTCATTTGGCGGGACCCAGGGGAAGAGCCTTCTCTGTGGCGGCCCCGGCCCTCTGGAATCAACTTCCTTCAGAGATTCGGACTGCCCCACTCTCCTCACCTTCTGCAAGACTCTGAAGACCTATCTATGTCACCAGGCATGGGATAATTGATGTATCCCCTTTTTGGCTAGTAAGATTTATGTGTGGTTATGATTGAGTAGTGTTGACTATTTTTAAATGATAGTGGGTTTTTAGCTATAGTTTTAATTATTGGATTTGTACTGCATTGTTTATTGTTGTGAGCCTGAGTCTTCCGAGAGGGGCAGCATATAAATCTAATTAATAATAATAATAATAATAATAATAATAATAATAAAAATAATAATAAATAATAATAAAATAATGATAAAATAATAATAAAATAATAATAAAAGTGGTCAAAAATGAGCAAGCAAAACTACTGTAGGACTTCCGACTTCAGATTGACCGAATTCTGAAGCATAACACACCAGACATCCTGATTGTGGAGAAAAAGAAAGTATGGATCATCGACATTGCAATCCCAGGGGACAGCGGAATTGAGAAGCAGCAGCTAGAGAAATTAGTAAAATACGAAGATCTAAAAATCGAACTGCAACGACTCTGCCATAAGCCAGTGAAAGTGGTCCCAATGGTACTTGGCACGCTGGGCGCAGTGCCAAAGGATCTCAGCGGACATTTGAAAACCCTTGGAATTGTCAAAATCTCCATCTGTCAATTGCAAAAGGCCGCTTTACTGGGATCGGCAAACATAATTCACCCCTACATAACTCAGTCTTAGGTGCTTGGGAAGCGCCCGACTGGTGATGAAATACGAAATCCAGCATAGTGATAATGTTTGCTGTGTTGTACTGACATAATAATAATAATTTATAAGCATGGAACTGGAACAGAAGAATCATTAAAAACAATCAAGTCACAAGGGCTCCATCTTCTGATCCAGAAAAAGGGGTCTGGCTGTCCTTATGTGTTTCATGAGAAAAATATATGAGGCACCTAATATCTGAAATTAATTAAGAAGCCTGATGTATGAGCAAATACCTGTAGACTTGGCCTGGGTTATCTCAAGACATGTATTTCCCATTTATTTGCTGTTGTTTTTAAAAAAATATATTTCTGCAAAAAAAGAGAAAAAGTCTCCTGTGGAGGGTAAAGTATATAGCCTTGTGTCTATTAATTTTAGTCTGCTGTGCAGTTTCTTTAAAACCCAATGAACAGAAATTGCTTATCTATCAAAACAGAAGAGAGAAAAAGAAAAGAGCTCAACTCAAAAAAGAGTGCCTTGATAAAAGATATCTGGGGAAGAAATATGAACACGTGTAAGAGAAGAAGGCTAAGATTTGTTATCTATCGTTCCCAAATGTAGAATTCAGAATAAATGGTTTCAGGAAGTTGTAAGAACAATTCAGCAGTGCCACTAATTGCTTGTAGAAATTGAGAACATGTTCAAGCCGAAGCTGTATAGCTATTCGTCAGGAATGTTTTAATCAGGGGCTAAGCTTGATAGCCAAATCACCTTTGGCAATCCCTGGTTTCTCCCGAAGGAGACGTATGGGCATTGCATTTATGAGAGAGTAGACAATATATAGAGGCCTGGATTTAAATTTTGTTTTGATTGAGACTAGGAGACAGTATCTACTTTTCTCCAGAATTTAAAATTAAGAACCACCAGCATTTTGTGATAGCTGACCTCATGAGTTATCTGTATCTTACATGAAATCACATGTAACATTTTCAGGTGTTTTGGGTTTTTTTAAAAAATTGGTATCTGTGGTATCATGAAAAATAGGAACTGGCAGAAATGAAGATATTAACGATGAGAATAAAAGAAAAGAAGGATACGGATTATTATAGAATATGTGACAAATGGTATAACTGGTTAGATAAAAACAAGCAAAAATAAACTAAATACATCGCAAAGGGGTGATTTAAGAAGAGTATATAGAGATAGAGAATTTGAATAGAGAATAAAAGATCTGATAGACAGAAAAGACTAGAACTGAGGATGGCCTTATATAGAAAGGTGACGTATATTAATTATAATATGAATTATTCAATATTAATAAATGTTATTAAGGTTATAGGATTACATTACACCAAATATGTGAGATTGTAAATATGTCAAACAATATGAATAACTGCATAAAATATAGTAAAATATAAGTAAGAATAAGACAGCAAGGAGAGAATTAGGATCTCTCTTGTTTTTAATCATGTTTGTGTGGGGGTTTTTTCCTCCCCCCCCCTTTTCTCTTTCGTTGTTTCTTGTTGTTATGGTTGTTTATTATTGCTCGGTATGGTCGAATCTGAACGTATACTTGTAAAGATATTGTATATGCTTATGTTTTTTTAAGCAATAAACTTTTTCCAAAAAAAGAGAAAGAAAAATGGTGGTGCATATTGGTTGCAAAGAAGGCTGACCTATGTCCTCTACCATCCCCAGAGTCCATTTAGACTCACACCGACTGCTTCAGTGACTTCATCCAACCACTTCATTCTCTGCCGTCCCCTCCTTCTTTTGCCCTCAATCTTTCCAAGCATTAGGCTCTTCTCCAGTGAGTCATTCCTTCTCATTTGGTGGCCAAAGTATTTGAGTTTCACCTTCAGGATCTGGCCTTCCAAAGAGCAGTTAGGGTTGATCTCCTCTAGGACTGACTGGTTTAATCACCTTACAGTCCAAGGGACTCGCAGGAGTCTTCTCTAGTACCATAGTTCAAAAGCCTCAATAGGATAGAATTAAGTATAACTATAGTTGCTAAGTAAGCAGGCAAGAAAAGGAATAACTAAAGGTTTATACACCTTCCCAATTTAATGTCCAGTTAGGATCATGGCCTAAGTTAAATTTCTTAGTTTAGTTCCTTTTCTGTATAAACACTGATAAAACAAGATGTTGTGGTTGGATCGCAGCCAGGTCCTTTGATAACAGACTTCGAACCAGATGAACCAAGTCCATCTGGGCATGGTCGGCCATTGTGGCTGTCAGAAGAGTCGGACAGTGAATAGAACATAGCATAAGAAGAGCCATGCTGAATCAGGCCAAAGCCCATCGAGTCCAGCATTCTGTGTCACACAGGGGCCCACCAATTGTCCATGGGGATCTTAAGTAGAAAGAGAAGGCAAGACCCTCCCTTTCCCTTGACCCCCAACAAATGGTACTCAAGGATATTCTGCCTGCCCCAACCAACATAGAGGCGGCACATGGACATCCGTTTCAATAACCACTGATACACTTGGCATCCATGAATCTGTCTAATCCTGCCTTGGAGCTATCAAGGCTGACAACTGTCACGACCTCTTCTGGAAGTGAATTCCATAAACCAACGACTCTCTGGGTGAAGAAATATTTCCCTTTATTTGTCCTTGCTTTCTTACTTATGAGCTTTAGGGATTGCCCCCTCGTCCTAGTATTGTGAGAGAAAATATTTTTTCTCTATCCACCTTTTCTATCCCATGCATGATTTTATACACTTCGATCAAGTCACCCCTTAAACGCCGTCTTTCAAGGCTGAAGAGACCAAGGCGTTGCAACCTGGTTTCATAAGGGAGATGCTCCCTTAGGAGGGATAGGGTGTGAGGGTCCTGGGGCTTTGCCTGGCTCTGATGAGGAAGAGGAGGTGAGGGCCCCTATCCTGGATGCAAGAGTGAGAAGGATGTAGGGGAGGCAGGAGGCAGGAGCAGTTACACAGACTCAGAAGGAAGACTTGAGTACAGCTGTGCGCAGGATAATCTCAGGGTGTATAAAAGGGAAGGAGATTGGGAAATTCCCTTTGCAGAAAATCAACGTTTGATCCTTCAAAGGAAAAGAACACATTAAGAGTCTTTGCCTTTCATACAAACATATCTTTCTGCAGTTACGAACAAGATAGTATTAAGAAGTCTGTGAGTAATTTTGCTTTGGAGACATTGTTTTGAAACCTTGCTTATCAGTTCTGCCACTCGTTTTGAATTTTGGCAGCTGAACGACATTCCTTTGTTCTAATTTGTGTTTTTCAACAAACCTGATTGTACAATAGACTCATTTCAAAACCCTGTGTCGGAGCCTTAATTGGAAGTTAATTGCTGCTTGTTTGCCTTGTTAGACAGAACACAATATAAGTTGTTTCTTTGTTCAAATGTGTGACTGATACATTCTGTTTTTGGTTGCAGGGGGAAGCAGCAAATGATGAAGGTGGAAACAAGCCTTAATTGACAGGTTCAAACATAGCCTAGGACTGAATTTCCATCTATTTCAAGAATGATGGTCCAGTTTGGAAGCGCAGTTTCAGGCACCACCAAGAAAGGACATTTCCTGCTCATGAACAAATAGTTAATGAAGCACTGAAGACAATGAAGACATTTGTTCCTGTTATTGGTAACTCATAAAACCCTTGCGAGCATCATGTTTTATGTTCATGATCTGGACTTTCCACATATGTTACTGGGCTCTCCTAAGCATAGAGCAAAGCACGTTTCAAGTGTTCTGTATAACAGTGTATTTGGAATAGATTATTTTTACACTTATCACTTAGAATGTTTGAGCGCTGATGCAACTTTGGATAGAAAGATTCTTTAAAAATCGCCTATTAGTTGCAGTGGTAAAAATTCACATAAAATTTAAAAATATATCATTTGTGGGGACATCATCACATAAACATTAGTATCAATACAACTGGGTGTTTTTGGTAGAAGTATTTATTTTAAAAAATACCATCTTAAATTACAAAATTATAACTAGGAAAGCCAGAAAGAAAAGAACAAGTGATGCAAGGAAACTGAAATAAGGAATAACTATTAACAGCTCAAAATAGAAAATATTTAGACTGCACTCCTACCTTGTCTTAGCATGGGTCAAACTCATGGAATTCCACTGGAATGAATTCCAGATTAGTATTTAACTTGGATTGCAGACTAAGATGTTTTAAATGCCTCAGAGAATTAAAAATAATAAAATTTATGGTACTTTCCCTTTCTCACAGTTGTTATCTACATGTGTGTATATCTCTGTATAAAATAAATAACCTAACCTCCATTTTCATCTTCTCAATATTGGACAAGACATCAAAGCACACCAGCGGAATAATTAGCATGCCGTTTTTGCAACATATTTACTATTATTATTATTATTATTATTATTATTATTATTATTACTATTATTGCTTTGGAGATCTTATTGTAACTCGTAAAAAATTGAGGCGGAGAAGGATAATAAGATTCATCATTGTTTTATAAGTTATAAACAGTTGTAAAATATATGTTTTTATGGATGTTGCTAAGAATTAATGTCGTAATGATTATTACACTGGACTTTACAGTGGAAAAAACAAACAGAACAGGACATGAGTACTACATTGGGATTTATAGTGGAAAAAACAAATAAAATAGGATATGATGATTATATTGGGATTTACAGTGGAAAAAATAAATAAATAGGCTATGACTACCATATTGGGATTAACAGTGGAAAATATAAATAAAAATGGGTGAGGAGGTATATTGATGATATATTGCTATAAAGTTATTAGATTTGATTTATTTGATTAATGAAAATTTGTGTTCATGATGCTGCCATTTGAATATTATATATTAATGATATAATTAAAGGAAAATTATTGGAAAATTTAATTGTGCAAAAAAAAATATATTATAGTTTGATATTCCTGATTTGAATAGATATATTTATAACATGAAAAGAGAAGATGTAACATACTGATTAAATAATGAAGTTAATGATTTTAAGTTTTTGGAATTTGAATAATTTTTGCTTTTCCTCTGTATTTTTATAGTTAGACATAAAGTGTAAAATTGTTGGTGTGAATTGATATCTATTGTTTGAAGATAAGTTAATTTGGATTTACAAAAAAAGGGGGCATTTACTTATGGAAAATAGGGACAAGAAATATGAATGAATAAGTAAGAATATAAGGCAATGATCGAAACACTATGGCCTAGATTTATTAGGCAAGAGAAAACAGCTACTAGAGAAACTAACAGACAATAGTGTTTAAATTGGAATTGATAAGAAAACAATCTTTGTAATCCAAGCGACAAAACTAGTAAAGGAGGTAGTATGGGATAAATGATGCATACCAAAAGTAAATAGATATGGAATTAAGAATTACTAATTATTATGTTTGGTGATTGAAATATGTTTATATTGTATTGTATTGTATTGAAGGTATATTATACCTGTGAGGCCGCTCCGAGTCCTCAGAGAGGGGCGGCATACAAATCTAATAAATGGAATTGAATTGAATATGGCATGTCTGTATGTGTGTAGAAATTTAAAAAAAAAACTCTAAAAAATTGTTGTGGTTAGCTCTGGCCCAGCTCCTGCCCCAAGGAATGTGGAGGTGGATGTGGGGGAAACATCCACATGCCGCAGGCCTGTTTTGCTCCTGATGGAATCTGCCGACGAAGTCTCCTCTGACCAAGGAAGCGTGAGTGACAGGGAAGAGGGGAGTTTGGCAGACAGCCCAGGAGGAGATCAATCATCTGTATCATCCCTGGATTCTGAACAAGAATTAAATGACACATCCACGCATGCGTAGAGTGATGCATAGGAGACAACAACTGAAGGATTATTACAAGAGAAAATGAGGCCACCTGTAGTTGGGTGGGGCTGCTGTAATTAGTGCTACAGATAAAAGTGCAGCCTGGTGTTTTAGCCTCATGGCAGTTTATCTGATTCATTGTTTCGTCAAGATCGTGCTTTTTGTGCTGTTCAAAATTGTGTGTGGACTCTCTGGACTTTAGAATTGGACTCAATTTCTCAGTTATTGGGTGAGCAATTGGATTGCATTTAACCTGTGCCTTGTGTGTACCAGGAAATCCCTTTGACATTTAAAAAGGGAGCTGTTTCTGTTTTTCTGTTTATAAAAACTTTTGGGTTTTCCTTTTATCATGTGGTGTGTGTCTTCATGGACTAATTACCCTGTAATTATGGGTGGTTGAAACACGCCAGCAGAACAAAAATAATAATGGCAAAACCAACAGTATATATTTACAATACAAGTCTAACTGAATTTATTTATTTATTAGATTTGTATGCCACCCCTCTCCGTAGACTGGTTCTCATACGTGCAAAACATCATGCAGTTACATGCAGCTTCTAAGGGGGCCTGAACATCCACAAATATTGCTAATTAGCAAATGTATAAAAGTGGGGAAATTAAACCAACATTTTTATAATTTTCCATTTTCCTTTAAAAAAAGTTCAAAGGATTTTCACTTTTTGCTTCATCAGTCAGTCAGTCAGCTTGAGCCAGTCACTTTCTCTCAGCCCTAGGAAGCAGGTAAGTGAAAACTATTTCTGAAAAAACATGCCAAGAAAACTGCAGGGACTTACCCAGCCACTCACCAGGACAACAGCAGTGGATCAAAGGCACCCCCCCAAAAGCAGCAATATAATTCATTCATTCATTCATCGTTCATTCATATTCCCCCTTTATTATTTTTATAAATAACTCAAGGCAACAAACACATTCTATACTCCCTGTTCAGTGAGATGAGCTGGGCTGAGATAAAGAAACTGGCTCAAAATCACCTACCTGCCTTTCATGTCTAAAGCGGGACTAGAACTCATACTTCTAGGTTCAAGAGCACTGATGGCAACCTTATTTCCCTCAGGTGCCAAAAACGCAAATGTGTGCACTATCAAACATACATGGGTTCCCACACTCTACGGAGTCTACGGAGAGGGGCGGCATACAAATCAAACAAATAAATAAATAAATAAACAAACTCATAATTCAATGCCATCCCACGCACCATGACCCTCCCATGTTTCCCACCCCCATATGTATTTATTTATTTTATTTACTATTTATTATATTTGTATGCCGCCCCTCTCCGTAGACTCGGGGCGGCTCACAATACAATAAAACAGTTCATGGCAAATCTAATAATTTACAATTTAAAATGTTTAAAAAACCCCATTATTAAAAAGACATACATACAAACATACCATACATAAATTATATAGGCCCGGGGGGAATATCTCAGTTCCCCCAAGCCTGACGACAAAGGTGGGTTTTGAGAAGTTTACGAAAGGCAAGGAGGGTAGGGGCAGTTCTAATCTCTGGGGGGAGCTGGTTCCAGAGAGTCGGGGCCGCCACGGAGAAGGCTCTTCCCCTGGGGCCCGCCAACCAACATTGTTTAGTTGACGGGACCCGGAGAAGGCCCACTCTGTGGGACCTAATTGGTTGCTGGGATTCGTGCAGCAGAAGGCGGTCTCAGAGATATTCTGGTCCGACTCCCCTGCTCCCCAATTTCTGATGGGCCCAGTAGGCCTGTTTATTGTCCTTCCCAGGCTTCAAAGGCTTCCCTGGAGCCTATGGAGAGCAAAAATGCCTTCCCACAGCCCCAGAAGCCCCCCCCCCCCCGAGACAAAAAACACCCTCCTAGAGCCTCCACGTGAGCTGGCACACACATAGGCGCTGGAGCTCAGCTAGGACAATGACTCACGTACCGACATATATGGCTCCGTGTGCCAAACATGCCATAGGTTCCCCATCATGGTTCTAGAGAAATTATTGAACTGAAGCTTGACAGCATTGACATATAATCAATACTTTGATGTGAGTTGCAACAGTTGTTTTTAAAAATGTAATATTTAACTTTGTATGGAAAAGCCAAATACAGTAATGTTATGCTTGTAATAGTGACCTCCTTAATGTTTTCTTTCCTTTTACTATATTTTAAGCTGCCTAAGTAAAAAAAAAATTTTTTTAATCAGATCATATACAAAACAACAAATTAAAATTTAAGATGGTTGCACCTGCCTGATTAAAGTACCATACAAACATAAGAACACTATGCACTTTATATTCCAAAATATAAATATTCCAGCCAATCGGGGACTGTTTCTGCATCAGTGCTGGGTTGCTACTGGTACGGTACGGTTCTATGAACCTTTATTGGTGACAGGAGGGTCCGCCCACCTGCCCCGGACTCTTCTGCACATGCACAGAAGTATTGCGTGCACGAACCGATAGTGATGGGATTTAGAACCCATCACTGTTCTGCATCCTAAAAAGGCTATGAATTGAACTTTAACGCTGGAAATTCCATAGAAGATACAGTAGAAAAATGCTGGAAAAAATTTAGAAAACACTAAAATGATCTCTCTCAGAAGGGTCCCATAATGTGTTTTGTTTTGAAACCGTAAAACCCCCTTCTATCCATAGACGATTAATGAAAACACAAAACGAAAAAAATTCAAGTCATAATATTTTATAGAGCTCACTTGGAAGATTTTGGACAATTTAACAATTATCAACATGATTAGCACATTGTAAAAACATTTATTATTCCACTATTAGTTATTTTATACTCTGTTACAGTTCTTTGTCCCATTTTTTTCTTAGAAATACTTGGAAATTAGTCTTTTAGAAAGATGCTCAATGGCATCTCAACATCTGCTACAAATTAAAGCAAACCAGCAGAAATCTCAATACAATATTCAATGTTCACAATTTCATTATCAACATCATTTGTTTCAGACTGTATTCGGTGCAAAAGCATAGAGTTTAACTGAACCAGAAAAAAGTTAGTCTAACAGTTTTTACCTGAATTGTCACACTGTTAAATATAATAAATTTAACAAAAACATAAGATGGACACATTGTAAAAGAATCCTCAGTTGCATCTTATGCTTGATTGTATCACTCTGACTCAATGAAATAAATATAAATTTAAACATAGTTATAAGAAGTTATTTACTCAGTCTCTTTAAGACTATTTTCTTTCCAATGTTTTGGTCTCCTGCTGCATATGATAGAAATGCACTTTAGTTGTAAAGTTAATTAAAGTTACATAAATGAAAAAGCCAAATAAGTAGTTATTAAGATTAAAAAATGGGATTTTATAAAAATAAGTTTTAATACATTCTTACAAGATTCTTCTTTAGAGAGAACAAATCAAAATTATTTACTAGGGCTTTTCATGATGCACATTTCTGTTTCCTGGCAATTTTCTGCTGTAAAAAGTGTTAAGTACAACTGAAATATATAGAAGATAACTATAAAATGAAGTCTTCATAAATACAAAGTGCCCTTAAGTTTTATTTGATTTTAATAAACATTAGATGGTTGTGCAAAGCAAGGCCTGGAAGGTCTTGATGTAAAATGACTTTATATCATATTATCAAGCTGCAACACAGCATCTTTGACAGCACAATTCTATATTTGTTTTCTTCCTACATTCATACAAAGATATATGTTTTAAAAAAGGCACATCTTCCAACCATTGATCAAAATCTGCAATTCAAGCTAGAGTTTTCTTCAGTCACACAGAATGGATGTTATTTATATTTTCCTCCTAATGGTTTCTATCAGCTGAAATGGGAGGGCGAGAGCGGCATTTAATCCGTTCAAAGCCTCTAGAATTAATGTTGGGAAAGAGTCCAGAGTAAATTGTGGGAACATAAGGGGAGTTGCTTTAGGAGTAGAGAATTATTTAATATGCTCAAAAATGACATATGCCAATTCTATTTCAGTTTAATATTCATACACCATAAGAGAATCCTGGCATTCTACTTCCCTTACAAAGTCACTAGCCAGTTTACATAAGATTTTTAGACTGCTGTAATTCTATGACTCAGTTTAGTTTTTAAAAATGAAAACTATTTTCCTAAAGTGAAATAATGCAAATAGACAATTTTTCATAAAAAAAGAACTTACAATTTTGGATGCTATCTTTGGAATGCCAGATAACTTCATCATAATATATCTGTGTATATAAATTTTAATTAGCAAAATACTTACTAAAAAGCAATAAATTATACAGAATGAAGAGATCTATATAGGTTATCTTCTAGTTAATTATCTTCCAATTATCTTATACATGATAAATAACTTCCAAACTTAAAACATGCAGTGTATATTGAGGAGATTTCCAAATACTCCCCCCAAAATTCAGAACTGAATACAAGTTTGCCATTACAATTTTTTTTGCTAAGTCAGAGGTTTGCTGAGGACATCATCTACACAGATATCAGAGAGGCGCTGAGGAGGATTTCAATATTTCAACATTCAAATTATAAAATGAACAGTAACTTGGTCATGTTTCAACAGTCATTATCTTGGATAAAGATTAATCAGTTCACCTGAACAAAGTAGTTTTTTTTATAATACACCCCTGTAAAAATTAGCAGTAGTGATCACAATAAACGAAAAATTAAGAACTCATGTTTTGCATGCTAATTAAAGCAATTGCTAAACCATTTCATTTCAGCAAATAGGATACATTACTAAAATGAGAAAAATAACAGTTCCATATGTCATATTTTAATAGCCGAATCCATCCTTTTCTAATAAAAGATCTTATCTCTAGTGATTATTCTTTAATACATTCTTTCCAGGATATTCAATTTCCAATTCCCGTGGGTAAACTCATAGACTTAACTTTTAATTAAATAAAATTTCTTGGAAGGATTGCACTATGTGTTTTAACAAATATTTAGACTTATTTTCAGTGACTTCATTTTGCATAAATTCTTTATGAATTAAAAAATATTGAACTGGATATTCAAATATTAAACTGAAACTCCAAAGCACAATTTTTGTAGAACAGAATGATATGAGACTATGAAACGGCTATCTCTGTTATTGTGCATAGCTTGAAACCAGTGTGCAACCAAAGTTTTTAAAAGTAAAAACCACTTGTTAAACCATACAATTTTGGTTTCTTTTAGAAATCTTTTCAGCAATCTTGTTAAGCAGTTAAAGGAAGCAACTAGAAAGATGTTTATATTTACTAAAACGTAGATAACATCTGAATGAACATAAAAATAAACTACTGGCAGGCCTTGCAGTTTTTATAAAGCATGCAGTTAACCTAAGAAACCTAAATATTTAAATTAAATCAAAGACGTGGAAGTCAGTTATAAACCACTGCAAACTAGTCTTTTCCAAGATGATTTATTATGATAACTGGCAATGAAGTTTAAGTCCTGTATGCAAATAATTCATTTGGTCATATTTCTTATTATAAAAAAGTTTCTGACTATCACATAGAGACTATATTAATT
Source organism: Erythrolamprus reginae (assembly GCF_031021105.1). Lineage (NCBI taxonomy): Eukaryota > Metazoa > Chordata > Lepidosauria > Squamata > Dipsadidae > Erythrolamprus > Erythrolamprus reginae. The sequence continues at coordinate 127,142,016 of NC_091950.1, forward strand.
TTCTACACTGCAAAATAGAAAATAATTAGCCGACTGGGCTTTCAGTGATACTTTAATCCGATATACACAGAACTAGAAGGGGTTCTAAATTCAAGAATGAGGAGAAATAGCCCTGGGTTGAGTGTCAGCAACACATCTTTTCAAGGGGGTAGAACAAAATTCGTATTGATGGCCATGTTGCTGCTACTTCATTTCTTCTTACTGTTTGTTGCTATGTATTTATTCCATGACAGTTATTTTCAGGGAACACCATCTTTCTATCAGCTCATGATGTCAAAGCTTTGTAATATTAGGATTTTTTTACATAATCTTGTCAAGCAAGAATCAGAAATGTTAATATTGCTTTCAACATCATCAGCTACATTTTTAAATCTGTGCTTTATAGGAAGAGAAAAAGTGACTTAAGAATCTTGACTCGGGACACTATCTCTTTTGAAAGATAAAAAACAATCATTTTTCTAATTTTTTTGGAATGAAAACTGACTGTATTATTATTAGGGCCCACTTGCTGTAAGCCAGTGCATAGTCAATCAACAATATGCTGGCATCCTTGAATTACTTTACATCATAGTATAATTAATTTTCATCTTTACTCTGACTAATATCCTCTATTAGTGCATTTATTTGTGTTTCAGAAAAGGAAACTTGGCAATTATTAAAGGTCAATATTTGAGCATAATTTTGTATCCAGAGTTGCCTCTGTGAGCACAGAAAAATCATTTCTGTTCATGATAGGGATTGGGTTCCAATAAAAACTTTCTGCTAAAGGAAAAAGCCAGACCAACATTTTCTCCCAATTTCCTCTTTTGAAGCAGTCCCAGTAACTAATTCCCATCCTGCCCTGGAAAGTATCCAAGTATTCCTACAGTAAGGGAAGTGGTGTTGAGTGCTGAGGAAAAGCAAAAAATCATGTCCCAAATTTTCCTTCTCCAAGGCCTGCAGAAATTTGCACCGTAAAATCTGGCACCAAATCCTTATTTTTTATATGTCCATTTTCTACATGATTTCTTATTCTTTCATATGCGAGTACAACTAAAGCTAACTTTGGAGCAAATCGTAGAGTAACAGTAAACCAAAACTGTGACAAATTGGTTAATGTGTCCTCAACTTCTTTGTTTGCTTCTTGTTTTTCAATTCTTCTTCTTCACGTCTCAATTCTTCTAGATCTTCTTGCACTCCGAGTCTCAAGCTGGAAAATAAAGTTTTAGTCATTTAAAAATTTAGAAAAATAAGAATTTAAAACTAACCACGGGATCTAAACATTTTTACCAAAATGAATTCCAAGCAACAGCTCTGTTTTATTATGATTGCTAATTTACATTCGTATCTGAGCATGTTTTTTTATTCTATGAAAGAAACTATTTTTCTTGGGATTGAACCAGTGTTTGAGTTTGTATAATTACATAACCCAAAATGAGTAAAATGGAAAAGATGGTTATTATTTATGAAACAGAGAATAATAATAATAATAATAATAATAATAATAATAATAATAATAATTTATTGGATTTGTATGCCGCCCCTCTCCGAAGACTCGGGGCGGCTCACAACAGTAATAAAAAACAATATTATAGCGAGACAAATCTCATATTAAAAAGTAGCATATAAAACCCTATCATATTTAAAAAACCAAACAACACATACATACCAAACATAAAATATAAAAAACCTGGGGGAAAGGTGTCTCAACTCCCCCATGTTTTACATAACATTAGAAATAGACACAATTCTGATATTAGAACAATATTCAGAAAAGAGAGGAACTTTTCACTGCTGATATACAAAATGCTGCTTTCTAACAGAGCTATAGTAAGAGTTATGGCACCAGTAGTATGGTGCTACCAGTACTATTACTAATACATCCAGATTACCACTTCTATATTATTAGTAACTTTTCATGCACTCAGTTCGCATCATGAAAATTCATGAACAAAATGTAATAATTTAACTTTATCCACTTTTTTAAAGTGTTCCAATAATGAGCAAAATATGTGGTTTACCTCTCAGCCCCTCCAAAAAGTCAAAGAAAGTCACTGTGTCATCACATTTGAGTTATTGGGGGGGGGGGGGAAGCATACTGCAAATGCTAAACATTTGTCCACCAGTGTACTATACCAAAAGTAGGCAACTAGGGCAAGGATTTATACCACAAAATGATTTGTACCTAAATGGTAAAAATTGAAGTATGCAATGATATAATTTCATTACACATTTCTCATTCTACGTGTGTAGATTATTCACACATTCTGGACAAGAGACTTTCCTTCATCGACATCAACAGCTTGCAGACATCTGCTTTCCTGCGGCAGAAAACCAAAGACTTGTATCTAGTGTGATTGAGAAAGAGATTGGAATTCTAGTTCCCTCATTTGTTTAAGGGATCCCCACTGCTATTGTTATGATTCTGAAGTATCAGTGTTTCACCCATGGATATTCTGTGTTTTATAATGGATATTCTGATCAGGTTTCCGAGGGATAAAGATATTTTGCTCTAACAATATACTGATCAAGCTATGTAAAGGCATCCTATTCCTTGTTACCAACTCAAAGGGAAGTTTTGAGGAAAATCATAGACTATGCAGAAATGAAGAGATTGATTTTGAAAATGAAAGATAAACAGGACTCTGATTATTATAAAATATGAGCGAAGTTTAATGATTGGATGGAAAATTAAAAGATATGTAATGGTACTGCTTTTACTCTACAGGTAATCCTTGACTTACAAAAGTTCATTCAAAGTTACATCAGCACTAAAAAAAGCGACTTAAGACCGTTTTTCACACTTCGTGACTGTTGCAGCATCTCCAGGATCATGTGACCAAAATCCAGACCTTTGGCAACTGACTCATATTTGTGACAGTTGCGGTGTCCCAGGGCAAATTTCACTTAACAAATGTCTCATTTAGCAATCTAAATTTGGCGTTCAATTGTGGTTAAGTCAAAGACTACCTGTATGTTGTGAGCCGCCCTGAGTTGGCGGAGAGGGGCGGCATACAAATCTAATAAATAAAATGTCCTTTCCTCCTGCAGTTTCTTGTTATGTCTTGATCTGTGGGAGCAAAGACCATAGTATATCTACCAATAGGGAAAAGAAATAGGAAACAGCTGAAGCAAGAGGGGAAAAGAATTTGAAAGGAGCAATTCTCTTCTGCCCATCCTGAATTGCCACGCTACTATTTATTTCTTGTTGCGGAAGACAGATAACGGTGTGGTGAGCTGGAAGGGCTGCAGTTGGAGGACGAGTGGGTGGCAGATGGCCGGAAAAATACAGAGAGGAAATCAGACAGGTGGGCAGAGGGAGGTGAAATGTAGTAGAAATAAGTGCGCAAGCAGCAGATTGGATGAAAGAGAGAAAAAAGACAGTACTCTTATGTAATCTTGTAATAGCTGATGAAAAAGCACTGAATAGCATGCAATTTCTGTTTTTGAACTGAAGCCCTATATAATTTTATGTTTACCATGAAAACCCCCTATTTAAAGAGATAATATTCTTTAAAATCATTTTAACAGGTTTCACTTTCAATGGAGGATTTCAACAATATGTAAGAGTAAATCGGATTATTTTAATTTTTACCTTCTGGCTTCCTCTTTCTGCTGTTCTTTCCAACTACTTTCCATGTAACGTAAGGCATAATCACTTTCATCTTTGTATCTAAAAATAATGAAGTTAAATGCAATACTATTTATCTAGCACAATTATTTTGCCTTGCACAATATTATATGGTAATTATTTTGCATTGCACAATAGCTGCTCAGAGTCCCTAGGGAGTTGGGTGGCATAAAATCGAATGAATGAATGAATGAATGAATGAATGGATGGATGGATGGATGGATGGATGAATGAATGAAAATTATTATTATTTCTTGGGCTGAAGTTCTTGGGGGAAGATTTGGAACATGTATAATCAAAGGGGCGGAGGTGGAAAAGGAAGCTCAGTTGTATATGTGGCTTTCTTTAGATAGTAGTAAAGATTGTGCTAATCAATCAATATTAATTATTAATTGCAATATATATTTAGAACTAGAATTGTGTATATTTAAATAAAATAGAAACATGCCAATTAATGTTATCATTGTAGGGCTAAACTAAACCAGTTTTAAGCCACAATATAAACACCATATTTTTGGAGTATAAAATGCACCCCTTTCCTCCCTAAAAGAGGCTGAAAATTTAGGTGCGTCTTATACTCTGAATGTAGCTTTTTTTTCTTTTTTTTTTAAAGCTGTTTTCCTCCAGCCCTAACTAGGTGCTAACAATCTTCCCAGCTCTTACCTTGCAGGTTCTTTCATTGTTACTCTTTGTAACAAAGAGCCCTAAGTCTTTGCAGAGTTTTTTCATGCTCTAACTTGCTCCAAATGTTTCTTTCCAGCCCAAACTAGATGCTAATGATTTTCCCAGCTCTTACTGGCTTGCAAGCTCTTTGATTGTTACTCTTTCTGAATAAGTTTTTTTTAAGCCCTAATCAGGGGATAAAATAATGTGCTGAAGCTGACCAGACTAAGGACGCTAGCTAGATGAATACCTGGTAAGCAGATTCTTTTCTCTGTTTTCCGCCCCAAAAACTAAGGTGCGTCTTATACTCCAGTATGTCTTATACTCCGGAAAAAACGGTACATATCCTTTCCGAAAGCAAGCAATTAAGTATCTTGTACTTATAGTACAACAATCTCTTTTCTTTCTACAATAAAATAATTGCAAGTCACATAATATTTCTTTCTGCAATAAAAATTATACTGCAAATCACATAATCCCTGAACTTTCTGACTGCAGTTTTGAAAATAAGCCATTCACTCAATACGGAAGAGCTACTGATAATTTGACAGAAATTCAATTTTCTTGTACGGTTGTTGCAGGCAGAAGGGTGCAACAATATCAGTTTTTAAAAATGTATGTTACTTTTTCAAATATCTTATTAAATCTTTTTACCTACGTTATAGAAATTCATATAAATGTTATGGATTGGTATAAATATACAACAGTAAAATTACGTTAAAGCTTATTTTCTCACTTTGACCGATCATAACCAAATATCTCTCTGATATGTTTCGAGATCTCTTCTTGAGGCTCTCCTTCATCATCAATAAAATCTTCCATTTCAGAATCATCATCATCTTCATCTTCAAACTTTCTTTTATAGCTACTGGTAATAGGTGGAAGAGATGGTCTTGGAAAACCTAGGTCGGAAATTTAAGACATTTTAGATAGATAGATAGATAGATAGATAGATAGATAGATAGATAGATAGACAGACAGACAGACAGACAGACAGACAGACAGACAGACAGATGATAGATATAAAAATATAAACTTAAGTTTTAAGTTATATACTGTATTTTAAGTTAACATAAAATTCCATACCTAGGACAGAGGATAGGGCATGAGGAAATTCTATCTGTGCTACAGCTGTGCAGCCTGGAAAATCATAAAGCACACTGGTCACTCTCTGTGCCAAAGAGATTTAAGGCTTGCTATTTTTGATGGCTGCTGTAGGATTCCCTGTACTGCAGCTGCCTAACCTGAGAACTGCCCCAACAGTCACGGAAAAACTTCAGGATAGATGTTGTTGGCATGCAACAACACAATCTGTCATATGGTTCAGGAATATCCTGTTTCCCCCAGATTAAGACATCCCCTGATAATAAGCCCAATCGGGCTTTTGAATGCATGGCAATAAGAAGGCCAAGCGCTTATTTCAGGGTTCAAAAAAATATAAGACAGGGTCTTATTTTGGGGGAAACACGGTCCCCATTCTAAAATCTTATTGAAGCCAACAGAATTTATACCCAAGTCAAGCATTAGGTTAGAGCAGAGTTTTTCAAACTTGGCAATTTTAAGATGGACTTTAAGATGGACTTCAACTCCCAGAATTCCACAGCCTGCATCTTAAAAGTGTTCATGTTTGAAAATATCCGTGTCAGAGTTCGTATTTTGGGGGGCAGAATATTTTTGAGGATGCAATTTTAAATAGTTGTGTTGAAGCCATCCCTACATACACATACATACTCAGAAGCATAAACTCTCAAGATACCTTGTGGGGTAATCCCAGGCCTGTGATTAGGAAATGGCCTCATTCCATTCATTTGTCTCGGAACCAGATTTTTGGATGATATTGTTTCTGATACAACAGTACACTTTGGCTTTAGCGTTCCAACTGTAGTGGCACTTGGCCGACCTGGTCCTGAGCTGCTAACCCTTCCAAGTCCAGGGTTTACGTTGGAATTTGGCCGACCAGGTCCTACACCTTGGCTGCTGCCTGAACATACTGGTCTTGAAGAGATGCTTGGTCGATTAGATCCCATGCTTAAATTATTACTGGCAAGTCTAGGTGCTGTGCTTTGCTGTCCTTGCCCTGAGCTGTTTTCTGATTTCCTGGGTCCCATGCTACGTGATCCATGTCCAGTAATCGAACTGCGGCTTGGCTGCCCGGGGCTTGAATTCAAGCTGCTTTTTGATCGTGCAGGAGGTCCTCCTGTAACTGAAATGTTGTTTGCTTGCTTGGAGCTGGAATTTTTATAACTTTCTTGTTGGGCAGAAACTGCACTGGTTGGTTTTATATGGGTGTTATTTTTTTTCAAACTCGGTTCTTTAGTAGATGATGGCCTGAGAGTTCCATTTGCAGCCGTTTTCAAGACTACAGTTTGAGACTTAGATCCAGTTTTCCCTCCTCCACTGGGTGCAGTTTTAATGTGATTATTGTGAGGAGGGGTCTTTAAAAGCCCTTTGGGTGCAGATTTTACTTTTTCAACATGGCTTGCTTTGGAACTAGACGGCAATTTGGATGATTTTTCACTTAAAACTGGCCCTTTGGTTTTCTTATCATTATTATTTTGCGAGGAATTGCTTCCTTTAGAAAAGGCGAGTTTGTCTGCCGAATGCCTGCTAGCTTTAGCATTTACTAAATCCCTCTGAGAAATTTCCTTTTTGGAAGAACCTGATGCAGTTGTGGGTTTCATTTCTTTCTCTGATCTCTTTTCTTTTAGTACAGTCCCTTTTCTGTTCCTCTTCTCTAAGAACTCACGCTCTCTTAATTCTTCTGCAGTCATTGGTCTTTCTTCTTCAGTCTTTTTTACAACTTTTATTTCAACTGGCTCATACTGCTTTTTTTCAGCCAGTTTTAAAAGATCATTAAAATTCATTGCTGGAGGTGCACGTTTGGCTGCAACCTTTGGTTTTTCTGAAACATTGGAGGGCTTCTCTTCATATTCGTCTGATTCCTGCTCAGACTCTGACATATTATAATCTACTTCATTCATTTCATCTTGTGTTGTACATTCTGTGCTTCCAGAACTTCTGTTTTCATGACCCTGCTTCTTTTTAGGCTTCTCTTCGATAGGAATGCCATTATAGCCATGAAAATTATCCTTTGTCCGTGAAGCCATAGCTCTGGCTTTTCGGTCATGTTTCATTTCTACTCGCCTAGCCAGCAGTTCTTGTTTTCTTCTTTTTTCCATAAGATCTATAAAGAAAAAAAAGCTTTAGTGTATAAAAAAACCCTCTGCAAATATATATCTTCAGATATATAAGAGCCGAGGTGGCACATTAGGAATTTTTCCTATCACCTACTACAGTGTTTCCCAACCTTTTTTGAGCCGCGGCACATTATTCATGTTTTCAAAATTCTGGGGAACACTGAAGGGGGGGGCGGGGGGGCTAAAGAAAAGTTTGGACAAAAAAAATATCTCTTCCTCCATTTCACTCTATTTCTCCCTCCCTCTTTCTCTCCCTTCCTTCCCTTCTTTCTCTCCATCCCTCTTTCTTTCTTTCTCTCTTTTTTGCTCTCTTTCTCTCTCCCTCCTTCCCTCCCTCTATGTCTTTCCCTCTCCCTCCTTCCCCCCTTTCTTTCTCTCTCTCTCTTGCTTTCTTTCCCTCTCTTTCTCTTGCTTTCTTTCTCTCATTCTCTCTCCCCTCCTTTTTCTCTCTCTCTCTTTCTCTCTCGTTCACCACGCCAGCAACAGAGAGAAAAAGAAAGAGCGAGAGAGAGCCGGAGAGAGAGTGGAGTGCGCAGCAGCCATCAGCCTCCTCGCCCTCCCAGACGTCCCCAGCGCCCGGCCTCGCGCCGCCTCCCGTTAGCCCGGCCGAAAGCCACACAGTCCCGGACTCCCGGATTGCTCGCTTCTCCGGCCAGCGCGGCGCTTTCCTGGGCAGATGGCTTTGCTGACCGGAGAAACGAGCGATCCGGGAGTCTGGGACTGTGTGGCTTTGCGCCATGAAGAGAAAACGGCAGCAGGGAAAAGTCGGCCATTTTCTCTTCATGGCGCAAAGCCACACAGTCCCGGACTCCCGGATTCCTCGCCCCAAGGCAGGAGGCGGTGGCAGAGAAGAGTGGGCGGATCGGGCGGGCAATGGGGCAGGACGGAGAAGCCAGGGGCGCGTTTGGCCGGAGGCACCGTGGGGAGGCAGGGGCAGGGAGGTGCGGCAGTAGGAGTAAAGGGACCGCGGCTGCCCCTGCCTCCCCACGGTGCCTCTGGCCAAATGCGCCCCTGGCTTCTCCGTCCTGCCCCATTGCCCGCCCGATCCGCCCACTCTTCTCCGCCACCGCCTCCTGCCTTGGGGCGAGGAATCCGGGAGTCCGGGACTGTGTGGCTTTGCGCCATGAAGAGAAAACGGCAGCAGGGAAAAGTCGGCCGTTTTCTCCTCATGGCGCAAAGCCACACAGTCCCGGACTCTCGGATTCCTCGCCCCCAGGCAGGAGGCGGTGGCGGAGAAGAGTGGGCGGATCGGGCGGGCAATGGGGCAGGACGGAGAAGCCAGGGGCGCGTTTGGCCGGAGGCACCGTGGGGAGCAGGGGCAGGGTGGTGCGGCAGTAGGAGTAAAGGGAGCCGCGGCTGCCCCTGCCTCCCCACGGTGCCTCCGGCCAAACGCGCCCCTGGCTTCTCCGCCCTGCCCCATTGCCCGCCCAATCCGCCCACTCTCCTCCGCCGCCTCTCGCCGCGGCACACCTGACGGTGTCTCGCGGCACACCAGTGTGCCGCGGCACACCGGTTGGGAAACGCTGACCTACTATGTATATTATGCATAATTTTAACAATGTTGATTTTAACATTTTAAAACAGTTTTCTGCTTTCCTTTAACAACTTGATTTTTTTCAAATGAATGAATACCTGTATTTATTATTGTTGGTATAATTTATTTATATTAACATCATGACTCCGATCCTGATAATATTCTAAAGGTTTTTCAAAACCTGGCTAACCTAGTCCTGAGTGGGTAAGGTGGTTAGAAACTTTTTTTCTTGCTCTACTTTATATGTTTCTCCCCCCCCTTCTGTTCTAGATATGTATAATCCAGTGAAGGGCTGTAAAAATACAGTGGGTATGGCTTATTTTGTGGGTGTGGCTTGCCAGCCATGTGACCAGGTGGGAGTGGCTTGATGATCATGTGACCAGAGGTAGCCCAAAGGTCATGTGATTGGCTTAAAGGTGGCCAACTTGATGTCACTCACATCAAGGTTTGGGTTAGGGTTAGGGTGCCTTGCCTCTCCCCACCTCAAAGAAATACAATTTCCCTATCTATTTACTATTACTATTAAAAAAGAAGCCGAGGTGGCGCAGTATGTAGAGTGCAGTACTGCAGGCCACTAAAGCTGACTGTAGATCTGAATGTCAGCGGTTCAAATCTCATCACCGGCTCAAGGTTGACTCAGCCTTCCATTCTTCCGAGGTGGGTAAAATGAGGACCCAGGTTGTTGGGGCAATATGCTGGCTCTGTTAAAAAGTGCTATTGCTAACACGTTGCAAGTCGGCCTGAGACTAAGGAGAAGGGCGGCATTTTAAAAAATTGAATAAATATAGATAAATCCTATACAGCTTAGGTTAAAATTTTATATTCTAACCATATGTTATCTAGAAGTATCACGCTACAGATTAAGCATAAAAGCATACAGTAGGAAATAACACCACAGATTTTAACTGAAACTTCTCTTTAAGTAAGAGGGCTGATAGCAAAAACCCTGTTACAGCATGTCCAAGAGGCAAAGGTTTGAACTAAGCACAAACCTCTCACTCTACTTTGAAACTAAGAGCTCCATTAAGGAATAGTTCTATGTTAAGATATGGGAAGACCCGCTGCTCTGAGCAAGTGCAAGCAGTTCTTGACCTACAACCATTACTTCAGCAATTGTTCCAAAGTGCAGTGGCACTGAACATAGGGATTTCTGACTCATGCCCGAATGACAGCCGTTGTAATGCTTCTGCAGTCACATGATCAAAATTCAGATACTCGGCAGCCCACCTGCTATACATTTATGGTGCTGCCACTCTCCTCCCCCAACTCCCTCGTGGATGTAGACCAACCTACACAGTAGTTGGCAGTAGTGCCAAAACTGAGCCTGAAGTTAGAAGCTTGGCTCTGGGAGTCTTAGCCAGGCCTTGATACTTTTGCTTGTACTGATGTGCTTCTCAATGGTGCACAAGGCTTGGGAAATGGTGTGATTCACCCAAAGCCAAGCATTCCCGTGATCTGCAGGACACTGCCCCACTTCAGCTATTTTTGCCAGCTGCTGAGAGGTATATGTGGCCTATTCAAAGCAGCACCAGGCCATCTCTACCAAAGCCACCTTGTACATTCTCCAATGCTTTGTGTTACTTACTTCACAAAGGGCTCTGGAGGTGGGGTCAGGTGGGTCTGAGGCTGCTGAAGGTCCCGGGCCACTATTTCGTTGTGGCAGTACCCCCTCCCCCCTTAACTCATATGGGGTCTTCCCAGGGCCTCCCCCACTGTGGGGGACTGTACTGGTCAGAATTCCCAGGAGAGAGGAAATACGAACCAAGAACAAGCAACAGTTTCGTTCTTATAGCTGGTGTTAGAGAAGGAGGGTGAAGACAGCCCCTTCCTAATAGTTCTCCGAGTATCGGCTTATGTAGATAGAAGAGTGCCTTCGTTTTGCATTCTGTCAGAATGTGTGGAACAATAATTAAATATGCTTGAAAGAATCACCATGAGGCTTGGTTTTGGGGACCAGACAACTCCTTAGCTAGAGTTTCATCTCTTTAGCTAGGACTCCGTCTGCTTAATGACCATAACAAGGGGATTGTGGTTGTTGAGCAAAGTGGTGATAGGTTATCATGCTTTGCTCAACGACCAAGATTCCAGTCCCAATTGTATGTCAAAGACTACCTTTAGCTCTTTGTAAGAATCAGTACACTATTTATTATTGTTATTATTATTATTATTGTTATTGTTGTTGTTGTTGTTGTTATTATTATTATTATTATTATTAACTGTATTTGCTTTCCCTTTTAACTGTATAATATCAAAACTAACTTACTGCTAATTGCCTGCATATTGATATAAAACTGAAACTGTTATTCCAGAAAACTGGTCCTGCCTGGTGTGCAACGCCCAATGAAAACACACACCCAGGTGGAGATTGCAAAAGACTTTATGCTGCACAGAAGGAAGACACAGGGGATCACCTTCACGAGGCCTGTGCAAAAGACCAGCCTTAAACAATATAATATATGTTTATAACTTTATGTGCTTTTAAGCCCCGTAAATCATACCACCCAAAAGACTACCGGTAACCCACTTCCATTCCCTATATTCAGCAAATTCTGTATGCATTTTAGCACAATCACCATCATTTTCACAATTCCCAGCAATTGTTACCCTCAGGTTCCTTCTTTCTTTGCAGTCACCTTCTTCCCAGACCACATTTGGGTTTCATCAGAGCAACCATTCCTGAGGGTTTTACTGACTGTTTTCATTACCTCTTTTTTTTCTAGCAAGCGACTGCAAAATGTCTGTGAAGCTAAATTTCTGAATTCTTTAAAGACACCAAATATTTAGAGGAAGGGATCTTCTGCCCCTTTCTTTAAAACAATATGTAAAAGTAAGGAAAGCATGACAATGATTTTCAAAAGGAAGGCAGAAAATGAAGTTATTTTCAAGAATAACTAATTATAGTCTTTATAGAAAGAAAAATGCTGAATGATACCCTTTTTCTTCTGTTCCTCTTCTTGCCTTTTGAGAAAGGCTCGTACAGCTGCTGACTGAACACCTTTAACTTTTGGATCCTTTTTGGGAGGGCCAACTGCCAAACTGTATCTCTTCTGAAATGAAACAAAAGTTTCACAAAGATGAGAAAAAAATATAAACTGAATGTGCAACTGTTTTCAACCATGTCCAAGTGGATTATTAGTATTATGCAAACATTTCCTTATGCATTAAAGTAAGAATTTACTTTTTACAAATGAAATGCATAGACTAAAAGAAGAAAACTTAAATTCAGCTCTATATCTCATCTTTTTTATATAGAATCTAAGAGATTTTCAAAGACAAAGTACTAAGTTAAATCAAAAAGGCATGTAACATAAAATGGCAAATAATTAGGGTCATTATTTATATTGGACTGTAGTAACTGAGTTCCTTTTTACAGTGTTTGGGATCTTATCAAGAAAAAGTTACCTTAAAAGGATTAAACACATTGAGAAAGGAATCACTATTCATAACTGTTTCAAAGAGATTCTTCTAAACCAATGGTTCCCAAAATGGGCGGTACTACACCCTGGAAGGCAGTTGGATGACTTAGAGCAATGATGGCAAACTTATGGCATGGGTGCCACAGGTGGCACGTGGAGCCATATCTGCTGGCACACAAGCCATTTCCCCAGCTCAGCTCCAACATGCCATGTGCATGCCGGACAGTTGATTTTCGGCTCACGTGGAGGCTATGGGAGGGCATTTACAATTTATAGAGGGCCTCCGGAGGAATGGAGGTAGGCATTTTTGCCCTCTCCAGGCTCCAGGGAAACCTCTAGAGCCTGGGGAGGGTGAAAAATGGGCCTACAGGGCACACCACTAGTTGGAAAACAGGCCATTTCTGGCCTCCAGGGGGAGGGGAGTCCATTTTCACCAACCGCAGGCATTGAATTATGGGTGTGGGCACTCGCACATGTGGGTACCCTTGGGAAAAAGAGTTCTCCATCACTGACGTAGATGCAAGGGGGATGGCAAGGGGGTGGGAAGAGGTCACATGGAAGACAGGAAAGCATGTGAGGGTGGTAGGGAAATGAGGTAGTAGCCTACTTCCTTCCCCGCAGCCCTGCCATGCTTGGCGGCCTTCCACGCGGCCTTCCCAGTGGTCTCCCACGCCCGCTTGCCTTCCGAGGTCAGCCTCCAGCCCAGCTTGGCCAATGGAAATGCAGACACTGGGAGAGGCAGCAGAAGGACAAGTGGATGTCCTGGAGCTGCTGCACATGTGCCCATCCTGTTTCTGAAAAGGCAGGACCCCCCCCCACTTGCAGGGTGATCCAAAGAGGTGTGGGGGATGCTGCAGAAAAGGCAGTAAAATTTCTGCTAGTGAAAGGTTATCAAATGTAACCTTTTCTGTGCTCTAGTTCAAAATATGACATTTTAATTACCTCTCCCCTTCTCACTTACAAAACATTTCTCACTCACAAAATACTGTGGTGCTAAATGATGTTTTACTAACATTAAAGTAGAACAATTGAAGATAATATAAAACATTAAAAGAGTAATTTTAACAATAACATTTCCAGATGTATGTATCCCTACTCTTGACTGTACATCTATTGTTTTAGAATAAAATCTTAGGTACATTGATCAATCTATTCACTTCCAAATATTGGGTCGATTAAGTTCAGATTATGAGCTATCATAACCCATAGGCTATGTAACCTTATCACCTTTTGTTCATATACAAAGAAACGGATGGAAAAACAATTTATCTTTTTGTCAATTATCATCTGATACACTGCTCAAAAAAATAAAGGGAACACTTAAACAACAGAATATAACTCCAAGTAAATCAAACTTCTGTGAAATCAAACTGGCCACTTAGGAAGCAACATTGATTGACAATCAATTCCACATGCTGTTGTGCAAATGGAATAGTTGTGCAAATGAAATATTAAATGAGAATATTTCATTCATTCAGATCTAGGATGTGTTATTTGAGTGTTCCCTTTTTTTTTTTGAGCAGTATATTTTGGAATAACTCAGAAAGATATGTATGGGTAGTTTAAGTTTGTGCACAAACCATGATCTGAAAACCGGTGGAAAGTGAGGTTTATAATACATCTGAAAAATCTAAGTGGAATCAGTCTCATATAAATCTGCATAACATTTGTTTGCAGAAACTAAGCAATAAAGTACCAGCATAAGGTACCAGCATTGCATTATCTAATTTGCAACTTCATAAAGGGATATCCAGAAATTCACCTTTAGTGGAAAACCTTTTGATTGGGTTTTCTTGATAGGTTTCTACAAGGATTCTTGCTTTCCAATAATATTGGATGCCATCTATAAAATTCTATATAGCTAAATGTTGCAGCAAAGTGCAAACTATATTGCTCTTATTACCAAGTACCAATATCAGATAAAATGAGCAAAAATTCAAAATGCCTTTAGAAATGGTTTAGAGCTGAATGACATATTACATGCCCTAAATATAGGTTCAGAAATAATTTAACAATGTGAAATTAGTGTTAATTCCATTTCTCATCCGCATCACAGAAATATTTTAAAATCTCATCCTCCCTATAGTAAGACTGAAAATAACAGCTGGTTTCAGATCTATCATAAGTCATTTAACAATACAGTGAAGAAAGCTCTCAATCCCGGCTGAGCAGACTTCATATTCAAAATAATCAGAACATATTAAGCTGCAATGAGTTTGTACATGAATATAATATGCCCTTATTTCAGGATTCCTACCAGTAATTCATTTAAGCTGTGTATGATTACTATATACTGTAATAACAAAAAGTAATTTGAAATATACTTAATACACCAATGTATATTAAATGTTGAGCTATCTATAGTAATAGCTGAACTATTATTATGATCTATCAGTCAAGCAGAACTAGCCTATTATTTCAGTTTAAAAACAGCTAATTAATTGTTAGAAGCTTTTCCCAAGGGAAATGAACTAATAGGCCAACCATTTCAGTGACACATGATGCAATGCTATAATTGGTTTAGTTTATTGTCAAATATAAATGTCTTCTAACACGTCTTTCTTAAAAAGCTGAACAATTTCAAGCTTTTTCTTATTTCTTGACAGTGTTTCAAATTGGCCTCCAATATAACACATGCATTTTATAAAACTGTATTTATTCATGATTATAAAATTAATGAGATGGTTCCCACAGTTATGAAAGGAGTTTTCCTTCAGCTGAAGAACCTGCCCAATGCCATTTGGTATTTGGAAAGAAAATATCCACCAGCATTGCAATCCTGTAAGAAGAGTGCAACATCCAAAATCAACATTAAAACTCACATTTTTATGAAAGGTTCACATTATTTTTGATGTGGAGCCTTCTCTATGAGTTATTTTGGAATATGATTTAATTACAGTTTTATTGTATTTATTTTTCCCCATCAACCTGAAATTCCAAGACAGAAAGATATTGTGCTCTTATTTTAAATGTACAGGAGGGGCTAAATTCTCAATTCTTCTAAGGGCAATTTATTAACACAGTTGCAAATTTTTATTTTTTTATTTATTAGATTTGTATGCCGCCCCTCTCTGAAGACAAATGAATTGTTCAAAATGTAAAAAAGATATTACTTGATGGTTTCTATGGGAACTTTCTCCTATATTATTCTATAGAAACTGATGATCACATATATTAATTATTTTGTCGGGTATAGTTCTGAGATTACCGTATTTCAAAATTTGAATAAAATGAATGCATTTAAGTACATTGCCTTTATGATGCTAAGATAGTAAATCTGGTTTTCTTTAAATGTTCGGAGCTTTTGCTAAAAAGTAGTACATAAATATTCTAACTTGTTTTATCAATCCTTGGTCCAAATTGGTCAACGACTAAATATGATAGTCATAAAAATCTGAAATGAATATTTGCATATTTTTATAATAAACAATATTTACTATGTTAATTACATACTTAAAACCATTCACTGAATTTTGGAGAAAATTGGTAACTTCATTGTCAATAAAAACACAACATGAAAACAACTGATCAAACTGAGAAAATTATATTTTCTATATAGCAATGTTTAGCAACATTGTTGTAGAATTACGAGTAGAATATGGGATACAGTTCTTATAACAAGATTTTTCTTCCTTCTATACTTTACTCATAGATGGCAAATACACCTTAGGCATAATCCACTGGACTATATAGTCAAGAAAGACCAATACATAAGGACTTTACAAAAAGAAAGGCTTCCAATTCCTTTTAACAGCCCAGCGAAATGATTTCACCTTGATATATTATAAGAAAACTAGGCAAGTGGAATTCTTGGATTCCTGTCTGGCAGGAAAATAACTTCTAAGGCCTTCACATGTTTTGAACTGTGTGATCAATGGCAGACATAAAGAACTTCATACTACAAATTATTTGAAAGACCACCAGGTTGTCTGCCTCCTGCTGTTTTACAGAATCCCTGCATGCCTTGGATTGATCTTAAACTATCTTATTCTTTCTCCATAACAATAGCTTCAACAAAAACTTTTGAAACCTAGACCACATTTGAAAAAGCAGAAAATTCACAAAACTCAAGTCAGTCTAGTGGTTCTCCACTTGGGGGTCAGGAATCCTTTGGGGGTCAAACAACTGTTTCACAGGGGTTGCCTAAGTCTATAGGAAAAGACAAATTTCCTATGGTGTTAGGAACTAAAGCTTCTATTCTGGCACCTTGGAATATATTTTTACAATCCGACCAATCAGGCATTCACAGTGGGGGTGTCCCTCTGACCTTCCTGCCAATCAGTTTAAAGCTGGAGAATTGGCGCTAGACTTATGGTTGGTTGGTGGGGAGGTCACCACAACATGAGGAACTGTATTAAGGGGTTGTGACATTAGAAAGGTTGAGAACCACTGGCCGAGTATTTGAAGTTCCTTTATGTTCCAATAATTTGCTCCAGGATAATATACCAGGGTTAAAAAATAGTGTGTCTCCACCAAGGAAAAGATCTCACCAATCCCTTGTATTATCAGGACACTTCTGCAGGAATACAATCCTTCTACTCCCCAATTGCTAGAATTATAAAATTAACAGAGTCAGAAATCATATGGGAAGAAAAGAAATCAGGATCCAAAGCCCTGTAATATGCTCTCAACTTGTAAAATACTGGTATTTAGACTGCCACTTCAGCTATTCTAAATGAATAACCAGGGGTGGGTCCTCTCGGTTCGGATCGGTTCGTCCAAACTGGTAGCAGCCCGCTGGTGACATCACAATGATGTCACAGAACTGATTCAGTCATTGCTGGTCCTTCTTTTAAATTTATTTTTCTTCTGAGCATGTACAGAAGCTGAGTTTCTGGCACTGTGCAAGCGGTCACGATCTTGTTTTTGGCTTTTTATTTTTTCTGATTTTTCAGCACTGCATATGTGCACATGTGGCATGGGAGGAAGCGAACCAGTAGCAAGGTAAGTTAGAACTCACCCCTGTGAATAGCTTTCTAATCTAGGTAGGAAAGGAAGGCAATAAACTTATCTCCATCTGCACTTCCATTTGTTGGCTTGTTGCCAAGATTAAGTTCCATTCTTCAAAATCTCCAACAAATGGTAAGAATCTATTTAGGTTCTTTCTACAACTTAATTTTACTTCCTTAAACCCAAATAATTAGTACTCAAAAGAAAAAAAGCATTGCAGCAAGATACAATATACTGCTAAAAAAAAATAAAGGGAACACTCAAATAACATATACTAGATCTGAATGAATGAAATATTCTCATTGAATATTTCATTTGCACAACTGTTCCAGTTGCACAACAGCATGTGAAATTGACTGTCAATCAGTGTTGCTTCCTAAGTAGACAGTTTAATTTCACAGATGTTTGATTTACTTGGATTTATAATATGTTGTTAAAGTGTTCCCTTTATTTTTTTTTTCAGCAGTGTATTTTAAAATACAGGAATGTACAAGCATATTTACAGATAGTCCTTAATTTCCCATTGTAATTGAGCCAGGAATTACGGTCATGTTATGCCGGTCATTAAGTGGATCATCCCGTAACTGTACCCGATTTCAGGACTTTTGTTGTAAAACAAACACCATAGTGATTAAGTGAAGACATTCTTCAGAACGGGCTTTTTTTGCAGAAAACTGGAAGCAAAAAGCAGTTTCAGAAGGAAAAAAAGGCATAAATTGTGGTAATGCCACTGTGGGACATCACAAAACCACAAATGCTGCAATGCCAGTTGCCCAGATGTGATTATATGACCAGGGTGGGTGGGGGGATGGGGGGAAGAAACGGACCATGGCTCTTCAAAACCAGATGTTAAGAATCTTTCTTTGGCATCAAGTGTAACTTTAAACTTTACTACCTGTGCCCATAACCCATTTTCTTGTATTGGAACCATTTAAAACATTATGCTGGCTTCTATGAAGAAATATTTTGACCAACTGCTGTATCCAAAGGCTTACTGGACTCATGTGGGCACTTGGGAAAAAGAGTCTCCCCTAGATGACAGGAAGAAAGATATTAGAGAGCATGCTAGTTATTTAGGCATTTACCAGCTGTGCAGAAGCCATGGGAAGCAGGTGGTCCCTCAAGTATCCTGGCCTTATGCCACACAGGCCCAACTCCTTTTCTAATATTGCTCCTATCAAAGGATCTGTGATACTGGGAAGATCGGAATCTCAGATATTTACAAAATATGGGACAGTAAATTTGGCTTCTCTGAACATGGACCTCTCCTGCTCTTCGAGGATATATATACAGTTGTACCTCTACTTAAGAACTTAATTCGTTCTGTGACCAGTTCTTAAGTAGAAACGTTTGTAAGTAGAAGCAATTTTTCCCATAGAGGAGGAGGACAGTTGCTGCCCAGAGCGAAGGGAGTGTTTCCTCTGGGCGCTGGCAGAGGTTATTCCCTCTCCAAGTGCCCAGAGAAAGGAAAACGCTCCATTCACTCTGGACTGCCAAAGCCTCCTTAAGCGCCACTGAAAGGCTCCTCTGGCAGCCCAGAAAAGTCCGAGATGGTCGAGATTAAAGGGGGAATGGCAGGAAATTGGCCAGGGCTTCGTGCCGCTCTCAAATTTCCTGGGAAATTTATCCAGGCTCAGGTTCTTAAGTAGAAAATGGTTAAGAAGAGGCAAAAAAATCTTGAACACCCTGTTCTTATCTAGAAAAGATCTTAAGTAGAGCCGTTCTAAGTAGTGGTACCACTGTATTCAATATATTCTTCAAGGTGCCCTATTATTAAACCTCTTGGTGGTCCTAAGTGTAGTAAAATAAGTTTAATAAGGCTAGATTCCAACAATATGCAAATTTGTAATGTGGCTTGATTTATGACGTAACACACACACACACACACTGTATATTTATCTATCATACTTTACACAAGAAACCATGATAAAACACGTCATTGCTTAGTGTCAGAAGCCAGGTCTTATCTCATATTCTATTTTAGTAATTCATCTTTTATTCTGTTTATTTAATAACTGCAGTTATACTACTTTAGAGGAAATATTCAAATTTGGCTAAGTGTCTTGAGAAACAAGCAAGAAAAATAGAAAAACAGCAAAGGCAAAACATAGAAAATAAGGAATAAACAATAACAACATTGTTGAATATCTTTCCATTAAAGATATTGAAATGGAGGAGTTACAAGCAATGCTTTAATGAAAAAGTGACCTTTGGAAAATCAAAGGAATGATTTGTTATTTTAGAATGAAATGGTTCCTTCACCTCATTCAATGTTTTCCCCATAAAACACTTTAATACAGGTAGTCCTCGATTTACAAGTGTTTGTTTAGCGTTCAGTGTTTGTTGGAAGTTACAATAGCACTGAAAAAAATGACTCAGTCTTCCATCCTTCCGAAGTCGTTAAATGAGGACCCAGAGTGTTAGAGGCAATAGGCTGACTCTTTAAGCTGCTTAGAGAGCTGTAAAATGGTATATAAGTGCTATTGCTATTCACTAAACAATGGCAAAAAGGTCATAAAATGGGCCAAAGCTCAAAGTCTCACTCAGCAAAAGAAATTTGGGGTTGAATTTTGGTCGTAAGTCAAGGATTACTTGCACATATAGCTGAACCTGAACTTAAAACAACAGAATTTTAGTCATAAAGTAGGCACAATCAACCACATTCCAGGCACAACCTTTCTCAGAACACCTCAACGAAACCACTATTTCTTGCTGAAGATGAATATGACATTCATTGTTCCTTGTTTTGGTAGAAGCCTACTTAGTTCTATTCATTATATCATGTGTTTTAAGGGGGGGGGGGGGGAACCCTCAACATATTTTACTGTTTTGTGCCCTAAATCCTATCAAGTTCCATAATATAACCATATATCCGTAAGCCAAATAATAAAAAGAATCACAACTTAATATGCTAGAATTTCAGTAATTTTAGGGCTGTTATTCAGTTACCTGAAATACAATACAGTACACATGTAAATGGATACAAAGTCAAGTAAAGTTTGGAAGAAAGTAGAAGTGTATTCCAGATTACTAATTTAAGTACTCAGTTTAGTACAACTGGATACCATATATTTAACTCAAGAGTAGCCAATCGAACACTCTTAGCTTAAATAAATGCAATAAATAAATGCAATTAACAGCTCTCTTGAGACTAAGGTGGTTTGCTACCCTTCATTCACTCTCTGTCTCCTTTCAAATGTATTTCTGAAGCCAATTTTTTAAAAAAATAAAAAATCCAATGTTTCTTTAGTTGAGAAAGCAATATTTTTCCCATGAATCATTTTGTTTGTAAAATGGTGGGGAAAGGAAGAGAAAGAGTTTGGGAGGGGGAGATTATACTACTATGTATCATAACCAGGAGGAAGTTAGTTTTCACTTTACTGACACCCTTTAAC
The DNA here is from genome assembly GCF_031021105.1 of Erythrolamprus reginae. Classification (NCBI taxonomy): domain Eukaryota; kingdom Metazoa; phylum Chordata; class Lepidosauria; order Squamata; family Dipsadidae; genus Erythrolamprus; species Erythrolamprus reginae. The sequence goes on from NC_091950.1 coordinate 127,162,781, forward strand.
CACCTTTTTTTGAGGGTGGTGGTGGTTTGAGAACAGCTCTCATTGCTTCTTTCTTTCTTTCTTTCTTTCTTTCTTTCTTTCTTTCTTTCCTCCCTTCTCTTTCTCTCTCTTCTTCCAAATATGTTTCTGAAGCCAAGTCCCAAAAAATAAATAAATCTAATGTTTCTTTAGTTGAGAAAGCAATCTTTTTTCCATGAATCATTTTGTTTGTAAAATGATGGGGAAAGGAAGAAAAAATAGTTGGGAGGAAGGGGGAATATACATTATACCATAACCAGGAGGAAGTTAGTTTTCACTTCACTGACACCTCTGAGCCACCTTTGGGGGGGGGGGGGTGTTGAAAACAGCTTTCTTTCTTTCTTCTGTCTGTCTTTCCTCTCTCTTTTTTCTCTCTCTCTCTCTCTTTCTGGATCCGAGGGGAAAATGGTGTAGGGACTCCTGCTTGAGGGGGGTGGACTAGATGTCCTACAAGGTCCCTTCCAACTCTGTCATTCTGTATAACTCTGGGGTTTTAAAAAAAAGATCTTCCGGCTATTATTTTTCGCCGACCTCTCGCCAAACAGGCTTGCCAAAGCTGAAGCGAGCAAGGAGGATATGCTTGGCGATCTGGGTCTGCGATCCTGCTGCATAACCTGGACGGATGCTTCCTGCCACAGTGAGACAGGAGAGAAGGACGGCGAATTCCTCCTTTTTCAAATAGTCCGGGAACCAGGGCTGGCTGGCTTACTCGAGGCGGAAACGTCCAGCAGAGGAAGAGTTGGGCAAACAGCTGGCGCCCACGTCAATCCCAGCCCCACCGCGTCCTCCCCTCCTTCCTTTCCTCCTTTCCAAACCCCCTCCTCTCCTTCTCACCGACATGGCGCTGGTGCCCTGCTGCTCCGAGGCCTTCATGAGGACTTCGCGGAAATCCATGGCGGGCTCCTCCGACGGTTCTTTCCCTCAGCGAAGGCGCTCGGGCGGCGAGGAGCGCCCCTCCGCTCTCCTCTCGTGTCTGTGCGTGTCTCGCTCGCTTCAGGCTCGCTCCTCGCCCAGCTGACGAAAAAAAGTTGCTCGCGACGCCCCTCCCCCACCCTCACTTCCGGCCGGCGGTCTGCCTCTTTGCCTTCTCTCTTTTTTTAAATACCGCCACGGAGTTTTTCGACCGAGTTGGTGTGGGTTTTTTTTTAATTTATATTTTTTTGTTTAGACCAACGTCACTTCCGTCACTCGCGCCATAAGCGGGCACGCACGCACGCACGCGCCCTCCCCTTCCCGAATTATAATTGATTAAAAAAAAAAGATGTACGCTTGTACGTCACATAATCGGACTCCCCCCGCCTGCGCCCCCAAAGACGGTCGGATCAGAAGGTTCCACGTGTAATGTGCGGGGGGGGGGGAGGGTGTTGAGAGGCACACCGAGGGCTCGATTCGTTCTGTTCGTTCCACTCTTGGAATAGTGCGGAGGGGCGGGCTGTTGCTTTATATACGGGTGGTTGGTTGCTTTTTTTTGCTGTGGCCTTTTCTGGACTCGGAAGCTAAGCAGCGTTGGGCCGGGTTGGGGTTTAGGGCTGATTCTACGCTAGCTGGGCTGGCCATCACGATCCATCCATGAAGGGGGGGGGGGGATATTCGTTACCTGACTGTGATTTCTTCCCCAAGCCCCCAAAGCTTTAACTTGAAGTTAACTTGACAACTTGAAGACTTGTGGACTTCAATTCCCAGAATTCTCCAGTTAGTTGAAGACTTACTATGCTGACTGGGGAATTCTGGGAGTTGAAGTCCACACATCTTCAAGCAGCCAAGTTTGAAGACCTACAGTATGCCTTGGACCAGGGTTTCCCAACCTTGGCAACCTGAAGATATCTGTACTTCAACTCCCAGAATTCCTCATCCAGCGAATTCTGGGAGTTGAAGTCCAAATATCTTCAAGTTGCCAAGGTTGGGAAACACTGCCTTAGGCCAATGATGGTGAACCTTTTTTGGCTTAGGTGCACACCAGTGATAGTATGCGTGTGCATGCTCACATCCATAATGCAAAGCCCTCTTCACCATCACACCAAACTGGAACTCTTCAAACATCTTGATAAGAGTGATTTACCTTATTTTTATTTGTAACATGCTCCAAATTGTGGAATTCACAAATTGTGGAATTCAAAAATTTTCACATTTTTGTTTCCATGTAAAAGTTTTGCTAATGTATTGGTACCTAAATAGGCAGTAACAGATTTTCTGGCCTGCCTAGTTTGCGCTTAAAGTATAACACTGTATGTTATTTAGTCTAACTTTGGGGCTTTCTATTCTCTGATACAGTTATTAAGGAGAGATTGAAAACCTTATTTCTTTGTTTTGGTATTGTGGTAGGAATGGCTAAGTAGTTCATTACAACAAATGTTGTATAGCCATTATGTTATTTTAATAAAACTTAGTCTGAGTACTGTATGTTATTCAGCCTTAGATAAAATTTCTTTCAATCACTGTCTTATTTTTCCTAAGTAATCCCTTGCTTTGTGGCACTCCCACCACATATGATAATATGTTCCAAGAGTCTTTTTACATTTCCAACACTTTCCTGATACTGTATATTCTGATTCATTCTGGCCAGCCTTGTTGGGGGGAGATGTCACCTACAAAACATTTTATAGAGATTCTCTTTATATGAAGTAGCCAAAGTTAACTTTCTGTTCCTGTGCCATAAATCTTGCCAATTATCTAAATTAATGTTAAGTCTGAAATTAATTAATTGAATTAATTAATTTTTGCTTCATACAAAAAAGTTGGCCCTATAGGAAAATTAGAGAAAAAATTAGAGAAAATTAGAGAAAAAAATCAGGCTCCAACTTAGGATGTTTTTAACTTTAATGAGAAAGAAAGAGTTATAAAAATAATGAGATTGGAGTTGCCAATACTGTTACTGGTACTAGTACCATAACTTCTCAGCAGCTTACCATCAGTATTTGACTAAGTAGGTGTTCCATTTCATTGACTCTGATGTAACCTTTGTTGAAAACATTTTTGATACTATGTATGAATGGTATACAGTAGAATGAAAAAAGATGCAAATCTTCTGAATGAGATCTAGATCTTTTACAGATTTAAAATATTGCTGTAGAAAAATTCCATATACATGGTACCCAGTGTGCTGACCCATCTACCCCACTACATGTGCCTTTTCAAGATACACACCCAGATAGGTCCTCAGAAAGCACCCCTATTGTACAGGTCCAGATTCCAAGCTTAGTACAGCAACAGTCACTGGGTAACTAAGTCCAATAGACACACACGAAGTCCAGGAAAGCAGCCCAGGAATCCAACAGCCCAGGATCACGGCGTAGACTTGGCACATTGTTCCAACAGCACTAAAGTTCTCAGGGCAGGGGCACGGCAGCACTTCATGAGAGGAAAGTTTGCCTCCTTGTGAGTAGTCTAGCTCAGTGTTTCCCAACCTTGGCAACTTGAAGATATTTGGACTTCAACTCCCAGAATTCCTCAGCCAGCAAATGCTGGCTGAGGAATTCTGGGAGTTGCAGTCCAAATATCTTCAAGTAGCCAAGGTTGGGAAACACTGGTCTAGCTCAGTGTTTTTCAACCAGTGTGCCGGGGCACACTAGTGTGCCGCGAGACATGGTCAGGTGTGCCGCGAAGCTCAGAGAGAAAAAAAGCAAGAGAGAGAAAAAAAGAGAGAAAGAAAGCAAGAGAGAGAGAAAGCAAGAGAGAGAAAGAAAGCAAGAGAGAAAGAGCGCGAGAGAGCTAGAAAGAGAACAAGAGAGAGAAAACAAGAGAGAGAAAGAGAGGGAGGAAAGTAGAGAGAGAGAGAAAGACATAGAGGGAGGGAGGGAGGGAGAAAGAGCAAAAAAGAGAGGAAGGAAGGAAGAGAAAGAAAGGGATGGAGAGAGAGAGAAAGAAAGAGGAAGGAAGGGAGAGAAAGAGGGAGGGAGAAAGAAATAGAGTGAAGGGGAGGAAGAGAGAGAGAGAGAATTTTTTTGTCCAAACTTTTTTTAGCTGCCCCCCCCCTGCTCAATGTGCCCCAGGGTTTCGTAAATGTAAAAAATGTGCCGCGGCTCAAAAAAGGTTGAAAATCACTGGTCTAGCTGACCGGCATTGTACCTGTCTCCTCTTTGTTCCACATATGTCCTTGGATCCAGAGGCAGTGTGGAGTCCACCCCCATCTCATTGCTAAAGGAGGTAGCTGCTCCTGGTCCTAATTTGGAGCCTCCTTCAGCCTCCCTCAGCCTTGTGGCTCCTCCAATTGACCCAGTTGAGTCTAATCCAGAAGGTTAGCTTTCTCTGAGCCTCACTCCTGACCAATACTTGGTTCCACATTTGACTTCACTCAAACTCACCTTCTTCCTAACTCACATCTGGAGAGGGGTCCAGGGGAGGATCCATGACATTCTGTGCCTGTGAAACAAATGCCAAGGAGATCTCCAAATTCCTTTCCAGCCCTACGAATCTATACAACTAACTAGTTTAAAAAGCAAACAAGCTAAATGTTCATTTAAGCACGTGGATGCTCTCTTTCTTTCAAAACTTCCACAACATGCTGCTATCTTTATTATAGATACAAATCAATAGATTTCGGATGTACGTTTTTAGTGGCAAGTAATTTTTTCTCAATCATTTGAGACAATGTCGTTTGGTGGGACCCAGGGAAAGAGCCTTCTCTGTGGCGGCCTCGACCCTCTGGAACCAACTCCCCCCAGATATCAGAGTTGCCCCCACCCTCCTCGCCTTTCGTAAGCTTCTTAAAACCCACCTCTGTCATCAGGCATGGGGAAATTGAGATATTCCCTTCCCCCTAGGCTTATAAAATTTATGCATGGTATGTCTGTATGTATGATTGGTTCCTTAAATTGGGGTTTTTAAAATTACTTTTAATATTAGATTTGTTTATACTGTATTGTCTTTTTACTGTTGTTAGCCACCCCGAGTCTGCGGAGAGGGGCGTCATACAAATCTAATAAATAAATAAATAAATAAATTTATCTTCATCTAAAAGATGTTTTTGTTTACAGGAGTACAATATCGACTGCCAGTTGTTTTACTTTTATGAAAACCAAAATATGACTGTAATAACTGGTGAATCACTAGATGTCACTCTTTCCTCTTAGTCCTGATCTGCGGCACTAAATATCAGCAAACTGTACATGTTCTGTCTCTTTATCCCAGTGATTTTCAACCTTTTTTGAGCCTCGGCACATTTTTTACATTTACAAAACCATGGGGCACATTGGGGGGGGGCAACTAAAAAAAGTTTGGACAAACAAATTCTCTATCTTCCTCCCTTTCGCTCTATTTCTCTCTCCCTCTTTCTCTCCCTCTTTTTTCTCTCTCTCCATCCCTTTCTTTCTCTCTTCCTTGTTTCCTCTTTTTTGCTCTTTTTCTCTCCCTCCCTATTTCCCTCTATGTCTTTCTCTTTCTCTCTCTTGCTTTCTTTCTTTCTCTCTCTTGCTCTCTCTTGCTTTCTTTCTCTCTTGTTCTCTTTCTCTCTCTCTTGCTTTCTTTCTTTCTCTCTCTCTTGCTTTCTTTCTCTCTCTCTTGCTCTTTCTTTTTCTTTCTCTTGTTTTCTTTCTCTCTCTGAGCTTCGCGGCACACCTGACCATGTCTCGCGGCACACTAGTGTGCCACGGCACACTGGTTGAAAAACACTGCTTTATCCCATTGTGGTCTTTCTTTTTCAGAAAAATAAATACAGTACTATGAAATCCTAGGCTATTGCTGCCTTGCCAAATGTGAATCTAAATAACACTAAGCTTAAGATTTGCTGCATCAAAATACAGATACTCCTTGATTTACAGTCATTCATTTAATGATCATCTGAAGCTACAAAAGCATTGAAAAAAGAGCAATGACTATCACAGCAGTTCCCAGAGTCACCTGATCAAAATTAAGGTGCTTGACAAGTCCATCTGTACTGCAATAGTTCAGGATGAGTTATACAGGAAGTCCTCAACTTATGACCACAATTGAGCCCAACATTTCTGTTACTAAGAGAAACATTTGTTGTAGAGATAGAGGCCATGTGGATGTTGTGTACACCAAACTCCCTATCTGTAATAGGCCTGTCATGCCTACATGATCTCATCTAGTTCACGTAGCAAAAATGATAATCCCTGGCTGGTATGTGATCTCATCTAGGTTGTATCAACAGGATGATCTTAAGGATTTGTGGGGAGAATTCACCAATGAAAATGCTGTTGCTGTTTTCTACCTTTTGCTGCTTGGAAAAATGTATAAAAATCAATAAACACTGTGAAGGCAGTCCAACATCTTAGCATCCTGCAATGACTCCATCAATTTGTTAGGATACAAAATTTTGAATAAATATCACCATACTGTATAAGACATGTTTCTATATTAGATTTGTATAATTCATAAATTTGATTTAATGTGGATAAGGATTCAGATAATTATTGATATTGTTGGAATGTTACAAAATTTATTATTATCTTTAAAGGTTCTATATAAGATTATATAAATGAAAAGGGAATTTTTATTATGGAGATTTTAGAACGTTATTAAGCAATGAATGTAGTGTAGAGATAAATCTAGTTTTTTAAATAAAGAAAACAAAGTTGGAAAGAAGATACAAAATGGAGAAAGGTATTAGAAATTTAGAGCATTTAGAAATGGCAGAATAAAATTTTTAAAAATTCAAGTAACATTAATAATTATCTGAATCCTTATCCACATTAAATCAAATTTATGAATTATACAAATCTTATATAGAAACATGTCTTACAGAGTATCTTATCTTTTTCATCAAAACTTGATTCAAATCAGCATGTAAATTATATAATCTTATATAAGGACCTTTTAAAATAATAATTATGCAAATCTTATAATATTCCAATAACATCTATAATTGTCTAAATCTTTTTCAACATTTAATCAAATTTATAAACTTATGCAAATCTCATAATCAAACAAATCTTATAAAAAGCATCAAAATTTAATTCAAACCAACATGTAGCTTATAAAAAGTCTCTTAATGAAATAATGTTTATTAATTGTACATACTTATACATAATTATTATTAACATGATTAGATATAGCACAATAATTCTAAAGAAAAAAACTTATAACATTCACTATCAATCATCCATGCTCTTTTGTCTCTCACAAATTTGTCATCTTATACCTTTTCCCTTTCCAACTCCTCTTAATTTTTTCTTTTTCTTTCTTTCGTTTTTGTACCAATTTTTTTTCTAAATTCCTTTCCTTCCTTTTATATATGTTATTTTCATAAGTCTGCTCCCAATTCCTCCTAATCTCTTCCCCTTATTTTCCCTTTTATTTTTAAATTGTTTCCTCTGACACCCATATTCCCTTTTGCTCTCTTCACATCACGGTGAATTCCATCAATCTGTTTATTTTTTAAATTCTCTTTTCATTTTTCACATCACTATAAATCCCAATATAATCATCAAATTGTTTGTCATTTTCAATTCTCTTTTCTTTTTTTAATCACTGTAGATCCCAGTGTAGTCATCAAACTGTTCTGTCTTTTTTGTTCACTTTTCATCTGTAGGGTCTCTTTGATTTTCATTTCCCTTTATTGTATATTCTAAAGATTCTTTATAGTCCAATTTCATTTCTACTTGCTTTTCACCGCTGGTTTCTAAAAGGCAAATTTTTATATCTTCATAAAAGTTTTTAAACATCTCAATCAATTCTTCATAGATACACGCCTCCATGTTGTCAAGTTCACAATTCATAAAGTAAGCTTAAATCCATATAATCCCTTTGTATCTTTGTCCACTCCAATCCAAAATTCTCTTATCTTCTTTTATCAAAACAGTACAGCATAAAGTTTTTTCAATCATCTATTTATCTCAGGGGCAAGGTCAATTTGCAGCTGTCCAAACCCAAAAACTTTCCACAATCTATTGCAATACATTTTCTTTTTAACCAGCAGATGGCAATGGTACTCCCCAAAATAACACTTTAATAAAAAAAAAAAAAACTACGGTATGTATTTTAACTCCACTTGTGACTTATAAAATATTTTTCCAAACTTTTGTTTGTGTCTTGTGTTTTTTTAACTTGAAAAACTCAAAATAAAATCATTTTTTAAAAAATATCAGAGGATCTTTTATTTTGGGGAAAACAGGGTATTTCATTTCCTTGATTGGAGATTTACGTGTTTGGACTTCTATTTATTCATATATTCTGGGTAAACATAAAATTAAGGTTCATAGCATCAGCAATCTAACAAATTTCTGCTTTTGAGCATTTCTTGAGCTAAGTCTTTCATGCAAAGTTTTTATGTGGAAAAGAAAAAGAAATGATCTACCTATCTTTGACCTTCCTAATTGTAAGACCACTGATGCTCATCATTTATCAGCTTTTGAAAATGGTTGAATCAAAATGGTATCGCAGGCCTTGTGCCACAAGTAAACAATTGCCATAAAATTTGCTTCCCTCTTAAATTAGGGCACAGCAATAGTCTTTACAGGTAGTCCTCACTTAATGACTGTTCACTTAGCAATCATTCAAAGTTAGGATAGACTGCCACCCCCAAAAGTACTTATGACCCAGATTAAAAATCCCCATGCCTGCCCCTCCCTACATTCACTTGATTGCATTTTGAGTGCTGAGCAATTCACCTGCACTTATAGCTATTTGCAGTGTCCCACAATTATGAGACTACAATTTACAAATTTCTTTTGGTTAGGATCTGCCGACATACACACACACACACACGGAAAATTAAGTCATTCACAGTGGTGCATAAGCGCACCACTGTGTCTACCGTCCCTGTTCTACTGTCCTATTATCCTCTTTTATTGTTATTTTTCACTTATGTTTATACTAACTTCTACTGTCCTATGCACGTTTGACAAACAAATAATAAATAAATAAATGATCCACTTAACAACTAGTACTATCAACAACTATAATACTGGATTTAATTATAACCATAAGTTAGGGCGTACCTATATTTATAGTATACAGTATAGAGAATGTTAAAGAATTGGGGATTGCCCTCCTTTCTAAAAGGTGTTGTTTTATGAGTTTTTGTACACTTGTTACCAGTAAAGGGGAGCAATAGCTTAGTTTTCAGCAATTTGACATGTCAAAAATTACCTTGCCCAAAGAAGACTCACCGCAGAGCAGGTTTCAGTTAGAGCTTACTGAAAAAATATGTTTTGGCTGTGTGTATTTGTTATTTATGTGCAGAGACACCGTTTTTTAAACCCATGAAGCTATGGGATTCTCCCATTGCTGAAAACTTTCAGTGTTGATTGAAAGATATTTTAACTGGGCTATTTGTTAGGGAAGAAATGTATGAACAAATCATCCTTGTGAAAATGCATGAACGTGAGAAAAAAAAGTGGCTGCAGGCAAAATCCATAGTTTTAAAAGCTGGGAATACTATTGTTTTTTTTGTCACAGTAGATAACTATGTTACTGCTTCAGTCAATAATGTACTGGAAAGTTACAGCTGAGCTGTTTTAAAACATTCCAAAGAGGAGTCATTATGAGTCCAGTAGAGAAATTCTGGAACAGCTTTTGTTCTTCTATGTGTTAGTCCTGTGTTCCTAAATTGACTACAGTAGCTGGGCATTGGATGTATCAAATAAGAAGTTTCTTGTCTCTTTTAGTGATGCAAATGATGACTCTCATAGGCCTGGAAGGTGGTGGACTGTATATTCACTGCTGGAAGTCTCACATATAATGCAATATACTAAATGCACTAGCATCTTGTAAAATTGTGGTTAGAATGAATATGATTGTTTGGTTTTAAATAATTTGGGATTTTAGTATTTGTTTTATGTTTGGGTTTTCCTCTGCTGTATTTTGTATTTTATCCCTATTTTTGTAAGCCGCCCCAAGTCAATGGAGAAGGAGGGCATAGAAATCCAAACAAACAAACAAATAGGAGAAGTGCAGGATATGCTACAACTCAGTTTTTACAGTACTTGTGATTTTTTTGGAGATGCTGAGCCAAAATGTACAACATAAGTGTTGGTTATGACCTATAAATCCTTTCATGGCATTGGACCAGAATACCTTCGGGACCGCCTTCTGCCGCACAAAACCCAACGACCAATTAGGTCCCACAGAGTTTCCGGGTCCCGTCAACAAAACAATGCTGTCTGGTGGGACCCAGGGGAAGAGCCTTCTCTGTGGTGGCCCTGACCCTCTGGAATCAACTCCCCACGGAGATTAGGACCGCCCCCACCCTCCTTGCCTTTTGCAAACTCCTAAAAACCCACCTTTGCTGCCAGGCATGGGGAAATTGATTCCTCGTTTTATGTATGGTTTTGTTTGGATTTTATGAGTGTTTCTTAATCAAGGTTTTTTTTAACTGTCTTATTGTTTTAATCATTGGATTTGTGTTTTGTATTCTTGCTGTGAGCCGCTCCGAGTCTTTGGAGAGGGGCGGCATACAAATCTAATTAATAATAATAATAATAATAATAATAATAATAATAATAACAACAACAACAACAACAACAACAACATTTCTAACTTCCCTTATCCCTGCAAGTCAGAAACATGATATTCTCAAGCATCTGTGTGCTTTAATTCCTCTACCACTTTATGTTTTGTAAAATAATAGAGGGTTTAGACATACTATAATAGTGTTAATGGTATGAGGTTGTTATGGTTTTTGATAATGGTTCGCAGTTGGTACCATTATCAGGTAGGTGAGTTATTTTTGATGGATCTGTGGTGCACAACAGACCGCAGTTTAGTTTTTGAGATGCTTCAGCTAAAGCATGGACATTTTCCTATTTGCAGGAATTATCCCATGGTGTTTTGCTTCTGCCTGCTGATCTTAAGGGCAACATCAGCTCAGCATTTGTATATGTTGAGTTATGAAATATTTTTATTCTGTATCTGTAGTTGTTCTCCGAGTGACTGTAAGGACAAAGATAAAAGCTGAAGAATGCAGACTATCACATTCAAATGGCACCATTTGGAATATATAAATAAATCAACACTTATCTTTCACGAATGCATAGCTAGTACTAATAGACAAGGCCATTTATTGCTTTTTTCCCTGAGAAAGGAACTGAAAACTTCAAGGTCCTAGTCTGTTATAGGAGTCCTTCACTGTAGCAGCTCTGAAGCTGAGTACAACATGTACTGTAAGAAAAATGCCAAAGATAACGGTTGATGGGGCAGGACTTTTGTGTTCCATTATTGTTCAGCCAAGTAATGTTCTCAAGTAGTACAAGGATGACAATGGGAAAAACAGTGGCAGGTCTACTATAAATTATTTTGCAAACCTTGCTGGGTGAAAATTCAGTGGTGGTGCAGAAGTATCCTTGGAAGAATAGAATTTTCCCTCCTGAAGCAGAACAGATCGCATAATCTCCCTGCTCGTGGGAAAATCAGATGAAAATTCTTGATTAAAACTGCCTTTTGTCCCAAGCGTTTTAACTGCATCTGCGACAGTCATGAAAACCTCAAAATACAGAGTGCAAGACAAAATATTAGATTAGATTAGATTTATTGGATTTATATGCCGCCCCTCTCCGCAGACTCAGGGCGGCTCACAACAATGGTGAAGAACAGTACATAGTAACAAATCTTATATTTAAAAATCTAAATTACAGTTTTAGATTTAAAAGTCCAAAAAAGAAACCCCAATATATAAAAAACAACACACAATCGAATCATACACAAAACTACATGGGCAAAGGGGAGATGTTTCAATTCCCCCATGCCTGACAGCAGAGGTGGGTTTTAAGAAGTTTACGAAAGGCAAGGAGGGTGGGGGCAATCCTAATCTCTGGGGGGAGCTGGTTCCAGAGGGTCGGAGCCACCACAGAGAAGGCTCTTCCCTCGGGTCCCGCCAGACGACATTGTTTAGTCAATGGGACCCGTAGAAGGCCAACTCTGTGGGACCTAACCGGTCGCTGGGATTCGTTTTGCAAAGTGTCCATTCCATAGCCATAGTTTTGTAGTGCAGTTGTCTAACTAGCATCTTCTGCTTTTCTTCCCCACCCCACTAAACATTAATTTAGAATCAGGAGCTAGCGATGCTTTAAAAATTTGACACCCACTTCCCATCATTATTATATATATCTACATAGGGAGAAGTGACTCTTTCCTTAGGGCAGCATTAACCAAAGGATACTTTTGTCCACTCCTCAAAGTTCTAGCCATCCCAGCACCCCCCATAATTATTTGAGTGAGATCTGGGTGCTTAGCAACCCGCTCCTATTTACAAAAGTTGCAGCATCCCAATGTCAGATTACCATGATTTGCAACCTTCCCTGCTTGCTTCCCACAAGTGAAATCAATGGGGAAACTGGCAGAGAAGATTTGAAATTGCTTTGTTAAGTATCCCCAGCCTATGTAATCTCCTTGAGCCTCTGCTGAAAGGTTTTCAGTAGGTGCCTGGGCGATCCAACAAAGGAATCAGTGGTAGAAACATTACTTTTATCATGGTGGTTGTAGTACCCTAGGCCAGTGTTTCCCAACCTTGGCCACTTGGAAGATATTTGGACTTCAACTCCCAGAATTCCCCAGCCAGCTGGCTGGGGAATTCTGGGAGTTGAAGTCCAGATACCTTCAAGTGGCCAATGTTGGGAAACACTGCCCTAGGCAAATAAATTAGGGACACTTGTGGACTTCATAAAAAGAAAAATTGATCTTGGTCTTCTAAGTAGCTATTGATAGAACTGCACTATCCATCTTCTATGTGCATTTATTTATTTCGTCTTTTTATGTGTAACTCTGCCAGTAAGTGAAAGCAAGAACTAAAACACTGGGAGCAGAGAAGCATTGTATCCAATTTTTCTCCAGGCCTCTTATAGCATGGGACAGTTACCTCAAACTGGGCACAGTAAGAATCTTTTAAACTTCCATTCAGCTAAATTAGACGGCCCATTCATCCCTTACAATGAAGCATTTGTCTCTTGCAGTTGAACTATCAATGAAAGTTTATGGGAGAGGTTTAGTAAAAACATTAGCTAAAGCAAAGACAATGTGAAATCTAAATCTGAATCAGCGATACATCCAAAATATCCATAGATACACAGATTTATAGACATCAGAGAGCAAAACTGACAAAGGAGCTTTGTGTAAGATAAGAATTTATGCAACAAGTTCTTTTGAAAAGCTTTCTGTAGCCTTGGCCTGAATCTGCTTTAAGTTGGCTAAAAAATAGTATTATTCTCTTCTATTGTAAAGCGGAGAATTATACGGAAGTAATTAATATCAATTAAAACGAGTCCACAAATACATGAATTTAAATGAGAGATTCTAATACAAGAATGTGCATATTAGGAATTTTTCCTATCACCTACTATGTATATTATGTATAATTTTAACAATGTTGATTTTAATATTTTAAAACAGTTTTCTGCTTCCCTTTAACAACTTGAAATTTTTCAAGTCAATGAATACCTGCATTTATTATTGTTGGTATAATTTATTTATATTAACATCATGACTCCGATCCTGATAATATTCTAAAGGTTTTTCAAAACCTGGCTAACATAGTCCTGGGTGGGTGAGGTGGTTACAAACTTTTTTTCTTGCTCTACTTTATATGTTTCTCCCCCCCCCCCCCCGTTCTAGATATGTATAATCCAGTGAAGGGCTGTAAAATTTTTACTACCACATTGTGGGTATGCCTTATTTTGTGGGTGTGGCTTGCCAGCCATATGACCAGGTGTGAGTGGCTTGATGATCATGTGACCAGAGGTGGCTCAAAGGTCACGTGACTGGCTTAAAGGTGGCCAACTTGATGTCACTCACGTCAAGGTTTGGGTTAGGGTGCCTGGCCTCTCCCCGCCTCAGAGAAATACAATTTCCCTATCTATTTACTATTACTATTAAAAAAAGAAGCTGAGGTGGCGTAGTATGTAGAGTGCAGTACTGCAGGCCACTAAAGCTGACTGTAGATCTGAATGTCAGCGGTTCAAATCTCAAGGTTGACTCAGCCTTCCATCCTTCTGAAGTGGGTAAAATGAGGACCCGGATTGTGGGGGCAATATGCAGGCTCTGTTAAAAAGTGCTATTGCTAACATGTTGTAAGCTGCCCTGAGTCTCAGGAGAAGGGCAGCCTAAAAAAAATGAATAAATAAAATAAATAAATAAATATTGAACATCCAAAATAAACTATTTAATTCTATGTATATATGCCATATGTGTACCTGTATTACATACTGGTACACAAAAATATACATTATCTACATCTGACTTACCCAGTCTATATCTAAACATACACACATACAGTCTATATACACTTACCCAGTCTATATATAAACATACACACATAGACACACACGTATGCACAGCTCTTCTAAAATTATACACATTCAACGTCATTTACTATAATAGGAAAAACATACCCAGAGCCCAGAAGGGGGGGGAAAGGGGGGGAGGGAATCAAAATCTTTCTACCTGTTCTGCATATCTGACCAAACTTTTTCTACCAGTTCTGTGTACCTGACCGTACCTGTACGAGCCCGTCACTGGTATAATCTTTTTTTTTAAACTTTATTATGTCTTCTTTTTAAAAAGTTTAAGCTGTCCAGAGCTGTCTGGAATTGGACAGCCTCTAAGTCATGTAAGCAAAGTACATACATAAAGCCATTTGTAGATTTAGGGAAATCAGTGAGTCCCCAAAGGTGGTTTTTCAGGAGGCAACTGGACTTTCTTGTTTTTGTTGTTGTTTTTAAGAGATTTTGTTTTTCATCCAACTAGGATGCTGGGGAATGGGGGATTCCATGCCCCACCATACAGACATAGCTGAAGAAGCTTCTTGGATGAGAAGTGAAATGTTAAAAAAAAAAAAAAAACAAAGTCTTGCCTCCTGAAAAAGCACCTTTGGGACAACTTGGATGAATGAGAATCCCCATAGACAAATCTGTCAGCCTCGCTATGTTTCATCTTTACACTACGCTTCAGCTGTCATAAGTAACAGGGGGATTTTGCCATCTTGACAAAATCAGTGAAATTGTTATTATGAAGCGTTTACAGTCAGGATCAGACAGTGGACGAAACAGAGAAGAATAGGGTATACAGAGATTTTTTTAGAAATTCAATTTGTGCTGAAAGTTTGGTAGAGCTTTCAATTTGTGCTGAAATTCAATTTGTGCTGAAAGTTTGGTAGAACTCCGAGTCCTTAGAGAGGGGCAGCATACAAATATAATAAATCATTATCATTATCATTAAAAGATGGGAATTAAAGGAGTCAGCCAGAAATCAGAAATATTATTTATTTATTAATTATTTATTAATCCAATTTATAGGCCATCCAACTCCTTCCGGACTCTGGGCAGCATACAACATCTAAAAATAATATAAAAAGAAAGTATAAAGCCCATAAAATAAGTATTCATAGCTTTTTTGTGGCCGGATCTAGGTGGTACTGTATTGATCAATGGTCTGACAGAACCACGCCTGCCGATGGAAGGCCAGTAGGATGGGGGCAGTACGGACCTCAGAGGGCAGCTGGTTCCTGAGAACTGGTGCCACCACAGAGAAGGCCCTCCTCCACGGTCCCGCCCACTGGCACTGTCTAGCTGATGGGATCCAGAAAAGGCCAACCCTTAGGCCTAATCACTCGCTGGGAACTATGTGGCAGAAGGCAGTCCCAAAGAGAGTCTGGCCCTAAGACACAAAAATACCACAATCTAGAAAATAATTGTCAAGGTGGATTGCTTGGCTGGCTAAAAGCAAGGCACTATGTTATGCTGAGTGAGAATTACAGGATTTGAAGAATTCACCAAAGAAAGTTGTAGAGAGAGGGGAAGATGCTGGGAACACAGAGGAGAATAGAGAAACATTTATGAATGAGTTAACTGTTTTGGAAATATTAAGCCACAGTAGAATTCCAAAACAGGAGAGGCTGATCAATTATAAATAAGGGAATATTCAAGAATATAAATATTTGAATTTGGTAGTGCAAAAAGCTATTTATTTTATCATATAGATTTATAAAGGTGGCCCAAGTCTGCACAGAGTAAGTGGTGTGAAATTAAAACTGATATGCCTAAAAACAAACAAATAACATCATAGAGCAGATGGAACAAATATAACCAAGGCAAGCTACACACTAACGGGCAGAGCACCAATTTATCCTAAAGCTTGAAAAATATACCACGTTTGATTAAAAAGTCCAGAGTTCAGGTGGTCCAATCTCTGGAGAGGAAATATTATTCCAAAGGGAAGGTGCTATGACAATTTCAGTGGACTATTAGAATCCAGATTGTCAAATGCCCCTGAAAACAAGAGCAAAAAGTATCTCCCTAAAAAACAGCTTATTCACTCGTATATGGCATTGATTCCACTACCCAGTCCACCAAAGCAATTTTGAAGTTTATCTGCCCATCATGTTCATTCCTGCTGAACTTGAAAAACTGAGAAAAGAATGAGCCAATCAGCAGTTCCACTCAAGTTGACATATAGGAGTATACAAAAAAGGTCACTGCTACTGCTAATCCTGGAGAAATAAAAAGGCCCTTCACCCCCGCCCAAAACAAACAGGAAATAATAATGCTAATGCTTGCTTCCCATCCACATTTTCCGTATATAGTATGTGTGCTTGATTGTTTGCAAATAAGGATCTGAGCACCTGTACAGTAATAGGACGAAAGTGCCAGGCTACCCACCTACATCTCCTCTATTAAAAATATCACCAAGAACTGTACAGTTGACATGATATTGTGTCATTGATTTTATAATCCCGTGCCTCTGGCTGCAGCAGCAGAGGCTAAAGTGGGGGAAAGTTCTACACAAAATACACCGCTCAAAAAAATAAAGGGAACACTTAAACAACACAATATAACTCCAAGTAAATCAAACTTCTATGAGATCAAACTGTCCACTTAGGAAGCAACACTGACAATCAAT
The DNA here is from genome assembly GCF_031021105.1 of Erythrolamprus reginae. Classification (NCBI taxonomy): domain Eukaryota; kingdom Metazoa; phylum Chordata; class Lepidosauria; order Squamata; family Dipsadidae; genus Erythrolamprus; species Erythrolamprus reginae. The sequence continues at coordinate 127,179,584 of NC_091950.1, forward strand.
TTCACATGCTGTTGTGCACATTCCACTTTGTACAGAACAAAGTATTCAACGAGAATATTTCATTCATTCAGACCTAGGATGTGTTATTTGAGTGTTCCCTTTATTTTTTTGAGCTGTATATATTATTTTTAGGATGCAGGAAAAGGTCACATTTTCAGGTCGCTATGATTTACCAGACTAAAAATAAAAATCTAAAATTGTAAATACTGTATTTAAATATGTATCTAAAATAAATACTGTGTGGGAAGGGTTTATAAACACTTAAAACAATGAAAACTTACCAAACAATTACAATATAAATACTTAAATAAGTACTATCAGTCGATAAATTCCACATCGCGGATTTCACCTATCGCGGCCAGGTCTGGAACGTAACACCAGCGATAGGTGAGGGACTACTGTACTATCCCAAAACGGAATTTAGAAATACAGAAGTAAATTTGGTTGCCTGCCCAACAAAGTTTATGTGGGATTGCCAAGGTACAAAGTGGCTTTTGAATTTGTATAGTTCCAGTAGAAATGCCTTTTGTTAGGATATAAGGTTAGGTCAAGGGAAGGATTTCTTTGTGTGGAGATGATATCCATAGAATGAAATGAATTGTATGTAAATATAACACATACTTAATTCACAACAGCTCACATTGTTTAGCACCTGTCTTGATGTTTTCAGGTTTATCTAAGTAAGACAAAAATTAATTTTTGATCCAGATATTTACTATTTTAAATTATGCATCCTATATTTTACTCAAATTCATGGGTACCAGTGAAGAGGAAAGGCTCCTAACACTACACTAGCAAATAAGTTAATAGCTTTACAGATACTGCCTTTGCAAGTCACTGTGGGGAAAATAATGTGTAATCATTTTGCCACACCCAGATAATTGCTTTACTGTATCATCAGTAACATCAGAGTGTTCTGAATTGTGTTTCTAAACTAGGTTATGATTCTTGAATACTTCAACTCTATTTTTGAGATAGATGAATCTTGACTATCTTCTTTACTGATTTCACGTGAAATATGATTTTGGGTTTTATGGTGCTCAGCTTATTCGGAGCTAAGCTTATTCAGGATTTGGAATTGTCCTCCATGAATAATTGAACTACAGTTTTTATAATACCTAATCGGCAGAAAAGTAGGAAATTAGCTGTTCCAACATTTTACAATTCAGAATTTCTCTCCACATGTTGACATGATGGAAGTAGCTAAACTGGCCAAGTTTACAGTATTAACGGGCAGTGTGTTTGGAGCCAAGTTCCAGAATGATGCCACGGTTCTTGGTTACTATGGAGACTAATCTGTGAAAAGACATGAATACAAAATACAATGTTAAAGTGGGACCCCAAGCGTGAATTTCCTTACTCTTTTATCTCTCTTTCTTGCCCTTTTTTGTGTAAAGTAAAGTGGTGAGAGAGGAATGTCTCCTGGCTGTAACTGAGAAAACTCTACCCAGACTCCATTATATACATATAACAACTTGATGAAATTTCCTTGCTCCTACTACAACCAAACAACCAACAATAGCTTTTGATAGCAATGAAGACAAATTTGTCATAAAAACTATTAAGATAGCTCCATCTTAAGGAGATTAAAATACAATATGATACGATACAATAATAATAAAACTCCCTCCCTCCTTCACTTTCTCTCTCTCTCTCTTCCTCCCTCCTTCCATTCAATAATGTCCATTTCTCAGAGACTGCTGGACAAGTCCTTGCAGTTTTCTTGGCAAGGTTTTTCAGAAGAGTTTTGGCATTACTCTTCTCCTAGGGCTGAGAGAAAGTGACTAGCCCAAGGTCACCCAGCTAATTTTTGTACCTAAAGCATATCTGGAATTCAGTTTGCCAGTTTATAGCCTGATGCCTTGAACCACTACGCCAAACTGGCTCTCAAGGATTATATGGCTGTTGCTAAACTAGTTAATCATGATGTTCTTTTTCTTGCATCAATTATTATCAGGCAAAACAACCATGTAATCTTAGCCCATTTTAGAGGAGGTTCCTAGGGCGTTCCTTCCTGGTCTAAAGTGGTTGTGTACCCAAAATATGCTTAATGTTGATACTAGCTCACTCCATTTTATGGGTTTGTGCAATAAGCTAATTCAATCAATTGCATATATACAAAGCATTTTACTGAATGCTCATACAACTGAATATTGTGACTTGAACATAGGCTAAGCCAGTGTTTCCCAACCTTGGCTACTTGAAGATATTTGGACTTCAACTCCCAGAATCCCCCAGCCAGCGAATGCTGGCTGGGGAATTCTGGGAGTTGAAGTCCAAATATCTTCAAGTAGCCAAGGTTGGGAAACACTGGGCTAAGCAAACTGAAATATCAGTAGCTCACTCTGAAGAATTGCTGATGGTGCTACAAATGAAGGCCAATGGACAATTCTAAAGATTTGGAATGAAGTAGATAAATAATTATGCAACACACAAACTTACAGAGTTTGTTTTAGAAATTAAATCCTAATAGCTTCTTAGGAGCATAAAACAAAAGGCGCGCTTTAATTTACAAATAGTTCAAAGCGAATGAAGACAAGGAAGAACAAGGAATTCCCTTATCTTACTGATCCTCCAAGAGTTGCCAAAGTTCCTAGAAATTAGTCCTCGAAAAATCCAAGCCGAACAAAGCAAATCAAACTAGTCCCTGAGCAGGCTATGAACAGGCAGGTTTTCTCAAAACTGGCACCATAGAAGCCAACATTCAAGCTACGATACAAACCGGAAACATAGAGGTTAATATTCAGGAACTATGATATGTGCATAAGTGCATCATTGTGCCTACCGCCCCTGTCCTACTATTCTATTGTCTTCTATCATTACTTTTTATCATTGCTTATCTAATGTTTTATTTGTACAAATTACCATCCTATAATTGTTTGACAAATACATAAATAAAATAAATAAATTTCAAGATTCATGCTGCAAGATTCTGGAACTACAATGCAAGATTCATGAGTGGAATTGTTCCCTGCAATTAGCATGGTTAAGGTCTTAAGTAGTTAATTAACCTGCAGCTCTACTCTTGAGTAAACCTTGTTGGGTTAAACCCTTATGCAAGTCCAAGCACTGCTCCTCCTTATGACCCCCCAAAAAGCTCCCCTGAAAATTTCTGCCGTCTGGAGATAGGACATCTGGTGGGGTAACCTTAAAACTGCCCCCTAAATTTAATAAGGACAAGAAAATCTCTATGCCCCTTGTGTATGATGAGGTATTGCTCCTTTTGCATCATTGCCTTGCCCACATCAGCTTCTGCCTGACACAAGGTAAACTTCAGCCTTCATCTTTCAAAAGATTCTCACTCCCACTAATTCTACCACTGAGCAAGATGGGAGTTGTAGTCTAACACGCCTCTTCCTGTTTCCATCCACAATAAGAATAAAGGTCAAACTATAGTTTTCTATTGCTATATGGTACTGCCAGCTTTAATAGAAGGGGATCAGGGCCCTTTGTCTACGCCTATGAATTAGGAGCGAAGCCACTACTGAAGCCTGCATGTATTTGAATAAATGGAGATGTAAACATATTGGCCCAACCTAATATTTTATAGTAGGATTTCCTTTGCTGGTGACTGGTTGTCTTTGCGTAAGAGGCCCTATTTTAACAGCATCTCTCTGGGATGTCTCAATCATACATAATTAATAGGGAGGTTAACACACCCATTAAATATTTAGATAATACAGCTGATAGAAATGGTTACTGTAGCTCCAAATGAACACGGAGTTCTTTGGGCCTAGGGTTAACTCCCTTAATTCCCTAATTGTCTGGAGTAGTTAAGATTATGGCACTCGTAGCTTCCCAATGACACAGTTCAGACTTTAGCGCAAACAGAATCAATAATACAGATGAGCTCCCATATATCAGTTTGGCCCTCTAAATCAGAGGGGTGCAAACTGCCAGTGCTTGTGGGAAATCTGAAAGGGCAAAATGTGGCCTTAGATATTTTCAAATTTGTCCTCAAACCCCCTACCCAGGGGTGGGCAGCAGGCAGGAAGGGGTGGAATGCAGTTCCACTGGCGGAAATGAAGCTGTGTGTGCCCAGCTCCAGCTGACTATCCCCCCCTCCCATCCTCCTCCTCCTCCTCGGAAAGCAGCAGGGAGACCAGCACCAGCAGGAGTTGCAGGGGACCCTTTTCCTCCCGCCTCTTTTCTCAAGAGCTGATCGGCACCCATTCGCCTAGCTACCCAGACTGAGGCAGGGGGCGACCCAGGAAGGAGAGCGCGGGAAACGTGAAGCAAATTGTCACCCCAGAGAGCGACACTGGTGAGGTTGTAAGTCGAGGACTTAACAGTTCACTTGAAAGATGATGATTGTTCAAGCCACTCCCACCTGGTCACATGGCTGGCAAGCCACTCCTACCCAGTCACATGACCACCAAGCCACACCCACAAAATAAGCCACACCCACAGTATGGCAGTAAAAATTTGGGCTGCCCATTACTGCCCCTACCTATGATGAACTCTTCCACTCCCGACTTCAGATGCTACAGGGCTGTGCAAATGCTCCACCTGTCTCAGATTTGGTGGTGGTTTTCCATCTATTATCTTCAATAGCACTTCCTGCTTCTCTGTCCCAGTTCCTGTCCCATTAGCTCTGCCTGTTTTCTTTTTTTCTGTTCCACCCACTCCTTTCATCATGCCTGATTTTTACATTACCTCTCTTTTTTTGCTTCTTTCTTAACTTGATCGGGCTTCAGAGGCAGATTTATTTATTTATTTGTTTGTTTGTTTGTTTGTTTGTTTGTTTGTTTGTTTGTATGCCGCCCCTCTCCGTAGACTCGGGGCAGCTAACAACAATAATAAGACAATATAAACAAATCTAATATTTAAGTTAATTTAAAAACCCCAATTTAAGAAACCAATCATACATACAGATATACCATGCATAAATTTTATAAGCCTAGGGGGAAGGGAAAGTCATGGAATACCATGTTGGGTGCGTGCCCCCCTTCGTGAGTCAGACCCTGTACTATCTGGGTCAAGTCCATGGCTGTCATGGTGGCCATGAACTCCTGTGCTAGTCCAGAGGTTTCTCCGAGTGATGGCAGGTTAAAGTCCCCCAAGAGAACCGGTTGCTCCCGGTTCAGACCAGTTCTATAGAACTGGTAGTAGGAATTTCCCCCCTATTGGACAAACTGAGCCACTCAGAGTCCGTTGGAGTGAGTGGCATATAAATACAATAAATACAATAAATAAATATAATAAATAAATAAACTGGGTGCAATCGCTGGTTGGCCATGCCCCTGAAACCGCCTCTAATGGCGCCATAGATAGTGCCATTAATTTTTTTGTTTCTGTGCATGTGCAGAAGCTTGGGTTTTGGCACTGCACATGCGTGGGCACCCACACGATGCGGGAAGAAGCGAATCGGCAACGAGGTAAGTTAGAACTCACCCCTGTCTGGCTTGTATCTTTTTTCTTTCCTTTTCATTTCTATGTGAGTGCTCTAGCTCAGTGTTTCCCAACCTTGGCAACTTGAAGATATTTGGACTTCAACTCCCAGAATTCCCCAGCCAGCGAATGCTGGCTGGGGAATTCTGGGAGTTGAAGTCCAGATACCTTCAAGTTGCCAAGGTTGGGAAACATTGCTCTAGCTTGTTTCAGTTATCATGAAAATGTTTCTTGGGAGAGGAGGAGTGAGCAGGAAATATGTATTTCAGAGACACAGAGAGAAAATCATCCAGGGAGATTCAGTTCACTCTGGAGTCTAGTCCTTTCCTTTGCTGGATAGCAGAAATTACAGTACTTCATTTCTTTTATTGGTTGGTTGGATTTCAAACTGGAACCTGGAACCACTGTGGTTAGAGTGCAGTACTGTAGGCTACTTTTGCTACTCACCGGCTGCTAGGAGTTTGGCAGATCGAATCTCACCATGCTCAAGGTTGACTCAGCCTTCCATCCCTCAGAGGTGGGTAAAATGAGGACCCAGATTGTTGGGGCAATACGCTGATTCTGTAAACCACTTAGAGAGGGCTGCAAAGCACTGTGAAGCGGTATAATATTCTAAGTACTATTGCTATCCTGTTTGTAGTAGATCTGTGACTTTTTTTAGTGGCGGACTAGCTGACTAATAAAGAATGGGCAGACTAATAAAAAATAATAGTAATTGTAATGGAAGATTTGGCTATGCCAGTAGCAACTTTCTGGTTTTTTTCAGTACCTGAAGTTTGCAGCTTCATGATCATTGGGGAGAAGGGTGGGGAGCGCTAGAAATCATTGGCTGAAGGATGGACTAGTATTGCCTTGTCTCCTTTATGATGCTTCAAATGTAAATTCCTGGTTTCTGTATGTGTGCTGGAGGAAGAAAAAAAAGAATGCTATTTCCATGCTTTTCCTAAGAAAACTATACAGTGTTCCCTCGATTTTCGCGGGTTCAAACTTCGCAAATAGCCTATACCACGGTTTTTAAAAAAATATTAATTAAAAAATACTTCACGGGTTTTTTTTCTATACCACGGGTTTCCCTGCCTGATGATGTCATACGTCATTGCCAAACTTTCATCTGCCATTTGCTGATTGGCCGAAATCTCAGCCAATCAACGTTGTTATCGCAAAAAAAAAATGTTAATAAATAATAAATATCAGGATCACTAAGTGTCTTATTCAATGGTGAGTAAATGGTTGTTAAGGCAGTGGGAAATGGTAATTTAGGGATGTGTTAAGGGATGGTTTGTGATACTGCTCATGGGCAAAAATGGTGTATTTACTTCCGCATCTCTACTTCGCGGAAATTCAACTTTCGTGGGCAGTCTCGGAACGCATCCCCCGCGAAAAACGAGGGAACACTGTACATTTATATCCATGCAAATAATGCAAGGGCATCCTTACTTTCAATGTTTACCCTTTGGTTATCTGTTAAATTTCAGTTTATATCAGTAGACTCGGGGCGGCTCACAACATACAATAAAACAATTCATAACAAATCTAATAAGTTTAAAAAACATTTAAAAACCCATTATTAAACCAGACATCCACACAGACACGCCATACATAAATTATATAGGCCCGTGTATAAATTTATTTATAAATTTATTTATTTATACACAATTTATTTATACACTATGTATGTATGTATGTATGTATGTATGTATGTATGTATGTATGTATTTATTAAGGTTCTTCTGTTGCCTCCAATAAAGACTAACCTAGCTTTATGTTTTGTTTGTAGCGAGCCACAGCGGCAGTTAACCTTGCTCTTAAATCGGCAAAAGGGATCAAGGAAAGGACGATGGAAAACATTTAGAACCCCCCCCCCCCCAAAAAAACCACCCCACAATAATAATAGAAACTGGCCCACCGACGCAATTATATATGTTTATTGAGAAGAGGTCGACCTCATTTTTAGGGGGAGAGCAGTTCCCACATTTGATCAACTGCCCGCTCCCCTCACAATACGCAACTGGGATGGGTCTACTACTCACCAGCGAGTGCGAGCCCAGGAGGGGCGGGGCGGAGCCGTCTTCGCTGCAGGACCTCCCCCGGCCGCTCTCTTCCCTCTCTGCTCATTCGCTGCCAACGCGATGACGTCACGGCGTTCTTTAAAAAAGCCCAGAGAAAACAATCGGCATTGAGGGGAAAAAAATAGATGCCCTCCTGCTCTGATGATTAAAAAGCGGTAGTAGCTTGTGACCCGCAGTGGGAGCCGAGCTCCATAAAGCAAGCGCCAGAGAGAACTACATATAGAAGCCGCCTCGGCAAACATGGTGTCCCCGGTGACCGTGGTGAGTTCAATCAGTTGTTGTTGTTTTCTTTTTTTGGCACGAGTGAAAAAGAAAAAAAAAAGTCCGGACAAGATACTCCGATAGTAACTACCATCAGACGGAAAGGAGATGCGGTGTATTTGCAAGGCGATTTTATGATCGCCGCGGGAGCCTTTTGGATAGATAACAATAGATAAAGAGTCGCTATGCGGCAGCAAGGCTGCCTCCAGCATATACAGTATTTGCTGTTAAGTAGACTCCGGGGTTTCTCCTCCTAGTACGTTTTCAGCTTTCCTTCCTTCCTTCTTTCCCTCCTTCCTTCCTCTCTCTCTTTCTTTTATTTATTTCTCTCTCATTTCTTTCTTTCTTTCTTTCTTTCCTTCCTCTCTCTTTCTTTTATTTATTTCTCTCTCCTTCCTTTCTTTCTTTCCTTCCTCTCTCTTTCTTTTATTTATTTCTCCTTTCTTTCTTTCCTTCCTCTCTCTTTTATTTATTTCTCTCTCCTTTCTTTCTTCCTTTCTCTCTCTTTCTTTTATTTATTTCTCTCTCTCTTTCTTTCTTTTCTTCCTCTCTCTTTCTTTTATTTATTTGTCTCTCCTTCCTTCCTTCCTTCTCTCTTTTATTTATTTATCTCCTTTCTTTCTTTCTTTCTTTCTTTCCTTCCTCTCTTTCTTTTATTTATGTCTCTCCTTTCTTTCTTTTTTCCTTCCTTCCTTTCTCTCTCTCTCTTATTTATTTCTCTCTTCTTTCTTTCTTTCTTTCTTTCTTTCTTTCTTTCTTTCTTTCTTTCTTTCTTTCTTTCTTTCTTTCTCCTTCCTTCCTTCCTCCCCCCTCCCGCCCCCACCAGGCTTTGTTAGAAAGAAAAATTGGCATGCCAAGTGTTGCTTTTCTTAGCGCCCCCCCCCAAAGCTCGATTGGATGAAAACATTAAACATGTGACAAGCAAGCGTGACTTTGTTTATTTCATTCCTTGGATCCCGTCGGTCGGCGGTAGGGCAACAGGGAAGATATTGGAGGAGGAGGGAAAAAGAGGGTCCGGACTTAAATCTCCCTTTTAATGTCTGGCTTCGGGAGAGAATTTAAGTCCACTGATGTTTGGCGGTTTTTGCTTTTGTCTTGCCCCGAGGCTAAAACCGGTAGTAGAACTTAAGCCCGTCTACTCCATGTAGATTGTAAATCACGAGTTGATGCCGCCTTGCTTGAAGGAAGATTCGGGGAATTCCTTGTGAGAGAAAAATCGGTATCAGCATTAAGTTCTGTTTCTTGCTTGCCTTTGTCCCCCTCTGCTCCCAAACACCAAACATTAGATTGGCAATAATGAAACAAAAACAAAAACGGGAGAGCAACAGAAGTCAACACTCTATCTATCTATCTATCTATCTATCTATCTATCTATCTATCTATCTATCTATCTATCTATCTATCTATCTATCTATCTATCTACCTACCTACCTACCTACCTACCTACCTACCTACCTACCTACCTACCTACCTACTTGAATTTGTATGCCACCCAATTTCCAAAGGATTCTGGGCGGCTCACAACCAAAAAAACAACATACAATGTAATATGTTTTAATATTACATTGCATGTTATTGTTTTGTTTATGAGGTGGGTTTTAATTGCTTCTTCTTACAAACTGTTCTACTTAAGAACCTGGTCAGGGAACGAATTAAGTTCATAAGTAAAGGTACCACTGTATTTATATCAGCTGGCCAGTATTTTCCTTCAGTACATGCATCTATTACCATTAAAAACAGTTCAAGACAATTTAAAACCAACAATTAAAACAGTTTTTAAAAACCATGTATGTCATTAATGGCTGGATCTCGATGGTATACCATCAAATCAATGACCCCAGGCCTGCCTGAAAAGCTAGGACTTTATAGCTTTTCAGAAGGCAAGTAGTGTAGGGGCAGTCCGGATATTGGGAGGTAGTTGGCTCCAAAGAGTTGGAGCAACCACAGAGAAGGCCCTCCCCTGTGGGCCCATCAGTCGACACTGTTTAGCTGACAGGACCCAGAGAAGACCAACCCTGTGGGCCCTTATCAGTCGCTGGGAGCTATGTGATAGAAAGTGGTCTCAGAGATAGTCTGGCCTTAAACCATGTAGGGCTTTAAAGGTAATGACAAACACCTTGAATTGCGCCTGGAGACCAGTCGGGAACCAGTACAGTCCACGGAGAATTGGTATAATGTGAGTGTACCTAGGTGCACCCACAACAACTCACATGGCTAGTAGCCTCCGAATGCTCTTGCTCTTATGTGAGCAGAATAATGGAAATTAAGTTGATTTAAATTTAGGATTTAAATTTAGGATGAGCTGGTTTGGCCTACTGATTAAGGTAGTAGCCCAGGAGCCAGGAGGCTGTGAATTCTAGGCATGAAAGCCAGCTAGGTTACTTTGGACCAGTGACACACTCTCTTGGTTGAACCCACCTCACAGGGTTGTCATGGGAAAAATAGGAGGAGGAAGGAGTGTTTTGAGTTACTTATAAAGTAATAAAGGGAAGATAAAAATCTAATAAATAAACATGTCCCCGGTAATAGATGCATGTTACTGAAGGAAAATACTGGCCATCTGACATAAATAATATGGATTTAGAAAGACAGATTTCAGACTTATGACATCTTTTACAATTTGGGAAGGTGGCTTGAATTTGGTTCTCTGGTCAACTGTGAAGCATCTTGGATTCTATTTTTCAGAACTTATTAGGAGGATAACGTAGGTTTTCCTTAGGAAATTTTTTCCAGACTTCCTATGGCAGCAGAATAATAAATCCATGCCATTGTCTTTCAATTTGAAAATGCAATACACAGTGTGTTCATTTTTTATCATCGAATGGGGTGGAGAATTCTGAATGACATTTGCAACTATACAGATCATGAACTACCAGGAATAACAGGACAATCTGTGATTGATGCCTTTTAAAAAGTTCCCTGTATCATATGTTTTGATTTGGATTAATTTATTTACTGATATATATCTTGTTTTTCTTCTTTGTAACTGAAAAAAAGACTTAGACACTAAAACGTTAAAAACATAAATTAATACTGATGCCATTTAATAAAAGCTTGGTGAAAGAAAAGTGTGCTTATCTAAATTGATTTATCTATCACAGAATGCTGAGATACAGGATCTAAAAGCCAAAAATTCTTCCACTCCATAGTTTGGAAGCAACAAATGAGAAATTCTCATGCCAGAAAAACAGACCTGTGGTAGCAGAGATATCTTCAGAAGAGATTTCTGCAGATCCATCAGCTGGACAGGGCTCATAACAGGAGAGAACTTCTTAGTGTCTAAGTGATTTAGGACATTAAAGTTTAATATCCACCCTGAGTCCTACAGGATTGAGCAGCATAATAATCGAATAAATTAAATATCAGCAAATAAAATGCGCCTGGTGTAAAACTGGCAGCCAGAGCAGATTTTTTTCCAATATTATAAAGGCATCATTGGTGCTTTTGCCTGTTAGGCTGCAATGTATTGCATCAACTGTAGTTTCTGTCTGCTTTTCAAGTGCAATCCAGGTTATCACATATTGTAAATTCTGCAACAGTAGAGATACTGCTTGGGAATTCAGTGACGAATTAGCTTTCCAGAACTGAGAACCTGCTGTTTCAAGGAGAGTATACAGTAACTTCATCTAAAAGAAGCTGAAGCTCAATTCCTACATTCATTGTTCTAATTATAACAGTAACAGTAATTGCAGTTGAGACTAGAAAATAGAAATATGAAGGTCGCCCAGAAAATAATGCACCCCATTTTTTTTCTTCAACAATTATTTATTGAACACAATGAAACTTACACACAAGAAAGAATGATGTTTTTTCTACACTCTCTATTTTTCCACGTAATCTGTGTCTCATTTTATGGCTTTCATCCAGCGAGACACAAGGACCTGTATGCCCTGTCGGTACCACTCTTTGTTCTGGTCACAAAGCCTTGGAGCTCTGCTGAACCACCTTCTAATGGCCTCACCCTTTTTGCCCAATGTCTAACCATACTTCTGTCGACTGCAGATTCTCCATAAACTGTACACAAACGTTTGTGAATGTTCCCAACAGTTTCTCCGCAGTGAGAAATTCAATGACGACATGCTGCTTGTAACATACATCACTTACAGACATCATTTTAAAACACTGCTGCAGCTACACCATCTGTTTGAAGAAAGGCAAAATTTGCACACGCACTCTCTCGACAATTCAAGTAATGTATATCTAAAGTTTCACATTTGTACCATTACTGTAGGCTGAGAAAAAAAAGGTGCATTACTTTCTGGGTGACCCTTGTAAAAATGTCTTTTCAACACATTTAAGGTTGATCTTTGGGGTGACAAGTAAGCTATTGGTATGAGATGTGATGAACATACTTGGAGCTATCCTGCAAATTATGCATTGTTTTGCCTCCATAAAGAAACAAACTTCTAGCTATTTTGTTTTTGTTTTAGTACTGATAAGAATTGCAAAAATACAAAAGCTAGTTTTTTTCTCATGGAAAATTTCTCCCTGACGACTGCGTTATTGCAATCTGAACGTACAACATTACTGTACATTTTGCTTTTATTATTTGTCAGGGAAAGGCTTCTGTTGTGTAGAATAGGAATCATACTATTATATCTTGATTTATCTGATTGATTATTGTCTATACTACTGGTAGCAGATTTTTCCAGGGATTCCAATCAAAATCTTTTTCAAACTTACCTGGAGAATGAAACCTAGAAATGTTGACATCAAAGCAAATCTCTGTTAATTTACATCTATTTTATTTTTATTTATTTATTTTGTCCAATACACAATGAGGGTTTTAGTGGGTATATATCTATATACACACATAGTAAAATACATGATGAAGGTTATAGAGGTGATACTCATAGTAAAATATATCTAAGAAATACTGTAATAGAAAAGAAGGTATAGTAATAGAACATATCAATGAAAGAATAGAAGAAGAGATATAGGAATAGAAGAAAGGTATAGGAGATATAGGAGAGCAATAGGACAGGAGACGGAAGGCACTCTAGTGCACTTATACTCACCCCTTACTGACCTCTTAGGAATCTGGATAGGTCAACCGTAGATAATCTAAGGGTAAAGTGTTGGGGGTTTGGGGATGACACTATGGAGTTCGATAATGAGTTCCATGCTTTGACAACTCGGTTACTGAAGTCATATTTTTTACAGTCAAGTTTGGAGCGGTTAATATTAAGTTTAAATCTGTTGTGTGCTCTTGTGTTGTTGTGGTTGAAGCTGAAGTAGTCGCCAACAGGCAGGATGTTGCAGCATATGATCTTGTGGGCAATACTTAGATCTCCCTCTACTTCAGGAGTGTTAAACTCAAGGCCCGGGAGCCAGATTTGGCCAGGGGGGTGTTTAAATCTGGCCCGCAGAGCCATCCTGGAAACAGTGAAGGACTAGCCTGTGGTGCCTCTGCCAGCAAAAATGGAGCAAGCGGGCCTCCTGAACTCTGTTTGCACTGGGAGAGGTTTGAAGCAGGCCACTGCAGCCTAAAACAAGAGCTCAGGAGCCTGTTTTTGCTTGCAGAGACCTTGGGCCCCCACAAGCACCAATGACATGAGTGACATTGAGCTGGTCACACACACCCTGCCCCCCCGTCCCTCCCTCCAGGGTCAAACAGAACCTTGATGCGGCCCTAAAGGAAATTGAGTTTGACCCTTGCTCTACTTCATCTGGGAAATATTTATGATCAACAGGTAATAATGAAACCTGCATGAACATGTTTCCCCATTTATATTTGGTACTGCGGGAAATAAATGTGTGCAGGAAGGATTATATATACTGTTTTCTTTTCATAGTGCTGATTGATCTCTTTTTCATCAATGCGATACAACATCTCTATTATTTACACTAAGAACATTATTTTACTCCTGAATCTGTCTATGTATTTGTTCCTAAACTGCAACTATTATATCTGGCTACTTTTTTCCCCCAATACTTTTTCCACTTTTAGAGTTTGGGAAACTGATCAGATTAGGAAATGGGTTCAACGTCTGATCTTGAGCCACTTGTATAATAAGATTGTCCCTGTCTTTTACAGTGGGTGTAAACTAGACTAGATTAAATCTTCATGTCTTGGTTCAAAGCCCAAAGGAAATTGTTGAACAGTGTGTGCCTTCAAATCTGTTTTCGACACCTGGTGAGTGCCTGGACTAGTCCGTGCTGTTTTCTTGGCAAAGGATTTCAGAAGAGATTGGCCATTGCCCCCTTCTTACAGAGAGAGAGGGAGAGACTGACTTAAAATGATTAAGCTGGCTTCCTGACAGAGGTGGGACTAGAACTCACTGTCCCACAGTTTCTAGTCTGGTACCTTAGCCAATTTTCCAAACTCCTAATAAAATTAAAGAACTAAAGAAGGAAAAGTAAATGCTTGCTTAATCCATATTAGACAGATGTGTTGTATTTGCTCAAGAGGTAGACTGAGGATTTAGTGGAAAGGAGAGAGCTATAAATCTACGAGAAGCAGATTCAATTGTTTGCTTTCAGTTATCAGCTAGTCAGTGTCCTATCTCTTAGTCTACAAAGGTCTCTGCCACATCAAATAACCAAATATTTTTCTTGGTTTCCTTCAATTATGTAATGCTGCTTAATGCAGCTTGCAGAAGACTTCTAAGCTCAGTTCTCCAGTAACAAGCTCATAACAAAATTCTTGAGATATTCGAACTAATTCTGCCAAGGTGTCTTATTTTCATTGGGTGCCAAAGAAAGATTTTCATTCAAAAGGTAAAAGAAAGGAATCCCTGGGGGTCTTGCTCACTGTGCTTTTATATAGGGCATTTCCTCAAATCCTTAATGTCTGGCGCTACTACAGTAAATCTTCCATACACTACGTTTAGGGTTTTTTTTTAAGGACAATATGTGAAGAAACTACATAAGAAACACTGACATGCTTTGCAGGAGGGTCATGCCTCCTCTTCTCCTTGTTCAAATGAACATACTACTACCCTGTTTCCCGAAAATAGTCACCCCGAAAGTAAGACATGGGAGAGGTTTCGTAGAATTGCCTAATATAAGGCATCCCCTGAATGTAAAACGTAGGAGATGTTTCATTTCGCAGTATTCCCGAACAGAACATATATAACACTGCTGTCCATAAATTGTATCGCAAAACGCCTGCATCAATCAGATTTAAAACACATCCAATACGCATCCAACATGCAGCTGCGTGTTTGGAATACTTTTTTGCTGCAGCAGAATACAGGATACAATTCATTGGAAAAAAAATAAGACATCCCCTGAAAATAAGACATAGCACATCTTTGGGAGCAAAAATTAATATAAGACACTGTCTTGTTTTCCGGGAAACACGGTACTATGGTTTTTGAAAGGTGGGAAAACATTTATTTATTTATTCGATTTTATTTATTTATTTGATTTTTATGCCGCCCTTCTCCTTAGACTCAGGGCAGCTTACAACATGTTAGCAATGGCACTTTTTAACATAGCCAGCATATTGCCCCCACAATCCAGGTCCTCATTTTACCCACCTCAGAAGGATGGAAGGCTGAGTCAACCTTGAGTCGGTGATGAGATTTGAACTGCTGACCTACAGATCTCAGTCAGCTTTAGTGGCCTGCAGAATAGCACTTTACGTTTAGAATTTCTCCATCAACATCCTCCCTTTTTACAACAGGTACATGAACCACTAGTTTGGTCTAGTGGTTAGTGTCAGGCATAGGGGTCTAGTCTAGCCCTGCCTTAGGCAGAGAAATCAAATGGATGAGATCTCGCACTTTTAAGGAAGAATGTAATAACAAGTCATGTTTTAAAAACACTGCCAAGAAAATTTCATGAAAGTCTTATGTCCTGTCCATGTAAATCACAAGACGTCACGGATTGACAATGACACACAAGCAAATAATTACGATAACCTTATTACAACATGGCATTAAAAAATGTTTAGACACTCAGAAAAATCATATTTCAAACAGCTTTCGGCTGTAGCGAGGGGGGCGTTTTGCCCAGGTTCACCTGGTGTACCAGTTGCGGCCCTATTTGGACCGGGAGTCACTGCTCACCTCGAGGCTCGACTACTGTAATGCTCTCTACATGGGGCTATCTTTGAAAAGTGTTCGAAACTTCAGGTCGTGCAGAATGCAGCTGCGAGAGCAATCATGGGCTTTCCCAAATATGCCCATGTTACACCAACACTCCGCAGTCTGCATTGGTTGCCGATCAGTTCCGGTCACAATTCAAAGTGTTGGTTATGACCTATAAAGCCCTTCATGGCACCAGACCAGATTATCTTAGGGACCGCCTTCTGCTGCATGAATCCCAGCGACCAGTTAGGTCCCACAGAGTGGGTCTTCTCCGGGTCCAATCAACCAAACAATGTCTCTTGGCGGGACCCAGGGGAAGAGCCTTCTCTGTGGCAGCCCCGGCCCTCTGGAACCAACTCCCCCCAGAGATTAGAATTGCCCCCACCCTCCTCGCCTTTCGTAAGCTTCTTAAACCCCACCTCTGCCGCCAGGCATGGGGGAATTGAGATACTCTTTCCCCCTAGGCCTTTACAATTTTATGCATGGTATGTCTGTATGTATGTTTGGTTTTACAATAGGGGTTTTTAACTGTTTATATTGGATTGTCATATGCTGTTCACTACTGTTGTTAGCCGCCCCGAGTCTACGGAGAGGGGCGGCATACAAATCCAATAAAATCAAAATCAAATCAATTGTTAGAAATATGGCGAATACTGTACCACTCATATGAAAAGAGGTTGATGAAGAATCGTGCTTTGTAGGCATAGCTACCGGTAGAATATCCTCAACTGAGATATTTTAGATAAAAACTGAAGTATGTCTCATATACAGTATGCCATCTCAGGGGATTAGTGTAGCCTCATTCCTAAACTTCACTACCATATGCTGTGGATTATTTATTTCTGTTATATTTAACAACTGCTTCACAACATTGCTCCTTAGTATTCCAGGCATATCTCACAAGCATTAGCACAGTCCTGCGCGATAAACAAATAGAATAGATTGAAGTTTAAGCCAAGAAATAATGCAACTACAGAAGCTCTCATCCTCCTTGTGTTTATGGCTGAAGTTGGCAGTGTGAAGGCAGTGTACTGCTTACCAGCCTCTATGTTCCACTTAATTATAACAATGAAATCCAAAGTAATTAACTTTAGCAATAACATTAAAATGAATTGTTTTAATTAGAAATACACCATAAGAAGCTTACATACTGCCAACACAGTATAAACCCCCTGTGCTAATTGATTTTCAGTAATGGGAAAAACAGTAGTTGTGGGTGCAGCCTTGGTCTTTGGAAATGTGCTCACTTGTCCAGCTCTGGAACAGAAAGAAAATAGGAGACATAGGTTTGAGGTGATTGACAGCATCCTGGAGTTGAGGGTTAGATGAGATATTGGGCAGTACTTTCATCAGTTTGCCTTACTGACAATTGAATTACTGGCTTTGCACCACTTTTAAATCAACCACTTTAAATCAACGTGTTTCCATCTCTCTTAATCATTACAGTGGTACCTCTACTTACAAACTTAATTTATTCCATGACCAGGTTCATAAGCAGAAAGGTTTGTAAGAAGAAGCAATTTTTCCCATAGGAATCAATGTAAAAGCAAATAATGTGTGCGATTGGGGAAACCACAGGGAGGGTGGAGGCTCTGTTTCCTCCCAGGAGATTCCTAGAGAGGTCCCATAGAGGCTTCTCCCTGCCTTTTCCGGCCCTGTTTCCTCCCAGGAGATTCCTAGAGAGGTCCCATGGAGGCTTCTCCCTGCCTTTTCCGGCCCTGTTTCCTCCCAGGAGATTCCTAGAGAGTCCCCATGGAGGCTTCTCCCCGCCTTTTCCAGCCTCGATCCCTCCCAGGAGGTTCCTAGAGAGGCCCCATGGAGGCTTCTCCCTGCCTTTTCCAGTTACAGTTTCGGAAGCTCGGGTTTGTAGAGTAGAAAATGGTTCTCGAGAAGAGGCAAAAAAATCTTGAACACCCGGTTCTTATCTAGAAAGGTTCATAAGTAGAGGCGTTCTTAGGTAGAGGTACCACTCTATTTTGCTGTACCTCAATCAATCTTCATAAGTGAGTAATCCCCTCCTGACTTTTTTTATAGTGGAAGAGACTGAAGTGAGGACACATAGACACACAAAAAAGATGAAATCTTTCTCTATCTTGGTCAAAGAGATTGTATGTGGGATTGTATATATATTTTCATTGGTACTACAGAAGAAGAATCATTAAGCTCATTGTTCTGACTTTCTTGTTTTTGGTTTTCTTTTTTCCATAATATACAATATACGATAACTGTTGTATGTTAATTTACTTTAATTTGTTTGACTTCTATGTCGCCTAATCCCATGGGAATCAGGGCAGTTTACAACAATATAAAATACAATAACAATGGTAAAAAAGTCAAATATTAAATACTAAAAAACAGTAAAAACCCATTATAAAACCCAATACAACTGTCCAATCAGAACAAACATACATACCAAATCAATCACACTTTGGCTCTTTTAAAACATCAACATCCTTCAATTTTCCCATTAATATTTCTGTTCCTTCCACTTCCAAACTTGCCACCAAGGCATCAAAAAATTCCCTTAGTTTTTGCCTTTTTTCGTCTTCATCTCAGCAATTCTACCATCTCATCTTTTATCTCCATCCAGTAGTTGACTATTCAATAAGCTCATGAGTGCTGGATGGGAGACCACCAGGAGCTCTAGGATGGGCCGTGAAAGTAAATATGTATCCAAGAGGACCTTTCTGTTTAATTGCCCAGAAATCACAAGACAAGTTTTCTATGAGCTCCTTTATTTACGGTGATTAAACCAGGTTTCCTTCGCTTCTTCTTGACAAAGCTCTCTTGAGAGTACTCCCATGTGTGAATGTGAGAGTACAAATGAGGGCAGGTAGAGGTTTTGACACTATCATTGAAATACGAAGCATTGATGAGCAATCCTGCTTTACTTTGATTTCCAAAGAAAATTTCAAAACTTCTCTTACTACAAGTTAAAAAGCTTGCTTGTGAAAAAAAAATCCTAAAAAAATCCTTACCTTACTTATAGACTTGACCTTCTCTTTACTATACAGTGATCCCCCGGGTATTGCGATCCCGATCATTGCGAAACGGCTATATGGCGATTTTTCAACCCGGAAGTCAAAACACCATCTGCGCATGAGCGCCCTTTTTTTCTATGGCCACGCATGCGTAGATGGCGCCAGGCAGATCAGCTGCTGGGCGGCTTCCCTGGGTCTTCCCCCTCTTGCTGGCGGGAGGGCGAGCGGCGGGCATCAGCGAGGAGTTTCCCCACCGCCCACGCAAACTCCTCGCTGCTGCCGCGCCTGCCGCTTGTCTTGTCTGCTGCCTGCCTGCCCGCGCGCCCGCCGCTCGCCCGCCCTTCGCCCGCCCCACGCCGTTTGCTCGTGCCACTTCCCAGCTGAGTCCTGAAGCAAATTGGCTTCAGGACTCAGCTGGGAAGCGGCGCGAGCGAGCGGCGCGAGCGAGCGGCGTGAGCGAACGGCTTGTCCGCCACCTGCCTGCCCGCTCGCCCGCCCTTCGCCCGCCCCACGCCGTTCACTCGCGCCGCTTCCCAGCTGAGTCCTGAAGCGAATTGGCTTCAGGACTCAGCTGGGAAGCGGCGCGAGCGAGCGGCGCGAGCGAACGGCTTGTCCGCCGCCTGCCTGCCCTTCGCCCGCCGCTCGCCCGCCCTTCGCCCGCCCACGCCGTTCGCTCGCGCCGCTTCCCAGCTGAGTCCTGAAGCGAATTGGCTTCAGGACTCAGCTGGGAAGCGGCGCGAGCGAACGGCGTGGGCGGGCGAAGGGCGGGCGAGCGGCAGCGAGGAGTTTGCGTGGGCGTTGTGCAGATGGTGTTTTTACTTCCGCAGCGCTACTTCGCGAAAAACCGATCATTGCGAGGGGTCCTGGAACGGAACCCTCGCAATGATCGGGGGACCACTGTATATGCGTAGCTGTATAGAATACAGTGATACCTCATCTTACAAACACCTCGTCATACAAACTTTTCGAGATACAAACCTGGGGTTTAAGATTTTTTTGCCTCTTCTTACAAACTATTTTCACCTTACAAACCCACCGCCACTGCTGGGATGCCCCACCTCCGTACTTCTATTGCCAGTGAAGCACCCGTTTTTGCGCTGCTGGGATTCCCCTAAGGCTCCCCTCCATGGGAAACCCCACCTCCGGACTTCTGTGTTTTTGTGATGCTGCAGGGGAATCCCAGCAGGGGGATCCCAGCAGCGCAAAAACGGGTGCTTCACTGGCAATGGAATTCCGGAGGTGGGGTTTCTCATGGAGGGGAACCTCAGGGGAATCCCAGCAGCACAAAAACGTGAGCTTCGGCTGGCAAAAGGGGTGAATTTTGGGCTTGCATGCATTAATCGCTTTTTCATTGATTCCTATGGGAAACATTGTTTCATCTTACAAACTTTTCACCTTAAGAACCTCATCCCGGGAACCAATTAAGTTTGTAAGACAAGGTATCACTGTATACTCTGTCAAATTATAGCATCTATTAACATTGTTTTTCAAAACTCTAACCACATTGTATCGTAACTGTGAGAGAGTGCTTTGAAAAGTGAGCATGGACATACCCAACTATTTTCATCGTTCTGTTTCTAGATATTTCCATTTGTTCCTGTTTTTTCCTGTTCTTTGAACCTGCAAATGAAGTGGCCTGTTTTATCTGGCTTCACGAAGTTCACTGTACTGCACCAACAGAATAATGGGCTAAATATATTTGAATGATGTGAATATGAGATTTCTGCAGGTTTCAATTTCTGCTATTAGAACTACCACAACTCTCAGAAATATTTGGATAACACATTTGTGTTCTTTATTGATTCTATCCCCAGTCTCATATGAAAGAGGGGTGTTAAGCAAGAAATATATTTACATAAAATATGAAAGACAAGCAAGAAATATATGTATTGTTTTTGTTGTTATTGTCTCATTGTATACATGTAAAAAAATTTTTTTAAAGAAAAAGAGGGGTGTTAAATTCCATTAATTTCCATGGGAAATGTTTAAAACCGGCAGTAGCAGTTATTAATAAAGCTAGGCTAGGAAGGATTTTGCTATGTAATATCTAATGTGTTCGGTGTTGTGTGCTTTTAAAAAGTTGTATTATGCTAGCTAGTTTGGTGGGGTGAGTCATAAACTGTTCCTAATGGCAATTCCTTTGTGGATAAGAGAATTTCCCAGAAAAAAATAACAATAGTTTATTCATAGGCACTTCTAGCCTAAAACCCAGTGGAAAGGCTGCTGAGAAGATTTTTAATGTCAATTACAAAAAAAGCCTGTTCTTAAAGCCCAGCATTAATTAATAATATATATATATATATATATATATATATATATATATATATATATATATATATATATATATACTGTATATATATATATATAGTTCATTCTTAGTGGTCACCTCATAGATTTTCTTCATGATGATCTACCTTTGACCTGATCCATCATGGTGCATTTATAGTCTATCCACGTTGCTGTTAATCATCCTTTTCTTCTTTTTCTTTCCACTTTTCCTAGCAACTAGAACCTTCTACGAAGAGCTAGGTCTTTGTATAATGTGACTGAAGTAGGGATAATTTCATTTGTGCCTCAATGTGAGAAATTTGAGTTCATTTATATCTGCCTATATGATGCTTAAGGTCATAAACTCTTAGAGAGAAATTAAAACTATCCGCAGAAGCAAGAATACAGTGATCCCTCGATTTTCGCGGGGGTTACGTTCCAAGACCTCCCGCGAAAATTGATTTTCCGTGAAGTAGCAGCGCAGAAGTAAAAACACCATCTGCGCATGCGCGCCCTTTTTCCATGGCCGCGCAAGGGCTTGAAGTTGGAGGCGGGGAGGCAGGGAGCGACGAAAGGCTAGCAATGATTGCTTTTAATGTTGGCCACCCATCCAGCACCTCCGGCCTTCTCGCCGCTAGCCCCCGCCCGCCCCGATTCGCCCCTCTCACCGGCTTTCTTGGGGCACGAGTCCTCCTGCAGCAGCGCTGGCGGCAACGGCTTCTCGGCTTTTAGAATGCCCGCCTCCTTCCTTCCTTCTCTCTCCTTCCTTCCTTCCCTCCCTCCTTCCTTCTCTCCTTCCCTTCCCTCCCTCCTTCCTTCCCTCCTTCCTTCCTTCCCTCCCTCCTTCCTTCCCTCCCTCCTTCCTTCCTTCCCTCCCTCCCTCCTTCCTTCCCTCCTTCCCTCCCTCCTTCCTTCCCTCCTTCCTTCCCTCCTTCCTTCCCTCCCTCCTTCCTTCCTTCCCTCCCTCCCTCCTTCCTTCCCTCCCTCCTTCCTTCCCTCCTTCCTTCCTTCCTTCCCTCCCTCCTTCCTTCCCTCCCTCCCTCCCTCCTTCCTTCCCTCCCTCCTTCCTTCCCTCCTTCCTTCCCTCCCTCCCTCCTTCCCTCCTTCCTTCCCTCCTTCCTTCCCTCCCTCCTTCCTTCCCTCCCTCCTTCCTTCCCTCCTTCCTTCCCTCCCTCCTTCCTTCCCTCCCTCCCTCCCTCCTTCCTTCCCTCCCTCCCTCCTTCCTTCCTTCCCTCCTTCCTTCCCTCCTTCCTTCCCTCCCTCCTTCCTTCCTTCCTTCCCTCCTTCCTTCCTTCCTTTCTTCACTCCCTCCTTCCCTCCCTCCTTCCTTCCATCCTTCCTTCCTTCCCTCCTTCCTTCCCTCCTTCCCTCCCTCCTTCCTTCCTTTCTTCCCTCCTTCATTCCTTCCCTCCCTCCTTCCTTCCCTCCCTCCTTCCTTCCTTCCCTCCTTCCCTCCCTCCTTCCTTCCCTCCCTCCTTCCTTCCTTCCTCACAGAGAGCAACAGAGAGCGCGAGATGGAAAGGAGAGAGGGAGAAAGAGAGAAATGAGAAAATGATTGAAGCAGAGAATGACAGGAAAGAGAGAGAGAAGTGACTCTTGAATGAAAGCATACAGTATGGTGAAAGCACTTAAACAATGACAGAATAAAACCCCCCAGCCCTCACCTGTGTTTGAATTTCATTCACTCAGTCATTCATTCATTCTTCTGTATGCCACTCAGTCCCAACACTTTTAACCCATAAAGTACCATTTCCCATCCCCTTAATTACCATTTCCCCTTCCCATTACAGTACCTCTACCTGTACCTGTACACATTGAATAAGACACTTAGTCATCCTGATAATAAATGATAACAATATTTATTTACATTTTTTTGGCGGGGGGTTAGCATAACTAGGATAACTCGGGATCTTCTTCTATCACCATTTCTACAATGGACGCTGCAGGTGATGGTGTGACAGACCTCTTGGTTTTCGTGACAAACATAGTTATGGGCAGTTGTTGGTGCAGTTTCTTTTTCTGGGCTAACATGGCTCTGTATGGTGCAAAGGTGTTGTCAAGGGAGGCCTTAAATTATATAGAGCGAGTCATGTTGGGATCCCAAAGTTCCACCATGTGTTGGAGATGTGCAGCAGCTCTGTTCAGTTCTGCAAGCCGCTCAAGCGTTAGGCCAACATCTTCTTCCTCAGCTTGTTCAGCTTCCTCTTCCTCCTCTTCTTCACTCGCTGACCTGGTCAGCTCCTCCAGATCTTTGTCTGTCAGTGGTAGGCCATGCTCATCAAGCAACCCATTGACTTCATCTGGTGTCATGTCAACGAAGCCCTCTCCACCCAGTGCCTGTGCCAGCTTCACAGATTTCTGGACTGCAGCATGTTGAATTTCTTCGGGAGCAAATCCCTTGTAATCATACACCACTTCTGGCCACAATTTTTTCCAGCAGACATTCATTGTCTGTGACTTCATATCCATTAAGGCATTCTGAATGTTCTTCAGACACGATGCGATCGTGTACTGACGCCAGTAGCCCTTCAATGTGAAGCTTTCATCAGCGTCCATTGCTTCCACGAGGCTTGCAAGGGAATTGTGCGTGTACAGTGCCTTAAATGCGCGGATAACACCTTGATCCATCGGCTGGATAAGCGATGTGGTGTTTGGTGGCAAGAATTCGACTTGTACCCCAGCATGTTCATGTGCCAGGTCATCATGGCCTCCAGCATTGTCCATTAGGAGAAGCACTTTGAAATTGAGTCCTTTGCCAGCTAAATAATCCTTCACCTGTGGGATGAAGCACTGATGAAACCAGTCCCACGTGAGGGGTTTTGTAATCCATGCTTTAGGATTATGCATCCAGTACACTGGCAATGCATTCTTATTTCTGTTCTTGAGGGCTCTTGGATTTCGTGACTTATAAATTAGCCCTGGCTTCATCAAAAAGCCTGTTGCATTCCCACACATGATCAAAGTTACCCGATCTTTCTGGGCCTTAAAGCCAGGGGCTTTGGCTTCATCTTGCATCAAGAAAATCTGTGAAGGCATCCTCTTCCAGAACAGGCCTGTTTCGTCCATGTTGAACACCTGTTCTGGAAGGTAGCCCCCTTCTTCAATTAGGTCTTTAAACGTGCCCTGGACTTACTTTTCGGCTGCACCTGTATCTGCTGAGGCAGCTTCTCCGTGCAATGACACACTCTTCAGGCCATAGCGCCGTTGAAATTTCTCGAACCACCCTTTGCTTGCTGTGAATGTGTATGGGGCCGAAGAAGCAGAAGATGTTGATGGCTGGGGGTCTTCAGAGTCATCAGCACCTTCACCAGCACCTTCATCTGCAGAGAATGACAGGAAAGGGAGAGAGAAGTGACTCTTGAATGAAAGCATACAGTACTGTATGGTAAAAGCATTTAAATAATGACAGAATAAAAACCCCCAGCCCTCACCTGCGTTTCCCTCATCTGCATCGCCTCCTTCTGTGTTTGCAAGATGGGTGTAGAGTTGCTGTGCCTTTGTCCGTATGGTGCTGGTATCCAAAGCAATGCTCTTTTTACGGCAGTCTTGTACCCACATGGACAAAGCAGCTTCCATCTTCATAAGGCGTTGGTTTCTAGGCGTCACCATTCTTTTTGCAACCTTGTTGAATGTTATCAGAGAAGTTTGCCTTATCTTCTTTTCGTCTCCGAATGTATCGCACACTCGATTCGTTGATCCCATAATGCCGACCAACATCTGCATAAGAGCGTCCCTCTTTCAGCATGTCCAAAAGTTCAATTTTCTCCTTAATTGTCAGCATCTTCCTGCTCTTTTTAGCGTCGCCGCCTCCGCTCCGCGTGCAACGTTTAGGAGCCATCTTCCAACAAGTCTTAACAAGTTCCAAAAGTTCCAAAGCACGCTGGGCAAACAACACTGATTGGCCGAGATTTCTGTCCATCAGCAGTCGGGCGAAATTTTTGCAATGACAACGCTGATTGGTCGAGATTTCGGCCAATCAGCAATGGCAGACGTAAGTTTGGTGATGACGTATGACGTCATCGGGCGGGGAAAAACCGTGGTGTAGAAAAAAAAAACGCGGACTATTTTTAAATTATTATTTTTTGAAAAACCGTGGTATAGCCGTTTCGCGAAGATCGAGACCGCGAAAATCGAGGGATCACTGTAGATGTAATCTCAGGCCTGAGCCAGGGTGGCGCAGCAGGTAGAGTGCTGTACTGCAGGCCACTGAAACTGACTGTAGATCTGTGGGTCAGTGGTTCAAATCTCATCACCGGCTCAAGGTTGACTCAGCCTTCCATCCTTCCAAGGTGGCAAAAAAATCTTGAACACTTGGTTCTTATCTAGAAAAGTTTGTAAGTAGAGGCATTCTTAGGTAGAGGTACCATTGTATTTACAAACATCTTAGGATTTTGTTATCCCCTTTCCAGTAACATTTCCCCTTCCTATAGTAACATTTCCCCTTACATTAGTACTTTCACTGAGTAGTCTATTTATCACCCTAAGATTCCCCATTCTCATTAAGTCATTCTCAATCCTGAATGTTATGCTGTTAAATTATTGCAGATTGTTGATTTAGAGCTAAACAGAAAAACTGCTTATAGAAGCATCTTGTTATATAATTAATACATTAAAATTTGGATGGCTATACCGTATTAAACCATATTCTATATTTGCACAAAATGAATCTTTATTTTAAAACTAGTTAAGTCCCCTCTATAAATATGAGTACATTGTGGCAAACTTACTATTTCAGTTTATAGTACAAATATAGTACAAATACATCTTTTGTTCTTTATTTATTTATTTACTAAATTTCTTTGCCTTCCATCTCACCGTTCATGCTTGATAGAATTATGTTTTAAAAGTGAAGCGCCTCTTCCTCTCCCAGAACATCTGAAATCAGTCCTAGGATATGTGGATTAATTGTGGAGCTTCCAGACTGAAAGGCATCAAGTTGGGTTGTGCCTTGTGTAGCAATTAGAAGCTTAGCCTCCTTTTGAATTGTAAGCAAACACCCTTTTCCCAGTGCAACTCCTCCAGAAAGAGACCACTTTTTTTTTGCACTGTACTTCCCATGGGACTATTTTGCAAATGCCATCATCAGCAAAAACATCTCCTTCTTTTTATAGCATCCTTAGGAGTGAATAGACTGTTGGAATCTTAATGTGCTCATTCATTCATTATGATAATTTTGCTCTTAAGGAGTAATCACTTTGCTATTCCTGTTTTATGGAGTGGAAGCCATCCTCGACGTGTGATCCGAATGACGATGGATATTCACTGCAAATCTGAGTTTAGAAAAAAAAATTAACATTGTGCCTCCCTGTGTGGCAAAGAGAAGCTGAACATGTACTATATGCAGTTTCCACAAATCCCATGAATAGTGAATAAGAAGAGGTTCTTTATATGGTAGGACAAGGTAGGACAATATTTGAGGGGTCAGGCTCTGCCATTCAATTTTTGATCTTTCAGTGTGCTGCTGGGAGATGTCTGGTGACACTGTGACATCACCCAAAGAGACAGCTTAAATGAGAAAAGGAAGCAAAGATTTTAGAATCTACGGTAGTATCACAAACAATGAAAAGACCACCCTACTATTTGCTGTTTGCATAGCTAGTGCAGTGGTACCTCTACTTACGAACTTAATTCGTTCCGTGACCAGGTTCTTAAGTAGAAAAGTTTGTAAGTAGAAGCAATTTTTCCCATAGGAATCGATGTAAAAGCAAATAATGTGTATGATTGGGGAAACCACAGGGAGGGTGGAGGCCCTGTTTCCTCCCAGGAGATTCCTAGAGAGGCCCCATGGAGGCTGCTCCCTGCTTTTTCTGGTTACAGTTTCGGAGGCTCGGGTTTGTAAGTGGAAAATAGATCTTGAGAAGAGGCTAAAAAATATTGAATAGCCGGTTCTTATCAAGAAAAGTTCGTAAGTAGAGGCACCTCTGTACAATACGTTGAAATACCCTTACCTGGTAGAACCTTTCATGATAAGGTTCCATCAACATCAGTGGAAAAAAAAGTTGTGACGGATTATATTCTTTTACATGGAACACTCATATTTAATTTTTTAAAAAGCCTCCCAGTGGTGATAGTATGACTTGCCTCCAACTCTTGCCTTCTGGATAGATGGCTCTAAGTCATGTCAATCCAAAAATATTATAGAATTCTTCTATAATTCCTTTGGAGCCTGGGGAGGGCGAAACACGAACCTACTGGGAATACCAGAAGTTGGGAAACAGGCTGTTTCTGGCCTCCAGAGGACCTCCGGGAGGTGAGGAAAGCTGTTTTCACACTCCCCAGGAATTGAATTATGGGTGTGGGCACTCGAGCATGTGCGATAGTGCATGCCCACGCTCTTTCAGCACCCGAAGAAAAAAAGGTTCGCCATCACTGCCCAAGAGGTTCAGTGGTTCATCGATGAACAAACTAAATCCATTAAATTAAATCATAATTGCGGGTGATTGATTCTTGGAACCCGTCACCTTCAAATTGTATTATCTTGGATACATGGATTCAAATCCTCCACCACTTTTTTATTGTAAATCTGAGAGCAAGATTTTTTTTAAAAAATTATTATGGGACATGTATTGCCTGATACGCTTTGTAAATAAATCTGCCTCTGCTGTTTAAAATGCAGAGTCACAGTCCAATCTGGTGTAAAATCAAAGCAAAAGGCAAAAACAGTTAAGAGGTTGCTTAACTGTCAATTTAAGGACTATTCCTACCCTTAATATTGCCATATTTCATCCAACTTTCCAGTAATACTGCAATACAGCTCAGGCTCATTGTTCAAAATTTGTTAGAAGCTGAGGGTTGAACACTTCATGGTCTGTGATCAGCAAAGCATATTTTATTTATTTATTATCTATGTCTGTCTGTCCGTCCATCCATCTCTCTCTCTTCTCTCTCTCTCTCTCTATCAGAATGGAATGGAATAGAATAGAATTTTATTGGGCAAGTGTGATTGGACACGCAATGAATTTGTCTTTTGTGCATATGCTCTCAGTGTACATAAAAAAAGATAAATTAATCAAGAATCATAAGGTACAACACTTAATGATAGTTCTATCTATCTATCTATCTATCTATCTATCTATCTATCTATCTATCTATCTATCTATCTATCTATCTATCTATCTATCTATCTATCTATTTACATCACATTCACCATAATCAGGCTGTGATTTCACCGAAACTTCGCATAGACATTCAAAATATTACACGGGGCAAAACCCGAACTCAGAACAATCTACATACATATACCCGTGAAAATCTACGAAAATATATATACATATAACATATATATATATTATATATATCCATTCTACCCCTGCCTTTATTATGTTTATAAATACCTTCAGGTGGCAAACATTTCTAATATCTTTCTGCGGTTAATTGGGCTGAGAGAGAACGAATGGTCCAAAGTTACCCAACCTGCTTTCATGCCTAAGGCGAGCTTAAGAATCTCTCCTAATTTCTAGGTCAGCACCTTTACCACGTCACTAAACCTTAATCTTCCTGTTGTTTGTGACTGGCCTTGTGAAGTGTTGTGTTCCCATCTCCCGTCAAGTTCACAGAAAACACAAGATCTGCTTAAAATGCTGATATTTTTCCCTCCACTATATGGCTCTTTTCAGTTTTAGAATTGCTTCCTCCAATTCATATAATTGTAGCTGGTTTGGAATTAAACAGATGGATCGGTTGCCATCAGCTTGAGCACATCAATAGCAGGATATCTGGCCTCTAGAGGCATTCTTGCATTGGCTGCCGATCAATTTCCGGTCACAATTCAAAGTGTTGGTCATGACCTTTAAAGCCCTACATGGCTTTGGACCAGACTACCTCCGGAACTGCCTGCTACCTCACGAATCCCAGCGACTGATAAGGTCCCACAGAGTTGGCCTTCTCCGGATCCCGTTGACTAAACAATGTCGTTTGGCGGGCCCCAGAGGAAGAGCCTTCTCTGTGGTGGCCCCGGCCCTCAGGAACCAACTCCCCCCAGAGATTAGAATTGCCCCCACCCTCCCTGTCTTTCGTAAACTACTCAAGACTTATTTATACTGCCAGGCATGGGGGAGTTGAGATATTCCTTCCCCCTAGGCCATTACAAGTTATGCATGGTATGTCTGTGTGTATGTTTGATTTTATAATAAGGGTTTTTAGTTGTTTTATTATTGGATTGTCACATGCTGTTTTTATCATTGTTGTTAGCCGCCCCGAGTCTACAGAGAGGGGTGGCATACAAATCCAATAAATTATTATTGTTGTTGTTGTTGTTGTTGTTATTATTATTATTATTATTATTATTATTATTATTATTATTATTATTATTATTCTTAGGTAGAGGTATCACTGTATAGGAGATGCAATCCCCACACATTATCCTGCATTCTGGCCCAATTCTTCTCCCCACTACAAAGTTTATGCCATGTATCAGTTGTGTTTTTTCATTCATTATGTTGGCTCTTTTACCTATCTTTTTCTATAACATTAATCACTCTGCCCACCCCTTGAACTCTCCAGTTATATTTCCCCTCCAACTTCCTGAGGCTATGACAAGGCATGCTTACGTTCAACTCTGATTGACCAACAGAGCCAGCAACTAACTAATATCACTGTCTGACACCGGCTCAAATTCCTGCCTGCCTCTCTCCTCCTTCCTCAGTGAAATAAGAGAAGACAAATGTCCATCCTTTTGCTTTGTATGCATAGCATGCTTCTATGCCCATCAAGGCGAGTGGTACCCTGCCAGGAATAGTGCATTTAGGTTGTTTTGCTCCAGCCTGTAAGAAGGCAGTCAAACTGTGGCTGTCCTCCAAGGGAGGCACAAAGGATGTAAAACCGTGTTATTTGGGCAGTGACATTCACTGTAATTGAAATGACCCGTTCCTGAGAAGCAGAAGCACAAAAGATGACCAGAGTTCCTCCTTCCTGCACACTTCCAGTTGTAGCAGCATCTGATTGGTGATGGTAGAGATTGTGGTGATGGTGTCTCATTGAAGTTCTTTCTTTTAATAGTTGTACTGATGAAGTATAACAATTTTTTCTTTTAAAAAATGATGCATCAGCAATAACCCAGTAAGAAATTTATTTATTTATTGTTAGAAAGGGACCATGCAGGTCATCAAGTTCATATATACATATGTACACTTCAGATGGTGCAAATTCAGTGGTGCATGCAATAACGGTTATACCTATGCTGTTATGCCCGTATTACTCCATCTCTACACAAGCTGCATTGGTTGCCGGTCGGTCTTGGAGCCCAGTTCAGGGTGTTGGTTGTCACCTTTGAAGCACAGTATCTATCTCATTTGTTAGCCGCTCTAAGTCCGCTTCGGAATGAGCGACATATAAATACAGTAAATGAATAAATGAAATGAATGAATTATAGCAATTAAAATAAACTAAATGTCTTCGGAAGAAAAGAGGCAAATAAAGAAAAAATAAACTCAATTGCACATGAGGCAATATGTAAATGAATGTGAATGAATGATCTTTAATGCTCCAGGGTTTTTAGAATGGGTTTTAGAATAGTTAATTATATTAATTGGATTTTAGTAATTTATATTGTATACTGTTCTCTTTGATGTGTTGTGAGCCGCAAATCCAATAAATGAATGAATGAATGAATGAATGAATGAATAAAATAAAATAAAAGGAACACTCAAATAACACATCCTAGATCTGAATGAATGAAATATTCTCATGGAATACTTTGTTCTGTACAAAGTTGAATGTGTACAACAGCATGTGAAATCGATTGTCAATCAGTTTTGCTTCCTGTGTGGACAATTGCCCAGGTTCACCTGGTGCACCAGTTGCGGCCCTATTTGGACCGGGAGTCACTGCTCACAGTCACTCATGCCCTCATCACCTCGAGGCTTGACTACTGTAATGCTGTCTACATGGGGCTACCTTTGAAAAGTGTTCGGAAACTTCTGATCATGCAGAATGCAGCTGCAAGAGCAATCATGGGCTTTCCCCAAAATGCCCATATAACACCAACACTCTGCAGTCTGCATTGGTTGCCGATCAGTTTCTGGTCACAATTCAAAGTGTTGGTTATGACCTATAAAGCTCTCCATGGCACCGGACCAGATTATCTCAGGGACCGCCTTCTGCTGCACGAATCCCAGCGACCAGTTAGGTCCCACAGAGTGGGCCTTCTCCGGGTCCCATCAAGTAAACAATGTCATTTGCCGGGGCCCAGGGGAAGAGCCTTCTCTGTGGCGGCCCCGGCCCTCTGGAACCAACTCCCCCCTGGAGATTAGAATTGCCCCCACCCTCCTTGCCTTTCGTAAGCTCTTTAAAACCCACCTCTGCCGTCAGGCATGGGGGAACTGAGATACTCTTTCCCCCTAGGCCTTTACAATTTATGCATGGTATGTTTGTTTGTAGGTATGATTGGTTTTAAAATAAGGGTTTTTTAGTTGTTGTAGTATTGGATTTACATGCTGTTTTTATTATTGTTGTTAACCGCCCAGAGTCTACGGAGAGGGGCGGCATACCAATCCAATAAACAAACAAACAAACAAACAAACAAATACATTTGATTTCAGAGAAGTTTGATTTACTTGGAGTTATATTGTGTTCCCTTTATTTTTTTGAGCAGTGTATAAGATTAATTAGTCCTCGGAGAGGGGCGGCATACAAATCTAATAAATAATAATAATAATTATTATTAATCCTGTCTTTAGACATATTGTTAAGGCAGACCATATAGAATATTGCATCATCATCTCATTTTGAAAATACAAAAGCATTTTGAAAATTGATAACAATATGTTAAATAACGTTAGCACTTATACATTTCTTTCTATCTGTATTTCACAATCCATAATCTGATCAGCCTCACATCTGGAAATCCCCACAAGAGAAGACAATATACTGTATTTTTCGGAGTATAAGATGCACCTTTCCCCCACTAAAAGAGGGTGGAAATATCAGTGTATTTTATACACCAAATACAGTCATTTTTTTGCCTTCTGAAGCCCCACCCTGCACCCCATTTTTGCGAAAAATGCTATGTTTTTTTGCAAAAACTGCATTTTTGCCTTTCCCCAGCCCCAGAAGTATTCTGCAGACTTGTAAAATTGGGGTGAAAAATGGGCTGGTTTTTTTTTTGCAAAAATTGGCCTTTTTTGCCTTTTCCCATCCCTCAGGAGAACTCTGCAGACTTCCCAGACTCTCTGGCTGCTCTATTTTTTGCAAAAATGGGTGAAATGCGTCAATTTTTGCAAAGAACTGGGTGCATAGAGGGTTTGGAAGCCTGCAGAGTGCTACTGGGGGCCCGCAAAGGCAAAAACATCCATGTTTTTGTGAAAAACGGGGCACGTAGAAGCTTGCAGAGTACTTCTGGAGTCCGGGGAGGACAAAATCCTTTTTTCCTTACTTATCTCTTTCAAATTTTGATGTGTCTTATACACCAGTGTGTCTTATAGTCTGAAAAATATGGAAAATTCTGCTGCATCTATCAGACAACTGCATCGTCCCTGCTCTGGCTGCTTTCTGCACCCTGCTAAGAAGAGGGAGAGTTTATCATTCCAGATGTAACATGAAATGAGTAATTTGGCCTTGCTTTCACCTGGCCTAGAGATCAGAGAAGCCAACTATTCCAAATGATTTGTTTTGAATGTGGTTGAATTCATTTCAAAAGACAGCACTATCAAATTGTCCTTGACAACGGTATCACATCCTTATTACATTTTACATGCAGATATTTTTTCAAGCTTGATTTTCAAACAAATATCTAGAAGTGGCTTTTATTTTAAAAAATAAATAGGGGAAGGGCAGAATTTTGGGAAAGACTTTTAGTCATATCATATACTATGATGGACCATGAGGTCTTTTTCTGCCGTCAGTCTTCTATGTTTCTATGTTTCTATCTCAGTACACTCATATAACACCAACACTTCGCGTGCTGCACTAGCTGCCGATTAATCTCTGGTCACAATTCAAGGTGTTGGTTATCACCTATAAATCCCTACATGGTTTAGGGCCTGACTATTTACAGGACCATCTCCTGCCACATACCTCCCAGAGGCCTATTAGATCGCACAGAATCGGCCTCCTCTAGGTCCCGTCAGCTAAACCATGTAGGTTGGTGGGACCGCGGGGCAGGGCCATTCCTATTGCCGCCTCCAATGGAACCAACTCCCCCTCCCCGATGTTTGCACTGCTCCCACTCTATTTTTCAAAAAGCTGTTAAGACCTGGCTTTGTTGACAGGTCTGGGGGCTGCAAACCCTAATATCTGACGTGCCCGAATTATGTTTGGCTGGTATGTATGTCTGTTAGATTCATTTTGGGTTTTTTTTTAAATAAAGTGTTTGTTAGGGTTATAATGGGGTTTTAATCTACTGTTGATGTTCGACTTCTTTTTATTGCATTATTTTTTATTGTTGTAAGCCGGCCTGAGTCCTTCGAGATTGGGTGGCATAGAAGTCGAATAAATTAAATAAAATTGAGGTAAACTGCTGGATTTCCTCTGCTAAGTTTAGCTTACACGTCTGGACATTGTTTTAACTTTAGACCACAATGTAAGCTGGGTTTGATCACCTTTTTTTTCTAAATGTAGGGCATTGGTAATTCTCCGTACTGAAGGAGCGGGTCCAGCAGTCACATGGGTTGCTCATGTCCAATCCGGTGGAACTGAGCCTAGTATTAAAAAAGCTTGCCGGATCCGCCCCTTCCCCAGAATTCGCTCAGTTCGCATATCCTGCGGTTGTATTGTGATAGCTCGTTCAACATTCTAACACCTTCCCTTCGATCCTTTTCTTCAAAAGTAGTAAGATTTGTTTTATCATTATTATTTACTTGCACCAATAGCGCCAGCCGTTTGCGGCTCGGCTTTTTTTCCTTTGGAGAAGTTGCGGTTTCGTTTCCCCCCGGCGGTTTTGCCGGTTACGATTCCTGCGGCCGCTTGTGGATTCTTCTAATCCTTTGGCCTGGAGGTCCTGGTGCAAGTATTAATCTATTGAATTATTGATTATTTATTGTATACAATATATTTAAGGGCTTAAGAAATACCTCCTGCGGAGTGAGACGCCTTCTAGTCTCCTGGACTTAGTCGATCGCTTCCCCTTTAAGAAATTTACGGGGCGATTTTTTCGGCGCGAAGGCCTTCGCGCCCTTTTTAAATCTAGGCCTCTCGTGTTTGCCTCCTGCCAGCCGCGTAGGCCTCAGTCCACCGCGTGGATCCCGGAGCGGGCCTTGGGGGTCCCAGGCTAAATTCTCCACCGGCTAAGCCTCCAACCAGAGTGCCTTGGTTTACTTAATTATAAAGTTTAGGGAGGCTGGCCCCGCTGGATTTGGGGGCACGAACTCTGGGTTTGCCCAGATTGTCCTCACGTTTCAGCAGCTTCGAGGCCTCGAAGCAGGATCCATTCCTCTTGGGAAGTCCTTGAAATTCTTCTCCTTATTATTCAGTTATTGGCTCAGCCTTGTCTTCTGTTAATTGTCAGACTATGGCTACTTTTCCCAAGAGAGGCACAACTAAAGGTCCCAGAGAGGCCAGGCCTACAGGCGATGAGATTACTAGTATCCCCCAGGCCTCTTCCTCCTCTTCTCCAGGGGCCCGCCCCTTGACCAAGGTCACCAGGGCCGAGAAGAGAAGGGACCTAGCCCTACAAAAAATCCATGACAAATCAGCAAAACGTTTGAAAGTGCAGGCCCAAGTAATCAGTAGTCAAGACCCACCAGAGGCTTCTAGTCTTCCTCCTTCTGGGGTCCCTGTGTTATCTCTGGATGAGCCAAACCTAGACAGACCCCAACCTAACCTATGGGGCATAGGTCCAGAGGAACCAGATATTATTGAAGATTCCCCCCAGCCAGGATCCTCCCAGGCCTTTAGGGATTCTTCTGCCATTTCTGCTGATATTTCCAGCTTACCTCCTGAGTTCCAGTCTATTTTTGCTGTGTTGTCCAAAGCCATTGATGCCAAACTCTCCACCATCAATGAGCTTCCCTTACCTCTTCCTCCTTCTCGCTCCTCCCGCCCCTTGGGTTCTCCCCCAGCGGTCAGAGCTCCTATGCAGGATGATTCAGATTCCTCCCAGGATGAATATGAGGATATAGAGGATGATGAGGATGCTTTTCAAGGCTTATCAGATGATGAGGAATCCCAAATAAAGGTTCCCCCTCCAATTACTATTTTTCCTTCTCAATTATTCAAATCTCTCCTCCTCAAAGCTAGAATTTCTACGGGATTAGCGGCCCAGGAGAAACAAGCCTCCACTTCCACTGATCCCCCGGAGGAGAATTTACCTTACTTCACAGAGGAACAGGAGGATAACGAGGTAATTCCTATGCCTAAGTTGTTTAAAGATGCTTTACTCAAACAGTGGGAATTTCCAGCCTCTGGCCTTAATCCCTCCACCAAGGACAGAAAGTTGTACAAACTTTCCTCTTCCTATGAAGAGCTTCTATCCTTTCCCAAACCGGATGAACCTGTCAAGATTCTTCACTCGGCAGCGGCTGTGCCAGGCGAGGCGGAGGAAGTCCTCCGCCCAGAGGACAAGCGCATTGAGCAAATGCTCAAAAGAGGATTCACCGCTGATTCCTGGGCCACTAAAAGCTCTGCAGCGGCTTCCTTTTTCTCCAGAGCCATGCTGCTGTGGCTTCGCCAACTTCAACAGCATATTCCTCCCGATGACTTGAGAGGTCAGCAAGACTTCAACAAGGTCTTTGCAGCTGCCCAGTACGTGGCTGATGCCACCTTGCAATCTACTAGATTTTCTGCTAAGTCTATTGCAGCTTCTACTACGGCAAGAAGACTCCTATGGATTCGCCCTTGGCAAGCGGGAGTTCGCCAAAAGTGGCAGTTATCCCAGGGTCCCTTAAAGCGCGACCTTCTCTTCGGTGATCTTCTGGATCCACTCCTCACGGAAACCACGGACAAGAAGAAAGTTTTGGGTCCAACCACAAAAAAGGCTACCAAAACGCAGTCCTTTCGTCGCCCAGGGCGCCAGCAAGATCAAGCGGCTTCCTACCAGAGATCTCCAGGTCAGTATTCCCCCCGCTTTCGTTCCCAAGGTAGGAACTCCAGGGGTAGAGGGTTTCGCTTCCAAAGGGGAGCTTCCTCTAACAGGGCTTCAAAGAAACCTAGATGGTAATCTTACCTCTATTCCCATAGGGGGTCGCCTAGCTCATTTCGCCTCTAATTGGCGTCTCACCTCCAAGGACCCTTGGGTCATTGACACTGTTCAAACAGGCCTTCTTTTAGAATTTATTTCTCCTCCCCCTATACGTTTTATTTCCTGCCCTTCTCCCAGGTCATCCTCAGATTGTAACCGTATGGAGGAGGCCATTTCTCATCTATTGTCCATCAGAGCCATTCAACCGGTCCCTTCCGGTCAGAAGGGCCTAGGTTTTTACTCCATCCTATTTATGGTTCCAAAGTCCTCCGGAGGTTGGAGAGCTATTTTGGATTTAAAGAAACTAAATCTATTCATCAAATATAGGAAGTTTAAGATGCACTCCTTGTCTTCTATTTTGGCCGCCATTCACTCGGGAGATTTCATGGTCTCCTTAGACCTCACTGAGGCCTACCTTCACATCCCTATAGCCAAATGCCACAGAAAATTTTTACGTTTTTCCTTTCAAGGCAGGCATTTCCAGTATAGGGCGATGCCATTTGGCCTTTCCTCGGCCCCTCGGGTCTTTACAAAGCTCTTGGGGTCCCTGGCGGCCTATATCCGGGCGTTTCCCATCCACATTTTATGTTATCTTGATGATATTTTGATTCATGGGAACTCCCTAGAGAAAGTGAAAACAGACCTTTCTGTCACCATGTCAGTCCTTCAGGACCATGGATTTTCCATCAACTTTGATAAAAGCCACCTCCAACCTTCCACATCCATTTCTCACCTGGGATCCATTATTGATTCAGAATCCTCCCAGGTTTTTCTCTCTCCCGAGAGAAAACTCAGTATAGTGGAGTTAATTTCTAACATTTTATCTAATTCTTCAGTTTCCATAGTCACTCTATCTTCCCTTTTGGGGAAGATGGTGTCATGCATAGGCATCATTCCCTGGGCTCGCCTTCATGCTAGGGAACTCCAGTGGCTCCTGTTACCTTTTCAGAGATCAGGGCACAGCAACTCAAATCGACACATTGTCATCCCACTGAGTGTTCGCAGATCCTTCAAGTGGTGGAAGTCTCCGGCCATGGACAGAGGATCCCCGTTCAGGTGCCCGGATCAATTTGTCATCACCACAGATGCCAGTCTATCGGGATGGGGCGCCCACGCCCAGGGGATGATAGCCCAGGGCACGTGGTCCCCGGAGGAAGCTTCCAGGCCAATCAATTGGCTAGAGTTAAGAGCCGTTTCCCTGGCTCTGAAGCATTTCTCTCCTCGCATTCCCAACCGGCACGTTCTCATTCTCACCGACAACATTGCCACGAAAAGCCATATTTGCAGACAGGGGGGCACGAGATCCAAGGCTCTCATGAGGGAGGCCCTCAAGTTGGGCCTTTGGGCGGAAAAACATCTCCAGTCGCTCCTAGCCGATCACATCTCGGGGAGTCTCAACGTCCAGGCGGATTGGCTATCCCGGGCAACGATAGACCCAGGAGAGTGGAACCTCCATCAAGACCTGTTCCATCAAATCACCCTCAGATTCGGCCTACCAATCCTGGATCTCTTCGCGACCAATGCGAACGCCCAACTCCCTCGTTTCTATTCCAGATTTCCATCCCCGGGAGCGGAAGCAATCAATGCCCTCCGGAGTCCATGGCCTCCAGGCCTACTCTACGCATTTCCTCCAATTCCAATCCTCCCGGACGTGATTCACAAGGTCCTCACCGAGAGGGCCCGAGTAATCCTAATCGCCCCTCACTGGCCCCGCCGGCCCTGGTTCGCGGATCTCCAACAGCTGTCCGTCCAGGACCCTTGGCGACTCCCCGTTTCGGGGGATATGCTGCGGCAGGGGGCCTCTTTCCATCCAGACCCGGAATGGTTCCACCTCACCGCCTGGCTGTTATCAGGAGAGATTTAGAACTGCGTGGTCATGACCCCGATTCAGTGGAGGTCATTTTAAAGGCCAGAAGGGGTTCGACCAATCGAATCTACGACCACACGTGGTCCAAGTTTCACCAGTGGTGTCTACAGGAAGGTCTCTCCCCTCTGTGCATCCCCATACACAGAATAATTTCCTTCCTTATGCAAGGCTTCCATAAAGGGCTTTCCACCAGCACCCTCCGGCGTCATCTGGCAGCCATTTCATCTGTCCTAGGGGGTCCCCGCAGACAGCCTCTCCGATCCTTCCCTGAAGTTCAGGAATTCCTCAAGGGCATAGCCAACCTCAGACCTTCCAAGGTCCACAGGTACCCATCCTGGGATTTGCCACGGGTTCTCCATTCCCTCACGCAGGCACCATACGAACCCCTAAAATCGGCGTCCCTCAGGTACCTATCCTTTAAGGTAGCATTCCTGGTGGCTATTACCTCTGCCCGACGCATTTCGGAGCTGGCTGCCCTCTCAATCAGGCAGGACCTTTGTCAATTCCATCAGGACAAGGTAGTCTTGCGACTGGACCCCACCTTCTTACCCAAGGTCAGTTCCATGTTCCACAGATCTCAGGATATTGTCCTACCTTCCTTCTGCCTCCAACGAGACCATCCCTTGGCAATTAGATGGCACACCCTGGATCTCACCAGAGCGCTGAGAATCTATATCCAACGCACAGGACCCTTTCGGAGGTCAGAAGCACTTTTTGTAGCCTATCATCCCAGAGTCATGGGGGCCAAAGTGTCTTCAACAGTAATAGGCCGTTGGATCAGAGGGACTATATCTAAGGCCTATGAGTCGGCCTCCCTCTCAGTTCCAAGGAACATCACAGCGCATTCCACCAGGAGCGCAGCCACCTCGGCCGCTTGGGCGACTCAAGCCCCGTTGGAGGAGGTCTGCAAAGCAGCCACTTGGGCCTCGCCAAATTCCTTCATCAGGCACTACAAGATTGATTCTTACGCTTCAGCGGACGCTGCCTTCGGCAGAAGGGTACTCCAATCCGTTATCTCACACGATAGCAAGCTAATCCCACCCTAGGGACCATCTATTGGGTATGTCCCATGTGACTGCTGGACCCGCTCCTTCAGTACGGAGAATAGGCGTTGATTGCTTACCTGAACGCCTCTTCTCGTACGGTGAGCGGGTACAGCAGTCACTTCCCGCCCTTGTATGTGTCTTCTTTACCTTTCTATATCTTTCTTCCTCTAACAATGAGAGTTGAACACTACAGAGCTTCACAACTGAGCCTAGTCTATGGATTCGCGAATTCTGGGGAAGGGGCGGATCCGGCAAGCTTTTTTAATACTAGGCTCAGTTCCACCGGATTGGACATGAGCAACCCATGTGACTGCTGTACCCGCTCACCGTACGAGAAGAGGCGTTCAGGTAAGCAATCAACGCCTATTTTCTGCTCAGTTGCATTCAAGGTCAGATCAATATTTTGTAATCTGGTTCAGGAAGAAATTACTATGAATAGCATTGCTTGTCTGAAACCGTGATGGCAAACCTCTGCGGGCACACAAACCATTGCCCCAGTTCAGTTTCTGCTGTGTGCGCATGTGTGCCGCCCACCCACCAGCTGATGCCATTCATGTGGGGGGATGGAGCACATGCAGGAGACCGAGAGTGGGGTATATGTGTGGGGGTCACGCATGTATGATTGGGGTGGGGCCAGTAGTGGGCAGCCAAAAATTTTATTGTCATACTGTGGGTGTGGCTTATTTTGTGGGTGTGGCTTAATGGTCATGTGACTGGGTAGGAGTGGCTTGCCGGCCATGTGAATGATCATCATCGTTCAAGTGAACTGTTAAATCCTCGACTTACAACCTTACCAGTGATGCTCGCTGGGGTGACAATTTGCTTCGTGTTTCCCGCGCTCTCCTTCCTGGGTCACCCCCCCACCTCAGGCTGGGTAGCTAAGCAAACGGGTGCTGCCAGAAGTATAAATGCTGCCAGCGCCGCTTCCACCCATGCCTTCTGCTTGCACCTCAGGTGGGAGGTGGCCACGTGAGGCTGGAGGGGAGACGGGCAGGAGAGAGGGAAGCTCGTCTGAGGCCAGGAAGGAGGAAAGAGGAAAAAGGCAAGGAGCGCAGACACAGCAGCAGCACCAGGGGAAAAAAGGAGAGCCGAGCTGAAACCAGTAATCCAGGAAGTGACAGCCGCGGATCAGCTGGAGCTGCACACTTATCTTCATTTCCGCCAATGGAACTGCGTTCCACCCCGTCCTGCCTGCTGTCCACCTCTGGGTGTGGCACATGGGGTCGTGCATGCATGCACAGGGGGCATGCGGGTCCCTTGGAGTGCATGCATACATTGCATTATGGAGGTACAACATGTGCTCTTTCGGCACTCGGCGCCAAAATGGTTAGCCACTACTGGTCTAGAAACTTGCTAT
The DNA here is from genome assembly GCF_031021105.1 of Erythrolamprus reginae. Lineage (NCBI taxonomy): Eukaryota > Metazoa > Chordata > Lepidosauria > Squamata > Dipsadidae > Erythrolamprus > Erythrolamprus reginae. The sequence goes on from NC_091950.1 coordinate 127,219,972, forward strand.
TTTCTGTTCATCCTTGAGATGTTCCTTTCACTTAAAGTAGACAAATCGTAATCAGAAAATGCTTCTGAGATGCTTGGAACATTTGTTTTAGAAATGAAATTTGTAATCTGCCTGAAATATAGCCAAGATCTAACATTTAGTCTTAATAGAAATGTCCTTACTCTGCCTATTTTTGTCTTTGTTAATGCTTTCAGAAACAACAATTTTCATCTAGGGAACTAACTGCATAAATGGTATGAGTCAGCCCAATGCATCTCTAAAATTATATTACAGAATTTCTGAAGACAATTCAAAGAAAAATAAGAGTCTTTTATCCTCCCCATGGGAAAAGGAGCTTGCTGCAATCTTAAATAAACCATAATTTCCCATTAAGAGTATAACACAGCTACTCTTTTTAAATTGTGATTGTGCTCTGAATATTTTACCTGCAGAAAATGTCAGCTAGCAGAAGATAGAAAAACAGACCCGCAATAACAGCTGGGTATTCATCAAGGAAGTTTTTTTCTGGATCCTTATGTTAAGCCATTCTTGAATCAATCCAGAATGGAAGTTCCTCTGGATCCTTATGTCAAGCATTCTTGAATTAATCAATACAAATTTTATTCCATCCATGTTGAATTTTAATATCGAGTATTGGTCAAGTTTTGTTTCTCTCAGCTTTAATTTAGCTTTTTCTTCAAATTGTTAGAATTTTGTTGGAATGGTTGGAAACAGATATAAAAATCAAAAGAGGCAACTAGACTTTCTTTACCAGACACTCCAGTTGCCTCTTGAAAAAGCACATTTGGGATAACCATGACCTAGATGACTTGAGAATATCCATAGACATAAAATCACCATATTGTACTATATGTTTGCCGGGCTCTCTTGTAGGAGCCTCCCGAAAATTCAAGGGTACAAATTTCAGACACACACACGTTTGAAAATTCAAAACAATGTTCTTTATCCCAAAAGTCAAAATAAACTAAGCACTCTTTTTGTATTGCAAAGAGCACTCTTCCCAAAACAATTGGGTAGTCTGTACAATTAACCTTAAATAGTCATTAAGTACTTAGCTAGCAACTGTGAAGAAACTTCACACCCCTCCTTCTTCCAACGAAGTGAAACACACACACACACATTGCTCTAGTTTGTTTTCAAAGGCGTGAAAAATCAACAAGCAAAGTCCAGAAACCAGCAACCCAGGATTCCTGATGAACTGCGATCAGATACTCTTTCACAACGGCCAAACCCACACGCTGCTATTTATAGCAGCAGCCCTAATTACTGGAGCCCCACCCAACCACAGGTGGCCTCATTTTTTCTTGTAATAACCCTTTAGTTGTTGTCTCCTATGCATCACTCTACGCATGCGTGGATGTGTCATTAATTCTTGTGCAGAATCCAAGGATGATACAGATGATTGATCTCCTCCTGGGCTGTCTGCCAAACTCCCCTCTTCCCTGTCACTCACGCTTCCTTGGTCAGAGGAGGCTTCATCGGCAGATTCCATCGGGAGCAAAACAGGCCTGCGGCATGTGGATGTCTCCCCCACATCCACCTGCACATTCCTTGGGGCAGGAGCTGGGCCAGAGCTAACCACAACACTATATAAATCAACGAGATTCCTTCTCTAGGACTTCTCAGAATGACTGATGCAGCAATTCTACCAAACTGAATTTTTAACGGATGGAAGAACTTCAGTAAATATGTGATAAACACCCATTAGTAGTATTTAATTTTTAAAGATTAATTAAAAGCCACTTTTATCCCATAATTTCCTTCTTTTTTTAGCTCATTTGCAAATGAAAGGACAGCTGTTACCTACAAACATCTAGATCAGTGTTTTTTCAACAGAGGTTCCATGAAACCTATGAGTTCCACAAGGGCCACCCAGGGGTTCTGCTGCTTAATGAGAACACCCCCCCCCCCCCGACCAGGACTGTATCATGCAGCAGCAGCAACCCTCACCGCCCCCTCCGCCTCAGGTCTGGGCTTTCATCGCCTTATTCCGCTTTTGCCTCTGCCTCCTCCCAGAACGCTTATTCGGGGACCACATTGAAGTCGCAGCCCCACCCACACATTATGGATGCCAGCGGCTGGAGGAACCCCCCCCCCCCCACACACGGCATGCTGGGAAGTGTAGTTCTAAGGAAACTTGGAAGTGCCTCAAGAAGCCCTCGGCCACCTTTTCGCTGTGATTCAGCTTTGGCTTTTGGCCGCTGTTTGCTGCGGTGGTAGCAGCTCTTCCTTCGACAACCATCAGCTTTACATTGCTTCTGATCTTTCGCCCAACTAACCTCAGATTGTGCCCATACTGGTATGTCTGCCCAAATCCCAGTAACTCTGGGTGGTTTACAACATTAAAAACAAGGCATAAAACTATGCCTCACCAATGCTAGCAACAACAGGTCAACTACTTGATTGGTTCCATCTCTATTCAAGGTCCTCAGACGAGCTGACAAAATCATGTCTTAAGGGCCTTTTGGAAAAACAACAAGGTGAGGGGGAATTGTATTCCTGGGGCAATGTTGTTCCATGAAGAAGGGGCCACCAGTGAGAAGGCCCTTTTTCAGGGATACATAGAAACATAGAAGACCTCATGGTCCATCTAGTCTGCCCTTATAATATTTCCTGTATTTTATCTTAGGACAAAGGATGGGCATATGTTTATCCCAGGCATGTTTAAATTCAGTTGCTGTGAATTTGTGGAAACCGCACAATGACACAATTAGTGTACTAGTCTTCTAAAGTGTGTGAGGAAAAAATTGCGAGCATGAAATGTGCTGTAGCAGAGTGTTGACTTTTTTGAAGTCAAAATGGTCTCCAACAGTCCAACTCACCTACAAACATTTTACAAGCATCAGTATTAGGTCAGGAAATGACTGGTCTCTTTAGAGAACTGCTGATGCAGTTTGGGGTTAGGGGACAGAGTCCACAATCTCTTTGGATTCAACATGTCTATTCATATAATGGTGCTGTCTGAAATTGGTTGGGTTTTTTGAAGGAAAAAAAGCAAATTAGGTAACGTCCTCAATGCTAGCAATATAGCACTGATGATGTTGCCTAGTTCAGGTAGTGAAACGTCCTCAAACAGCCAAGCTCAGATAGCACCAAGGAGCCATCATTTCAATCCTGAGCTACAGATAAATAAATTCAAATAAACTAGGCTTTATTCACTTCAGTGAAACTTGCTCTGAAGTCACTGTTGATAAGATTGCAGGTTTAGGATACAATCCTGCAACTGGAAAATGAGCAACATTGAACCTTCTGCTTTGGAAAGGGACATCATTTGTATCAGTAGGAGCAGGAGAATTTTGCTTTTTTCCCCACCCTTACTGTAAAAAATTAGGGGGCCATTTAGTCTGAAGAAATCTCCCGCTTCCTTTTCCCCTCCCCCAGCAATGTCCTTCTCAATCCTGGATTGCCAGGTTACTTGTCCTAAGTGTATTAATTTGGAAAAAGAAGCGGGAACTGTTTGTCAGTTTGTACTTCATTTGATCAATATGACCCATTTACAATGGAAGTTGAGCTGAATTTCTTAGATCGCCAGTAGTTTCCTGAAAGAGCATTTTAGTTTTGACTACCTACTACATTCTTGGGGGGGGGGGTGTCGTAGTATTGCTAGTTACTTCTCAATGATTTAAATCAGAATTCCTATTGCCCGTACAGGGGTAACTCTACCTACAAACGCCTCTACTTACAAACTTTTCTAGATAAGAACCGGGTGTTCAAGATTTTTTTGCCTCTTCTCAAGAACTATTTTCCACTTACAAACCTGAGCCTCTGAAACTGTAACCGGAAAAGGCAGGGAGAAGCCTCCATGGGGCCTCTCTAGGAATTTCCTGGGAGGAAACAGGGCAAGAAAAGGCAGGGAGTAGCCTTCGTGGGGCCTCCCTAGGAATCTCCTGGGAGGAAGCAGGGCCTCCACCCTCCCTGTGGTTTCCCCAATCGCACACATTATTTGCTTTTACATTGATTCCTATTGGAAAAATTGCTTCTTCTTACAAACCTTTCTACTTAAGAACCTGGTCATGGAATAAATTAAGTTCGTAAGTAGAGGTATCACTGTATCTATTTCAGGGATCTAGCATTTGTGAAGGATAGGCTCAAATCGTTATACTTTGTTTACAAGGGAGTATGGCAGAGTTGAATGGCCTTGTTGACTGTATCCTTTTCCTGATCTCTACTCTACTGCCAATGACTTCCTGTCAGCATTATTTTACACACAATTTGTGCTTAATCTCTGCTTAAAACTATTTTTAAGGAATAGTGTCTGCAGCATATGCCATATGGGATATTTCTTCCAAATCAACTCTGGTGCAGCGAAGCTATAAGTTCTGGTTTTTTGTCTGGGTCATTTCATAGGTAGGAATTTTACCTACTTTTTTCTTTCCTGGCTAGTTTCAAATTTTGCTTCTTGATACCCTGTTTCCCCGAAAATAAATCACCCCCGAAAGTAAAACATAGGAGAGGTTTCATAGAATTCCCTAATATAAGGCATTCCCCAAAAGTAAGATGTAGGAGACGTTTCGTTTCACAGCATTCCCTAACAGAACATAGTAGAAAGTAGAAACCAAACATTTGAAGAAAGTATAATTGTTGTACATGGAAATAATGGTACGATAGTAGTAAGAAATTTTTGATAGGATTCACAGTTTGTCTGGTTATGCTGGTTTGTGATGACAACTACTGTGCAATATATAATAAATGTTCTTTTTTTTTTGTTCAGCAATAAATGTGAATTCTTCTTCATTGAAAAAAAAAATAAGACATCCCCTGAAAATAAGATGTAGCACATCTTTGGGAGCAAAAATTAATATAAGACGCTGTCTTATTTTCGGGAAAACAGGGTAGTTCTGACCATTTTCATAATCCTCCCGGACCTGACCATAAGGGGAATCCTTGGTTTTACTCTTTCTCATTTAGGCAACTTATTTTACGTTCAAGAAAATTGTTCTGAAATTTCAACATGCCAAAAACAATATTCCCAGGAGTGGGTTCTGACTTACCTTGCTTTTGGTTTGTTTCCTTCTGCATTGTATGGGCACGCATGCATGGGCATGCATTTGTAATGCCGAAAATCAAGTTTCTGTGCATGCACAGAAGATGGGCAAAAAACAGCTTTGTGCATGCACAGAAGCCAAAAATAAAATGGCAGCGCCCACAGACAGAACTGCCTCCGTGACATCATCACCGGTTTACTAGTGGTTCTAAAGAACTGGTTAGAACTGGTAGGAACCCATCTCTGAATAGGCCTCATTAACTGTCCATGATACACTATCCATGCCCTATTGCAGCAACCTCTCTTTGTAACCAAAACATACGAAGAGAGGTTGCTGGAACTAGGAATGGATAGTCTAGCAAAAAGGAGGACCAGAGGACATGATAGCAGTATACAGATATTTGAGGGTTTGCCACAGAGAGGAGCCGGAACGCTAAATTGCGCTTGCCACGGCGGCTTGTAAGTTCTTACAGACCAGTGCGATTTTGCCGATACACCTGTGAAGGTAGCAAAAATCGCACACGGAGCCACAGGCAAAATCTCGCTGAAACACAGGTGCAATTTTTCTACCTCCACAGGTGCAGCAGCAAAATTGCGCTGGTCTCGCAAGAACTTAGCGAGCCATGGCGGCGAGCACAATTTAGCATTCCAGCTCGTAGCCCATCGCTGAGGGGGTCACACTATTTTCCAGGGCACCAGAGGGCCAGACCAGGAACAATGGATGGAAACTGACCAAGGAGAGATTCAACCTGGAAATAAGGAAGAACTTTCTGACTGTGAGAGCGATCAACCAGAGGAACGGCCTGCCAGCGGAGGTTGTGAACGCCCCATCACTTGACACATTCAAAAGGAAATTGGACTACCATCTGGCTGGGGTAGTGTAGGATTTCCTACTTGAGCAGGGGGTTGGACTTGTTGATGACGTGTAAGGTCTCTTTCAACTCTAATAATTAATTGATTATTGGGAGGCTGGGTTGCTGGGTCATTATTTTTGCTCTGAAACATTTTCAGAGTTGGCTGGTCCCTGCCTGCGTTGGAATTATGCAGTAAAATATTCTGATTAAATATACACTGAGAAATTTGTTTTCTCTTCCCAAATCCAGCTCCAGATTGTGCTGTATCTTATCTCCCCTCCTCTCAATGTGATCCTTTCTTCCTGGGAACCTGCCGCCTTATTGCAGTCTATTGCATCACCTCCCTCTTCCGTAGATTATTTTCATAACACTATTTTTCATTTTGCTATGCCCTTGTATGGAGCTACTTTAAGAGTCTCATTAATTTTAATAAGGGGACTTCTTGAGGTCTGAAAAATGTCAGCCTAATTTAATGAGTAGCAGATTGATACTCTGCTTGCACAAGATCCATGGTAGTTAACCTTCCCCTCCAAATCAAAGTGCACAGAGCCCTAATAAGGACTAAACTATGCATACATTTCGGATGGAGGGGCAAGAGTTTATACCAGTGAAGGCAGTGATGGGCTACTACGGAAACAGTCAGGAACACAGTTCTGGTAGCAAAATTTGGAGCTCCACCCCAGAGCACCCAATTTGTAATGAAAGATGTTGAAACAAAATGCATAAGCCACGCCCACAGTGTGGTAGTAAAAATTTTGGTAGCCCATCAATTTGCACTGAAAGATCAACATCTTTCAGTGCAAATTGGGTGATCTGGGGAGGAGCTCCATTTTCACTACCCCAATGCGTTCCTCCCCTTCCGGGCAGTAGCCCACCCCTGGTTTATACATATTATTACTGTGTTTCCCCCAAAATAAGACCCTGTCTTATATTTTTTTGAATCCTGAAATAAGTGTTTGACTTTATTGCCATGCATTCAAAAGCCCGATTGGGCTTATTATTATATTTTGGGGAAAATAGGGTAATAGCAGGATTATTGATTGATTGATTGATTGATTGATTGGATTTGTATGCCGCCCCTCTCAGTAGACTCAGGGCGGCTAACAACAGTAATAAAAAACAGCATGTAAATCCAATACTAAAACAACTAAAAAACCCTTATTGTAAAACCAAACATACATATAAACAAATATACCATGCATAAATTGTAAAGGCCTAGGGGGAAAGAATATCTCAGTTCCCCCACGCCTGACGGCAGAGGTGGGTTTTAAGGAGTTTACGAAAGGCGAGGAGGGTGGGGGCAATTCTAATCTCCGGGGGGGAGTTGGTTCCAGAGGGCCGGGGCCGCCACATTATTTTATCCCAGTAGCATATCTGGGCTGCAAAACTCCAAATATTTAAATAATATAATTTTTGAATCGGTGTCTCAATTCTTTGAATAGTTTCTGGGGATAAAGGCACATGTTAATATATAACTCTAAGGAATTTGTACCTTCTTTGATAGGTCGGTTCTTTTTTAATCCTGACTTGATTAATTTTCATTGACTCACTCATTCTCTGCACCTTTATTACTGTGCCAAGATTCTTTTGTTTTTAAGGTTTTAAGGGCCCGTTGCCAAGGGTTTACTTATATTTTTCTGGCAAATGTTCCATTCGCTCTTTCAAAAAGTCAGACTTTGCTGGATATCAACACTGCAATTTCCCTCAGCTGAGGAGCGATGCTCTGGTTGAGGTGATGCAAAAGGCTCCTTTGGGGGACAATCAGCAATCAGAAATGTCAACTTTGAGACAAACCTGCACATATATTTGATTAAAAAAAACCTTCACGACCTTATCACCAGGAAATCTTATAAGAAAGCCATTTGCATGAGATCCAGTTCCTTTTCTCAGAAAATATTGATTGTGTGAAGGAATTGCAGCATTCTTCATTACAGTTACCAGATATAGACTGCATAGAAACATAGAAACATAGAAGACTGACGGCAGAAAAAGACCTCATGGTCCATCTAGTCTGCCCTTATACTATTTCCTGTATTTTATCTTACAATGGATATATGTTTATTCCAGGCATGTTTAAATTCAGTTACTGTGGATTTACCAACCATGTCTGCTGGAAGTTTGTTCCAAGGATCTACTACTCTTTCAGTAAAATAATATTTTCTCACGTTGCTTTTGATCTTTCCCCCAACTAACTTCAGCTTGTGTCCCCTTGTTCTTGTGTTCACTTTCCTATTAAAGACACTTCCCCCCTGAATCTTATTTAACCCTTTAACATATTTAAATGTTTCAATCATGTCCCCCCTTTTCCTTCTGTCCTCCAGACTATACAGATTGAGTTCATTAAATCTTTCCTGATACGTTTTATGATTAAGACCTTCCACCATTCTTGTAGCCCGTCTTTGGACCTGTTCAATTTTGTCAATGAGGTCTCCAGAACTGAACACAGAATTCCAAATGTGGTCTCACCAGTGCTCTATATAAGGGGATCACAATCTCCCTCTTCCTGCTTGTTATACCTCTAGCTGTGCAGCCAAGCATCCTACTTACTTTTCCTACCGCCCGACCATACTGCTCACCCATTTTGAGACTGTCAGAAATCACTACCCCTAATTCCTTCTCTTCTGAAGTTTTTACTAACTTAGAACTGCCAATATAATACTCAGATTGAGGATTCCTTTTCCCCAAGTGCATTATTTTACATTTGGAAACATTAAACTGCAGTTTCCATTGCTTTGACCATTTATCTAGTAAAGCTAAATCATTTACCATATTACAGATCCCTCCAGGAAAATTAAAATTAAAAATTAAAAATTAACATATACTGTATGGCAATACAGTGTTAAGACTTTTCTGCATCTGTGCTGCATTCTAGTAGCTATCTAGATTTTTGCAGCCCACATTTTATAATGCACAATTTTAATGCATTTCTTAACAAATATAAAAATGAAGCAAAAAGTGGAACCTGCAAATGCCATTTAACCAGTTCAAAGAAAGCTCACTCTTTCCTTTCAAACCCTGAATAATATAAACTATAAGATAGCATAGATACAAAAGAAATAAACGCAGGGAAGAAGACATAAAAAATGGCATTTATCTAATTTTCTACAATATAGTAGGCCACACAGAATCATATTTTCTTATTTTCCCCCTTGTTGCTATAGAGCCAATTCAAAAGTTGAGAGTTGACACATTTTATTAAATTACCCTTTTCACTCTGGGGAACAAATATCCTTGAAGTAGTACATAATCACATTTTTTCGCAGGAGCATTGTTCGAGTGCAATATAATGAATGCTTCTCATACAAAGATAAATATAGTTCAAAGTTCTGAATATAACTTACCAATATATATGAAATGGTTTTATTTAGAAACATAGAAGATTGACGGCAGGAAAAGACCTCATAGTCCATCTAGTCTACCCTTATACTATTTATTGTATTTTAGCTTAGGATGGATATATGTTTATCCCAGGCATATTTAAATTCAGTTACTGTGGATTTAACGACCACATCTGCTGGAAGTTTGTTCCAAGCATCTACTATTCTTTCAGTAAAATAATATTTTCTTATGTTGCTTCTGATCTTTCCCCCAACTAACCTCAGATTGTTTCCCCTTGTTCTTGTGTTCACTTTCCTATTAAAAACACTTCCTTCCTGAACTTTATTTAACCCTTTGACATATTTAAATGTTTCGATCATGTCCCCCCTTTTCCTTTTGTCCTCCAGACTATACAGATTGAGTTCATTAAGTCTTTCCTGATACGTTTTATGCTTAAGACCTTCCACCATTCTTGTAGCCCATCTTTGGACCCATTCAATTTTATCAATATCGTTTTGTAGGTGAGGTCTCCAGAACTGAACACGGTATTCCAAATGTGGTCTCACCAGCGCTCTATACAGCAGGATCACAATCTCCCACTTCCTGCTTGTTATACCTCTAACTATGCAGCCAAGCATTCTACTTGCTTTCCCTACTGCCTGACTGCACTGTTCAACCATTTTGAGACTGACAGAAATCACTATCCCTAATTCCTTCTCTTCTGAAGTTTTTGCTAACACAGAACTGTCAATACAATACTCAGATTGAGGATTCCTTTCCCCAAAATGCATTATTTCACATTTGAAAATATTAAACTGCAGTTTCCATTGCTTTGATCACTTATTTAGTAAAGCTAAATCATTTGCCATGTTACAGACACCTCCAGGAATATCAATCCTATTGCACACATTAGAGTCATTGGCAAATTATTTCATCCCAAATATCTGCTCCACCAATGTGGTATTGTCAAATCAGAAAGACGTGTAGCCAGGGGTGGTTCTCTGCCCGCTTGCTGAGTGGGTGTGGCCTACTCAGCCTCCTGCATTATGTTGGGGGGGGGGAGGCAGAGCGGGCGGTGGGGGGAAGTCGACCCCAGGTCTGGAGGCTTTCCTTGAGCCTTCAGGAGGACAAAAAGAGCCTCCCCCGAAATCTGGGGGCCCTCTGAAAGCCAGAAACTGGCCTGTTTCTGAACTTCCGTAATTTCTTGAAGGCTCGTTTTTCACCCTCTTAGAACCTCAGCATGGGCCTTGCAATTATTTGGCACCCAAAACAAGCTGTGTGGAGAATCCTGGGAAGGGGAGCAGGGGCGTGGCTAGCCAGTCCTTGCAACTACCAGTTCGGCAAAGCAGATATAAAATTAGCATCCAGTTCAATTGAACTGGTCCGAACCAGCTAAATTGCTTCCCTGTACTGTGTGGCCAAATCATGCATATTAAAGTGCCTTCAAATTTATTACATTTCCGATGTAAGAAGGATGGTGACTAACACTAAGCCTACCTCCCCTCCCCAATTTTTATTGAATTGGGTTAGCCTTTAACTCGTAAAAAAATATATTTAGTATTCATGAAAAATGGGAACATTGATTCTGTAAGGCAGTACAATCCAATTTCTGTCCTGAAATTTTAAAAAAATATTTAAATTTATTGTATGCTATCCATTTTTCTTTTCAAAATTAGCTCAGATCTAATACTTTTATTGCAATGCTGTACTGAGAAGAGACAGAAGCAAAGAGGTAAATCACAGAGTTTGGATTAAAACAGGTCTTGGCAACTTTAAGACTTAGGGACTTCAACTCCCAGAATTCTCCAGCCATTCCTCAAATCTTAAAGTTGCCAAGTTTGGGGTCCCCTGTTCTAGGCATTTGAACCAAACAAATCTTGATTATAGTGATATAGTTTTATCAGGAGGTATTGTTTAATTGGAGTGTCATAAGTTTGTACTTTTGTGATGTTTTTAATTGTTGTAAACTACCCAGAGTTCATTGCTATGAGTTGGGTGGTTCTGTCAATAATTTATATAAACAATCTTTAGCCGGATCAGATAAATACTGCAACAAGGGCACACAATGCACATGTGGACCACTGGTTGGTGACCTGTGATTTAAACGTATTGATTTGGATGTTTTCCAGAACTTTTATTAATGGGAATAAAATTTATTATTAAAATGAGTGGTGATGGACAGTGCTGGTTTAAATTTGTGAAACATGTCTTGGAGATAAAATACTCAAAGATTTAGTAATACATTTTTTCCAGTGAGGCCAAGCAATATTAAACTTAGTAAACTTTTTACTAAACTTGCTTAATAAACTTTTTTTAGTAGGCTGTCCTATCCTACAGCAATTGTACCAGATGTTATTCCTCTTGTAGAGATCAGTGTGAAATCATATATTTTTAACTGCCAGTAAAAGTGAATTGCTTTGGAAAAACCTTTTGAAGGAACTCCTTGTGCTACTTGTAATTATTTACACATTTATCCAGGTCATGGTTTTTTTTATAAAAAACTACAGGTTCTTTTGTGCAAACTTATTAAGGCTGATATTTTGTTTACTTATTGAAAAAACAAATTCTACCCCCCCATGCCTATAATTTCAGTGTTAGAGTATATATTTAAAATTGTCCTAAGGCTGGTAGCTAACAAATAAAATATGATGAGGTAATGCAAAATAAATTGTTATTAATAAAAAATGTAGAAGGTTTGGGACATAATTTGCCAAATACATCATAGTGATGGGTTTGCATAGAATCAGCTCAGAAATGGGCTTGACCTGTCATGGAATCATCGATGTATTGTAGCCATAATTAAGGCCAATGTTTATTTGGGTCACTCTGAATATAAATTCCTAATAGTTTGCAGCTTTAATCTTGCAAATAGATGCAAAATGAGGCTGAATCACACATTAACATTAGTATCCATATTTCTAAAACAATTAAAAAGAGATTGTAGGGAAGGTAAAGCCGCACAATTAAGAGAATGCTCATAATTCACACTATCAGGAAATTTGATTCTGCCTGGTATCATGTTGAGAAATGTTTATTGAATGACAGTGGATGAGTGGTTATAGCCAGTAATGGGCAGCCAAAAATTTTATTGCCACACTGTGGGTGTGGCTTATTTTGTGGGTGTGGCTTGATGATCATGTGACTGGGTAGGAGTGGCTTGCCAGCCATGTGACCAGGTGGGAGTGGCTTGAACAATCATTATCTTGCGCGTGAACGGTTAAGTCCTCAACTTACAACCCCACAAGTGTTGCTCTCTAGGGTGCCAATTTGCTTTGCTTTTCCTGCGCTCTCCTTCCTGGGTTACCACCCGCCTCAGGCTGGGTAGCTAGGCGAACGGGTGCTGATCAGCTGTTGAGAAAAGAGGGGAGAGGAAAAGGACCCCCTGCAACTCCTGCCGGTGCTGGTCTCCCTGCCGCTTTCCGAGGAGGAGGATGGGAGGGGGGGCTGGTCAGCTGGAGTTGGGCACACAGCTTCATTCCTGCTGGTGGAACTGTGTTCCACCCCGTGTTGCCTGCTGCCCACCTCTGGTTATAGCCATGTGGGGATCCTGAGGGTGGTAATGACATGTCTTTTGAAAACTTCTTAAGGAAGGCTGGGCCATCCATGTCTCAAATTGATCACATGCTGCTTCCTCCCCATTTTGTATGACTGCAAAATGGCTGACCATTGCTAGTTTGTCCCCCTATTTTCAAGCAAACTTACGTGGAGAAATGCACTTCATCTCCATGCATTCAATGGCATTGCCACATCGCTGCACATACACTCTTGCTCACCTTGGGAGCCAAAGTGATTTTAAAAGGCATTCTGATCTTGGCTAAAAACCATTATCTGCTCTTGATCTAGCCCAGGTGGCACATGGAACCTTATCTGCCGGAATGTGAGCTGTCGCCCTAGCTCAGCTCCAGCACACGCGTGTGCTCCGGCCAGCTGATTTTCATCTTGCACAGAGGATCTAAGAGCATTTTCAGCTTCCAGAAAATCTCTGGGGGGCGGGAGAAGGTGTTTTCACCCTTCCCAGGCTCCAGGGAAGCCTCTGGAGTTTGGGAAAGGCAAAAAATAGACCCACTAGAAGTTGGGAAACGGGGCCATTTCCAGCCCCCAGAGGGATGGGGAGGCCATTTTTGCCCTTACCACACATTGAATTATGGGTGTTGTTAAGTCAGGACCACGAGAGACTGTTGTAGTTCTTTGAATGTTTATTGAAAGCAGGAACTGGAACAGTAACACACACCAACTACGCTAGATCCCAACAAAGGCAACGGCTCCTCCATTGCCTTATTTATAGTCTCGCAAAAGCGCGGCAAAACTGCAGACAACTGTTTAATTTTGGTGGCTTCTGTCTGCTTGCTGTGCGGGAACCTATCACAATAAACCCTTCATTTAAATTGACGGACATAACAGGTGTGGGCACTCGCACATGCACAACAGCGTACGACATTGGTTTTCGGCACCCAAGGATAAAAAGGTTCGCCATCACTGATCTAGCCTGATATTCCCTAATCCAGTACCCTTCACGCTGACCAGAGAATTTAAAAGTGTAAAGGCCCACACATCATGAAGGACTCCTTTCATCCTTTCCAAGAGTCTGTCTTCCTACATATTCATATAAATAAATGACTGATGGCAGAAACTGACTACAAAAGCAACATATGCCCTGCTGAAGCTATGGTTTGGGGAAATTATATTTGTTTGAGCATGTACAGTATATGCAGAGTACAGTACAATATATATGTGTTACGTATGTCTGTGTGTGAGAGAACTAAACTTCAGAACTAATTTAGAACTAATTTCACTCCTGTATACAAACGCTAGTGCAATGCATATAAAACCCCTAATCATAATCAGACAGATGGATTTCCAAGATGCTGATACTTTGCAGGAAATAAACTTCTGTTCTTGGCATGGAAAAGTTCTGAGGCTAAACAGCTGATGACAGATGGAGAGGCGAAAGTATGGTGAAGTTCAATGTACTTTCGTTTATGAAAAGGCTGCTAATCAGAAAGATTTTTGAATAAAAGGGGAAGTAGGCTGTCTAGAGTCAGAGGAAGGATTTGGAAGGATTTTATTGTTTTTGGGGTTCAATGGCTATTGAATAGATCTTAACATCCACTTCTTGTTTCTTCTAGGTGAAGAGTGAAGGTCCTAAACTCGTGCCCTTTTTCAAAGCCACCTGCGTCTACTTTGTCCTCTGGTTGCCAACCTCAAGCCCTTCCTGGTTCAGTGCCCTGATCAAATGTTTGCCAATCTTCTGCCTGTGGGTCTTCCTGCTGGCACATGGAATCAATTTCCTGACAGCCCATCACAATGCCTGTAGGATCTTTGTGGGTTTGATATTCTCTGCCTTGGGAGATGCTTTCCTCATCTGGCAAGAGCAGGGCTACTTTATTCACGGTTAGTTGGTTTGTCTGCTTTGAAGGGGACACAGAACCTTTTGGGGAAAATGCCCAGTTGCTGTCATGAGTGGAATCAACGCCTAGTTTTGGTACCAGAGCTGGAACTAGTCTGTTCCCAGGTGAAGCGTTAGTATATAACTGGGGATGTGGGGAGCAGCAACAAGAAACTGAGACAAGAAAAGGTCATGTTGGTACATGGAGGAATGTCACTGCCTACCCTAATTTCTGTTCTGTCGGGCTCTCTGGTAGAATCCTCCCAAAAATTCACAGGTACAAATTTCAGACACACACACGCTTGAAAATTCAAAACAATGTTCTTTATAATGAAAAGTCACTTAAACTAAGCCCTCTTTTGGTATAGCAAAGAGCACTCGTCTCCAAACAAACTGGTAATTTATACAAGTCCCTTATCAGTCCTGTGATACTTAGCTTGCAGCTGTGAGGCAATTCACAGTCCTTCTTTCACAAAGTGAAACACACTTTGCTCTGGTTTAGTTTCAAAGCAGGGAAAAATCAGCACACAAAAAGTCAAAGTCAGTAAAGCAGTCATGAAACGATCAGATAATCCTCCACAATGGCCAAACCCACAGGCTGCTATTTATAGCAGCCTCACTAATTACCACAGCCCCACCCAACCACAGGTGGCCTCATTTTCTTTGATAATAATCTCTCAGTTGTTGTTGCCTATGCATCGCTCTCCACATACGTGGCTGTATCATTAACTCTTGTTCTGAATCGAAGGAGGAGCTAGATAATTGATCTCCTTCTGAACCGTCTGCCATACTCTCCTCCTCCCTGTCATTTCCGAGCGTGGGATTCAGTTTCTGCACATGCGCAGAAGCTGAATCTTGTGTGAGTGAGCGCGTGAGATTTCCAGGTTTTTTCCACTTCTGCGCATGCACAGAAGGAAAAAGAACCCGGAAATGAGCATAGGTGCCTGCTTGCTGCTGCCCACCGCCTGCTTGCTACTGTTCACCACAGGCAGCGGCTTCCTCCACCACCCGCTTTCTGCCGTTCACCCTATGCGCCGAGCCTCCCCCCACCGCCCACTCTGCTGCCACAGCATGCGCATGTGTAGCAGGCCGAAATCTCGTGTGCGGACATCTTTCTGGCAGCAAAAATTGCCAATTCCTTTGCTTCTGTGCGTGCATCGAAGCAAAAAAACTGGTAATTTTTTAGCGGAATTGTTCCGGTTGGTCATGCATGCGCATGCACTCCCAGCTTCTACCGGAATGGGCCTACACGCTCCGCTTTCCACAGCGCAACGACGGTTCTGGGCGTTCTGCCTGGAGCCCATGCCTGGTTGGAACCCACCCCTGTTTCAGTCCAATTACTCTGATTTGAGTTGCAGAAAGGGGCGAAATTGGATTACGCCTGGGTGCCATGTGGCTCATACAGGAATAGATCTATTGGATAGTGACAGATCTTTCCCCTGAAATCTTTTTTTTTTAAATAAAATTTATTCATTTTTTCAAATATAACAAAAAAGACATAAACAAAACATATACATACAACATTTGGGAAACGAAAGCTTCCCCACTTTTTTTTTGAATGTTTGATCAGAGAATTTTCCTTCTTTCATATATTATTAATTCTTTTATTTGACATGTTGCTTTGCTTGAATTTTAATTATTTCTTTGCTGTTCTTTCCTCTAACCAGTCGTAAAGTTTCCCCCATATTTTATAATAATCTGAATCTTCCTTTCCCTCTAATTTTTTGGACAACCTGAAATCTTTTCTGTTGTCTGTTCCTTTTAATTTTCGGCCCCAGGATGACATTCATAATTTCATTATAGTCTTTGTCATCCCTCTGCATCCTGAAGTAATTTTTCTAAATCACTCCTCCCCGGATGTTGAATTAATAAATCAAGAAACAAATTCATAATTATAATAGATGCCAGAGATCTTTAGGACTTTTAGTTGTCATTCATACATCCCAATTACCTTTGAAAAAAATGAAGATACGGCTTTTTGTGACATTCACTATTTCCCCCCTTACAATAAATTTTGCAGATTTTTGTTGTAATCCAAGGTATCCTTTCAGTATCAGAATTAAGCTAGTCATCCCATCTCAAAATAGTGGGCTTTACCATTATGCACTAGCGGCAGCGATGGGTTGCTCCTGGTTCAGCCCAGTTCTAACAATAGATAGTATTAGGGGTGGGAGATTCCGACCACCTGGAATGCTTCTGCACAGAAGCGTTGTGCACATGTGAAGTGGTAGTAAAGGGTTTTGGTTCCTGCTGGTTCAGACCAGTTCTATAAAATCGTTAGTAACCTGGTGGCCTGGGTCGTTGGAACTGGCAGCAACTCAGGCCTGCCAGGTTCTCACAGTAGCACTATAGGCGGCCATCTTGTTTTTTGCTTCTGGGCATGCTCAGTGCACCACTGAGTGAACTGACAGGAAAGAAAAATGGAACCCACCTGTGGAACCCACTACTAACTAGCGATTGTATAGGTGAGGACAGCTTGGTCTGTGTCAGGCTTTCCTTGGCTAGCCAGGCGAGACATAAACTCTCAAACTGGAAGATTTAATGTAGAAAAGCTGTGAAGACATTATAATACAATTCTGCCAACTGCTGGGTATTAAACATTAAGCTCTGTTTCTAGTAAAATCAAGATTCAGATTCTTGTATCTGTTTTTCCTACCCATATGATGCAAGGGACTAGAGGTCATTCCTGGAGTGGGAAAGACAATTTCTGTCTCTTTCTTGTTTAAAAAAAAGACAGAACAGAGCAAAAGAGAATAAATATAAGATATTTTCTTTTGACTGTGAGAATTTCTCTCTCAGCCTGAAATGGCATAGCCATTTTTGCGGGGTTTTTTACTTACTGCAAAGTTGAAGGCAAAGCTGACATTTTCTATTGCACATTTTTTCATCCACACTGATGCAATCAGATTTTCAAGAAAAGATTGGACAGCCATTTGTCCAGAATGGCACTGGGCTGGAGATTAGACTAAAAGGCTTTTAAGGTTTCTTCTGGCCCTACAATTTTATGATTTAGGGAGGCCAAATTAGGGTTTCAAAAGATCCAATAGTTACTAAAAGGCAGCAAAGAGTTACATTTTTTCTGTATCTCGAGAAGTTAAGCTGCATTTTTTTAAGCTAACACCTGGTAGCTCCAGACAATTTTTAGGATAGCTAAATCTTAATCCTATAGTTAGCAAAGTTAATGCAACATGAGTGGCTTAGTTTCAGGACACATAGTCAGTAATGTCCTGTTATGTTATTCCCTCTACAGAGTTATTTTTCACAAATACATTTTTACTTTTGCAAATACAGTGGTACCTCTACTTAACAAGTTAATTTGTTCCGTGACCAGGTTCTTAAGTAGAAACGTTCTTAACTAGAAGCAATTTTTCCCATAGGAATCAATCTAAAAGCAAATAATGCATGCAAACCCATTAGGAAAGAAATAAAAGCTCTGAATTTGGGTGGGAGGAGGAGGAGGAAGAAGAGGAGGAGGACAGTCGCTGCCAAAGGAAGAAGGTGAGGTGAGGTGAATCAAAAAAATCCAAAACTTTAAGGCTGAAAAAAAAAGAAAAAAGAAGAGGGACTTTGAGGCAGTGAGGAAGAACACCTCCCATACACCAAAAGGCTCCTCTGGCAGCCCAGAAATGCCTGATCTAAAACCTGGCAACTTCAAATCTCCACCACTAAATGCTCTGTCTTACACATTGGTAAAAAGAATCAGAATATTAAATATAAACTTGGAGGAATTGAACTTATTGATAACTCTCAATCTGTCAAAGACCTTGGAGTACTCATATCCAATGACCTAAGTCCTAGCACTGCAACAACATTGCCAAAAAGGCTTTAAGAGTTGTTAACCTAATCCTTCGCAGCTTCTTCTCTGGTAATTCTGAACTGCTAACAAGAGCTTACAAAACATTTGTTAGACCAATCCTAGAATACAGCTCGCCTGTATGGAACCCACATTGCATATCTGACATCAACACAATTGAGAGAGTCCAGAAATATTTCACAAGAAGAGTCCTTCATTCCTCTTCTCACAACAAAATACCTTACTCCGCCAGACTTGAAATTCTTGGTTTAGACAACTTACAACTCCGTCGTCTCCGTTCCGACTTAATTATAGTTCATAAAATCATATATCAAAATGTCCTACCTGTTAACGACTATTTCACCTTCAGCCGCAACAACACACGAGCACGAAATCGATTTAAACTAAATGTCAACCGCTCCAAACTTGACTGCAAAAAATACGACTTCAGCAACAGAGTAATCAACATCTGGAATGCACTACCTGATTCTATGGTTAATACTCCTAACCCCAAAACCTTTAACCTTAGACTATCTACAATTGACCTCTCCCCCTTTCTAAGAGATCTGTAAGGCGCGTGCATAAGTGCATCACTGTGCCTACCGTCCCCTGTCCTATTGTCTTCTTTTGTTACTTTTTATCATTACTCATCTAATGTTTTATTTGTACAAATTATCACCCTATAATTGTTTGACAAAATAAATAAATAAATAAATTAAAGGGGGAATGGCAGGAAAGTGGGTGGGCCTTCGTGCCGCTCTCAAATTTCCTGGGAAATTTTTCCAGGTTTGATTTCTTAAGTAGAAAATGGTTCTTAAGAAGAGGCAAAAAAATCTTGAACACCTGGTTCTTATCTAGAAAAGTTCTTAAGTAGAGGTACCATTGTATTGACATTACTAAAAATTTGCTAGTGCTTCCCTACCCTGGGAATGACATTGTTTTTGTGAAATAAATGGTAGCATTTGTAGAAATGAATTGGACACAGAAAAATACACGACTTTTCACTTGTAAATTTTGCTGAGCATTGTTCTAAAATTATTATTGTGACCTATGTTAAGTACTTTGTTCTCTGCTAATTCATACCCTTTGTTCTCCTTCCCCAGGCTTGTTGATGTTTGCTATTACACACGTACTGTATTCCTCAGCATTTGGAATTAAACCTTGGGATCTAAAAGTTGGCCTTGGGATTGGCTTGGTTTCCAGTTTTTGCTACACCTTCCTGTATTTCTACCTTTCAGGCCCCTTTACCTATTTGGTCGCTCTCTACGTTGCCTTAATTGGCTTCATGGGCTGGCGGGCTATGGCTGGCATGCAGCTCTGCAACGACCTTTGGACTTGGACCAAGCTTTCCGCTTGCATCGGTTCTGTGCTTTTCATGGTCTCTGATCTGACGATTGCGATCAACAAGTTCTGCTTTCCTGTCCCCTACTCAAGAGTCATCATCATGGTCACTTACTACGCCGCTCAAATGCTCATTGCGCTTTCTGCGGTGGAGAGCAAGGATGAAGACGTTTTCAAAAAGATAAAATAAGAGACTGATGCCCGCACATCCATCCACCCTATTGAGGATGCTACAGCTGCACTCATCCTGGAGGATGTTTCAGAATCTGTGACTGCAAATCTTGCTTCTTTGAAGCTTCTCTTTATAGTATTTGGATGGTCTTGTCTAGTCCTGTTGATTGAAGCATGGAACTCACAGGGGAGGTTTAGGTAGTTTTGGAGTATTGACTTCCTGACCCTTGGAAACTTCTCTTAAAACATGAGTGTATTTGTATAATACAGAAACTGGTGCTGAACATTCCAGTGGGACAAAGCTCGTTTCAGGACAATATTACTATTAAATAGGGTAGGCAATACACTGGAATTTAGGAGCCTTGCCTTCAACATGGAATGTGCAAAAGAGTCTCCATGCTGCCTAAGCCCCTGTATGTCATACATTGCATTAGAAATGTGAACCACTGTGAGTCTACTCGAGAAATCTTTGGGACCTGAAAAATAATCACAGGATGTAGGAGCACTCATGCCAATCACTATGGGTAATGTAATATATGCTGCCCTTGGGAGAAATCAGCTTCAATTCTAGATTCATGAAAACATGTATTTATAGGCCATGCATAGCCTTTTAAAAATGTTTATTTTGGTGAATGTGAACCCTGCAGAGCATCTGTTTTTCTGCAGATTTTAAAAGCAACAACAAAATGCAATGAACTTTCTCAGGCTGGTAGAGATTGGAGGCAGGGGGAAACGTGGGGATAAAAAGGGGTTTTAACCATAAAACAAATCATGCTGTTCAGTGAATCAGCACTTCCAAGGGAAAATGTTCAATGTTATTAGTACTGAAGCACTTAAGAAGGACACTTGGGTGTTTTTAAGACACCAGCTGCTTTGTAGACATAATTGATTGGCCAAAAAGCCCCCAACCAACTTATACAAGGTTCTCAGCCTCTTTTCCTCTCCACAATCAGTGCCAGTGTGTCTTGGAAGAGAATGCACACACAAGAATCTGAGTGTGACGTTGTGAAGAACGACTGTGAAATGGATTTCTAAGGTACATTTGCAATTCGCCCTCCACCTGTGGACAGTTTAAAATGAAGCCAGTGGCTTCCAGGCATTTGGGCTCTCCTTTCTGTAGATGTGTGCATCAGTATTTCTTCATCACCTCCAGCAAGAGCTGTAGACTTTGCAGGTGCCTTCATGCCTACAGCTGCAGCACGGATCATGCTGACGGGCACCGACAATCACCAAAGTGCTGAGAAACTATGGCTTCATCGTGCTCCAGAGCCACTCATTTGCTCATTTTCCTCTGGCCACAATGAACTACTGCCGGTCAACTTGGGTGGGAAGTCCAGTTGCATGCTGGCACATTTTCTCTTGTTTTGTGGCATCCAGCATACAAACTAGGTTCTGTCGACTCGCACTGCAACGGTCGGTGTGCAATCCCTTGGGTCCACCCCCTTCTGGTTTTGCTCAGTGGCATTTTGACAGGGCATCATTTCCCTTACGTGTTTTTCTTATTACATTTTTTTCCCTTCACAATCTGTTGCATACGATCATGTCAGTGTTTATTTCTTAACATTTTGATTGATTGATGTCATTTAGATTTGCTAGAACTTCTGCAACACTCGGCATTAACAGATGTAAGACCATAGGAGCTGTAACACGCCCTGGAAGGCACCAGGTTGGGGAAAGACTGATGTAAAATGTAGAGCAGGAGTCCCCAATCCCTCGACCTGAAGCCCAATATTGGGCTGCGGCCCATTCAGAACCGGGCTGTACAAGTGATGGGCAAGCGTGAGCAGCAGGCATGTTCGCTCGTGCGCAAAACTCCATTTGCATGGAATCATCCCCTTCCCCCCTCTGCCGTTGCCATCAATCCGCAAAGCTGGGAAGGATGGGGACCGTTGATGTAGAGCATCTCATTAGATTTCCCCCATTGCATTATAAGAACATAAGAGCCATGCTGAATCGGGCCAAAGCCCATCGAGTCCAGCATTCTGTGTCACAGAGTGGCCCACCAAATATACATGGGGATCTTGAGCAGAAAGAGAGGGCATTGACCTCCATTTGTTGGGAGTCAAGGGAAAAGGAGGGTTTTGCCCAAATAATTTGATATTATTTCTTTCTGCTTGCAGAAGTAATTGTGTAGCAATGTCATCTCGGGAGTTATATTATGTATAACTTCTATGCACAATATTCCTAGTGAATATTGTTAGGCATTCTAAAGAAATCAACATCTGAAAGCTGATTCTCATTCAACAATCCCTTGTTCAGCAGCTGTTTGAATGTAACAATGGTGCTGAATGAGTAGTGTGTGTATGTATGTATGTATGTATGTGTGTGTGTGTGTATATATATATATATATATATATATATATATATGTCACATGTTTAAGCTGAATTTGAAAATTAAGGGAGACTAGGATAGATCTATTTCGGCCTTATTTTGGCCTCATCAGCTAGCCATATATATATATATATATATATATATATATATATAATATATATATATATATATATATATGTATGTATGTATGTATGTATGTATGTATGTATGTATGTATGTATGTATATATATATATATATATGTTTTTTCTTATGTCGGATGACCCTGGTATATTTCCAAGGAACGTCACAGCTCCTCTTTTTTTGCCTATAGGCCCAGCCCAGGGCCACTGCAAGGCAGTAATATATCTATAGCCGACAAACTATATTTTGTATGTGTTAAATGTTTATAGCTGGAATTTAAAATTAAGGGAGACCAGGATAGATCTATTTCGGCCTTATTAGGCCTCATCAGCTGGCCACACCCATTCTTTTACTGGGATTCGATCTGGGAAGCTTCTGCATTGTAAAGCAGAGAGCTAGCAATTAGACCCATCCGATCTGAATCCATCCAGCTTTGTACCAGGGAGGGGTATATGTTTTTTCTTATGTCGGATGACCCTGGTATATTTCCAAGGAACGTCACAGCTCCTCTTTTTTTGCCTATAGGCCCAGCCCAGGGCCACTGCAAGGCAGTAATATATCTATAGCCGACAAACTATATTTTGTATGTGTTAAATGTTTATAGCTGGAATTTAAAATTAAGGGAGACCAGGATAGATCTATTTCGGCCTTATTAGGCCTCATCAGCTGGCCACACCCATTCTTTTACTGGGATTCGATCTGGGAAGCTTCTGCATTGTAAAGCAGAGAGCTAGCAATTAGACCCATCCGATCTGAATCCATCCAGCTTTGTACCAGGGAGGGGTATATGTTTTTTCTTATGTCGGATGACCCTGGTATATTTCCAAGGAACGTCACAGCTCCTCTTTTTTTGCCTATAGGCCCAGCCCAGGGCCACTGCAAGGCAGTAATATATCTATAGCCGACAAACTATATTTTGTATGTGTTAAATGTTTATAGCTGGAATTTAAAATTAAGGGAGACCAGGATAGATCTATTTCGGCCTTATTAGGCCTCATCAGCTGGCCACACCCATTCTTTTACTGGGATTCGATCTGGGAAGCTTCTGCATTGTAAAGCAGAGAGCTAGCAATTAGACCCATCCGATCTGAATCCATCAGATCGGATGGGTCTAATTGCTAGCTCTCTGCTTTACAATGCAGAAGCTTCCCAGATCGAATCCCAGTAAAAGAATGGGTGTGGCCAGCTGATGAGGCCTAATAAGGCCGAAATAGATCTATCCTGGTCTCCCTTAATTTTAAATTCCAGCTATAAACATTTAACACATACAAAATATAGTTTGTCGGCTATAGATATATTACTGCCTTGCAGTGGCCCTGGGCTGGGCCTATAGGCAAAAAAAGAGGAGCTGTGACGTTCCTTGGAAATATACCAGGGTCATCCGACATAAGAAAAAACATATACCCCTCCCTGGTACAAAGCTGGATGGATTCAGATCGGATGGGTCTAATTGCTAGCTCTCTGCTTTACAATGCAGAAGCTTCCCAGATCGAATCCCAGTAAAAGAATGGGTGTGGCCAGCTGATGAGGCCTAATAAGGCCGAAATAGATCTATCCTGGTCTCCCTTAATTTTAAATTCCAGCTATAAACATTTAACACATACAAAATATAGTTTGTCGGCTATAGATATATTACTGCCTTGCAGTGGCCCTGGGCTGGGCCTATAGGCAAAAAAAGAGGAGCTGTGACGTTCCTTGGAAATATACCAGGGTCATCCGACATAAGAAAAAACATATACCCCTCCCTGGTACAAAGCTGGATGGATTCAGATCGGATGGGTCTAATTGCTAGCTCTCTGCTTTACAATGCAGAAGCTTCCCAGATCGAATCCCAGTAAAAGAATGGGTGTGGCCAGCTGATGAGGCCTAATAAGGCCGAAATAGATCTATCCTGGTCTCCCTTAATTTTAAATTCCAGCTATAAACATTTAACATATATATATATATATATATATATATATATATATATATATATATATATATATATAAAAAAATCAGTCCTTGAAGCTGTAGCTCTTGTAGCAATCCCCGTAGTTTAGATTGGATCACTACTAGAGTTGGAAGGGACCTTGTCGGTCATCTAGTCCAAACCCCACTCAAGCAGGAGTCCCTACACCATTTCAGAGAAATGGCCATCCAATCGCCTCTTGAAAGTCTCAAATGTTGGTGCTCTCACAACCTCCACAGGCAAATTGTTCCAATGGTTGATCGCTCTCAGTCTCAGAAAGGGTCCAGGTTGTGATTCCCAGTTATCTGATTGCAATCCAAGTACTGTACTTGGCAATCAGCTTGCAACGACAATGTCACAGCATCCCACAGTCCCTTGATTGCTGTTTGTGACCTTCACGCTTTTGACAAGACAAGTCAACGGGGGAGCTGTCCAGAGGTCACAAATGGCAGTCACATGACATCACTCTTTTAACAGCTTTGTGAAATTTGCTTAGTAGTAACAGGTGCTAGAACTGCTGTTGGGAAGCAACACAGTTGGGTGACATTGCTCTTTACAACTGCTTCACTTAGCGATGGGAATTCCAACCCAAATAGTTGTTATTAACTATCAGTACTGAAAATATTTCCGCTCGCTCGTATTGTCCATCCCCCTTTACACAGCTGTGTCCTATTAATCCAAAGTAATCCTAGACATCCAGCCCATAATCTCACTGATCCCAGATACGGAACTATGCCCCAGATTTTAACCATGAAAAGGGAATAATGCATTTTAAGACTTCCCATAATTATTCCAGCAATACACTACAGTCAGTTCAGTAAACTGGGAATTTTTACCATAATATAAATTGACGTTGTCTTTACTATTGCTTCATTATAGCAGCATGTTTTGCAGATAGCTGCTACAATAGATTTAATTTGCGGAAGGGATAATTCGAAGCCAAACCATTCTGAAATAATTTTGTTCCTTTATCCTTTATTCAAAGATGAGGGAACAAAAAGTAAAAGTGACCTACAGTTTACACTTTAGGTAAGACTTGAATGAACCACTGAGCAGTTTTTTCCATGGACATTGCTTGCTGATATCTTTCTGATTTTGTACTGGAGTAGAAATCTGGCAAACTTTTAAATCAACATAGCAATAAGGGACATGGTGATATCCAAATTTACTAACTCCTCTTTTAAAAGTATGGAGAGCTGTTCAATGAACCAGCCACAGGGGAACAAGGCTGTTTATCATGTATTTGTATTACAGTATATGTCTGATTTGTCTTTTCTTTCCTTCTTAAAAGAGTTCCCTGATTGTATGATTTTTTTAAAAATATACCTGTGCAATTTGGCTGATTACGATCTCTTTCGAATTAGGATATTTGAACTGGGACTGCTCATAAAACAAACTGATTCCTATGTGACTTTGCCTTTGAATCTCTTTGATACAATTTAGACACACTCTTGCTGATGTGAAAAAGAGGAGGAGGAGGAAGAAGAAGACAGAAAAAAAGAAGGAAAGATGTGAGTGAATATAGATATACATGAGCCAAACCTGGATATACGTTTTCTAGTGGAAGCATTTTATATTGTATTTTTCTACAGGTGATGATCTTGTAGTTTGCCTTTCCATAGTCTTTCAATGTATTATGAAATTGTCTTCTCCATCTGTTCTTCTGTAGTCCCATCTATTCTTTTAAGTCTAACACTCTGTTTAGTTGTCTATTTTCATCTATAGAATTCCAGAATTTTAAGAGAAACTAATGGGCGTAACAGTAAATGCATTCCAGAGTTGGTAGGGATCTAACATCTCATTTGCCACTGCAGCCTTGATAAATGGCTAACTGGTTTCAACATTTACTCTCTCCACAAATAATAATAATGTAAATAGAAGAAGAACTATTATGGCAAAAGAAAACCAAGATAATACCAATAGTGATGGGTGCCTTGGGTGCAAAAATATCTGGAGCACCCCGGTTAATTGCAAAAGGCAGCTTTACTTGAAATAGCTTACATTCTGTGACAATACTTTTAATATAATTAAACAATAATATCTGCATAGGGCAGGTTTTGGGGAAGGATTCACTCAGTAGGACATCAGAAATGCCATATTAGGTCCAAATATCTGAATGACTGTGACCAACCATAATAATAGTAACCATTTCTTTTGGAGATTGTCAAATATCCCATGCTATCAGAATGTTCTTCCTAACACTGAGTTAAAGTCAACTTCCCCTGTAAGTTTTGCCCCTGAACAACAGAAAACATGTTTCTTGCATCAACTCTGTGACAATCCTTTGAATGTTTAAAGATAGCTATCATGATTCACTCTTCAACCTCTCTTCGCCAGGTTTGGCTGCCAGCCCTTAACTATCTTTGTCATCCTTCTCGGGACATGACCCAGTTCGTTGATTGCTATCATACAATCCAGACTTAAATTAGTAGTATTCAAGACATGTATTGGTTTCACAACTAATTTGTGAAACTAATTTAACTATCTTTGTCATCCTTCTCGGGACATGACCCAGTTCGTTGATTGCTATCATACAATCCAGACTTAAATTAGTAGTATTCAAGACATGTATTGGTTTCACAACTAATACTGCATTGAAGTTGCAGAGTTTAAAAAAAGGCAGTTCTGTTTAAATAAAGTTTGAAATATTTAGGTTTTTTTTAAAAAAAAAACAGTAGGTGAGTTAAAATTTCTCAGCTTAATCTCATGCAATATTTATCTTTCGATACGCAAGGATTTGTGTGTGTTTCATGTTGACAGGGTTGTTCTTAGACTAGATCAGGGATGGTGAACCTTTTTTTCCGTGGGTGCTGAAAGAGTGTGGGCGTGTGCTATCGCATATAGGCGAGTGCCTACACCCATAATTCAATGCCGGGGGGGGGGCAAAAACAGCTTCTCATGCCCCCTCCCCTGCAGAGGTTCTCTGAAGGCCATAAATAGCCTGTTTCCCAAATTCTGGTCGACCCAGTAGGCTCGTGTTTCGCCCTCTCCAGGCTCCAAAGGCTTCCCTCATCCCCCCCAAAGGCTCTCTGGAAGCCAAAAACGCCTCCCAGAGCTTCTGTGTGAGCCAAAAACCAGCTGGGTTGCACACACATGCAGGTTGGAGCTGCGCTAGGGCAACAGATCGCATGGCAGCAGATATGACTCTGCATACCTCCTGTGGCACCCATGCCATAGGTTCGCCATCACTGGACTAGACCCATCATTCTTTCCAGATTTGCAGGGCTGTCATAATTGCTAGTAAGAAAGCTAATTTCTAGGACAGCAACCTGAATCCAGCAGCCACATCAATGACTGAAATACCAGAGGCAGATCCCAGGTCAGGTACCTGTGGACCCCTTTCAGAAAACACCTTTCAGAACAGGGGATCTTTTAAAGTTTTGAAAGATGAAGAAAAGTGAATAAAATCAATGGGAGGAGCACATCTGATAGTAGATAAAGAAATTACATTGAATGTTTAACAGATTTTCTTGGGGGGGAGGGAAATACTTGTGGGAACATTTTAGATTGCTGGTGGAAATTGCAATGCAGGTCATTAGATCCATTTTCCTTGAAAAAGGCTGGATGATTGCAAAGGAGAAGATAGCAATGTTGTAGTGGCATTTGCAGCACAGATGAAAACAATTCATGTCAAACTGGCTTTAATAAAGGATTCCTACACTGCAGTTGTATGGATCTTAAAGGTCCACAAAATATGTTAGATTTTTCCTTCTAAAGAAGTGGTTCTCAACCTGGGGATCATGACCCCTTTGCGGGGTTCAAATGACCATATCACAGGGGTCGCCTAAGACCACGGGAAAAGACAAATTTCCCATGCTGTTAGGAACTAAAGCTTCTATTCTGGCACCTTGGAACATAGTTTTACAATCCAACCAATAGGGTGTTTACAGTGGGGGTGTCCCTCTGACATTCCTGCCAATCAGCTTAAAGCACTGTTGGGGGGGATTGGCACTAGACTTATGGTTGGGGGTCCCCACAACATGAGGAACTGTATTAAGGGGTTGAGGCATTAAAAAGGTTGAGAACCACTGTTCTAAAGCAGGGATCTCCAACCTTAGCCGCTTTAAGAGTTGTGGACTTCAATTCCCAGAATTCCTCAGCCAGCTTTGCTGGCTGAGGAATTCTGGGAGTTGAAGTCCACAAGTCTTAAAGAGGCTAAGGTTGGAGAACCCTGTTCTAAAGGACCTAAACTGAGAAAGAAAATTCTCACATCTCCTCCTGCCCTGTAGAAGCCATTCTCCTATCCCTTCCTCCAGCTTTCTTAATGGCATCAAGAGGTCAGAGGCTAGATAGGAGAAATTGAGATAAATCAGGTTGCTTGTAGAAACAGATTAATGGACAGATACCATTCAGGGGGATCTTTCTATCTTGCAAGATGTGTCAACCAGTGGTAAAATCTACTTACTTTCCCTACTGGTTTGGAAGGGTGCACCACTGTCAGGCGCTCCGCTTGTGCGCACACCACCATCATGCTATTTCACCCTCTGCGCATGCACAGAGAGTTAAAAAAAGAAAATGGTGACTCCTGGGCAGGTGGGCGGAACCTCGTGTTGCCTCTGCTACCAGTTCTCCAAACCATCGGCGGCCGCTACTATTGGTACGTCCGTATCTGGCTGAACCAGTAGCATTTCACCTCTGGCCTCAACCCAGAGTAATAAGTAGATCAACTCTGGAAGTCACCAAAATGTTCTTCCTCCTTTTGTTTGCATTCTTTTCAAAGGGAAGAAGTTCTTCATCTCTTTTTGCACACCGGTTCTTTCTGGATGGGGCCATCGAGGTGCAGAGCCTCTGATGTCAGAGACTGTCAAACTCTGCCACACTTCCAGAGGTTTTTTTATTATTATTTTTCATTTAGAGGAGCTGGACTCCCTACAATAACACCTTTGATTTTCTGAATCATAATGCTTGCATATCTACCTCGCA
This sequence comes from Erythrolamprus reginae, assembly GCF_031021105.1. Taxonomy (NCBI): domain Eukaryota; kingdom Metazoa; phylum Chordata; class Lepidosauria; order Squamata; family Dipsadidae; genus Erythrolamprus; species Erythrolamprus reginae. The sequence continues at coordinate 127,249,144 of NC_091950.1, forward strand.
ATCGTACTATAAGAAATGTGTGGTGGCTTTTTTTTTTCCAAAATGGAAGTCATATATGTAAGTATTCAAATATACAGCATTCAGTTCATGTTCCGGAGTTTGCATAACTGTTTTAATGAATGCCATGTTGCTTTCAAGCAACAGAAAAAATGTGAATGCAATGGCCAGCATTGTTATCTGTACTGAAGAGGTGAACAAAACTGAAAGTAACAAAGGGAAGGGAAGAAAGGCTCTTGGGTTTTAATTTGTGATCATTCAAATAATGATCCCAAATTATTTGCAAATGTGGCTATATAATTCATAAAATTTCCTTATGCTGTAAAAATGACATTTTGGTTTGTAAATGAGATTTTATTATTGTCAAACTTTGCATAAAGTGTGTATATATAAAATAATAATAGCCATCCTGTGCTTCTTTAAAGCTCGGTATTCCCATTTAGTTGCAATCAATAGAATAGAATAGAATAGAATAGAATAATAGAATAGAATAGAATATCACAATCTTGCTAAATCCCTTCATAAATCAAATTAACACTTAACTGAATTGCTCATTTGCATTGCCATCATAGTGAAAGAACACAATCAGATGAAGAACTTTATCTACTTTGCATAAGGCATCTTTTGATTGTGTTAACAATAATAAGGCCCTCCCAAGGCAGGTGAAAAACAAACCCTATTTTTGTGCCAGTATTTGCAGAAGATACAATTCAGCACAACAAGGTACTATTAAACACTTTGCTTTCAAAGGTATTATACAATATTTTCAATAAATATGGCAATGTAGAGTTAAGCATGGGCTGTTTGAAATGTTATGTAGCAAAAGCATTATTGGCAAAGGTATATCCAATATCTTGCAGTCCCTTTTCTGTGATTTGTGGATCTCTTTTAATAGATAAATCTGCCAGCATATGCTTTTTCTGTTCACATCTTATGCTTTTAAATGTACATTTAGAACATCTTAGATGTTCCTCATGGAAAAGCGAAAGCAGTGAAGTATTAACAGTCAAAAACATTTAATATATCATCTGCTTACTTTCTCAGATTCGCAAATTTTCACTTAAGAAAATAGATACAGTGTTCCCTTGATTTTCGCGGGTTCGAATTTCGTGAAGTCTATACCAAGGTTTTTTAAAAATATCAATTAAAAAATACTTTGCGAGTTTTTTCCCTATACCACAATTTTTCCCACCCAATGACGTTATATGTCATTGCCAAACTTTCGTCTGCCTTTAATAAATATTTTTTAATAAACTTTAATAAATAAACATGGTGAGTAATAATCTAAATGGTTGCTAAGGGAATGGGAAATTGTAAATTTAGGGGTTTAAAGTGTTAAGGGAGGCTTGTGATACTGTTCATAGCCAAAAATAGTGTATTTACTTCCGCATTTGTACTTGGCGGAAATTTGACTTTCGCGGGCAGTCTTGGAACACAGCCCCCGCAAAAATCGAGGGAACACTGTATTCTCAGATAGAATTGACCCAATGAAATGACTGTCAAAACACCTTCCTGTCTCTAACACAGGGGTGTCAAACTCATGGTGTCACGCAACATATCACAACTTTCCTCCATTTCGCTAAATGGGGTGGGCATGGCCACAAGTTTTACACCCCTCTAACACATACAGCTGCTTCTCTGAATTGGGTCCAAAGATGATACATGCAGGACTGAGAACAATTCACCAACCAACAATTATTGGCCAAAGACAAGAATGCATCTGGGATTTCCATTGCCATGTATTTGGACCTGTTCTGTGTTAGCTACTGCAACACTTGCATCTACACTTACCACTATGTTTCTGAAAAGACTATATATAATTTCCAGTATAAAATACTGTATATAACATATAAATAAAGTGAAACCTAGGCAAAAGAACCATGTGTGGTGTGCATTGTTTGGTAATTATTGGTAAAACAGAAAGCAGGGAAAGTCCACCTTTCATATAGACATACATTTTGTGAGGAAGTGTGGAAAGCTAATTGTACTTAATCTGGGAAGGAATAGATTAAGGAATGACAGCATAATTTATAAGGATTCCAAGCAGAAAATGTATTTACAGTATATTCTGTTGCTTCAGAGGGATGTATGGAATGAATGGATAAAAAATTAAAGGGAAGCACAAGATATCCTAACACTGAGACTGATTTGGAATGTCCTGCTCTAACAAACCAGTGGGTTGGAGTTTTGGGAACATTTCATTAGTGTCTCATTATTTTAAGATGTAATAAATGCAAGAGTTTACTTGTTTATTGGGCACGCGATAGGACCGTGAATGTGAAACCTATGGTATGCGTGCCAGAGGTGGTACACAATCTGCTGGCATGCGCACCGTCATCCCAGATTTCTGTGACATTTCTTTTGTGAGCTTCTGTTTCCCTGTAAATGATGAAACAAAAGCGCACAAGAGAAAAAGATCTTACTTCCTGCCCTGCTTCCGGTTTTGGGATGCCCTGCCTCCTGCCAGCCAGCTGGTCTTCGGAACTTTGCTATGCATGTCAGTGCATGTGTGCATGTTGGTGCTTACATGCGTGCATTCATGCATGTGCACATTTGCACACGTATGTGCAGATGTACATCCAACACGCATGAGTACCTTTCAGTATGAGTATGCACACTCGCAGTTTGGGCACATGGTGTCTAAAAGCTGTAGGATACATTGCAAGGTTTAAGTTGAAAGTGTAATTATTTTGGAATGGACCACTAAGTATTTTCTGTTTGTTCTATGGTGGCATCATTTGATTCATTCTTAAGATTGGTAAAAGAAAGAAAGGCTAAAGTTGAGAATGTGATATCAAATTATATTCTAAACACACTATCAAAAACAAAAGGAAAAAAAAACCCCAAACTTGATTTACTGTGCATGAGCTATAGCTAAAATATTGGGGTTTTTTCTGGAGAAAACTATTACACATGATTTAAATAATGTCAGATCACATTATTATTTTCTTCCAAGGTTTACTTTAAGATCTGAACATTTAGTTCTATAAAAGTTTATTTTGAGAGGGATTTTCTGTTTCTTCGTTTTTGTTTGTGCTTCTGCATTTTTCTTGTCACTCATATACATACACACACACTCTTAAGTGAGGGAGTTTATAAAGTTATAATTTTGTTGAATAAACTATAATTGGGTGAGGGCATACTTTTGGCTAAACCCTTAATGGTGGCTTACGAACCACCATGACTATGTTCCTATATTATATCTCTCACCAAAACCAACCTTTTCACACCCCTTTTGGCATAACACAGTGAGTGAACCTATTTCTGAGAAATTCGTAACAGTAGGAATTTTCTCTGACACAGGATAGTCTGCTCTGTAATATTTTAAGCAGAAACTGGATTTTTCTTTGAAGCTTTAGCATGTTGAAATTGTCTTATTTATTCATGGTACAATTTGTTTATACTGTAGTTCGCTTGGATTTTTTAAAAAAGGAGAACCATAAAGAGATTCCCGCCAATCAAAATATTTATTTTCCTGTATGAGATTAAAAATTGGTCTTACTCACCGTTAAGAACAGGAAATTATTAGAAAGGCTGCAATTATAAACTATCTCGAGGTTGGACTACTGCAATGCTCTCTACATGGGGCTACTTTTGAAGAGTGTTCGGAAACTTCAACTCGTCCAAAATGCAGCCACGCGAGCAGTCTTGGGCCTTCCAAGAAATGCCATATCTCACCATCACTCTTCAGACTGCATTGGCTATCGATCTGTTTGCAGGCACAATTCAAAGTGTTGGTTGTGACCTATAAAGCCCTACATGGTATAGGACCAGACTATCTCCAAGACTGCCTTTTGCTGCACAAATCCCAGCGACTGGTGAGGTCCCACAGAGTTGGTCTCCTTAGGGTCCTGTCAACCAAACAATGTCAGCTGGTGGGACCTAGGGGAAGAGCCTTCTCTGTGGGGGGCCCGACCCTCTGGAATCAGCTCCCCCCGGAGATTCGCATTGCCCCTCCCTCCTCGCCTTCCAAAAGAGTTTTAAAACTCATCTTTGCCACCAAGCTTGGGGTTTTTAGATCTTCCCCCCTGACCAATAAATGTTTTCAGTATGATTGTTGAATGATTGGTTTGATAGGTTCTCTTTTAATTAGAATGTTAATGATTGTTTTAATGTATTATTAATTGGATTCATATTATTGTTCTGGTTTTGTACATGCTCCGAGTCCTCGGAGAGGGGCGGCATACAAATCCAATAAAATAAAATAAATAAATCTCTGCTGGATACAAAAGGTCTAATGCCTGTCTCACAGATTCTAGGTTTGACTCTTACATTTCCCCAGTTCTTCCCTCCATGAACACAATTGTGACAGTTGAACCAAACAGCCTGATGTTCCTTTTGTGCACCCTAAACTCCCTCTACACTCAACTTGCCAATACTGTATTATAGGGAGAAGCATCTGCCAGCTTCTTTTGAAACTTCTATTGCCTAATGATGGCTGTGGTAGCGGTACTCGACTGGCTCATGGCTGTCTTATCTCTTTCTCTTTTGATAACATGCCTCATCTTTTCCAAGCAGCATATAAATGTAAGAACATACAAATCAAGATTACTGTGAAAATGTAAGGAATGATGTGATGAGGGTTTTAAAACGCATACAAAGTTCTGAATTCGTATTAGGTAAAGTAGGCTTATTTAATACAAAGCATATTACCCTGTTATTGATGATGATATCGTGCCAGAGCCATTGTAACAATGGTCCATGAAATATGAGAAAACCAACATTGTAAAAGCCGTAATGGTGCAGTGGTTAGAATGGAGTTCCACAGGCTACTTCTGCTGCCAGCTGCCAGTTGTTCAGCAGTTCGATTCTCAACTGGCTGAAGGTTGACTCAACCTTCCATCTTTCCGAGTAAGGATCTGTTCTGGGTCCTATTCTTTTTAATATATTTGTGGGTGACATAGGGGAAGGTTTGGTAGGGAAGGTTTGCCTATTTGCCGATGACTCTAAAGTGTGCAATAGGGTTGATATTCCTGGAGGCGTCTGTAATATGGTAAATGATTTAGCTTTACTAGATAAATGGTCTAAGCAATGGAAACTGCAGTTTAATGTTTCCAAATGTAAAATAATGCACTTGGGGAAAAGGAATCCTCAATCTGAGTATTGTATTGGCAGTTCAGTGTTGGCAAATACTTCAAAAGAAAAGGATTTAGGGGTAGTGATTTCTGACAGTCTCAAAATGGGTGAACAGTGCAGTCAGGCGGTAGGGAAAGCAAGTAGGATGCTTGGCTGCATAGCTAGAGGTATAACAAGCAGGAAGAGGGAGATTATGATCCCACTATATAGAATGATGGTGAGACCACATTTGGAATACTGTGTTCAGTTCTGGAGACCTCACCTACAAAAAGATATTGACAAAATTGAACGGGTCCAAAGACGGGCTACAAGAATGGTGGAAGGTCTTAAGCATAAAACGTATCAGGAAAGACTTAATGAACTCAATCTGTATAGTCTGGAGGACAGAAGGAAAAGGGGGGACATGATCGAAACATTTAAATATATTAAAGGGTTAAATAAGGTCCAGGAGGGAAGTGTTTTTAATAGGAAAGTGAACACAAGAACAAGGGGACACAATCTGAAGTTAGTTGGGGGAAAGATCAAAAGCAACATGAGAAAATATTATTTTACTGAAAGAGTAGTAGATCCTTGGAACAAACTTCCAGCAGATGTGGTAGATAAATCCACAGTAACTGAATTTAAACATGCCTGGGATAAACATATATCCATCCTAAGATAAAATACAGAAAATAGTATAAGGGCAGACTAGATGGACCATGAGGTCTTTTTCTGCCGTCAGACTTCTATGTTTCTATGTTTCTATGTTTCTAAAATGAGCATCCAGTAAAATGAGCACCCAGATGCTGACTTTGTAAACTGTTTAGAGAGAGCTGTAAAGCACTGTGAAGCGGTATATAAGTCTAAGTGCCATTGCTATTGTATTATGCCCATTACAGATATAAATTATATAGCATATCCCCTCCAAGACAATGTATACCATCCTTCAGATACCCATAACAACAGCAGTGTAACAAACCAGTCCCTTGGGACCTTTTCTATTTTTACACAAGTATATGTATATAATATGGGACATTAATGGTTTTAGCCCTGAGGCTCTGAGTGCTGTGCTGAGAATTGGAACTGAAATTAGTCTGCTGTACTCTTCTGTTTTGCTTGGAACTACTACCACGTTGGAAGAATCTGCTCTTGGTATTGTATATTTATTGTATCTGCTTTTATGTATATAAAGACGTTAATGAATCCTGCTGAATCCGTTTACCTGTGTGTGTTTTCTGGATTTAATTTTGCTACAAACTGATAATGCACGATGAAGTGAATTGGGCTTGGGAATTATAAGCTGAGTCCTGGGGTTTTTTATTATATCAATAATAAACATTAGAAAATCTATTCATAAGTTGGTGAAAGCTTTGTAATTGCAGTTGCAGTTGCGTGAAATCATTGTCAATATTTTTAAGTGCTTATAATGTACAATACAGTACTTTAAATCAAAGTACCCCTTCTCTGCAAAATTAGTGACACTAAGGTTTGCTGACCCTTATAGTTCTGAAACTAGATTTTGCAGAAAATTACTTTTTTTTTTTTTTTTAAAGGATCCTTTCATTTTTCATCTTTCATATAATCAGGTTGTGGGTTTCAAAAATTTTAGCAAGGGATTCTCTGCCTGGTTGTTGGGTGGGGGTGATCATGGTGGGCGTGGCCTAGTCGGCTCCTGCACTAAGGCGGGGAGGGTGGTTTTGCTCTCCCTGGGCTTAGCAGACTTTCCCGGAAGGGCAAAAATGGCCGCCTCAGCCTCTTGAGGCCAGAAAGGGAACTTCCAATACGCCTGTTTTTTGGGTCTCTCCAAGCTTCCATGCACACCCTGCACTTACCTGCATCCAGAATAGGCTGTGTGGGGACTCCTGACAGGGGAGGGGCAGGGTGGGTGGGGTCAGTCAAAAGTGGGGTTTGGGGGTCCTTTGAAGTGCACTGAATCCTAGCTAGAGCTTCTCCAAAACCCCTGCGAACCCCCAGCAGCCCACCCTTGCCTATAATATTCTCTGCATCTTTATCAGAGACTCTGAGGACCCTCTCTTCTGATATGAGAATGGGACAACTTGCCACAGCCAACTTGCTTTCTCCAGCTCACCATGGCCAACTCTATTTATTTTATTTTTATTTGTTTATTTTGTCCAATACAAATTGAAAGTTAGAGAATAAAAACATGTAGTAGTAAATATCAGGGAAAGGATAGAAGAAAAGATATGAGAATAGAATACGTCAATGAAGAATAGAGGAATATGTCCATGAAGAATACAGAAAAAGATACTATGAATGGGAGAAAAGATATATAAAATATAGGAGGGGCAATTGGACGGGATGGAAGGCACACTAGTGCAATTATGCTCGCCCCTTACTGACCTCTAAGGCACCTAGTGAGGTCAATCATGGATAGTCTAAGGGGAAAATGTTGGGGGTTGACACCACGGAGTCTGGTAATGAGTTCCATGCTTCGACAACTCAATTGCTAAAGTCATATTTTTTACAGTCAATTTTGGAGCAGTTGATATTAAGTTTGAACCTGTTGTGTGCTCTTGTGTTATTGTGGTTGAAGCTGAAGTAGTCATTGATAGGGAGGATGTTACAGCATATGATCTTGTGGGCAATACTTAGATCATGTTTAAGATCCATGGCTGTGGTGAGGAGGTTTTGCTGCGGCCAACTCACCGCGGGCAATTTGCTGCAGGACAATTCGCCATAGGACAATTTATCAATTCAACTTAATTATTTAAAATGGATGAAAATTCTTTTTGTCATTCAGATTTCATTTTGTCACTACTTTTGCATCCTTTCATTATTCTATGCCACCATTTTTTTGATATCAGTGTAACTCTTGTCCTGCAGCGAATTGTCCCATGGCAAGTTGTCTCATAGCGAGTTGGCTATGGTGAGTTGACCACGGCAAATTGGCCACACTGAATTTTCATAGACCTTTCCAATATACCTACAATTGGATAGTTTCTTTTCTGTGGTGGAGACCCCCTGTCAGGGGTTTTCTATCTAATGTCTGCTTTTGAATTAGTGGCTTTAAAACCTTGGAGACACCATAGTATGTGTTGTGGTTGGCTCTGGCCCAGCTCCTGCCCCAAGGACTGTGGATGTGGAGGAGACATCCACATGCTGCAGGCCTGTTTTGCCCCCGGTGGAATCCGCTGATGAAGGCTCCTCTGACCAAGAAGACATGAGTGACAGGGAGGAGGAGAGTGTGGCAGACAGCTCAGAAGGAGATCAATTATCTAGCTCCTCCTTGGATTCAGAACAAGAGTTAATGATACAGCCACGCATGCGGAGAGCGATGCATAGGCAACAACAACTGAGAGATTATTATCAAAGAAAATGAGGCCACCTGTGGTTGGGTGGGACTGTGGTAATTAGTGAGGCTGCTATAAATAACAGCCTGTGGGTTTGGCCATTGTGGAGGATTATCTGATCGTTGTGTTTCCTGACTGCTTTCCTGACTTTGACCTTTTGTGTACTGATTTCCCCCCGCTTTGAAACTAAACCAGAGCAAAGTGTGTTTCACTTTGTGAAAGAAGAAGGACTGTGAATTGCCTCACAGCTACAAGCTAAGTATCACAGAACTGATAAGGGACTTGTACAAATTACCAGTTTGTTTGGAGACAAGTGCTCTTTGCTATACGAAAAGAGGGCTTAGTTTAAGTGACTTTTCATTATAAAGAACATTGTTTTGAATTTTCAAACGTGTGTCTGAAATTTGTACCTGTGAATTTTTGGGAGAAGTCTACCAGAGAGCCCGACAGAACAAGTATGATACTACAATCATTTTCTCATGGTAGTACGTTTCCACTAATTTAACTTTTCTGCAGTCCTCTAATTGAAATGCTTTACTTTTATGTTGGCTTTCTGGTTGACTGTTGCCACATTTTTATACTGATTGTTGTAGTAAGTTCCAATGGCATTAAAGGAGTCTATACAAGTTAGGTTTAAGATATTGGGTTTATAGATTAAATATACATTATGTCACCCAAGCATGTTGGCAGTTGATACTGTGAGGATAATTCCAAAAGCCACTTCAATCTAAATGTCCTACTTCGACTGGATAAGCTCTTAAGCATTTGTTGCTATGTGTGCTTTACCAACTTAACAATGAAATTCTGATTAGGTACAGTTGCAATGGTCATTCTTCTACTCCATTAGATAATTGCAAAATATAATTAGCAAAGTACATGCTGGGCAGGTCATGTTGCTAGGATGCCAGACCATCGCATCCCTAAACAGCTCCTCTATGGTGAGCTGTCCAAAGGAAAGTGATTGCATGGGACAAAGGAAGCAATACAAAGATACGTTGAAAGCCTCCTTCAAGTCCCTTGATATCGACACCACCTCCTGGGAAACCCTGGCACAAGATCAACCAACATTGCACATGTTGACCCACCAAGGCTACCAGACATCTGAGGCCAGAGGAACATTCATAGCAGAAGATAAGCATGCACCCTGCAAAGCCAGAGCTGCAAATGTTATGACAATGGTGCCCACACAAGTCTGCCCAACACGTGGCAGAACATTTTGTGCCTGTGTAGGCCTTGCCAGCCACCTGCAGACACATCATGTACAGCCCAGGTCCTCTTCGAACACGATGGATGAACATCACATCCTTAGCAAAATGATAGATTTGTGGTTTGTGGGTGTGTGTACAGTAGTGTTATATAATAACACGATGCAAACTTCCAGTGGGGAAATGAATGACAGGCTCCAGGATTTAGATAAATGAAAAAAGAAATAGAATGAAGGCACAAAAGTATATTTGTCTCATTTTACATTTTTCTACTTAATAAATACTAAATAAAAGCCAAGTTGTTATTAAATTACATAATAAATGCCAGGTGTAGAAGACCTCCAAGGTCCCTTCCAGCTCTATTATGGTTATGATTCTAATTATAACTGGAATAATCTACATCTTCTTAGTCTCCTGATGGCAATTCTATTGTCCCTGTGACAGCTTGACTACCATCGTCTCATTTGCATTACAAGACTACTAATAATTATGCAGTCCCAAAGAGCTCAAATCATGCACAACCCAAAACAGTTTGAATGACGCTGAACCATACTTGACATTTATATTTGGTATGTGGTTCACATGAGATGTTTTGACTTCTGCAGGCTGCCAATAACTGTGTCCAAAATGCTTTTATCATCTTTTTCTAAAAGAGAAAGGATAAAAAAAATATTGACAGGTGCATTGTTGCATTATTGAACGTTGCCACCCAGAATTACTTTTTATCATATGGGCAGCTGTACAAACTCAATAAATAAATAGCAGTTTATTACTGAACTGCAGGAAAATTCTGTTTGTAGTCAAATTCTCAAGGCATTTGTCTCTTATTCTTAAAGTCACTATTTGATAGTGGGGTAGGAGTATTTAAAAAAAATATTTACATATGATAACTACTTCCTGGCTTGCAAGAAGTTTAGGCAAATGCAGGTGTTCAATAGCTTTCTAAAAACAAAATATATCTCCCTTGACATTAGGTGACTCAAGGCTTTCATCAAGGGCTTTATAGCATTCCAAAAAAGCTCCTTTGATGTAATTCCTTAAATTCATGATATAAAAACATCGCGAATTTTGCATTAAATGATCTGCAGCATCAAAGTTTTGACATTTTCCCTAGCTGTGGCCATCTCTCTGTCTCAGGAGGGGGAAAATATTCAAGTTCTTTCCCTGAACTGGTGCAAAAAGTATCAGCTTCAATAGCAGAAGTTATATCTTATCTGACTTTAATTACCTCCCCCCTCCCTTCTTTGTGGGTGGCATCAAGTCAAACTTGATTCTAGGCAATTGCCCGCACTGGTCCCTACAGTTTTCTTGAGTGGGTTTTTAGAAAGTAGATTGCTGATGCCTCATTCCTAGGGCTGAGAGTGTAACTGGCCTAAGGTCACTCAGCTGACCTTAGAACACACACTCTCCCGGTTTCTATTCTGTTTCCTTAACTACTGCAGCAAACTGGCTCTCTTCTGAGGCTAAACCTATTAAATTGAAACATAGAAACATAGAAGTCTGACGGCAGAAAAAGACCTCATGGTCCATCTAGTCTGCCCTTATACTATTTTCTGTATTTTATCTTAGGATGGATATATGTTTATCCCAGGCATGTTTAAATTCAGTTACTGTGGATTTATCTACCACGTCTGCTGGAAGTTTGTTCCAAGGATCTACTACTCTTTCAGTAAAATAATATTTTCTCATGTTGCTTTTGATCTTTCCCCCAACTAACTTCAGATTGTGTCCCCTTGTTCTTGTGTTCACTTTCCTATTAAAAACACTTCCCTCATGGACCTTATTTAACCCTTTAACATATTTAAATGTTTCGATCATGTCCCCCCCTTTTCCTTCTGTCCTCCAGACTATACAGATTGAGTTCATTAAGTCTTTCCTGATACGTTTTATGCTTAAGACCTTCCACCATTCTTGTAGCCTGTCTTTGGACCGGTTCAATTTTGTCAATATCTGGGATAGATATTGGATGGGATAGTACCAATATCTTCAATGTGTGCCCAAGGGGAGAGAGAACTTACCATATACTGTCAAGGTACAACTGCATTTTTCTTTCCCAAGCTCATTTTCAATTAGTATGGAGTACTCGCCGCTATCTTTGGCTGTGCATGTGGGAATCATCAATGTACAGACACCACTGGTTGAATTGTACCAGAATTTGGACTGGGCTGTGATATTGACTTCACCCTTGTACCATGTCATTGCTGGGCGGGGGTTTCCTAAGAAAGCACAGCTCATGGTACAGTCATGACCTCGGCACACTAAGTGGTTCTTCAGAGGAATTATAAAATGGGGAGCATGGCTCCAGTCCCGTTCATGGTACTCCTTCATCTTGGCATGGAAAAGTTCTGTCAACAAAACAATGAGATTGGTTATGGGCTCCAATAGATCGTTCATTTCATCAGCCGTGTGTTTGTCTACATCTAAGTTATATATGGACAGGAACACTATGCAAAATAAATCCTCCAGTTTCCTGAAATATTTTTTTCTCCTTATAAAACATGCTCCTTTCTTTTTTATCTTGATATTCATTTTTATTTTTAGGTTGCTTTAATCCCACATACCCCTCTTGTCAGTAATGGGCAACCAAAATTTTTACTGCCACTCTGTGGGTGTGGCTTATTTTGTGGGTGTGGCATGATGATCATGTGACTGGGTAGGAGTGGCTTGCCGGCCATGTGACCAGGTGGGAGTGGCTCGAACGATAAGCATCGTTCAAGTGAACTGTTAAGTCCTCGACTTACAACATCACCAGTGTCGCTTTCTGGGGTGACAATTTGCTTCACGTTTCTCGCGCTCTCCTTCCTGGGTCACCCCCTGCCTCAGGCTGGGTAGCTAGGCGAATGGGTACCAATCAGCTGTTGAGAAAAGAGGCAGGAGGAAAAGGGCCCCCTGCAACTCCTGCCGGTGCTGGTCTCCCTGCTGCTTTCCGAGGAGAAGGATGGGAGTGGGGGATAGTCAGTTGGAGCTGGGCACACAGCTTCATTTCCGCCAGTGGAACTGCATTCCAACCCTTCCTGCCTGCTGCCCACCCCTGCCTCCTGTGCTCCCCCTCTTTTGCCACCTAAACCAAAAAAGGTTTGCCATCACTGCTATAGAGATATCCATACTTACTGTTAGTACAGGAGTACATGTGTGTTAGGGTTTGCCACTGTAAACTTGTACTGTCACTTTAAATGTTACAGTTGCTACTGTAAAACTTGTACTTAAAGAGTTAATGCGCACTTAAAGGGTTAACTTGTACTTAAAGAGTTAATATTCAAGGCTGTTTGGTCACTTCCTCACTGAAGCTATAAAAGCTCATTATTTTGCTCGGTCATTTCCTTTACTTTACTTTTGCCTGAGATGGGGGAGTTGTGTTTAAGCTTCGTGCTTGTATAAGCTTTGTGCTTTTATCTATATTGTATTTTGCTTTGTGCTAATCTTGTAATTGCTCAGTGTGTATTATTCTGTATTTGCTTCGTGCTTATTCTGGATTGTTTATATTTTGTTTATATGTAAATAATACTTATTTAACTAAGTCTGTGTCTTGGGTTTATCACACATCCACGCTCTGTTAAAATTCTCTGCTCGGTATTGTCGAAAGTTTCATAGCCTAGCTAACCGAGACAAGCCAACACTTACCTATATCTTTATTGATATGCCAGGAGTCTTTTGAATCCAAAGGATCACTGTCACCAATATCATTGCGGGCAATCACCCGGAAGAAATATTTCCTGCCAGGGAGCAGACCAGTGACAGTGTACTTGTTACTGTACACTTTTTCCGCTGCAGTGAACCAAGTGGCAGTGCTGGTGTCACGCTTTAGAATGACATAATGGGCATCGTCATCTTCCTTCACATCTGGAGAATGGTCCCATTTCAGTGTTACAGTATTGGGCACTTCTTCATAGAGATTCAGATTAGTAGGTGGCCTTGGGAAGTCTAAAATAAAAATAAAATAAAAGATGAACCAGAACATCTTTTCTCTTTCTAGGCATCCATCAGTTAGTTCCCGGCAATAATTATACGATAATTTTTCTCATTTATTTCTTGAATTTGCTTGCTATCCATCTCATTGCGAGGTGACATTAAATCCATGTTTTTAAAAATATATCTTTGATGACCTGTTTTTGAGATATTAAGCCATAAAGAGTGGCAAATTATTCAAAACTAGCATTGTAATACAGCGTTTCCCAACCTTGGCAACTTGAAGATATTTGGACTTCAGCTCCCAGAATTCCCCAGCCAGCGAATGCTGGCTGGGGAATTCTGGGAGCTGAAGTCCAGATATCTTCAAGTTGCCAAGGTTGGGAAACGCTGTATTACAATGCTATTACAATACTGCCCTTCCCTGATTGGCTGACATTATGGGTGTTTTATACTGTTGGTCCATGGTTCATAAGAGCCGGGGTTAGAATGTAACACTGCAGGCTACTTCAACTATCTGCTAGCTGTAGTTCAGCAGTTCAAATCTTACCACGGATTGAAGGTTGATTCAGCCTTCCATCCTTCCGAGGTGGGTAAAATGAGGACCCAGATTGTTGGGGGAAATATGCTGATTTTGTAAACCGCTTAGAGAGGGCTGTAAAAGCACTTTGAAGCAGTATATAAGTCTAAACGCTATTGCTATTCATGAGCAGAAATATAGACTTTATTTCTGATTTCTAGCTACTCAGAATCATAAAAATCAAAGAATGTAAAGTGCTCACGAGAGCTGAAAAAGACTGATTAAAATAAATTAAAAACAAAAATAATATGTCTTGGATTATTGCTTAATCATCAGTATCTAGCCACTCTAAATCAGTCCAAATAGAGCTGGAAGCATCCTCGGAGGTCTTTTAGTCCAACCCCCTGTGCAAACAGGAAAACCTATGCAATTTGAGACAAGAAGGACTTTTGAGCTTGGATCTAATAAATTCCCAGGCTAAGATGTTATCAGGGGCAGAATGGACCTTAATATTTAATGCACATTGATCTGCATTATTATTATTATTATTTTGCCGAGGAGAAGAGAGGAGAGAAATAATAATAATAGAATAGAAAATAATAGAAAATAGAAAATAAATAGAAAATAGAAAATAAATAGAAAATAGAAAATAAATAGAAAATAGAAAATAATAGAAAATAATAAAAACTAGAAACTAGTAAATAGGATAGGAGAGAATAGAATTAATAAAAATGGAATAGAACAGAACAGAATATAGAATAAAATAAAATAGAATAATAGAATAGAATAGAATAGAATATCGTAGTTCTTTATTGCCAAGTGCAATTGGACACACAAGGAATTTATTAATAAACTCTCAGGAATAAATAAACTCTCAGGAGTCGGGGTGGGGAAAAATGCCTGACTCAGAAATTCTATTTTCTGACCTCCTCAGCATGGACAACGAATCCTCAGGCTAAATCAATAGATGGGACAGGCTCTACCTCCTCGCTTATCCCTCCTTCTGATTCTTTACCTGTGACTCGGACATGGATGTCGTAGTGGGCCTCTCCGTAGTCATTACTCAGCACAATCCGATAGAGTCCAGAATCATAGCGCTTGGTGCTATGGATGAGGAACTGGGAGTGATGCTTGCCTTTTGTAATGCTTTCTCTCCCCCTTGTGGGGACCCCCTCTTTTTGCCACACAACGTTGGGAGGAGGAGAGCCCTGTTGGAGACAAAGCAGGTTGAAAGGAAGAAGGAGAGGGGGCCTCCTCATGCCAGGGTGTTTTTTTCCTCTAATCTTTTACCCAAGCATTTTCTCAATTTAGAATTCTGCTTCTTTATAAGAAGGGAGATGGAGGAAAAACAGGAGAATAAGATGGGCAGGAAATTCTCTGGATGTTGCTATTTCCACATTGTGGGTTGTTGTTGTTTTAAAATAATGCACCCTATAGGATTCTGGAACTTTTATGTATAGAAGTATTCCTGCAGGAGAGGAAATCTTAGAGTTGTGGGGAACAGCAGTGGGTTGTTCCCGGTTGGGCCTAGTTCTAAGAACCGATAGCGCCGGCGGCAGGAGGCTCTGCCCACCCAAGATGTTTCTGCGCATATGTAGAAGTGTTGCACATGAGCACAAGCACAAGCATGAATTGGTGGTAAAGGGTTTAGAACCCACTACTGGGAGGAAGCTGAACAAGCAGGGCAGATGGAGGAAAAGTCATCAAATGAATGGATTATTACTACTTCCTCTTCTTCCTCCCCCTCTTCCTCTGACTGACTTTATGTCTTTTTCCTAATCCATGAGAAAAACAAACTATTTTTTCCCAGAGGTTGGTGTTGCTTGCTTGGAAATAATTTTACAAAGAACTTTAAAGCCACCAATGCTTCAGTCTGTTTTCAAGGAATTTAATTTAATTTAATTTAATTTAATTTAATTTAATTTAATTTAATTTAATTTAATTTAATTTAATTTAATTTAATTTAATTTAATTTAATTTAATTTAATTTAATTTAATTTAATTATTTAATTTAATTTAATTTAATTTAATTTAATTTAATTTAATTTAATTATTTAATAATTTAATTTAATTTAATTAATTTAATTTTTAATTTTTAATTTTTAATTTTTAATTTTTAATTTTTAATTTTTAATTTTTAATTTTTAATTTTTTAATTTTTTAAATTTTTTTAAAAAAATTAATTTTTTTAATTGATTATCAATTAGATGTGTTAATTTATTAATTTTATTGTATTTCTATGTCACCCAACTCCCCGAAGGACTCTCTCTCAGCTGAACCTTATCACCCCTAATCACCAAGTAGGTTCTTTGAGGCTATTGTGATGATTCAAGGACTACATGGAGCAATTGTTACAACTTTACATCCAGTCAACTACTCTATGAAACAAGCAGCAGAGTAACAAGAACTCCTGAATCATAAAAATCATTCAGGCTAACATTGGACAATAGTAAGGAATCTCTATCGTGGAAAGCTTGGCCTGACCCAACATTGAAGTCTCCTAGTGTAGATTTGAGCAGCAATTACAGGGTTCATAAAACCCAACTGGCATTGGTCTCTCTTACTAATTAGAAGTAGAAAAGCAGCTTCTTGAATATTTATAGCTTCCCATTGAAATAGTTATACACAATACAAACTGTCACCTCTTCTTAACATCTCAGAAATTATATTTTACATCGCACATACCTGAGATTTTTATTTTTAAGTACCATATTTTTCAAAGTATAAGACACACCTTAGTTTTTGAGGAGGAAAATGGGGGGGGGGAATCTGACTACAAGGTGTTCATCTGACTAGCGTCCTTAGTCTGTTCAGCTTCAGCACATTATTTTATCCCCTGGTTAGGGCTTTTAAAAACTTATTTAGAGAGAGTAACAATGAAAGATCTTGCAAGCTGGTTAGGGCTGGAAGGAAACATTGTTAGTACCTGGTTAGGACTGGAAAATGGGGGGTGGGGGATGTCCAAACATATTTGGAGAAAGTAGAGCAATGAAAAAAGCCTGCAAAGCCTGGAAAAACATTCTTCGCAGAGAGTAACAACGAAAGAGCTTGCAAACTGGTATGAGATGGGAATATTGTTAGCACCTCATTAGGGCTGGAAACAAACACATTCAGAGCAAGTAGAACAATGAAAAAAAGCCTGGAAAAACATTACTCACAGAGAGTAACACTGAAAGAGCCTGCAAGGTAAGACCTGGGAAGTTTGTTAGCGCCTAGTTAGGGCTGCAAAAAAAGCTTCGGGGGAAAAAAAGCTACATTCAGAGTACATGATGCACCCAAAATTTCAGCCAAAAATATTCGCTCTCAAATTAAAACCAATCCCAGTAACAGTAATAATAACCGCACAAAAGTACAAAACAAAAACATAAGAAATAATATAGAGAAAAAAAAGAACAATGACAAGATGCCATCATACAGAAACGTACGAAAAGATTTCTAAGGTAATCCAGTTTTTAACATTTTCTGAATAGCCAGCACAGAAGTGCCCACCCTGATAGCCTTTGAGAAACTCCCGCTTTCTAGCCTGGTGCCTTAATTACTAGATCAAACTGGTTTCTATATCTCTACATGGACCAGCTCAAGAAGCTGGTGCTCATCTCTGAGTCTCAGCTGATGGAGCCTATATTACCCCAGAGATGGTTCTGTCATCATGTGGCCAGCCCGAAACTATGGAACACTGTTACTTTCCCCCCAAGTGGTACCTATTTGTCTACTTGCATTTGCATGCTTTCAAACTGCTAGATGAGCAGGAGCTGGAGCGAGGATGGAAGCTCTCTGACATGCTATGCTTGGGTCTCAAACTCAGGCTGTCAGCTTTACAGTTGACAAGCTCAGCGTCTTTACCCATTGAACCATCGTACAGCCAGATGTAGGATACATATATAGATGTATGAACTGAATAATCAAATTATCACAGTTAATCCCCACTTGGTTAAAGACCTTGGTATACTAATAACAAAAGATTTAAGTGACAAAGCCCACTGCAACAATATAGCCAAGAAGGCTTCAAGAGTTGTAAACCTAATCCTACGTAGCTTCTGCTCTGGCAATCTCACTACTTACTAGAGCTTACAAAAGTACAAATGCACTAGAGTTCCTTCCGTCCCCTGTCCTATTGCTCTCCTATATCTCCTATACCTTTCTTCCATTCCTATATCTCTTCTTCTATTCTTTCATTGATATGTTCTATTACTATATCTTCTTTTCTATTCTTTCATAGATATATTTTACTATGAGTATCTCCTCTATAACCTTCATCATGTATTTTACTATGTGTATATACCCACTAAAACCCTCATTGTGTATTGGACAAAATAAACAAACAAACAAACAAACAAACAAATAAATAAATGTAGATGTGCATATGACACTTGAGTATCTCAGGCCAAATATCTTCAAATATCTCCTCCCATCATTTTCTATTATGGTAGTCCTCATTTAGCAACTACAGTTGGGACCAGGAATTTGATCATTGTAAAGTAAACACTAAGTGTAACCGTGATTGTGCTTACAATCGTATTTCAGATTTTCTTTGTTTTATAGGCCTATGAAGGTTGCAAATGCAAGGATTGGCCACACACCTAATTTTCACCACTACTATAATTGCAAATGGTTTCTAAATGAGGCAATCAGTAAACAAGGACTACTTCTGACTAGAGATGCCAGAAATTGAATCCTGGCTCTTTTCCATTTAAATTATTTTGCTATACCAACTTTCCAGCTCTTTATGCTCAAAATCTCATTAGTTTCAATTTGAGTAATTTCCAAAGGTGTGGAAATGCAAGATTTTTACATGCAATATTCCAGATTTTAAAAAGTCAACTTACAGTAAAGGAAGCATGAATGCAGAGGGCAGTCCCAGCACGAACCACCATATGGTTCTTTAGTCTGACAGTCAGATCGAACTTTGGAGCAGCTACACAACATACCCAGGGGGAGGAGGAGAGGAAGAAGGGGGGAGTGAAAGAGAGAGGGAGAGGGAGGGGGAGAGGGAGAGAGAGATGGAGAGAATGAGAAGTTTGGAACATTGGAAATCCTGAATCAGGTTATTTATCTCATTTAGGGCAGGACCTGGCTAGTAGTTTGGTCTTGTGGGTAAAATGTAGGACTTTTTGTATGCACAGCAAATTTATTTATTTATTTATTTTATTTATTTATTTATTAGATTTGTGTGCCGCCCGTCTCTGTAGACTCGGGGCAGCTCACAACATACAATAAAACAATTCACAACAAATCTAATAAATTTTAAAAATTAAAAAACACCCATTATTAAACCAGACATACACACAGACATACCATACATAAATTGTATACGCCCGGGGGAGGGGGGAATGCCTCAATTCCCCCATGCCTGACGACAGAGGTGAATTTTAAGGAGTTTACGGAAGGCGAGGAGGGTGGGGGCAGTTCTACTCCCCGGGGGGAGCTGGTTCCAGAGAGTCGGGACCGCCACCGAGAAGGCTCTTCCCCTGGGACCCGCCAGACGACATTGTTTAGTCGACGGGACCCAGAGATGGCCAACTCTGTGGGACCTAATCGGTCGCTGGGATTCGTGCAGCAGAAGGCGGTCCCGGAGATATTCTGGTCTGATGCCATGAAGGGCTTTATAGGTCATAACCAACACTTTGAATTGTGACCGGAAATTGATCGGCAACCAATGCAGACTGCGGAGTGTTGGTGTAACATGGGCATACCTAGGGAAGCCCATGATTGCTCTCGCAGCTGCATTCTGCACGATCTGAAGTTTCTGAACACTTTTCAAAGCCTACCAGTGAGGTGTTCATCAAAAAGATGCCTGAATAAACAGTAGGGTCTATTTGTACTGTTACTACCAATTATATTCCTTCCATTCCAATGGCAAAATTGTCAAATTAATTCAGGAAGAATATACAGACTATATAGTCAAGGGTTATTATTATCACACAACTTCGGAGAGGGGCGGCACACAAATCTAAGTAATAAATAATAAATAAATAAACTTATCTGCAATTCAGCACAGGTAACCAAGGGGCAAACTAAATAAAGTTGCAGGGACACAAGTATTTCCCACTAGTTTTTCTGTGTGTATTTTTACGTAGTCCTGGCCTAGCCTGAATTTAATTAGAATCTGCTTGTTTGACAGGGTAGAAATATCCTTCCCATGTGGAGAGGCAAAAATATATCTAGCTGATTTTCTATTTGAGAAAAAGAAACAACTTTGAGAAAGAGAAGAAATAATGAGCAATGCTTCTTATTGAAAAAGAATATTTCCCTTGAAACATATGAATGGTTCCTTAGGATTTGGAGCATCATTTATTTGGATGAACCTAACCTAAGAAGGAAAAAAATGAATACAATAAGAGAATAACAGAGTTGGAAGAGGCCTTGGCAGTCTTGTAGTTCAATTCCCTGCTCGAGACCCTATACAATTTCAGACAAATTGTTGTCCAATCTCTTAGATTTGTTGACAGAATGTTTTCTGGATTCGTAAATTCCATTCATATTATGCTGTATCATCTTCTAGAACAGAGGTCTCCAACCTTGGCCGCTTTAAGCTTTGTTGGCTGAGGAATTTGGGGAGTTGAAGTCCACAAGTTGCCAAGGTTGGAGACTCTGTTCTAGATCAAATTCACTTTCTGCAAAAGAGTTAACATACCACAGGGGTGGGTTCCACTTTTCTTCACTGCTGGTTCGCTCAGTGCAGTCATGGGCTCTTCCCCCCATGTGGGGAGACTCCGTCTGGCTGGTGGAAATGGCCCGGAAATGGCACGCTGATAGATTTTGGCCCAGTAACGGCACGACGGACAGATTCCCAGTCTGGAATTTGCCAGGGTTTTTTGCATGCGCGGAAGCAAAAATACCAGCGAAAATAGCCCAAGTCTCGCTTGCGCTTGCAAGATTCTGGATATTTTCGCTTTTTTTTTTTTGCTTCCACACATGCGTGGAAGCAAATGTATAGGCTATAGCAGCTGAAATCTCATGAGATTTGGCTTGTTGAGCATGCACAGAAGCCAAATCTCACACGGGGTGCACATGTGCATGTATCAGGAGTAAACATGCCTGTGCCGGTCATGAGGACCATCCAGTAGCATGCCCAATACCGACCATGTGCATGCTTCATGTGTTCATGCACATGCACAGTGCTTAAAACAGCTTCTGCGCATGAACAGAAGCAAAAAATGCCCCTGAACCGGCTCTCTATGAGAGAGCTGGTTTGGGGGCATGAACTACTGTGTTTTCCCGAAAATAAGACACTGTCTTATATTAATTTTTGCTCCAAAAGTTGTGCTACGTCTTATTTTCGGGGGGTGCCTTATATTTCTCAAATAAGACAAATTCACAGGCAGAAAAGCTGACACCCTCAAAGAAAGTGTACCGTACGGTACACTGATTACGGTACGGTACCTGTCAGTATGGCACCCACACACACAAATGACAGCACTTATATGGTACAACAGAATACTCCCGCTATTGCAGCTTCCGGCCACCAGGGGAACTACAGTCTACACACTGTAGTGGAGACTGTAATGGCGGTGAGACAGCAGCAGACTGTGTCTGCTGTACTGGACGGTACAAAGCGATGGAAGGGGCCAGCAGGGGACGCCACATTATTACGGTACCACTATGAACAGCTTTGAATGGTACCATATGTTTTTCCACCGTACCATATGTAAACTTGACTACGCCTTATTTTCGGGGGGTGCCTTATATTAGCAAATTCTGCAAAACCTCTGACATGCCTTACTTTCGGGATACGTTTTATTTTTGGGGAAACAGGGTAGCAGTGACCCAGGCCGCCAAGTTACTACCGGTTGTATAAAACCAGTCCAAACTGGCAGGAACCCACCTCTGACATACCAGAAGTCAAGGCATGCTTGTATGAAGGCTGGATTGGGTAAGTTTTACCTGGAGGAGGCATGGCCAGAACACCTTCCTTCAGCTCAATTGGTTCTCCTACTCCAGCTTCATTGACAGCTCGGATGCGGAAGAAATACTTCTGCCTCTCCTGCAGACCGCCCACCGTGTAACTCTTGCCAGAAATTGGGATCTTGGTGCACTTGGACCATTCCTTGGTGTCCTCAGCTCGCATCTCCAGTATGTAGCCTGAAGGCGGATCACCCTCATCGGGTTCTTGCCATGCCAACGAAATGCTGGATTGGGAAGAATCAGCCACGTGCAATCCTCTCACCAGCCCAGGAGGCTCTGGGTCAATAGCAAACATCAGTAATTAATACACAGTTGTAAGTTATTGGGGGGGGGGGAGAACATGTCATTTGGATGGATGGACCATTCAAGCTTTCAAATCCAGTGGAGCTGGCAGGGTTTCTGCCTCTCAAATTCATGAGAGTCACCCGGTCCAAGGCATTTTGCATGTGAAGAATTGGTAAATTTACAGTGAAAACCTACTGAGCCATGCTAGCCTTTGGGCCAGTATATAACATATAGGCATATTCTGGACTTGATATGTTAAAACAGTGGTTCTCAACCTGGGAATCAGGACCCCTTTGGGTATCGAACGACCGTTTCACAGGCGTCGGGTAAGATCGTGGGAAAAGACAAATTTCCCATGGTGTTAGGAACTAAAGCTTCTATTCTGGCGCCGTGGAATGTATTTTTACAAAATGACCAATCAGTCGCTTACAGTGGGGGTGTCCCTCTGACCTTTCTGCCAATCAGCTTAAAGCTCTGTTGGGAGAATTGGCGTTATTGGGGGTCACCACAATATAGAGAACTGTATTAAGAGGTTGTGGCATTAGAAAGGTTGAGAGCCACTGTGTTAAAAGAATATATTATCAGACAGAAATTCAGTATTACCCCACATAGATCAAGCTCTGTGAATCTAAAAACTATTTGAAAATTTACTTTTTAAAAGATAGTGGAAAAGAACCCAAGAATGGCTTATAAATCAGCAGTGGCCTACTTCCTCATTTTTAGGTGGAAATGTAGAATAGATGCCAATATTACCGTTCTAACAGACATTCTTTAAAGCAATCAGACTCTATGGAAAAGTTGGCACATTTTAGCAAATGAGGGGATCTTTCAGCTTCTGGAAATTTCCAAAATGGAATATTTACCCTTAGATCAGGGATCGGCTTCAAAACGTTTAGCAAGGACTTTTATGCCCTGTGGCTATGGTGGGTGTGGCCAAGTCGACCTCCTACACCGGAGGCAGGGTGGTGGTGGTTTCGGAGGCTTTCCTTGAGCCCTCTGGAGCCTGGAAACAGGCCCATTTTCAGCCTTCCTGAACTTCCAGTAGGCCCATTTTTTTTACCCTCCCCAAGTCTCTAGGTGCACCCTGCACTTACTTGCATCCAAAATGGGCCACGTGGGGACTCCTGGGAGGGGCCAGCCAGGAGTGGAATTTAGGCAGTACAATGTTCCCTCGATTTTTGCAGGTTTCAACTTCGCAAAAAGCCTATACCACGGTTTTTCAAAAATATTAATTAAAAAATACTTTGCGGTTCCCCCCCCCCATACCACGGTTTTTCCTGCCCGATGACATCATATGTCATTGCCAAACTTTCGTCCGCCTTTAATAATTTAAAAAAAAAACTTTAATAAATAAACATGGTGAGTAATAATCTAAATAGTTGCTAAGGGAATAGGAAATTGTAATTTAGGGGTTTAAAGTGTTAAGGGGAGGCTTGTGACACTGTTCATAGCCAAAAATAGTGTATTTACTTCCGCATCTCTACTTCGCGGAAACTCGACTTTCGCGGGCGGTCTTGGAACGCATCCCCCGCGAAAATCGAGGGAACACTGTATTGGATTGCTACCAGTACAGATGAGGATGGCGCAACAGTAGCGAAGGTTGTGCTGCATGTGTAGCCTCTGGTCTCCTGTGTCCCAGAGTGTTTTTGCTTCTGCACAGGAACTAAAATCTTGTGAGGAGACTCACGTGTGTGCGAGATTTTGGCGATTTTTTGTACACATGTGTGGAAGCAAAACAATAGCTGAAATCTCGTGCACGTCCCCTTGTGAGATTTTGCTTTCTGCACATGTTCAGAAGCAAAAACACACCGGCATGTGTACGCACGCACACAAGAGAACAGAAGCTGCGCGCACAGTCACCAGTAGCAGCAGTAATAGGAATCTGCCCCTGGATTTAGGGGTTCTTTGGACTGCACAGAATCTTAGCTAGAGGTTCTCCTGATCCCCTGCGAACCCCCAGGAGCACTCCTGCCTTAGGTGCTAGTACAGTGATGGCGAACCTAAGGCATGGGTGCCACAGGTGGCACGTAGAACCATATCTGCTGGCCTGTGAGCAGTTGCCCTAGCACAGCTCCAACGTGCATGTATGTGCCGGCCAGCTAATTTTTGGCTCACACAGAGGCTGGGGGGGGGGGGGAGAGAGAGGTTGGCTTACAGAGAGCCTCTGAAGGGAGATGGGGGGCGTTTTTACCCTCCCCGGCTCCAGGGAAGCCTTTGGAGCCTGGAAAGGGTGAAATACGAGCCTACTGGGCCCACCAGAAGTTGGGAAACAGGCCATTTCTGGCCTCAAGAGGGCCTCCGGGGGGGCGGGAGAAGTGGTTTTTGCCCGGCCCGGCATTGAATTATGGGTGTGGGCACTCACGCATGCACGATAGGGCGCGCCCATGCTGTTTCGGCACCCGAGGAAAAAAAGGTTTGCCATCACCGTGCTAGTATCTACTGGCTCTCCCTAGCAGGAAATCTTGTATAACTGGCATGAAACACATAGTGTCCTTAGAAATCACGATCAGGACTTTAGTGTTCATCTCTTTGTTAAGTTTATAACTAAGTCCCCTATACCTCTTGTGTCATGCTCCAGTCATCACTTCCGGTATAATTTCCCCCCCCCCTCCACCATGATATAAAACAATATATGGTTATAAACACAACAACAATGCTTAAAATCAATCATATACAAACTTTTCTTTTCTCATCACTCGCTCCATGGAGGGTCTTATCTCTCTTCCCGTATAAAGTTTTCTATTAATTTTATACATTATTAGCAATTCTTAAAATTTTAAATTAAACATTTTCCCTCACTGTCTTACTACTAAAGGTTACAACAATGTAACCTTTTTCTTCGAAACATTTTTCTCCAATCATCACTTCCAATGGCTTGTCAGGTGTTGCTGAGCTACAATTACCCTCAGCCCCAGTTTGCCGCCTGCAGAGGTGAATGACAGCTATTATAACAATCGCTGGACCACTCAACTTTCTACTGTTCCTTAAACCAGGACAATAGCTATCATTAGAGGACAGAATGATCTTAGCCCCATTAGACTGAACTTGGAAGCCATGTCAGAGGTCAGGTCGAATGGTTTAGGAAATATTTATTTCAGGAGCCTGGCATCGTTTTGCCATCCCTCGGCTTGCTCTTGTTAGTTTATTGTTACTACAAGATCACAGACTTACAATAAATACTGTAGATGTTGTTGCAGTAATTATAATATTGATTGATTGATTGATAGTTGTTGCTGTATAATTGGGCCAACGCCACCCTTAGGGGGACTCAATATTATTTGAAAGAGGATCACCTTGTCACATGCTGAAATGTAAATGAATTTGTGACATTACAAAATGGAAATGAAGCAATCAGCAGCCTGTAACAATAAGCTGCCACAATCAAGTTCCCTGATTATCCCATTATGTTCTGCTTGTATAATGAATCTTATAAATTGAATTGTATCCTTCTATTCCCCCCACCCCACCCCCCAAAAAACCACACACACACAAACACACCATACATATACATATTGGACACTAGAAATAGATGAAAAGTAGAACCATACTGATGGGATCCTTTGCTACCACTGCGTTGGAAGCACTGCTGGGATGGCCAGGCCCCGCTCGGTTCACTGCTATGACATGGAACTCATATTCTGCACCTTCCAGTAAACCATCCACTGTACACTTAGTATCTGTCAATAAAAACAACATTTTTGAAAGAATTTAGCTTTTTGAAATAAATGACAAAAAGTATTCTAAATTAAAATAAAACATTCAAATAAACATCCCACTTCAAAGCCTGATCATAACATGTCTATGTGTCTTGTTTTGTTTGTATTATAATCAAAATAAAAAATAAATTATAAAAAAAAACACCTGATCATAACAAAGTAGTATCTGTATTCAAATATAGATGGATGATAAATGATGACAATGATAGATAGAGATAGATGATGGAGAGATAGATATAGATTATGTACCATCAGCTTTTAGCGATCACAAAAAATAGACCTTTCTCCAATTGGAAGACTCCACATTCTGCTGTAGGTAAATACTGTATATTCAATTTGCTGCTGGTCATCTTTTTCTCCTTTTTCTTTTTACTTTTCCCAGCATTGCAGACTTACCGAGAGAAGCTCAGTGTTTATCATATTTTGGACATATTAGTTGTGTCGTCAACTGAGAGTTATTTTATGACGCTTTTTTTAAAAAAAAATTCCTAGCTATACATTATATTCTCAAGAGTCTTCCTCAGAAATTTCTAAAGCAGTGGTTCTCAACCTTTCTAATGCTACGACTCCTTAATACAGTTCCTCATGTTGTGGTGACCCCCAACCATAAGTCTAGTACCAATTCTACTTTAAGCTGATTGGCAGGAAGGTCAGTGGGAACCCTCACTGTAAACGCCTGATTGGTTGGATTGTAAAAATATGTTCCTAGGTGCCAGAAAAGAAGCTTTAGTACCTAACACCATGGAAAATTTGTCTTTTCCTATGGTATTAGGCAACCCCTGTGAAATGGTCATTCGACCTCCCCAAAAGTGTCCTGACCCCCAGGCTGAGAACCACTGTTTTAAAAAGACAATAGTTTCTCAACTGAGCTTCTGCAAAGTCCACCTTTGACTTTTACATATTATCACAAGGGAAACAATTTCCTGCACTTTTCTGATCTTTCTAAATACAGATATTTTCTGGCATCAACCTATTCCAGCATCTGAATATCATTTCCGTGGCTTTCATTGCTAATCTACCCAGTACAGGTAGTCCTCAATTTGCAACTACCATTGAGCCCAAAATTTATGATGCTAAATGAGAAATGTATTACGTGAATTTTGACCTACGTTTCGATTTTTTCTCACCCTGTTGGCTAAGTGAATTGCTGCAGTGCTTAAATTTGTAACATGGTTGAAAAGCGAATACAGCTTCACCATTGACTT
Source organism: Erythrolamprus reginae (assembly GCF_031021105.1). Taxonomy (NCBI): domain Eukaryota; kingdom Metazoa; phylum Chordata; class Lepidosauria; order Squamata; family Dipsadidae; genus Erythrolamprus; species Erythrolamprus reginae. The sequence continues at coordinate 127,276,249 of NC_091950.1, forward strand.
TGCTTGTCAGAACGTAACAGGTGGCTCCAGGACACTGCAACGGTCATAAACGTGAATCAGTTGTGAATGTAAATCACGTGGCCATGGGGATGATGCAACGATCAGAAGTCTGAAAAACGGCCGTAAGTCACTTTTTTCACTGCCGTTGTAACTCTATAACACATTTCTTCTCTGCTTGCTCCTTTATTGCTTGATAGTTGTTGTTGTTATTATTATTATTATTATTATTATTATTAATAATTAGATTTGTATGCCGTCCCTCTCCGAAGACCCGGGGCGGCTGATGATGTAAAGCAGATCTACCCCCACTTTAATATTCTATCAATTCTAAAATTGCTTGCTATTGGCATTAGTTTGGTCTTCTTTATACTTAATCCTCATCAATGGTTCATATTGTGATGTTTGATTTTTGTTGCTGGCAGATTGATTGCCTATCAGAGAATTGTCATTGGCAACAGAATGGGTTATTTATGCTTATTTCCCCATTTTTAAATCCATGTTCCTCTTCTTCCAACACTGCTTTCCTCAACATATTGTATATTTAGCATATAGGCAGTGAAGGGCTACCAAAAGTTTTACTAACCCACTGTGGGCGTGGCTTATGCAGGACGCCCTGCATTTTTTTTCAACATCTTTCAGTGCAAATGGGGTGCTCTGGGGTGGAGCTCCATTTTCGCTACCCCACTGCGTTTGCCGCCCCCCCAATCTGGGTAGTAGCCCACCCCTGCATATAGGTGGAACAAGTAATGAGAGAGTATGAAGCTTGTTCTCACCCCTTGCGTGATTTAGAACCAGTTTGTTTTGCCATGTTCTATTTAGATTGGGCCCAAAAGGCCCATCTCTGGCATTGTAAAGCTAATCACTCTATATACAGTATTGGCTATCCATGCTGTAATGAGGACAATCAGACCGAGGTGAATGAAGTCAATCAGAATGGCAATACTGTACGTGCATTTTGGAAGATCTGAAGGGCTTTGCAGGAGACAGGTCATCCTAGAGGATCTGTCTGTGTGATTGATGGGAGTTGACATGAATTTGAGGGTCTGTCTACGTCTGTCTATCTATCTGTCTGTACCTCCCCTCTCTCTCTTTTGAAATTTTTTTATTGGTTTTCAAATATATTTTAAAACAGACAAATTAATAACAACAAAAATAATAAAAAAACACAAACAAAAACAAAAAACCATGCCCCCCTCTCTCTTTCTATATCTATCTATCTATCTATCTATCTATCTATCTGTCTATCATCTATCTATCTATCTATCTATCTATCTATCTATCTTTAAATTGTATAACGTTGTGACATTTTGCTGCCACCTGCTGGGCATAAACACACATAAAAGAGAATATTTGTAGCTCTGAGTTGAAATAAGAAGTACGTACTCTCTGAAGTGCCTTGTTTTTTGCAGAAATTTCATTATCCTAACTAGATAAACTTCAGCTACTTTGGATAATGAAATATTTGCAAGAAAACAAGAAAGCTCACAGAGCACCAAGGATCCTCTCATAAACACACATTTCAAATTGTGATGAACCTTCATGCTATTCACTGTAATTTGGAAACAAATATGAAAGAGGTTTAGAACCCTAACTCAATAAAACAGTAGAGTTTCCCATGTGCTTTTTGCATCCTCAGGTCAGTTTTTGACTCTTAGCAAGTACCGGAGACTAGTCCCTGTAGTTTTTTGAGCAAAATTTCAGAAGTGTTTTGCTATACAGTAGTTTTCTTCCTAGAATTGAGAAAAATTGACTGGCCAAAAGTCACCCAGCTGGCTTTGTGCCAAATACTTACTATAACAATAATAACAACAATAGAGTTGGAGGGACCTTGGAGATCTTCTAGTCCAACCCTCTGTTTAGGCAGGAAACCTTACACTACTAGAACGTACAGTCTCCCTATTTCTTGCCTGATGCCTTAACCACTAAACCAAACTGAGTCCCATGTTACCAAATGGAAATTGCTGACCTTGAATTGGTTCCTTGGATATAGGCACCCAAAGGTTGCTACCTTTCTTCCTTCTTTGCACAATGTAACCTGTAACTGGAGACCCACCATCGTTAGCTGGAGGATTCCAAGTAAGGGTAATAGCCTCTTTGGAAACATCAGTAACTTGAGGTTGAGACGCTTGATCTGGAGGATCTGGGGGAGAAAAGTTTAAGCTTTTATACAGCAGAACACAAATAGAAGGAGATTCTTCCACATTTGGTGGTTATATTTTGAGACAAAAAAAATTCTGGATGAAAATACACAAATGGTTACAAGAGATGATACAAACAAAGATAGAATTCTCACCAGAATTATTCTTATTGGGAATATTCCAAAAGGAGTACAGTAAAGCAACCTCCCCACCTTAATATTATAAATTTCGACTGCAGCCAGAATTACCTTTGCCCAATTTTGGAAGAACGCAGAAACACCCCCCTTAGAAAAAGCAATACTGTAATTAATAAGATATATAACTGTTCCAAAATGGACAAACTGACAATGTAATTACGAGGCCAAAAAGATTCTAAGTATTATGAGGTATGGGCACAATGGCACAGATGGATTGAGTTAAGAAACAGAAGTAAAAAAAAATCACAAATGACACATAAAAGTTAGTAAAACATAGGATGTAAATATGTAAATATTAATGATTTGAATAAGGACTTTGTGATTGTATCTATTAATGAAATATCTGATGTACCGTGTTTCCCCGATAGTAAGACCCCCCCGATTGTAAGACATATGGGGGGTTTCAGGGGGGTTGGCTAATATAAGCCATACCCCGAAAGTAAGACATATGTCTTACTTTCGGGGAAACACGGTACTAAAAGCAAGCGAGAGAGGCGTCGGAGCAGTTCGCGGTGGGGATAAGGACTCCTCGGCCGGCAGAGGAAGCGCGGCGGCGGCAGCAGGCTCCGGAGGGAGCTCGGGCGGTGGCGAGAAGACGGGATTCCGAGTGCCGAGCGCCACCTGCCCGCCGTTCATGCCAAGGACAGGCAGCCCCAGTTCCAGCACCTCGACCTGCTCACCCAGCCTCTTGCCCGGCGGGAAGAGCAAAGGCGGCGGCGGGAGTAGTGGAGGCGAGGCGGAGAAGAAAGAAGCGGCGGATAGCTGGCAAGGCGCCGACTAGAGGGCTGGACCCCGCCGCTTTGCCGCCGCCGCCTTTGCCTCTTGCCCGGCGGGAAAGGCGACGAAAGGGGCTATCGGGTCCCTTCCAATTGCCCAGCCGGCGTCGCCTTAGTCAGCAGCGGAAAAGCAAAGGAAGCAGCAGGAGAAGCGAAGTTCTTGAATGGTGGCGGCGGCCCTTGATCGCAGCCGATGAGGTTCGGCTTTCTTCGCTTCTCCTGCTGCTTCCTTTGCTTTTCCGCTGCTGACTAAGGCGACGCCGGCCGGGCAATTGGAAGGGACCCGATAGCCCTTTTCGTCGCCTTTCCCGCCGGGCAAGAGGCAAAGGCGGCGGCGGGAGCGGCGGGGTCCAGCCCTCTAGCCGGCGCCTCGCCAGCTATCCGCGGCTTCTTTCTTCTCCGCCTTGCCTCCACTACTCCCGCCGCCGCCTTTGCTCTCCCTGCCGGGAAAGGCGACGAAAAGGGCTATCGGGTACCTTCCAATTGCCCGGCCGGCATCGCCTTAGTCAGCAGCAGAAAAGCAAAGGAAGCAGCAGGAGAAGCAAAGAAAGCCGAACCTCATCGGCTGCGATCAAGGGCCGCCGCCACCATTCAAGAACTTCTGCGAAAGACGCAGGAGCGGCGGCGACGGCGGAATGCTGCTTGAACCGCCCCCGCCTTCTGCTTAAAACCCTCGGTTCGTGCCTTTCCTGCCCGCCTCCACTCACCCGCGCTTCTGCCACTTCTAGATTTTATTTATTACATATTTTAAAATAAGAAATTAAAAAATTGCCCGAGACAATATAAGACATACCCCCAAAGTAAGACACAGTGGGGCTTTTGGGGGTAAAAAGATAGTAAGACACTGCCTTACTATCGGGGAAACACGGTAGCAATGTAGAAATACTGACTGTTATTACAATTATATTACAATTATTATATTACAATTTTCTTTTTGTTTGTTTTAAAAAATGTTGATTGAAAATCAATAAAATACATTTTAAAAAAAATAGAAGGAGATTCTTTAATTCTGGCCTTAATCACAAATAAATGACCCCAATTAAAGTAACATTTTGAGGAAGCTCAAATGCCATTATTCAGTTCCTACGGATGCTTCGGCTCAGCAATTCCATCAAACATATTGAGATGCTTACCAATTGGATTACCAGCAAACACTTCCTCTGTTTCTAGTGGCTCACTTGCACCTTCAGAATTCACAGCCAGGATTCGGAACTGGTAGGCTTTGCCTTCTTCCACCTTATCTGTGGCAAACGTGGTGTGCTTGCTTTCAATTTCCCCAACTTTGATCCAGGATTTTTTCCCAACTATTCTCCTTTCAATAACAAAATGGGTCACTTGCTTGCCTCCGTTGTCTTTTGGTGCCTTCCATTTCATTTTGATACACTTCCCTGATGTCTCCAAAAATTCCACTTTTCCTTGGGGTGGCTTTGGTTTGTCTGAAGCACAAGGATATTGGTGGTCATGAAATGAAACGATAATTGGAATAGCTTAGCCTAGTGTTTGGGGACTCCAATTGATGACGGGGCTTCCCTAATCTGCCTTAACTTTAACATGTAGAAGCTCCTCATTTGATCACAAGTTGGTTTTAAACTTTTGATTGCACATCAACAACTTCCTAGACCACCAGAGCATCAAAAGGCTTAATAGTATAAAATTGAGCACTTGATCTCCCTCAGAATCTTTAGAATCATAAATCTATTTCAAGATACATATCTATTTAAATACTTTCAAGATTGTGGAAGTAACTAACTAAACTAACTAAACTAACTAAACTAACTAAACTAACTAAACTAACTAAACTAACTAAACTAACTAAACTAACTAAACTAACTAAACTAACTAAACTAACTAAACTAACTAAACTAACTAAACTAACTAAACTAACTAAACTAACTAAACTAACTAAATGTGTGTAACATAGTTTTTATTGATTATGAAAATAAAGAGAGACTAGTATAGATCTATTTTAAGCTATTTTGCTCTCATCTGCTAACCATACCCTTATCAGGATTCGAACCTGGGCAGTCTGCCTGTAAAGCAGTAGTTTTAACCTCTAGGCCACAGGTTTTCCTCCTGTCTCAGCTTCTACCAGGGAAGAAAAAAAATTGACGGAAAATAGCCATATAAATACTGTATATATATGTATGTACAGTATGTATATATGTTTGTATTTATGTATACACATCCATACACACACATCCATACACACTACACACACACACACACACAGCACTTTTGATAGTTCACTACTTTATATATGGCTGCCCAGAGTTATCACGCCGGACTTACCAATAACGTTAAGGAATAACTGAGCGGTGGCTGATCCACAGTCACTTTTCAGCTTCAGCATGATGCTCCCCGTGTCTTCTCTCACACATTTTGTTATGGTGAGCATGGCCTGATCGTGGGATCTCTCCATGGTGACCCTCTCTTCTTCGGTCACCTCAATGCCATCTTTAAACCAGGTGACTTTGGGCAAAGGCTTGGCCTTGAAGGGCACCTTAATGAAAGCGGTCTGTCCCACCTTCACAGTCACTGGATGGGCAGCCAAAGCTTCCAGGAGAGAGGGGTCAATAAATGGAGGGTCTTCGGAGAAGAAACAATGGAAAAATAGGTCAGACGTCGGCTAACAGGCTTATGCAAATGTCTCTGTTTCCCTGCTCAGTCTTCACCAGAGACAAACAATGATAGACTTTGCAGTACAGATAGTCCTTGACTTATGACCACAATTGGGGCCAGAATTTCTGTTGCTAAGTGAGACATTGGCTAAGTGAGTTTTGCCCGCATGACTATGGATGCTGCTGCAACGGTTGTAAATATGAAAAATGGCCATAAGTCACTTTTTTCAGTGCCGTTTTAATTTTGAATGGTCATTAAACAAATGATTGTGAGTCAAGAACTACCTGTAAAAGAATTCCTGAGGTAAAATTAAGTTCTTTCCAGGAAAAAAATTACAATACATACAAAAGTGAAATCTGAGTGATTCACACACAGAGTATCAAGAGTTGTGGAGCTCATTTCACTTATTAACAAAACTTAATGTGACAAAAGAGCTACATATTTATTGATGGAGTTTTTACATTACATTAAGCATAATAGCTTTATATTACTACTACTACTACTACTACTACTACTACTACTACTACTACTATTTATTAGATTTGTATGCCATCCCTCTCTGAAGACTGTAATGTTAGAGATTAGTATAGGTTGTTATTCAACATGTTATACAAACCCAAGTGTTCTGATTTGTTCAACAATGTTTGAAACATAGCTTAGTATGTTGCGTGACACAACGTTGCATGATACAATGCTCAAGCAGAAATTGCACTAAGATGAACAACTAGACATGGACTCAGCATCTGAGTCTACGGAGAGGGGCGGCATACAAATCTAATAAATAAATCTTAAGCAGAATTATTCTGCTTGATTGAATTGCTCCCATTTTTAAGAATCTAAACTTATGCATTTAACAGTCAAATTATTTTCTGCATTCCATATCATCATAACTCTTAACAAAAGATTTCCTAGTAAAACTTCATACAATGTGGAGTTTTTTTCAATCTGGTTAATGCATAATGGTGAGCCAAGACTTGTTTATTCATGGTCTATTGAATATAGACCATACTTCAGGCCAAGCAAAACGCATGCTACTCAGTACAATTTTGTATTATTCTGCATTGAATAAGATTTTGGTAACTACTACAAAGCAGGTGGATATCTGCTTTTGTAATGGAAGTCCAAGAACACATGGAGAAAGAAGTTGTTAAAGGAAAGAACTAGCTCCACTAATTGTGGAGTAAAAACCAGAAGTACAATCCCAGAGCAGTGAGAATCCCATACCTGCGATGCTGACAGTGGCCTCACTTTCCACTCCTTTAGCTCTGAAAGTATATTTCCCTTCAAATTCCTCACCCATCTTATCAATGATCAACTTGTGCACAGCTCCTTGCTTCACAATCTGGATTCCTCTCATATCTGTGATCTGCAGAAAGATTTTTTAAAAAATACATGTCTCAAAATGTTCTAATCAGAGACAGGAACCCTCTGCATGATTATTAGGTTCAGGTCTCCCTGGGACTATTCAAGTATCCTAATTTAGCATGATGCCTATTTTTCCATGACAGTCTTCAGCTGAGCTCTGAGATATGGACATTATGATTCTGGAAGGGTCAAGTTTATTTATTTATTTATTTATTTATTTGTTTGTATTTGTATGCCGTCCCTCTCTGGGGACTCGGGGCGGCTCACAACATATACAAAAACAGAATAATAATATAAATCCAATTAATACTACATTAAAAACAACCATTAAATTCAATTAAAAGAAAGTGAAACCTATCAAACCAATCATTCAACACTCATACTTAAAACATTCATTGATCAGGGGGAAGATCTAAAAGTCCCAAGCCTGGTGGCAAAGATGAGTTTTTAAGCTCTTTTGGAAGGCGAGGAGGGTGGGGGCAGTGCGAATCTCTGGGGGGAGCTGATTCCAGAGGGTCGGGGCTCCCACAGAGAAGGCTCTTCTCCTAGGTCCCGCCAGCCGACATTGTTTCTTCACCACTTACCTCTTTCCCATCCTTTAGCCACACACCTTCCACTCTCTCATCATTTAGGACAACGCAGAGCTCCGCTGGGTCTCCTGTAGCTGCTTGGACATCTGATAAGCCACTCATGACTGTAGCAAATCTCTCTGAGGGTGGAGGAGGAAAAACATCAGAACAGGGAAGGCCGAAGAGGCATTTATGAATGAGATAAGCATGGGAAGAATAACTCTCATTAAGCTAGTGCAAATTATTTGAGAGAAAGAAAGCTATCGGTCTTTGGTGTATCTCCACACCACCTCTGATTTTGCAGTAGTCTTCCAGGATGTTAGAGTGCAGTGAAGTATCTGAAAGCACTGAGACCAGAGCTGGATGAAGATGCACCCAGTGTTGGGCAATGGAGATGTTGCTTCCTTCTTAGCCCATAGTCACAGATAGCAGGCAAATAATTGGAGAGCAACCACTCCCAATTTAGAGGACCAGGACTTGCCATAGGTATGCAACCAACCAAGGACTGATCCTGCAATCAGAATCCAAAAATTATGGTAGCCCTTTGGTCAGAATCAGGGAGGCCAGATTCAAATCCCATTCTCTGGGGAAAAATATACCTGGTGCAGATTAATGGGGAGGGTGGAGATGGGACAACTACATATAATAATAATAATAATAATAATAATAATAATAATAATAATAATAATAATAATAATTTTTTATTAGATTTGTATGCCGCCCCTCTCCGAAGACTCTTCCCCTTTATTGATTGATTGATTGATTTTGTCCAATACACAATTAGGGTTTTAGTGGGTATATATATATATACACATAATAAAATACATGATGAAATTTATAGAGGAGATACTCATAGTAAAATATATCTAAGAAAGAATAGAAGTTATAGGAATAGAACATATCAATGAAAGAATAGAAGAAGGGATAAAGGAATAGAAGAAAGGTATAGGAGATATGGGAGAGCAATAGGACATGGGACAGAAGGCACTCTAGTGCACTTGTACTCGGCCCTTACTGACCTCTTAGGAATCTGGATAGGTCAACCGTGGATAATCTAAGGGTAAAGTGTTTGGGGATGACACTATGGAGTCCGGTAATGAGTTCCACGCTTCAACAACTCGGTTACTGAAGTCATATTTTTTTAAAGTCAAGTTTGGAGTGGTTAATATTCTTGTAGAAGACAAACTGCCCCTAGCTGACTAACCAGGAGAGAGGTTGTTGACTGAGAGGGAAATCTGTCCTTTTTATTTCAGATAGTTGAGTTGCCACAAACAATGTTTATTGTTGATAGAGTGATGAGTTTATTGCCAGTAGACTCTGTTCTGCTTTGGGACTACTGGATCGGAACAAAGACACTCCCACAAGCAAAGTATTCAAACGCTTTTATATAGTTAAAGATGCTTTGTACAGAGAGGAGCAGACTTTTCAGTTCATGTTGGCAGAAGCCCCGCTCAAATTTATTTATTTATTTATTGGATTTCTATGCCGCCCTTCTCCGAGGACTCGGGGTGGCTCACAACATATAAGATTGGCCAAGAGACAACAAATGCCCGGCAATTGAGAGGCAATTCTTCCTTGAATTAAGGAACATTAATCACACAAATACCCTTACAGATCTCCAGGTTTCTTTTCTGTCTCATTCATCAGCATCTCTGCATGATTCTCAAAGGAGCCACAGCAGTTTCTCAGCACGGCAGTTCTGGAACTCTGGATTAGAGTCCTCCACCATGGTGAATGTTGAACCTCCACACCCCTTTACCCAGACACCCTCCCTTATTTTATTTATTTTATTTATTTATTACTTAGATTTGTATGCCGCCCCTCTCCGAAGACTCGGGGCGGCTCACAACACGTGGAAACAAATCATAAATAATCTGATAAATTTAAAATTTAAAGATTTAAAAAGACCCCATATACTAACAGACATAGACACAAGCATACCATATATAAATTAAACATGCCCAGGGGAAGATGTTTCAGTTCCCCCATGCCTGACGGCAAAGGTGGGTTTTAAAGAGTTTACGGAAGGCAGGAAGAGTAGGGGCACTTCTAATCTCCGGGGGGAGTTGGTTCCAGAGGGCCGGTGCCGCCACAGAGAAGGCTCTTCCCCTGGGGCCCGCCAACCGACATTGTTTAGTTGACGGGACCCGGAGAAGGCCCACTCTGTGGGACCTAATCGGTCGCTGGGATTCGTGCGGCAGGAGGCGGTCTCGGAGATATTCTGGTCCAATGCCATGAAGGGCTTTAAAGGTCATAACCAACACTTTGAATTGTGACCGGAAACTGATCGGCAACCAATGCAGACTTATATATAGATTGGGTGTAGTCAACTGTTTCCTAGAGCTATGACTGACTAGACTCACCTTCTGAACATTTCTCCATAAAGATATTCCTGTCTGCTTTTTGACCTTATGACCTGGGCATCTAATAGGGGCTCCTGATCCCTAATGTCTTCTTCCTCCTGTGACTCAGACATTACCATCATTGGTGCTTCTACAATATCTGGAGGTTTCTCGGATTCCAACTCTCCTTCAATATTGCTCTCTGACTCAGTAGTCAGAAACACTGGCCTAGGGTACAAGACGGACCCAGTTCATCCTCCTCAGAATCTGTGACTAACTGACCTGGTTGTGGACCACTCACAACAGACTCTAATTTTCTTGGTTTCTCTACCCAAAACTGCATTGTATCCTCTCATGGGAAAATTGGCTAAATTTCCAGGTTTACTTGGAAAAAGAGAATGCAATGGATGTATCTTTCACCTTCACCTTTACCATTAAAAGTTGCCATTTTTATTCAGAAAAGAACATGGAATATAGTTGGGTACTTTTGAAGCAATTGGCATTATCTGTAACTTGAGATTGAAAGTCACACAATGCCATACCAACTTTCTTCTCGTTCTCTTCCACTCAAAGCTTATCACTCATAAGCAAAGGCAATGCACACAGCATCGTCTTGAGCTCTTACCTTCCACAGTTACATTACAATTGCTGTAGTACTCTGTAGGGTCACTTTCTTGTGTGGCAATTACCATATATTCTCCCGTGTCACTTAGCACCGCGTCATCTATGATCAATTCTGCCGTCTTCCCTTCATGGATCATGGTATATTTGGCAGATTTTTCAATCACCTTCCCATTCTTCATCCATTTCAACATCACATCTTTACTGGTCAGCTCACATTCCAGGCAAGCTTTGCTTTTCTCCTTGACTCGGACGTTCTTCAGGTTTCTGACAAACTTAATTGGTGTCCCTTAAGAAAGAGAAGGCGTATGTTGGTTGCGTATAGTGTAATGCTATGCAAATCATCTATGGGAATCAAGATCAGTAGCTGCAAGCAGCATGCTGATGTGCAGCAACTTAAGGAAATAGAAAGGTGTCCAAGGCTTGGAAATGAGGAAGTAATTCATGAAAATATGAATGTGGAATCTTAAAATAATCTTATTGCCCCTAAAAACTTTTGCTTTCTCTATAAAATCAAAGGCACATTTGCTATATTTGTTATATAAAGGCACACTTGTTATATACAGATCCCCTTAGGGCACCTTCATATTCATTCAGAAAACCCTGGTAATTTTGTAGTAAAAGGGTACATAGATATCTATCAATGCCACAGTAGCTAATAAGGTTTCCCTAACTGTACTCTACATTTGTGGCTGTATGTAACTGTCTAAAACTTATGTGTGTGATTGGGAAACAATAGTGCATAGGTAGCAATCATGCTTAAGAATTAAAAGGTGTAACTACTTCTTAGAACAAGCTTTAGAGCAGTGGTTCCCAATCTGGGGGCCAAGACCCCTTTGGGGGGTTGAATGACCATTTCACAGGGATCACCTAAGACCATGGGAAAAGACAAATTTCCCATGGCGTTAGGAACTAAAGCTTCTATTCTGGTGCCTTGGAACATATTTTTATAATCCAACCAATCAGGTGTTTACAGTGAAAGTGTCCCTCTTCCTGCCTTCCTGCCAATCAGCTTAAAGCTCCTGCCAATCAGCTTCCTGCCTTCCTGCCAATCAGCTTAAAGCTCTGTTGGGAGAATTGGTGCTAGACTTATGGTTGGGGGTCACCACAACATGAGGAACTATATTAAAGGGTTGCGGCATTAGAAAGGTTGAGAACCTGTACTTTAGAGCAAACATCTATGGGGATTCTCAATCATCCAGGCAATGGCTGTCCCAAATTCTTCCCCACCATCCAGTCAGAGCTGAAGAAGCTTCTTAAATGAGAAGTGAAATGTCTTTAAAAAAATTCTACAACAATAAAGTCCAGTTGCTTTTTGGAAAAGCACTTTTGGGACAAGCTTTAGATTATTTCTGGCACTAGAATGCTGAGCATATATTTGTTTAGCATTGCTGCTGGAGCTCTTTGAAAACTCTGGTTCTTATCTAGAAAAGTCCATAAGTAGAGGCGTTCTTAGGTAGAGGTACCACTGTACTTTGTTTTATCCAACAAATCCTTTCAGATATTCAGTATTCCATTCTTACGGTCACGTGATTTAATTAATAATAGTTGGTAAAGTTCAAAGATTCATCTGCCATTCAGCACTAAAGTTGTGGTAAAAATAGGAACAAGTGAATTATCAGAAAAAGAAAACAGAGCATCCTATTTTTCACCTTCAGTTCAGCATCACTTTAACATAGGCAAAGCCCCAGTTGCTTGCCTGAAACTCAGGCAATAGGAAATAGTTAACCCCGGCATCTCTTACTCTGAATGAAAAGCTCAGTTTCTGTCAACAGGCCTCCACCTTCAAAGCTGACCTTCCCCATGTCACTCGGGCGGACATCTTTAATTTTCAGGGTGTATGTCAAGCCATCTTCGGAGGCGATGATCTCGTACTTGTCATCCCGCTTCAACTCTTTCCCATTCAATCTCCAAACAAAGTTGGAGACCTTTTTGGTGAGGCGGACCTCAAGCACAGCAGTTTGCCTCTCGTTTACTTTCATGGGTCTCAGATCTGACAAAAACTGCAGAGGCTCGTCTGTCAAAAGAAGATAAAACTCATAATGAATGCCGCTGGTTAGGTTGACGCATGTCGAGGGAGAACTTTTTTAAAAACACAGTTTCCATATCTCAGTTCTGCATAGGCCTTGATGTACGACCACAATTGTGCTCAAAATGTCTGTTGCTAAATGAGAAAGATGTTAAGTGAATTTTATTCAAATTTTACAACCTTTATTGCCACAGTTGTTAAGTGAATCATTGCAGTTTCTAAATTAGTAACACAGTTGTTAAGCGAGTCTGGCTTCTCCATTGACTTTGTTTGTTGCAAGGTCACAAAAGATGATCACAGAACCACAGGACACTACAACCATCATAAATATGAATCTGTAGTCAAGCATCCAAATTTTGATCACATGAGAATGGAGATACTTGCAATAATTGTAAGTGTAAAAAATGATCATAAATCATTTTTTCAGTGCCATTGTAGTGTTGAATGATCATTAACGGTCCAAAGACGGGCTACAAAAATGGTGGAAGGTCTTAAGCATAAAACTTATCAGGAAAGATTTAATTAACTCAATCTGTATAGTCTGGACTCTGGAGGACAGAAGGGATAGGGGGCGACATGATTGAAACATTTAAATATGTTATTAAAGGGTTAAAAAAGGTTCAGGAGGGAAGTGTTTTTAATAGGAAAGGGAACATAAGAACAAGGGGCCACAATCTGAGGTTAGCTGAGGGAAAGATCAAAAGCAACATGAGAAAATATTATTTTACTGAAAGAGTAGTAGATGCTTGGAATAAACCTCTAGCAGACGTGGTTGGTAAATCCACAGTAACTGAATTTAAACATGCCTGGGATAAACATATATCCATCCTAAGATAAAATACAGGAAATAGTATAAGGGCAGACTAGATGGACCATGAGGTCTTTTTCTGCCGTCCATGTTTCTATGTTTCTATTAAATGAATTATTGTAAGTTGAATGCTATCTGTATTTCTGCAGCAGAACTGAATAAATGCTTGGCCTGGGAACTGCATGTACCCTTACCCAAAAAACCCTGACATTTTTTGTTCCTCCTAGAGTTTCTCAAGTTTTTCCAGATACTCAAAATTCAGAAGTTTGTGATGTTCAGTTTAACATGTTTTCTTTATTAAAAATATATATTAAACTTTCTAGTAGATTTGTGACGTCCTTGATGACAAACCCCAAACTTTTCAATGCAGCTCGCAACTCCCTGACTCTAAAGAAAAGATAAAGATTATGACTCATATAAGTGGAAGACGTGACCTTTCATCATCCCCATATTAAATGAAAGAAATCAAACTTACCGATTACATGCAAATTTGCAGAGAGAATTTTATCACCTATGACGAAGGAGTAAGCACCTCTGTCATTGTGGTTGACGTTAGAGATGTACAGCATAAACTTAGTGCCCATCTGTTTTGCATCATATTTTCCTAAAGAATATTGAAGGCGCAGGGGTTCGTCACCCTAGAAAGAAGAAATGTGATGCTTTTGAAAGGTTGAGTAAACACATGGCAAATATGTTATTAAAATAAAAAAGAGGGCTTTGTAAGATAGCTACATTTATCTACCGTATATCTATCCCTGGTTAATCATCTTCTTTTTTGATTGGCGCCCTGAAGTATGAAATAAATTCACAGTACAATACCTATTTGAGCTCTTATTGTGAATGTTCTGTCCTATTAAGGCTGTCATGTCTCGTTGAGCAATGACAACCTTCAGGTAAAAACTGCACATTCAGTAACTGGCTCCTAGGTAAGTAAAATTCAAATTTCCAAACAATGCACATTTATTGCAAAATTAATGCATGGATTCAGCTGCACATTTCATAAAGCAATAATTACTTTAGAGGTATATTATAGCTAATCCATTCTGTAAAGTAGATAAAAATGAATAAAATGAAATTAAATCCAGAGCATTTTCCTCTGGGCATGCATTAACAAAAAAGCAGTCTGGTGGCTCAGTGGTTAAGGTGCTGGACTTATTGTCTGGAAAGCTGGAAGTCCAGTTTCGAGACTCAAGTGCCAAGTGATGGGATGAGCTCCTGTCTTTCCTGCAGCTCTTGCCAGACCTATCAGATTGAAAGCATGCAAATGTGAGTAGATAAATAGTTAACAATATGATGGGAAGGTAACAGCGCTCCAAAACGGACTGAACTGGACTGAACTGGACTAGAGTATAGTAGAGTAGCCTAGCCTAGCCTAGTCTAGCCTGGGCTGGACTGGACTGGACTGGACTGGAATAGACTAGACTAGAATATAATATAATTTTTATTGGTCAAAAGCAATGGTGCATATGCTTTCAGTGTATATAAAAGAAAAGAAGAAGTTCATTAAGAATCATCAAGTACAACACTTAATGATAGTCCAAGCAAATAAGCAATACAATCATATTAGGAACCAGTCAAAATAAATTGTAAGGATAAAAGCAACAAAGTTAGAGTTATACAGTCATTAGTGGGAGGAGGTGAATGATAAGAACGATGATATTTAATAGTGGAGATTTAGTAAATAGTTTGACAGTGTTGAGGGAATTATTTGTTAAGCAGAGTGATGGCATTTGGGGAAAAAAACTTCTTGCTTCTTGTTGTTCTGTTGTGCAGTGCTCTATAGAGTCGTTTTCAGGATAGTTGTAACAGTTTGTGTCCAGGATGTGAGGGATCAGTAAATATTTTCATGACCCTCTTTTTGAAGTCCACAAGTCATAAAGTTGCCAAGTTTGAAGACTTCTGGCCTAGAAGAACAGCCATGTCTTCAGGGTCTTAGAGCATACAAATCCAATTAAATAAATAAATTATGAAGGGCTAATAGACTCAGGAAGTAGGGAGAGACTTAGTGTAGGCGTCAGGAGATGTTTTACTCAATCCCTCCATTGATCTTACTCAGTATTGTTTTTCCTTAATATCAATTAGTTGTGGCAAAAGCACTGATTGGTAGCATTGTTGCTAGACCAAAAACCTTCTCCTCAAAAAGGAGGGGGTTTTCCCTATGTTAGCCAATCTGCTTAAGATGACTGCTGTCCACTGTCTTTACAACAGGCTCACAGAAACCTGGAGAGAAATGTTGAGACACAATGGGATAAAGCTTTCTGACATGAAGTAACTATGAGAGTGTATGTATGATAAGGTGACCAGATTTCCTGATTTTGGCGGGACAGTCCTGCTTTTGAGCAATATGTCCCACTTCCCGCGGCGTTTTTAGAAAGTCTCAATTTTTTAAATATGGGACATCTGGTCACCTTAGCTTTGGAGAATATAATTTATGGTTTTGATCAGTTGGGAGCACCTGACGCCAACGGAAGTTTCACTGTGCCGTGCCAAAAATTAAATGCAGCAACAAAACAGAATGAGGAGAATAGACTGGAAGAAATTGAGGGGAGGCCTGTCGAGGTTGTTTTGAGGTGTCATGGCCATCACTCACAGCTTTCGCTCAGATATGTTTTCAACTTCTCTCTCCTACATTCAGTGGTAAATAAATAAATGTAGCTGAATCTTTTCCCGTTTGGTGGAGTGGCCGATGATTTTTCTTCTTCCCCCCGCCTCCTCAAACGAAGGTACTGACCCCTGATATTGGTTGTGTTAAGTCTGTATAACCAATGTAAAACTCTGTAAAAGAAAGATTTTGTAAATACCGTCTATAACTATGAATAAACCTTGGCCGCGTCTGATTGGCTAAGACGCACGGCCGTTTCTTTTAGGCGCGAGCCTTTAAAGTATAAATAGGGCTGTTTTGACACTAATGTGTGTGGGAATCATGATGAGAAGAAGATGCCCCTCACCCACCTGACTCTGCTTGTCCACGCCCACAAGACGGGGGCTCTGTGCCTCCCCACAGCTGCTGCCGAAGCAGCCACCTTCCTCAGCAAGCAGATCTGCACCGTACTGGCCAGGAGGAACCACACCCCCACCCGCGGCCGTTGTCCTAAAAGAATTTTTACGCACACACACACAGATATAAAAAGTTGTCTGTCCCCCCCCCCCTCTTGGCAATGATGTCCCGCTTTACCTAAATTATAATCTGGTCATTTTAATGTATGATGGATGGAATATTGTGCTGCTTGTCAACATAGATGCAACTTCTAACCCTCAACCTAGCACCAGATTCAGTTCCCAGAGTGGAAGAGATTCCTTATCGTGCTCTAGACAAAATATGAAGAGCCCTTTGCTCCCACCCACCAACTTTCATTTCAGTTACAGCAAGTTACAATAAATAAAAATACAGTTACTTTTAACCACATCCTCTTCATATTGGCATCCCTGAGTTCCAGAATACACTCAAATATCGCTGTGGAGTCGGCTTTAGCAGAAACATCTTCCAAGGGTTTTAGAATCTTTATAGCCTGAAACATAAAAGTAGATCAGTCTTTAGATTGTTTTTTATATTTATTTTAAACTTTATTTATTGTTACATCTACTTATAGCAACTTGCTCATGTTGGATACATGGATTTGACCATAAGTCTCTCGAGTCTGTGATCCAATATTTTTCTTTTAATGTACTGTATTTTCCAATATTGCTTGTAATGATGCTGCATTGCAAAGCCTCTGACCAAAACAGGAACAGCTGAACTTGTGTCTTTATACTTTGTTGTATATATAAGAGAGAATCGGTAGCTAATAATCTGTCAGCATATTCAAGCCAACAAATATAGTATTCTGGCAGATGTTTTATTTATTTTATTTTATTTATTTATTTTGTCAAGCAATTATAGGGTAGTAATTTGTACAAATAAAACATTATATAAGTAATGATAAAAAGTAACAAAAGAAGACAATAGGACAGGGACAGTAGGCACAGTGGTGTGCTTGTGCACGCCCCTTACAGACCTCTTAGAAAGGGGGGAGAGGTCAATTGTAGATAGTCTAAGGTTAAAGGTTTTGGGGGTTAGGAGTAGAAACCACAGAATCAGGTATACGTATCTTTTGTATTGTTGCATTATTTGCATGCATGCATAGTTCCATTTGTACAAGTGGCTGGTGCACATGTGGATTGCAGCTGCTATTCACATGGAACCATCCCCTCTCCTCCCTCCACCAGTCCACCAAGCTGGAAAGCTTCGGGAACTGTTGGCCTCACACTCTGAGAGTTCCAGCCAGAAAAACTTATAGCTTTATTGAATTAAGAAAAAAGGATAACAATTACAAGAAACATATGCGTACAATAGAGCCATGAAGTACTATGACCCTGCCAGATAAATGTCTAATAAGGGTGGGTCTTGGAGACTAGCTCCCCCCTGTGAGAATGGGTGTCTCAGGTGAATATCAATGCCCCATTCTCCACAGTAGTGGGAGCTAGTCTCCAAGGATGGGGTATGCCAAAGCAGCCCCTCTTTTGGGAGGGACATTTAACTCTGGTTGGTCTCCCTCTGTCTCCCGGCCATCTGCATTAGAACCTGGTGGCCAAACACTGCCTTGCCCAAGGCGACCTCTCCCCTTTTCTAAGAGGTCTGTAAGGGGTGTGCATAAGTGCACCTTCTGTGCCTATCGTCCCTGTCCTACTGTCTTTTTATCCTTTCTATCACTACTTTTTACTTAGGTTTGTTAATACATACTATAATACTATACTTGTTTGACAACTAACTAACTAACTAACTAACTAACTAACTAAATAAATAAATAAATAAATAAATAAATAAATATTTTTTTTAAAAAAAAATGTAACGTCCTCGGAGAGGGGCGGCATACAAGTCTAAATAATAATAATAATAATAATAATAATAATAATAATAATAATAACAACAACAACAACAACAACAACAACAACAACAATAACACCAAGAAGAAGAAGAAGAAGAAGAAGAAGAAGAAGAAGAAGAAGAAGAAGAAGAAGAACAACAACAACAACAACAACAACAACAACAACAACAACAACAATAATGCAACTCAAGAATCCAATGACTGGGTGGATCCATCACTGACCTCAACTTCTTTTTTCTTCATCTCCTTCAGCTTTTTAAGAAGTCCTCGAAAATCAGTGAAACCATACTCCGCGCAGACTTTCTCAAAGTCTTTCTTGGGTACCCTGGAGAGGATCTCCAGCATTTCCTTTTCATCAACCACTTTTTTCTCCTTCTTTGGAGTAGGAAGTCCCCTACATACAAACAGACAAAATAAATGAGCTAGTCATAAAACCACATAAACTCTTTTGTGGAATCTCTTCTCCGTTAACCCCCAGTCAGAGTTACAATTCCATCTTTAACAATAGGAGGAGACAATGGAAAGCCATTAATAATTTCATCAAGTATTTTGACCCCTCTTTGCAATAGTATTCTCTATATTATCTTGATTCTATTCACTAAAATATCATGAAAAAGCCTCTTGAAGCAACCTGGTTCATGAAATTAGGTGGAAAGCTCTTATGTATTACAGTGATCCCTCGATTATCGCGAGGGTTCCGTTCCAAGACCCCTCGCGATAATCGATTTTTCGCAATGTAGGGTTGCGGAAGTAAAAACACCATATGCGCAAGCGCGCCCTTTTTCCATGGCCACGCATGCGCAGATGGTGGAGTTTGAGTGGGCGGCGGGGAAACCCCGGTCTTCGTCTGCTCGCTGCTGCTGCGGCCGCCCAGCAGCTGATCTGCTCGGCAGCAGCAGCGAGGAGCCGAATCGGGCTTTCCCCTTTGCGTGGGCGGTGGGGAAACCCCGGTCTTCGTCTGCTCGCTGCTGCTGCGGCCGCCCAGCAGCTGATCTGCTCGGCGGCAGCAGCGAGGAGCCGAATCGGGTTTTCCCCTTTGCGTGGGCGGCGGGGAAACCCCGGTCTTCGTCTGCTTGCTGCTGCTGCGGCCGCCCAGCAGCTGATCTGTTCGGCGGCAGCAGCAGCGAGCAGACGAAGACCGGGGTTTCCCCGCCGCCCACGCAAAGGGGAAAGCCCGATTCTGCTCCTCGCTGCTGCCGCCGAGCAGATCAGCTGCTGGGCGGCCGCAGCAGCAGCGAGCAGACGAAGACCGGGGTTTCCCCGCCGCCCACGCAAAGGGGAAAGCCCGGCTCCTCGCTGATGCCCCCGCCCGCCCGCCCGCCAGCAAGAGGGGGAGAGATAGAGAAAGAGAGAGAAGGAAAGAAAGAGATGAGAGAGGGAGGAAGAGAGTGTGAGAGAGGAAGAAGCAAGATAGAGAAAGAGAGAGAGAAAGAAAGATGAGAAAGGAAGGAAGAGAGTGACATCATCGGGTGGGGAAAATCACGATATAGCGTTTCGCGAAGATCGAGATCGCGAAAATCGAGGGATCACTGTACTTAGCTATGTGTTAGGACTTGGCTGATCTCAAAAAATGAAGCATGATAGGATGGATTAGTACTTGAATGGGAGATTACTAAGACATTTCTGAGTCTTCAGAGAGGGACAGCATAGAAATCCAATCAATCAATCCATACATACATACATACATACATACATACATACATATACATACACTTCTACGTGGCGCTACCTTTGAAAAGTGTTCGGAAACTTCAGATCGTGCAGAATGCAGCTGCAAGAGCAATCATGGGCTTCCCAAGGTATGCCCATGTTACACCAACACTCCGCAGTCTGCATTGGTTGCCAATCAATTTCCGGTCACAATTCAAAGTGTTGGTTATGACCTATAAAGCCCTTCATGGCATCGGACCAGAATATCTCCGGGACCGCCTTCTGCCGCACAAATCCCAGCGACTGGTTAGGTCCCACAGAGTTGGCCTTCTCCGGGTCCCGTCAACTAAGCAATGTCGTTTGGCGGGACCCAGGAGAAGAGCCTTCTCTGTGGCGGCCCCGATCCTCTGGAACCAGCTCCCCCCAGATATCAGAGTTGCCCCCACTCTCCTTGCCTTTCGCAAGCTCCTTAAAACCCACCTCTGTCATCAGGCATGGGGGAATTGAAATTTCTCTTCACCCTAGGCTTATAGAATTTATACATGGTATACTTGTATGTATGAGTGGTTTTTTAAATTGGGTTTTTTTAGATTGTTTTTAATATTAGATTTGTTTACATTGTCTTTTTATATTGTCGTTAGCCGCCCTGAGTCTTCGGAGAGGGGCGGCATACAAATTTAATTAATAATAATAATAATAATAATAATAATAATAATAATAATAATAATATATTAAAAGTCCTTTTCCAGTGCAAAGAGATTCTTCCTGCCATTTTAGACAATTCCAGTCAGCTTCATCTTCCCTAATATATTCAGAACCAGATAGATGGGTTCAGTGGTGGGTTGCTGCCAGTTTGGACTAGTTCTTTAGAACCGGTGGAGGAAATTTACCGCCGTTCACCAAATCAGCAGTGATGACCAGTAGTCCAGACTTCCAAACTGGTCCTCCGGTCCAGGGGTGGGTTCCACTAACCTTTGCCACTAGTTCGCATTACGACATTTTGTGCGATTTCACTCCTACACATGCTCAGAGTCAGGAATTAGCCCGAAACACAGCTGAGGAGCTGATCAGCTGTGCTTTGGGTGAAGAAATAAAGGTTAGTATTAACCCAGGGGTGGTGGGAGGGCTCTTTTTCAAGCAGCAGAAGAGGAAAAGCCATCCAAACACAGAGAAATTCAGCAAACATTCCCCCCCAAAAGATGGCGGCACCCACAGACCAGCAGCGCCCAAACCGGATCCACGATGCCATCATTGCATCACCAGCAGGTCACTAACAGTTTGAGTGATTTGGTCTGAACCGCAAGGAAGCCACGCCTGCTCCAGTTGCTGCGGCTTGCAAAATTGGCATGTCCGTCGTGATTAAAACCAGTAGGGAAAGTAAGTGGAACTCAACCCTGGATAATAAGAATGGACCCCACCAGGCTAATTTGGGCAAAAAATCCTTTCCTGCACTGCTACTCTGACTTTGGAGACTGTGTTGAAGAAATTCAAGCCTCACAATAATCTTTTCAGGGCTTAGTTACAGGTGGTCCTTGACTTACGACCACAATTGAGCCAAAAATTTCTGTTGTTAAGTGAAACATTTGTTAAGTGAGTTTTCCTCCATTTTACAACTTTTCTTGCCACAGTTGTTAAGTGAATCACTCCAGTTATTAACACACATGTGAATTAAATCTGGCTTCCCCGTTGATTTGGCTTGTCAGAAGGTCACAAAAGGGAATCATGTGACCCCAGGACACTGCAACTGTTATAAATACAAATTAGTTGGCTAAGCATCTGAATTTTGATTACGTGAACCATGGGGATGCTGCAATGGTCATAAGTGTAAAAAATGGTCCCATTCCTTTTGTGGGCTGAGAGATCTCTTTTCTGTTGCCTAGGCTATGGTTCTCCCAAGATTATTCTCAATCCCATTACACCTGGAGAAATGGGGAAATCGTTGTAAGCTTGTTAGGGTTTTCCAGGAGAGGCAAGGAAATATGTTGGATGCTACAAATTTGAATGTTCAGGTTTGTTAAGTAGCTGAATATAGGCAAGAATGTAGGAATTTAGGACAGAGAAAACAAGCCAGATGGCCCCAGCCTTATCTACTTTTTGTGAAGCCTTAAAGAAATGGTGTTTTCTTTTCCTTATTGGGAATCACTTTCTGTGATCCTGTTTGGCTAAAAGTAAGAGATGGAAAGCATCTCACCTTTTTTTCAGCATTTTTTTGAAATCCATCTTTTCTTGACCTTTAAAAACCATCATGAAAAAAAGAGAAAAAAGATGATTAGTTCAAGCAGCCAAAAGTATAAGGCAGGGTTTCTCAGTCTTACCAACTTTAACGTACATGGACCTCAATTCCCAGAATTCCCCAGCCAGCAAACTGAGTGAATCATGTAGCCAGGGAATTCTGGGAGTCTAAGTCTACAATATCTTAAACATAGAAACATAGAAGATTGACGGCAGAAAAAGACCTCATGGTCCATCTAGCCTGCCTTTATACTATTTCCTGTATTTTATCTTAGAATGGATATATGTTTATCCCAGGCATGTTTAAATTCAGTTACTGTAGATTTATCAACCACGTCTGCTGGAAGTTTGTTCCAAGCATCTACTACTCTTTCAGTAAAATAATATTTTCTCACATTGCTTCTGATCTTTCCCCCAACTAACCTGAGATTGTGCCCCCTTGTTCTTGTGTTCACTTTCCTATTAAAAACACTTCCCTGCTGAACCTTATTTAACCCTTTAACAT
The DNA here is from genome assembly GCF_031021105.1 of Erythrolamprus reginae. Lineage (NCBI taxonomy): Eukaryota > Metazoa > Chordata > Lepidosauria > Squamata > Dipsadidae > Erythrolamprus > Erythrolamprus reginae. The sequence continues at coordinate 127,298,965 of NC_091950.1, forward strand.
ATTTAAATGTTTCAATCATGTCCCCCCTTTCCCTTCTGTCCTCCAGACTATACAGATTGAGTTCACTAAGTCTTTCCTGATAAGTTTTATGCTTAAGACCTTCCACCATTTTTGTAGCCGTCTTTGGAGAGAGTTGCCAAGAAACTCTGGCTTAAAGAAAGCAAGATGTAGATGATTTGGATATACTGTATCATGGCAGTCTTTCATTACCTAGTGCCTCCCAGATACCAATGGGATTACCAATTCCAAAATGTTCAGCTAGCATAATTGAAGGGCGTATCAATTCCAACACATCTAGGATTGGTTAAATTGTGGAGAGAGGAGTTGTTGCATAATTGTGGGCCAGAGATCTGTGGTCCTTATTATACATTGCCCCAGATCATCCAATTCCTTTATTTGAGGAAAAGCTACAGGGATTGTTCTATTTTGAAAATGGGGTGTTATTTTTCTTCCCAGCTCTGAATTGATGCTTCTTGTTTACCTTCAGTTACAACCAGGGACACTGTATAGATAATGTCAGCATGCCTGTTGGAAACCACACACTTATAAAGATCAGCGTCACCACCTGTGAGATTTTCTAACTGCAATGAAAAAACAACAACAACACAGATCAAAGTGAGAGTACCCTTAATATTCTGGAGGTCAAATGGGGCATAGTCTGTAGCACTTAGAGAATGGACGTATTTCAGTTCAACAAAGGAGAATTTAAAGGAAGTTTTAATAAGATGATAGAAACACCCTTGAAAATATTTTTTTTTTTAAAAAAGCATTATTTTGCAAAGCAGAGAAGGAAGCAAAAAGAGAGAATCAACTTTTTAAAAGCCACACATTTTTACCTTGAGGACGTATTCTTTATTGATGCTGTCGAAAAATACCTTGGATCCCTCTTTGAGAGGCAGCCCACTTTCTCTTTTCCATGTAACGCTAGGCTTGGGGTTACCTGTCACTTTGGCTCGAAATATAGCCTTATCTCCTGTTGGCAAGCAACACAGAATGAGATTTGAACAACAAATGAGTTTGAATATATCAGAGTTGCACTTTTGGGGATTGTTTTCAGGCTGCCCCAAGATGTGATGCTCCTAGCCTCTTTCTTTAGCAGTTAAATGAGTCAATGACAGGTCGGCCCTCTATTTGGAATTAGATATCACCAGCACATTGGTGTAACACATCTGCAAATATTATATTGGAGAAGGTTAGTATGGAGGGTGAATAAGAGGTTACCTTCGACAGCTGTCAGTGGCTGAGGCTTCTCCATAAATTCAGGAATGCTTTGTCCTGCAGGGATCTTCAGAGAATGAGAAACCATGCTGAAGGACTCTACAGAAGAAGAGGATTTCTTGGAAACCATTTCCCCTGCAGATAAAAAATAACATTTTTAATTCATCTGTTTGAGAATTAGGTCCACAAATATCTCCCAAAAGCAATAATTAGGGGGAAAAAATGGCTCATGTTTTTTTCCAGCAATGGATGGTTAAATACCAAAGCACTAAAAGAAATACATCTGTCATGATTTCAATAAACTTTAGAACAGATCTCACAGTTCATCGTTCACCACAAATTCTGTTTATAAGGGAAAAAGGATCCCAGCTTCCCCAGCCTCCTTTCCTTTGAAGTTATTATGTGCTTCTACATCAGGTGTCCCCAAACTTGGCAACTTTAAGACTTGTGGACTTCAACTCACAGAATTCTCCAGCCAGCTATTAGCTGGAGAATTCTGGGAGTTGAAGTCCACAAGTCTTAAAGTTGCCAAGTTTAAAGACCTCTGTTATACATCTTCTCATAACCTTCATCAAAGAACAAGAAGGCATAAATTAACTATTAGATTTATTTGCTGCTGATATAATCATGTCCTTCTCTAATGCTTCAAACCCTTCCCAATTTATGAAAAAAAGAACATCAAGAATTTGCTTGAGTTTGTATTTAAGAATCAATTTTAAAAACTTACAATCATTTGCATTCAAATTCTGTCTCATAAGCAAACAATTATATTGAATACTTTATAAGTTGCCTTTGAATACCAAATCTTTAAATATCTAGAGATTTTAATTTTTATATTTAGATCTATTTCTTTTATAAAATATATACATGTATTTTATATTTAGAGATTTAAATATCCAAAATTGCAAATAAGCTATTCATTAACAATTATGGCTATGAAAAACAATTAATTATAGTTATATTAAAAAAATTAAGAGGACATGAAAAAATGGAACAAAAGTTATTTTAGTATTTTAGGCCATATACAAGTAGTGCTCAACATACAAAGTTTGTTTAGTAACTTTTCAAAGTTACAACAACACTGAAAAAAGTGACTTATGACCATTTTTCACACTTATGACTTTTGCAGCACTGTGCTTTTCATTTGGATGCTTGACCACTGGTTTCTATTTATGATGGTTATAATGTCCCAAGGTCATGTGATCCCCTTTTGTGACATTCTAACAAGCAAAGTCAATGAGGAAGCCAGATTCACTTAACAACCGTGTTGCTAATTTAACAACTGCAATGATTCACTTAACAAATGTGGCAAGAAAAGTCAAAAAATGGGGCAAAATTCACTTAGCAATTTTCTCTCTTAGGAACATACATTTTGGGCTCAATTATGGTCGTAACTCGAGGACTACTTGCAACAGCAATCAGAATGTTTTGCCCCAAACAAATGTATTTTATGCTTAGTTCAAATTAGGGTAGAATTGGGGAGCATACCTTATTTATATGACCAAGCAGCTTAGCCAATAGCAATAGCACTTAGACTTATATACTGCTTTACAGTGCTTTACAGCCCTCTCTAAGTGGTTTACACCGTCCGCATAATGCCCCCCACAATCTGGATCCTCATTTTATTGATCTCAGAAGAACGGAAGGCTGAATTGACTTTGAGCCGATCAGGATCGAACTCCAAGCAGAGTTAGCCTGCAATGCTGCATTCTAACCACTGCACCACCATGACGAATAGTGAACTGAGATGAAGAATACTCAGTTCTTAAGTAAGAATCTGTTTTTTTCCCATTCTAAGTGAGCTTTCATAAAACAAATTAACTCAATTGCAACTTTACATAAGTCATATGATGAATGTAGAGAAAGGTGTTTTCAGATTTTATTTTAGGTATCTGTTTAGTTGTAATCAGGCTCTATGTTTTAATCAAGATACTGTATACCCATCTCTTTGATATCATGTAGGAAAAAAGGCCTCCATAGAGCAAAGTATTTTTATAATAACACAATACTTTATAATTTGGACCAGAGCAACAGTGGGAATATAATATTCCATCACTTCTGTATAGTTAAAAATCAATTTATAATTGCAAAATAAGGATGCTGAAGATTGGTAACAGACATCTGTCTAATGTTGGAAAAAAATATTTGTAGAACCTAAAGCTACAATATCAAACATATAGCAGGCCTTATTTGAAATAAATTTTGATGAAATTAACAAATTCTACAGTGGCTTGGAGGATGCTTATAAGTAACTCTACAATATTTTTTTTTTACTTCAGTGTCATCAGTTCCAGTACAAATTGTGTATAGATCTTATAAAGTGCAGTAAATTGTTGGCAGGGTTGTAAACTGAAGGGATTTTTTCCCCATTTTGGTGTAGGAATGTAATAAAGTTTCATATTTTTAACAGAAAGGTTTTAATAAAAACCATATCTAACTAAACAGAAGTTTAGGAAAGTTTGAGTTTTGAATTTTCTCCAAATTTAAGTTTACTACACATATTTGATGGCTAGAAAAGAAAAATACAAAATAAAAACGTATTAAATTCTACTTTTAGCAGCAAAATTATAATTAGAAAATGGAAATTCATAGGCAATATTTCAGTAGATGGCCAGTATAATAAGGTGGGTCTACTGCATCACTTGCGAAAATTACTGATAAAAACTATTCCTTGATAATGCAAACCAGCAAATCATAGCAAGAAATGGTGGGATTTTACATAAGAGATAAAATAACCTTGTATTAATTGGTGTCAAAATTATTAGAAAGTTAAAATATACTAACATCATTAACTTTTTAAATTTAATCGCTACAATTGAAAAAAGAAAACAAATGAAGAGAAAAGGTTTTTAAAATATGCCTTTGATCTCTGTACAACCTCTTGCTGTACAGCATATCAAACTAAATAATTCCCTGCCCTGTGGCATAATCCATTTGGGACTGGAGTGAAGAGAAAGAGTAACCATAGATGTATGAGCTCAGAGTCTGCATGAAAGAGGTTAATTTGGGACTAAGACAAGATGGTAGAACATATGCCCTCTATGAGACATATGAGGCATTGCCCTGTGTCAGCTCTAGCACACATGTGCACGCTGGCTAGCTGATTTTTGCCCTTCTTTTTGGCTGTTTTCACTCTCCCGAGGGTTCAGGAAAGCCTTCTGATTGGCTATTTTCTTCCCGTGCTTTAAGAGGCTTTCCTGAACCCTGGGGAGAGCAAAAAACAGCCCAATGGACCTACTGGAAGTCCAGAGTCTTTAGTAAGGCCTGTGTGCATGCACGGCAGGGGGTAGCAGGGGTATTCTCCACATGTGCGGAGTGACAGCACAGGGTTGTGCCCATGCGCCGAGGGAGGGCATTGCATTATGGGTGTGGGCACAGATGCATGTACGTTATTGTGCATGTACACACCATTTTGGCACCCAAACCAAAAAAGCTTCACCATCACTGTGGTAGAGGAAAGTGGGCGCAATTGCATGAGGGAATGACCTTCAAAGCAGGGGTGAAATCCAGCAGGTTTTGACAGGTTCTGGAGAACCGGTAGCCAAAATGTTGAGTAGTTCGGAGAACCGGCAAATGTCATCTCTGGTTGGCCCAAGAGTGGGGTGGGAATGGAGATTTTGCAGGATTCCCCTGCCACACCCACCAAGGCACACCACGCCTACCAAGCCACGCCCTAAGAACTGGTAGTAAAGAAAATGAATTTCACCACTGTTTCAAAGACTTTGTCTAAGGCAGTGATGGCGAACCTTTTTTCCCTCAGTTGCCGAAAGAGCATGCGGGTGCGTTATTGCACATGCATGAGTGCCCAAATCCATAATTCAATGCCTGGAGAGGGCGAAAACAGCTTCCCCCACCCCATAGAAGATCTCTGGAGACCAGAAATGGCCTGCTACCCAACTTCTGGTGGGCCACGTAGGCTCATGTTTCACCCTCCCCAGGTTCCAAAGGCTTCCCTGGAGCCAGGGGAGGGTAAAAACGCCTTCCCCCATCCCCCCAGAGGCTCTCAAGAAGCCAAAAACATCTTTCCAGAGTCTCTGTGTGAGCCAAAAATCAGCTGGCTGGCACACATATGAGTTAGGGCAATGGCTCGCATGCCAGCAGATAGGGCTCCATGCCATAGGTTCGCCATCACTGGTCTAAGGCATGGTTGATAACAGATAGCATAGCTCATAGTGCTGGGTAGTGGATGGGACAGGAGGTTCAGAAGCGACCCTCCCTTATTTCTCAGAGTAAATGAAATGTGGAAGAATTATACTGTACTTTCAAATTCGCAAGATTCTTTTAATGTAACTTCACAATGTATCAGAATTTCAGTTTCTGATGTTTCCTGTTTGGTCCACCTGTAAGACTGATGGTGATATTATATAAATGAGACTGTTGAGGATACAATGCTGGCATTGGAAACTGTTCAGAGAGTGCTGAAATGTTCTATGGAGTGGTGTGCTATTGCTAATGTGGGGAGGCAAGGATCAAAGCAGCTTAGAAACATAGAAACATAGAAGTCTGATGGCAGAAAAAGACCCCATGGTCCATCTAGTCTGCGCTTATACTATTTTCTGTATTTTATCTTAGGATGGATATATGTTTATCCCAGGCATGTTTAAATCCAGTTACTGTGGATTTACCAACCATGTATGCTGGAAGTTTGTTCCAAGCATCTACTACTCTTTCAGTAAAATAATATTTTCTCATGTTGCTTTTGATCTTTCCCCCAACTAACTTCAGATTGTGTCCCCTTGTTCTTGTGTTCACTATATTTACAGCAGCACGAAGCTTACAACTTCAGCCTGATGATGGTGAATGTGATTTCACCGAAACGTCGTATAGACATTCAAAATATTACACGGGGCAAAACCCGAACTCAGAACAAGCTACATGTATGTGTATATGTATATATATTCTGACCTCCTGGAGAGAATTATCCAACTACTGTACTTGCCTTCTGTGATTTTGGTTGTCTGAGTCATATGCTGCACTGAGCTGGAAGTAGAAGCCTCAGAAGAGAAATGTTTCTGGACCTGAGCTTCCATCTGCAGGACTGCACTTGCCATGATGACGTTGATGTTTTTACAGGTTACAGAATGTATAAAAGCTATGAAAGAAGGTGGAAAAAAGTCATTTTACTCATTTAATGTAAGCTTCCTCTTCCCTCGGAGAGGGGTGGTATACAAATCTAATAAATTATTATTATTATTAATTATTTCACTTGGTCTTGATCTTAACCAGTGGTTCTCAACCTTTGCTCCGTGGACTCCTGGGCGGTGGGCACAATGCCATCACAGAGGGTTTGTGAAGGCTTGAAGAAATGTTGTGATTTAACTCTTGGATTAATTCTTGGGGGTCCCTGGCCACAAAAGGTATTTAAAGGGGGCCGATAGTGAAGAAAAGATTGAGAACCACTGACCTAAGCCTCAGGCTCAGCAAACTGAAGATGTGTGAACTTCAATTCCCAGAATTCCCCAGCCAGCCCTCATGTCCATATATCATCAAATGACCAAGGTTGGAAAACACTGGTCAAGGAAGTTCAGGGAGTTGAAACATAGCATCTGGAACAGTATTGGGTTGCTACTGGTACGGATAAGGATGACACTCCGGTAGCGAAAATTGAGCTGCGCACACAGCTTCGGTTGACTGGCGGGCATGCGCGGGCGCCCCAGCAAGATCTTGCTTCTGCGCAGATACACAGGAAGTAAAATCTTGTGAGGAGATGCGCACACTGCAAGATTTCACCAATTTTTTGCTCCTGCGCATGCACGGAAGCAAAACAACCCACCGGAATATTACATGTGAGATTTTGCTTCCTGCACATGCACAGAAGCAAGATCTCACTAGGGCACACACGCATGCCCGCCAGTCATCCAGAAGTTGCACGGGCAGCGCACTGGTAGCAGCAGGAGGGGTGACTCCCGCCTGATCTGGAAGGCACTGACACTGGAACGGATGGCTCAGTTTATCCCATATCTTCAGCCTGAATGTTCCTGTGATGGATAACAAAGGAATAAAAACAATACTAGCCAGTTAATAAAACAGCAAGGCAAAACAAGAAAAAAAAATCACAATTCAGATTAAAAAATCATAATTCAGATTAAAAAATCATAATTCAGATTATAAGGAAGGGATACATATCTGAAAAAGATTGAACTGTCCAGAACACAGGTGGGAAAGGGGAAAAAATGTTTGGCTTAATATGGATGTATCATTTTAAGAAATCTTGGTGAACTTGTGAAATATCAAATGTCTGAAAATGGGCAAATGTGGTCTTTGCTTTTAGAAAAAGACAATCCAAGGAAATATAGGTCAATATGCAGGACATGAATACAGTATCTATAAAGATTCTAGAGCAATTCACAAAAGAAGCAGTGTGGAGAAATGGCTAAGCCCATAGTATTACAGACCACAGATATCAAATATCTGCTCTCAGGTCTTTCCATCAGGCATCTACCCCCCACTTTGGGATACCTACTTGGAGGTCCTGGTACTAGAAACATAGAAACATAGAAGACTGACGGCAGAAAAAGACCTCATGGTCCATCTAGTCTGCCCTTATATTATTTCCTGTATTTTATCTTACAATGGATATATGTTTATCCCAGGCATGTTTAAATTCAGTTACTGTGGAGTTACCAACCACGTCTGCTGGAAGTTTGTTCCAAGCATCTACTACTCTTTCAGTAAAATAATATTTTCTCATGTTGCTTTTGATCTTTCCCCCAACTAACTTCAGATTGTGTCCCCTTGTTCTTGTGTTCACTTTCCTATTAAAAACACTTCCCTCCTAAACCTTATTTAACCCTTTAACATATTTAAATGTTTCGATCATGTCCCCCCTTTTCCTTCTGTCCTCCAGACTATACAGATTGAGTTCATTAAGTCTTTCCTGATACTTTTTATGCTTAAGACCTTCCACCATTCTTGTTGCCCGTCTTTCGACCCGTTCAATTTTGTCAATATCTTTTTGTAGGTGAAGTCTCCAGAACTGAACACAGTATTCCAAATGTAGTCTCACCAGCGCTCTATATAGCGGGATCATAATCTCCCTCTTCCTGCTTGTTATACCTCTAGCTATGCAGCCAAGCATCCTACTTGCTTTTCCTACCGCCCGACCACACTGCTCACCCATTTTGAGACTGTCAGAAATCACTACCCCTAAATCCTAACACTTTCAGATGGCATAACTGACATCTTTCCCCTAGCCCAGTGATGGGCTACCAAGATTTTTACTACCACACTGTCGGCGTGGCTTATGCATTTTGTTTCAGCATCTTTCAGTGCAAATTAGGTGCTCTTGGGTGGAGTTCCACATTTTGCTAGCGGTACTGCATACCTGACCGTACCCGTAGGAGCCCATCACTGCCCTAGCCCCAGTCTATGAGACAAAGACGGCTTTCATAACCTATACTGCCTTTCTGTTGATTAAAAGACTAAGATGTAAATAACTGAAATAATTTCAATAATACTCTCTCATGGGCTCATTCACATTGAAAAGACTGCAGGTTTCAGCCTTTTCTTCCAATTTTTCCAATTTTCTTCCAATTCCACCACAAAAGGTCAAGCTTATTTAAAAAGAAGACAAAATATAAAAATTGCAAAATAAATTACAAATGGTATTCTATAAGTGAGCATTTTAAACAAATTTATATGGTCACTCAATTTGACTGCAGGCAAGTTACACAAATAAAAGTGCACATTACGGAACCCATAATTCCTCCCGTCCCCCACCCCTCACACAATCACACCAACCACCTGCTTTGCTTTGTATCAATCTACAGTCCCTAGGCCTTTAACAGAACTCCATCTTCTATGCCTTCAGGGCCTTTCTGAAAAATGTAATATTTTATATAGTTCTTGATACTATTTTTTCTAAACAGAGAGGTTGCAATAGGCTTAGGTGAAGAATGGATAAAATGTATTATCGCCTTTAAGATTTGAGAACAAGCCCTATAAATAAAAGATTGTCAGAAACTTCAATTCTGGAAAATTCTATAAAATGTATCAATTTATATCCTGAATGAAGAAGTAGAGGATTTGTTGCTCAGATTTTTTCAAGATGACATAACATTCAAGGAGATTAATATAATTCTATCAGACTTCGATAAATTAGAGTAATAAGTCAAACATAATGGTATAAAATCAATTAGAGACACCATTAGGGAACAGAAATTAAATGCACAAATATAGCCCAAAGAATACTTGACGTGATCATAATGAAAAATATGATGTAGTAGTATTTGATTGCAAGTAAAGTAAATCAGTAATGTCACATGACTGGGGGGGGGGAGGTTAAAAGCTATTCTAATTGCAGAAAAAGAAATATAATTTCCTAATTGCTAGATGTAGTAGTTCCCCTATTTTCTGCTTTTGTCAGATCCCACATCTAATATTGTATTACTATGCAACTCACAAAGGACTCAGACAGACTGAAATAGATTTAGTGAGTGATAAGGATAATTATGAGGCTAGAAGCTAAATGCTACAAAGAGTGATGGAAGGAATTGGCAATATTTAGTCTTAAGAAGAGACTGGACTCTCAACAGACTCTCAAAATACCCTCGATTTTCGCGGGGAATGCGTTCCGAGACCGCCCACAAAAGTCGAATTTCCGCGAAGTAGAGATGCAGAAATAAAAACACCATTTTTGGCTAGGGACAGTATCACAAGCCATCCCTTAACACTTTAAACCTCTAAATTACCATTTCCCATTCCCTTAACAACCATTTACTCACCATTATTACTGGTACTCACCATTGAATAAGACACTTAGTGATCCTGATATTTATAAACATAATTATTTATTAACAATAATTATTTTTTTTGTTATTTATTTGCAAAAATTATTAGTTTGGCGACAACGTATGACGTCATTGGGCGGGAAAAACTGTGGTATAGAAAAATAACCACAAAGTATTTTTAATTAATATTTTTCGAAAAACCGTGGTATAGGCTATTTGCGAAATTTGAACCCGCGAAAATTGAGGGAACACTGTATTTCAGTGTTTAGAATGTGGAATCATAGATTTCAGCTACAGGAAAGCAAATTTCAGATGAAAATAAGGAAAAATCTCCTACACTAAGAGCAGTTCCACAGTGGGACCAATGACCCTGAGAAGTCATTGAACATTAGTTCAAGTGGAGGATTGATAACCATCTGTGTGGGATGTGGATGGTGCGGGTGATTTAACCTAATGGCTTGCAGTATTTTTTCCAATTCAACAAATACCTGGTTTTATTGTGATAAAAGTCAGTCTGGACTGTTCAGGATCCTGGATGCTATCAAGGACATTTTTAAGTCTGTCTGGAACCGACAATAACAATGACATTTTGCACCCTGTTGTTTAGATGCTGTAGGTGAGCTTGACTTATTTATTCTTAGTCCCTATCCATTTACTTTAATACAATGTGATATTTCCCAGAATACATCAGATTAGGTGATACAGTATATTCAAAAGAAAGAAAGAAAAAACACATCTGAAAGCAATTAGAACAGATACATCTGTAATATATTGCAAATACAACAGGCAAATAAAATGGTGTGCATATAGTACCTTTCCTTTGTCTGGCTGAAAAGACCACTGACGGACGCTGTTTTGAAATAGATCTTTGTGAAGCATCAGTGAGCTCTTCTGAGCTCTGTAGCAGAGATGAACTGGCTAAAGTGTCTTTTACACAGCCTGAGCTGGATCCCTCAGCATATCTCAAATATGGCTCTGTGTAGCTGAAACTTTAAATAGACACTGGCCCCTTGTGGGCGATGTGGTTACATCCTTTTCTGCAGCTTCAACAATTTCACTTCTTTAGAGACAGTATTACAGAGCCACAACTCAAGGGCACGACAGTAATTAAAAATTACATTCAGCATGTTCTTAGGCAGCAGTCTTAATGTTTAAGTTTGTGTTTTGTGTGTGTGTGTTTATTAAATTTACATGCCACCCATCTCACTCAAGTGTCTCTGGGCAGCTTCCAAACTTCATAAAAAACAAATGTGCCAAGGAATTCTTTAAAAAAAAATTTTTTTAATTTTTTTTCTTCACCATACACAATTTCACACACACACACACACACACACACACACTCAAATTTGTAAAGAACTGATAAAGAAATAGAGAGAGGCCAGGATAGATCGATTTTGAGGTTTTTTTTAGCTCTCATCAGCTAGCTATACCCTCATAGGATTCAAACCTGGATTAAAGGTTCTGATCACTAGGCCACAGGTTCTACGCATTTTTATCAGTTGAGCCAGGGGAAATATAAATGTATATATATATTTTTATATATATATATATATATATATATATATATATATATATATATATATATATATATATATATATATATATATATGTATCACATGTTTTTGCTGAATTTTTAAAATTAAGGGAGATTAAAATTCAGCAAAAACATGTGATACATACAGAACATAGTTTGTTGGCTATGAATAAATTAACTGCCTTGAAATGGCCCTGGGTTGGGCCTAGAGGCAAAAAGGAGCTGTGATGTTGCTTCAATATACCAGGGTGATCCAACAGAAACATATATATATGTGTGTGTGTGTGTCTCACATGTTTTTGCTGAATTTGAAAATTTCAAAATAATTTATATACAGTATATATAAATCCCAGTAAGGGTATGGCTAGCTGATGAGGCCAGAACAAGGCCAAAATAGTGCTATCCTAGTCTCCCTTAATTTTAAAAATTGAGCAAAAAACATGTGATGCATACATACACACACACACACACATATAATCCAATATTACAGAAATCATATACAAAAACATTTCTTATCATTTAATCAAAAATTCCCTTCTTCTTTTGTTGCCCCCAGTCTATTTTTTTCTATCCTTCTCTGTCAAACTCCCCTCTATCTTTCATCAACTCCTCCTCCTACCTACTTGCAATTTCACTCCTCCTCCACCTCTCTCTCCTTCTCTTCCTCCCTTTCTACTTCCACTCTCTTAAACAGGGGTGGGCTACTGCCCGGATGGGTGTGTGTGTATGTGTACACGGTGGGGTAGTGAAAATGGAGCTCTACCCCAGAGCACCCAATTTGCACTGAAAGATGTTGAAAGAAAATGCAGGGCGTCCTGCATAAGCCATGCCCACAGTGTGGTAGTAAAAATTTTGGTAGCCCTTCACTGCTCTTAAACCTTTCCAGCATATCTCCCCTCTCAAGTTTGCAGACTGGTATACAGTGTTCCCTCGATTTTTGCGGGGGATGCACTCTGAGACCGCTCGCAAAAGTCGAATTTCCGCGAAGTAGAGATGTGGAAGTAAATACACCATTTTTGGCTATGGACAGTATCACAAGCCATCCCTTAACACTTTAAACCCCTAAATTGCCACTTCCCATTCCCTTAATTAACAACCATTTACTCACCATTATTACTGGTAGTCAACATTGAATAAGACACTTAGTTGATCTTGATATTTATAAACATAATTATTTATTAACAATAATTTTTTTTGTTATTTATTTTCAAAAATTATTAGTTTGGTGATGACGTATGACGTCATCGAGTGGAAAAAACTGTGGTATAGAAAAAACCCAGCAAACTATTTTTTAATTAATATTTTTTTAAAAACCGTAGTATAGGCTATTCGCGAAGTTCGAACCCAGAAAAATTGAGGGAACACTGTACTATCATTCTCTTTTCTTCTTGGCAAGGAATTCTATTGTGGTAACATTTTCTGCCAGCTCAGAAAATGGTGGATAGCCCTTAAAACTCTCATGGCTTCATCATTCAAGAAATAGCTCGTTTTTAAAGTGGAAGCCTCTAATGATCTCTACCTTCTCTAACATGAAGACATTAAATTATTACTTCCAACTTTGCTCAGGAGTTATTTATTGCACATCCTTTATGCTTCTGGATGTTTTTAGCTCCCAGAGCATATTTACCTCAGGCTGACTTTAGCAGGAAGCCTCGATCGCTATGCAAAGCAGGATGAACTCCTCAAACCTTCCCTCTGTCAGATCCCTCGGGGTGGCTCACCATCAAAAGACGTTACCTTATAAGAGTAATGGAGAAGTCTTGAAGTTGCCACTGGGACTTGAGCTTAATTCAAACTTAATAATAAAACATTGACGCAGACCAGTATTGCAACTTCCCAGAGGAGAAATCTTTTATATAAGGCATATGCTGTAACACGAATTGCCTCTCCCTCAAATTCTGCCATGTTTTTTTAAAATTTAATTTTTTTTTCAAGTATAAACACACACACGACATAAAACAGGTGCTTTGTAATTAGTGCCCACCACCAGACAAACATTCACACCCCAAATTCTGCCATGTTCTCATTAAAGGTAGAATCAGCCTGCGCTCTCCTTCCCTCATGCAGGCACAGTATTTACACCCGAAAGAAGTTTAAGTTTAATCAGATTTGTATGCCGCCCCTCTCCGCAGACTCGGGGCGGCTCACAGCAATAACAATACAATGTAAAACAAATCTAATATTTAAGTTAATTTAAAAAACACCACAAATTAAAACCAATCATACACACTAGCGTACCATGCATAAATTTTATAAGCCTAGGGGGAGGGAACATGTCAATTCCCCCATGCCTGACGACAGAGGTGGGTTTTAAGGAGCTTACGAAAGGCTAGGAGGGTGGGGGCAACTCTGATATCTGGGGGGAGTTGGTTCCAAAGGGTCGGGGCCGCCACAGAGAAGGCTCTTCCCCTGGGTCCTGCCAAACGACATTGTTTAGTTGACGGGACCCGGAGAAGGCCAACTCTGTGGGACCTAACTGGTCGCTGGGATTCATGCGGCAGAAGGCGGTCCCGGAGATATTCTGGTCCGGTGCCATGAAGGGCTTTATAGGTCATAACCAACACTTTGAATTGTGACCGGAAACTGATCGGCAACCAATGCAGACTGCGGAGTGTTGGTGTGACATGGGCATATTTAGGAAAGCCCATGATAGCTCTCGCAGCTGCATTCTGCACGATCTGAAGTTTCCGAACACTTTTCAAAGGTAGCCCCATGTAGAGAGCAATGTTCCTTTTTTCTCTTTTCTCATTACTCTTAAATTTGAACTATGGTCAAGGAAGATTCTGTGCGAAGAACAGGAAAATGGCATGTGGGAACAGTCAATCAGAGGAACGTCTTGCCTTCAGAAGTTTTGGGTGCTCCATTAATGGAGGTTTTTTAAGAAGAGATTGGACAGCCATTTTGTCCAGACTGGGGGGCAACAAAAGAAGGGAATTTTTGATTAACTAATAAGAAATGTTTTTGTATATGATTTCTGTAATATTGGATTATATGTGTGTATGTGTGTGTGTGTGTATCACATATTTTTGCTGAATTTTTAAAATTAAGGGAGACTAGGGTAGCACTATTTTGACCTTGTTCTGGCCTCATCAGCTAGCCATACCCTTACTGGGATTTATATATATATATAAATTATATATATAAAATTCTCTGCCTATATATATATATAAAATTCTCTACCTTACAAGGCAGAAGCCCCAGGAACAAATCCCAGTAAGGGTATGGCTAGCTGATAAGGCCAGAAGAAGGCCGAAATAGATCTATCCTAGTCTCCCTTCACCATCATCAGGCTGAAGTTCCAAGGAATACCTCTCAGGCCAATAGTCAGTTCTATAGGCTCCCCTCTACAAAAACTTGCCAAATTTTTAGCCAAATACCTTCAACCATATACAGAAACTATTACCTCATATGTTCAAAATTCATTCCACTTTATACAAATAATTAAAAAACAAAACCTACAACCCGATGACCTACTTGTGAGTTTTGATGTCGTGTCCCTTTTCACACAAATACCTATTAAAGAAGCCTTGAAAGCTATCCAGGACAAACACAAAACCCCCAAATATATCCTAGACCTTACCAACCACTGCCTGACCAATACATACTTCATCTATAACGAACAAAGATATAAACAGATAGAGGGAGCCCCCATGGGATCACCTCTCTCACCGGTCATCGCCAACCTCTATATGGAATATTTCAAAAATAATGCATTAGAGCAATCCAAATACAAACCTAAACTCTGGCTGAAATATGTTGATGATACCATTGTAATTTGGCCACATGGTAAGGAAAAACTAGACAATTTCCTCACACATCTTAACAGCCTACACCCCAAAATACAGTTTACTATGGAAACAGAAATCAATGATCAACTTCCCTTTCTAGATGTACTGGTCTATAAAAAACCCAATGGCAGCCTAGGACACACTATCTACCAAAAGAAAACCCATACCAACCGTTATCTAAATGCACACTCACACCACCACCCCGCACAAATCACCTCAGTGGCCAAAACTCTCATCACCAGAACCAAACGCTTAGCTGACCATGAGCACTTAAAAACTGAATTGAACAAACTCAAAGATGTATTAATTTCTAATGGATTCGAAGGGAAAACAATCACAAACTTAATCAAAAAAGAGACCCCCCCCCCAAAAAAAAGATCAAGAACAGGACAATGGTACCACCATCCTCCCTTACATCAAGGGCACCACAGACAAAATTAGTAAAATTCTGCACAAACATAACATCAAAACTTCATTTTGCACTAACCAAAAAATATCTAATATCCTAAGGAGCCCCAAAGATAAAATCCAATTGGAATATCAAGGAATCTATGAAATCCCTTGCAAAACATGTGCAGCCACATACATTGGACAAACCAACCGAAGAGTGAGCCAACGCATTGCAGAACATGTGAATGCAGTTAAAAAAGAAGAAAAGACTTCCTCCCTTGTCCAGCACATTAAAAAAACAGGGCACGAAATTGACTTTGAAAAAACTAAATTACTTCACAAAACAGAGAATTTATATAGAAGAATTGCTCTGGAAGCCATAGAAATTGAGAGGAGCCCCCTTTGCATAAATAAAAGAGATGACACGTCCCGCCTACCAGAAATTTGGAAATCAGCCTTAAAAAAAAAACCAAAAAAACACTTCATAAAAATCACCATGTCAATCCTTCCAATAATTATGATTTTGGAATTTTGAAATTTGAAAACCAGCCTTAAACAAAAAACACTTCATAAAAATCACCATGTCAATCCTTCTAATAATTATGATTACACCAACCAATCAGATCACTAAAACATAATCACCCAATCTATTTGCTACATTCAAACCAAATCTCCACCCCCACACTATATACTAGGAAGAAATGACAGTTGCAAACATTCCATTTTACAACAACACGAAGCTTGGAACTTCAGCCTGATGATGGTGAATGTGATTTCACCGAAACGTCGCATAGACATGCAAAATATTACACAGGGCAAAACCCGAACTCAGAACAATCTACATACATATACCCGTGAAAATTTACGAAAACATATATATATATATATATATTTGTTTTCGTAGATTTTCACGGGTACAGGTATGACAATCTTGGTAGGATTTGGAAACAACCATTAACTAATCAGCATACCTCAGCTACATCAACGACTCCAATTGTTACCCCACTGACTCACCAGGAAGTTTCTACACAGCAGGCAATTGCTGAGCCATCAAACCACACCCAGCCACCAGTATTTATAGAAGGAAGGCAGCTCAGGTCTCGCAGTGTTCGCCTGAGAACAAGGACAGAAACACCAGCCTGAAGATGACGAGTGAGACCTCGTCGAAATGTCGCCAGAAATTTCCAAATCCTACACGGGAAGAAACCCGAATATACCAAGACTGTCACACACACACACACACACACACACACACACACACACACATATATATATATTTGTGTCGAATCACCCTGGTGTATTGAAGGAACATCACAGCTCCTTATTTGCCTCTCGGCCCAACCCAGGGCCATTTCCAAGGCAGTTAATTTTATTGATAGCCGACAATTCTATCTGTATGTGTCACATGTTTTTTTGCTGAATTTGAAAATTAAGGGAGACTAGGATAGATCTATTTCGGCCTTATTTTGGCCTCATCAGCTAGCCATACCCACTGGGAGGCAAATAAGGAGCTGTGATGTTCCTTCAATACACCAGGGTGATTCGACACAAAAATATGTAACCCTTCCCTGGTGCAGAGCTGAAGGGATTGGATACTGTAGCCTAGAGGATAATTCTCTGCCTTGCAAGGCAAAGGTTGCAGATGCAAGTCCCAGTGGGTATGGCTAGCTGATGAGGCCAAAATAAGGCCAAAATAGATCTATCCTAGTCTCCCTTAATTTTCAAATTCAGAAAAACATTTAAATTTCCCCTAGTTCAACTGATAAAAATGAGTAGAACCTGTGGGTTAGTGATTAGAACCTTTAACCCAGTTTTGAATCCTATGAGGGTATGACTAGCTGATGAGAGCTTAAAAAAACCTCGAAATAGATCTATCCTGGTCTCTTATTTCTTTATCAGTCCAGGCTGTGATGGAGAACCTATGGCATGCATGCCACAGGTATCATCCAAAGCTATCTGTGGACACACGAGCCACCACCCAGTTCAGCTCCACTGTGCATGCGGGTGCGCCTCCCACCAGCCAGCTGATTTTTTGATATCCGCCACGCATGCGCAGAGGATGTGGTGCATATGCGACACACATGGGGGATGGAGTGGGAGCTCACACATGTGCAGGGGTAGCCATCATGCGCATGTGCACTTTCAGCACGTCAGAAAGGCTAGCCATAGGGTCTCCTGCCTGAGCAGAGGGTTGGATAATTAGATGATCTCCAAAGTCCTTTTCAACTCATCTGTATTGTTTCCTTGAGGACCTTCTAGCCATAGCCATGTTATGCTATGCTGTTATGCTAATATACATAGTCCTCAACTTACAACTGTTCACTTAGTGACCAGACGAAGTTACAACAGCACCGAAAAAGTGACTTATGAGTTTTTCACATTTATGACTGTTGCAGCATCCTCATGGTCACATGATCAAAATCAAAGTTGCCAAACTTGGCAACTAACTCATATTTGACTGTTCTTTTGCAACCTTCTGACCAGTAAACTCAATTCAGAAAGCCAGATTCACTGCAATGACTCACTTAACAACTGTGGTAAGAAATATTATAAAATGGGGCGAAACTCACTTTATAAGGTTTTACTTAGCAATGGAAATTTTGGGCTCAATTGTGTTTAAAAATAGTGTGTATTTATATATAAAGTCTACGGAGAGTCTACAAGTCTACGGAGAGGGGCGGCATACAAATCTAATTAATAATAATAATAATAATAATAATAATAATAATAATAATAATAGAATTGTCTCGATATACAGCTCTTTATTTTCCATACTGAGTGATCAAGATCCTTATACCTTTTTACTCCATGAATATTTTTAGACCAAGTATTTTGCATCCATTGCAAGAGGTGACATTTCAT
Source organism: Erythrolamprus reginae (assembly GCF_031021105.1). NCBI lineage: Eukaryota > Metazoa > Chordata > Lepidosauria > Squamata > Dipsadidae > Erythrolamprus > Erythrolamprus reginae. The sequence continues at coordinate 127,317,486 of NC_091950.1, forward strand.
CAGCCAGGCCCTGCTTCCTGGTTGTTGTTTTTTAGTGATATCTATTCAGTGGAATTCAGGCAGGGGTAAGATATACAAATAAAACCTTAACTTGGACAAGCATGATGATTCCACATTGAAATGAATCATTTTTTAAGATGTATATGTTGTGAATGGGCCACGCAATGGCTCAGTAATTAAAGATGTCGTTTGTCAACTGGAAAGCTGGCAGCCCAGGATTTGAGACCAGGGTGTCATGGAACAAGGTTAGCTCTCTCATTACTTGCCCCAGCTCAAATGTCACAGATTGAAAGCATGCCAATGCAAGTAGATAAGTAGGTACCACTTCGGCGGAAAGGTTGCTGTGTTCTGTACTTTCATGCTGGTCACATGATGTGAGCTCCTCTCAGACAACACAGGTTCCCTCAGTTGAGCATCAAGAGCACTACTCCCTCAAGTCAGTCATGACTGGGCAGAGGAAACCTTTAAACTTATGTTGTGAGTGGAATTGCTTCTCCTTCAGGTTCATAAATGGGCACTGCATCTAGACATGCACCAACACATTCTCTTCTCCTATGACTTCCAAATTTACTCCAGAGCCTTTAATGAAGGGATTTTGTTGATGCATAAGAGGCCCAACTAACTTCAGGAATATTTAATTTATGGATTCAGCAAGAAATATATGTTACTTTCCTTTACAAATTTTATTCATTTACTTACAAGCATTTTCTCAATTACCGTATTCTATGTTCGTCTTACTTCAAAGAGGAACTCTAAATCCTTGCTTCCAATTGAACCATGATCTGATAAAATAGGATTTAAACTGCGAGTTACGAATGTGAAGAAGCATTATCATAAAAACATATAGTATCTACATAACAAACTCCTCCAGAGTGACAATACTACAACTATAATTGTAATTTTATTCTTGGAACTGATCCAGGGACTGTAAATTTTATCCATTAAGTCTCTGCAATAGAAACACCCAAATAATTTCCCCTTTTAAAATGTCAAAAGTTATACCAAAAGGAAAAATTACAAATAGATTCTATATTTTCCAGTAATTGTTTGCTTATTTCTTTATTCCAACAGCAACCACCATAGCACCTAATTGATATATGTCATTGTAAAATTTTAAGTACATGACTTTTTACTTGCTTTTCAAATACTTGCACTTTATTTTCTGCTTTTCAGTTAACCTAAGGAAAAAAAATGGCCTTCTGTGTATTTTTTTTGTCTGCAGCCAAGATGGGTATCTTCAGTTTGTGTTTTTGTTTTACAATGATACCACAGTCACTATACTTTGTAGGACTGAGTGCTTTCAACAAGTAAGTACACAAGGCACAAAACATGGTTTTTTCCCAGTATGAATTCACTTGAATCCTTTAATGCAGAGGCCCAGAAGATTTTATGATATACACAGTATCCGGTAGTTTAAAATGTAAAAACAATCATTCAGAAAAAAGGCAGAAAAGTTAGTTTTCAAGCTTAGTAAACATACATTACAGACTTCAGCAAGACATCTATCAAAGAGATTCACATTGTATTTGGATCTAGTAGCAAGGGTTTGGTTGATTTTTTTTGTTTTTTGTTTTGTCTTTTTAAGTAGCAAAAGTGATGATGTTTTAAATTTTTGGAACAAATGAAGCTATCAATTTTATTTACAGTATAAACAGGCCTTTTTTAAATTTTTAAAGTGAAGATAACACCCTGTCACATGTTGAAGAAAAGCAGTATCTTAATTCTTGAATGCAAAATAAAGCAATATGAAAGTAAAACTATGTATATATATTTATATTTATATGTATAAATAAATATCTTCTGCTCTGAAGTTCTGAAATCTCCTCAGCAATGTCGTACATGTGATTCTGATCAGAGTTCCCTTGGTCTTTTATCATAATAAATGATTCTGAATCTTCATTCTTCTGTTGATGTTCTAATGAACTGCTTTTCATACAAGCTCATGACATGGTGGACAAACTGATATTGTTCAGAAGTCTGGATCATTCCTCCCCTGAAAATAAAAGTAAGGAAGAATTTTTAAAAGATGTGGAGACTGGTTTTACTTCCACAAAAGATATACAGTACAGTCCTCCACTTACACCACAAAGGATGCAAAAAAAGTATATGTCGCTATGTAAGACATTTGCTAGGTGAGTTTTGTCCCATTTTACGACTTTTCTTGCCACAATTGTTAAATGAATACAGTGATACCTCGTCTTCCAAACCCCTCTTCATACGAACTTTTCGTGATAAGAACCTGGTGCTTAAGACTTTTTTGCCTCTTCTTCCGAACTATTTTCACCTTATGAACCCGAGCCGCCACTGCTGGGATGCCCCACCTCCGTACCTCCGTTGTCAGACGAAGTGCGGGGATTCTCCTGAGGCTCCCCTCACTGGGAAACCCCACCTCCAGACTTCCGTTGTCAGTCAAAGTGCAGTGATTCCCCTGAGACTCCCCTCACTGGGAAACCCCACCTCCAGACTTCCGTTGTCAGTCGAAGTGCTGGGATTTCCCTGAGCCTCCCCTTGCTGGGATCCAAAGCAGCACCAGCAAAAATGAAGGGAATCCCAGTGAGGGGAGCCTCAGGGAAATCCCAACAATGAAAGAATGGGTGCTTCAGCTGGCAACAAAGTCTGGAGGTGGGGTTTCCCAGCGAGGGGAGCCTCAGGGGAATCCCCATGCTTCGGCTGACAATGGAAGTCCGGAGGCGAGGATTCCCAGCAGCGCAAGGCAAAAGGGGTGACTTTTGAAATGGGGTTGCACGCATTATTTGCTTTTACATTGATTCCTATGGGGAAAATTGCTCCATCTTACGAACTTTTCATCTTACGAACCTGGTCACGGAACGAATTAAGTATCACTGTAATTGCAGATGTTAAGTTAGTAAAACAATTGTTAAATTAATCTGGCTACCCCACTGACTTTGTCCGTCACACAAATCTGGGACACTGCAACCGTCATAAATACGAGTCAGTTGCCAAGAGACTGAACTTTGATCACGTGACCATCTGCTGCAATGACTTTAAGTGTGAAAACAATCATAAGTCACTTTTTTCAATGCCATTCATTGTAACTTTGAACAATCACTAAACAAACTGTTGAGGACTACCTGTGCAAAATTAATGCAAATAAGAGCAATTAGAAAAGGTCATACAGTATTTAGGACTGACTTAGGGTGCAAGCAACTGTTATTGTTAGCATTAATGGGCTTTCGTAAAAAGATACTCAGAAAGAAAAATGATTTCAATGCAATTGTTTGGTGTAGTTAGATGGCTAATGAATTTTAACAGTAGAAATCGGTTGTTAGGTTATGGAACCCCGTGCAAAATGCAATTTTAGTGCCACATTTGAAAATAGTTATTGGCAAAAAAGAATGGACACAAGTAAAAACTGAACTATAATTCTTAAATAATTTAGAATTTTATTCTGAAGGGAATCCCAGTGAGGGGAGCCTCAGGGAAATCCCAACAATGAAAGAATGGGTGCTTCAGCTGGCAACGAAGTCTGGAGGTGGGGTTTCCCAGCGAGGGGAGCCTCAGGGGAATCCCCATGCTTCGGCTGACAATGGACCATTATAAAATAATGACTTCAATCTGCAAACGTGTGGGAAGGAGGGAATTTTGTTTTTGGGTTCTATGTAAATTAAGCTACTAAGGAGAAATATATTCCTGCTAAGTCTTTTTCTGAACAAATATTTAAATACAGGATTTTCTATCTGTTGAATACAAGCCAGGTTTACTTTTCAGAAAATACCACTGAGTTAATTTTCACAGAATATTAAGCTTAAATTTGACACATAATTGTTTTGGAGATAATATTGATCACATTGAACTGACAACTGAAAAAAACCTCTTAATTAAAATTAGTTAAAAGTTAAAAATTAAAACCCATTCAAAGATTAGTTAAAAGTCCATCTCATTCACTGCATTCTTAGACAATAAAAACAGAAATAAAGGAATAAAATTAAGTAGAATAAAATCAGTGCTATACAGAAATCAAGAATTTTAACACTTTTTAAAAATTATAATATTTTTATGGTCAAATCACTTGATTTTTCCCATGTTTGTACGTTCAAGGTTTTCTTTCAAAGCAAATACCTGTTTACATATTATAAAGTAATAAATGTTGTTTGAGGGCTGGATTAAGAATGTAACCGTTCACAATCTGATGCTTACCAAATACTCTGGATTATAATTCCCATTATTCCTGACCAATTTTAATATTTAATATTTTGTTCCTTTGTTTTTATGATGTTTGTAAATGACCGAGAGTTGATTAATAGTGAGATTCATGGCATATCAAGTTAATAAATAAATAAAATAAAAAATAAATCAGGTGACCCAAGACATTTGGGAGCCAGCACTTAGTGGAAGGCTACATTAGACTTGGTTTTAGCAGAAAAATTATCTTACCTGTCTAATCGCAGCTGGCAAGTTGTTCTGAGTATGTCAACAATGCCCTCGTTTTTCCACTGTTTGCAGCAAATACTCGTAGCAATAAAACAGCCTGTTCTCCCAATCCCTGCACTGGCCAGAGAAAAAAAATAAAAAGTGACAGCAAAGATCTTCCAAAAAAATAAAACTTTTATTTAGAACACTTTTTTCACATCTGGGACTTGGTTGGGTTTTTTTTGCAGATGTTTCATTACCGCAGATTAGGTAGTGAAATATCAAAGGTGCTATTAAGGCATGAGGTTTGTTCTCATTTTATATTTTAGTGGCTTTTCCTGTCTGTGTTGGTGAAGGTAGTCTTAAGAGATTCTTTGATTGGGCTGTTTACGATTAACTTGTTTGGAAATTCCCTGATTGGGGTATGGAGTATTGTTTACTTCTTGAATGTTGGTCTGATGTTTATCTTGGAGTTAATCTATCTTCATCTGTGTGCTAATTGCTGGCAGGGAAGTGTTTTGGTCTTTTTGTTCCCTTTTGGGCTTGTTGATTGCTTCTTTTGCATAGTATAGAGTTACAGTTATGTCTATTGATGATTAATTTATCAGACAGCCAAGCCTCTAGAAATTCCCTAATATTTTGGTCTTGGTCTAGGATGGTCACAATTTCCCTATTGAAACTATGGTTAAGTCTGTCCATACATTGTAAAATTTAGAAATTTTCATTATGTGAAACCAAAGGTTCATTTGAACCCTGAGCTACAAATACAGTGGTAACTCTACTTACGAATTTAATTTGTTCCGTGGCCAGGTTCTTAAGTAGAAAAGTTTGTAAGAAGAAGCAATTTTTCCTATAGGAATCAATGTAAAAGCAAATAATGCATGTGATTGGGGAAACCACAGGGAGGGTGGAAGCCCCTTCTAGAGACCCCACGGATGCTTCTCTCCATATTTTCCAGCCCTGTTTCCTCCCAGGAGATTCCTAAAGAGGCTCCATGGAGGCTTCTCCCCACCTTTTCTGGCCCTATTTCCTCCCAGGAGATTCCTAGAGAGGCCCCACGGAGGCTTCTCCCTGCCTTTTCCAGTTACAGTTTCGGAGGCTCAGGTTTGTAAGTGGAAAATGGTTCTTGAGAAGAGGCAAAAAAATCTTGAACACCTGGTTCTTATCTAGAAATGTTTGTAAGTATTTATTTATTTACTTACTTACTTATTTATTTGATTTTTTTATGCTGCCCTTCTCCTTAGACTCAGGGCAGCTTACAACATGTTACCAATAGCACTTTTTAACAGAGCCAGCATATTGCCCCCACAATCCGGGTCCTCATTTTACCCACTTTGGATGGAAGGCTGAGTGTACCTTGAGCTGGTGATGAGATTTGAACCACTGACCAACAGATCTACAGTCAGCTTTAGTGGCCTGCAGTACAGCACTCTACCTGCTGCACCACCTCAGGAGTTTGTAGGTAGAGGTAACACTAAATTCTCCTTTATTGGTACTGAATGTAACTGTTTAGCTCTAACGTTTACAGTAGAACCTCTGGTGAAGACCGTAATTCATTCCATAATTTTGATCACAACACGATTTAATCGTGACCCAAACCTAATTTTAGAAAGTTGGCGCTAACAAAAAAAATGGCGCAGAAGGGGTAATCGGGGAAAAAAGTGGGTTTTTTGGTTGTGGTAGAAGCATTCATAACCAGAGGTTCTGCTGTGTTCTAAAGTTTTAGGAAATTATTATTATTTTTCAGACAATATTGATTGCATTTAAGAACAGAAGTCTTTACTAGACTGAAGCTCTTTGCTTTCCCTAACTGATTTCTTGTCTATGTATTCAAATGTGGTGGCCTTCTTGTTTCTCATATATTATCCTCTGAATGTAAACTATATTTAAACTAAATGTGTGATAGGGGCTGTATTCTAGAATATGTGGGGAGTGGATAGAAGTGCTACTCAACCCACAGACTGAATGTGAACCAGGCATATGAAAAGACACTTTAATGGCTTATGTTTTCTTTATTTGGCGCTAATTAATGCAACAAAAAACCAGCAGAATATATTTTGCCATTGGCCCTGTATTATTTCAGAAAAGGGTTAGTAGTTTTATTGGATAAAATGTTACAGGGTAAAGTTCCAGAGAGATGTTATGTGAGGCATCTGGTTTCTGTCAGCTTTTATATGTCAACATGTCATTTTAAATAAAGAGAAACAGGAAATAACAATTACTTCATGGTCCAAGAGCATCTTGGTTTTGCAAGTCTTTAGCTCCGCTGAAAGCTTCTTAGATGACTTTCCATCACTGTCACTTAAATTATTTGGGCCATCACTAAGCCCCCAGGAAGAAGAAATACAACTTATGTAGTCATTCCACCCAGACCTACAGATGTTATATTTGATTGGATTTTTTTTACCGCTTGGTAATATGCATACCCATCATAAGAGCCACGGTGCTGCAGTGGTTAGAGTGCAGTCCTGCAAGCTGCTACTGCTGATCACCAGCTGCCAACAGTTTGGCAGATCGAATCTCACCAGGCTCAAGGTTGACTCGGCCTCCCATCCTTCCAAGGTCGGTAAAATGAGGACCCAGATTGTTGGGGGCCATATATGTTGACTCTGTAAACCTCTTAGGAGAGGGATGTAAAGCACATTGAAGCGGTATACAAGTCTAATGGAAGAGCCAGGGTGGTGCAGTGGTTAGAGTGCAGCACTGCAGGCTACTTCAGTTAACTGCTAGCTGTAGTTCAGCAGTTCAAATCTCACTACTGGCTCAAGGTTGACTTAGCCTTCCCTCCTTTTGTATGTAGGAAGTAAAATGTAAAGTAAACAGGGTAAAATGAGGACCCAGATTGTTGGGGGCAATATGCTGATTCTGTAAACCACTTAGAGAGGGCTGTAAAAGCATTATGAAGTGGTATATAAGTCTAAATGCTCTTGCTCTTGCTATCATTCAGGGGTGGGTTCTAATTTACCTCGCCACCGGTTGGCTTCCTCCCTCATGGGCGTGTCCACAGTGCAGAAAACTTAAGCGCCTGTGCATGCACAGATGCAAAAAATAAGATGGTGGTGCCCACGGACTGGAACCGACAGAACTGGCTCTATGACATCATCACTGGTTTGCTAATGGTTCTAAAGAAACGGTAGGAACCCACCTCTGCCATCGTACCATCGTACTATTCTTTATTGGAAATAAAGAAAGTCTACGGAGAGGGGGGGCATACAAATCTAATAAATTATTATTATTATTATTATTATTATTATTATTATTATTAACAACTTCAAAAATATATATTGCTTCATGAAAAGATTTTGTGTTGTATTTAATATCATACTAATCTTTTCTCTTAATTTCATTAGTATTTCATCTACTGTATTTCAATTAAGGTCCCACCTATACTACATCCCAGCGACCGATAAGGTCATTTGGCAGGCCCCAGGGGAAGAGCCTTCTCTGTGGCGGCCCCAGCCCTCTGGAACCAACTCCCCCCCCGGAGATTAGAACTGCCCCCACCCTTCCTGTCTTTCGTAAACTACTTAAGACTCACTTATACCGCCAGGCATGGGGGAGTTGAGACACTTTCCGCCCAGGCTTTTTTATACTTTGCTTTATGTTTGGTATGAATGTTGCTGTTTGGTTTTTAAATAATGATAGGGCTTTATACGTTTTTAATAGTATTAGATTTGTTCCACTGTTATATTGTTTTTATTGCTGTTGTGAGCCTCCCCGAGTCTTCGGAGAGGGGCGGCATACAAATCTAATTAAAATAAAATAAATAAAATAAAATAAATAATGTGTAGAGAAAAAAAGCTAATTGTGAGGAATGTATGCAAAAAGAGAAGGAAGAATTAAGATTAAAAGAGGCAGAACATTTTAATAAGATATTAAAATTTGTTATAGAATTGAGAGAAAAAAGCTAAACAAAGAGAGACAATCAGGGAATGGAATTAAAATTAGAAGTGATAAAATAATTTGGGAAGAAATTAAAGCAAGGAAATGCTAAATGCAGCATGTTAATGATTTGTATAGAATTGCTATAATATATGGGAATATATAGAAGAATGGAAATGAATGCTATAAATGAAGTCTCCAAGAAAAAAAAATTATGAAAAGGAATACATACACACTGGAAGCAAGTTGCAAATAATATGCCTTCATGTAGATCGTAAAGAATTATGTTAATGCAAATTTAAAGCAAACTGTTAAAAGAGAAATGCTGGATTTAGAGAGCACAATAATACAGCTATCTGACTACATTATAACAGGAAAAAATATACTTTTAGAACATTTAGAAAAAAAAGTTACTTCATTACTTTAGATTATGATAGCACATGTTCTCACATGATTTGTGTTTATGAAAAATGTTGCAGAGACTCATTATACCTTTAACCCAGTGTTTCCCAACCTTGGCAACTTGGAGATATTTGGACTTCAATTCCCAGAATCCCCCAGCCAGCAAATGCTGGCTGGGGAATTCTGGGAGTTGAAGTCCAAATATCTTCAAGTTGCCAAGGTTGGGAAACACTGCTTTAACCCATCATCCATAATTTGCTTGTACAAGGGGTACTTACAACAATTTTGCATAACAACATGAACATTCATTATAGAAGATTTTATTTTTTAATGAATTTTAGCTTTAACATGTCAAATGCTTCTTTCTGCTCTCCAAAGTCAAATTATATGAAAAATACATCATAAAGATATTTGCAATGGTTATGCCTCAAATTATACAATATTTTGCTGAGAGTGGAGTTAACCAGTAGGTAGTCATAAGTCCTGTGAAGATTTCTATAAAATCTGCTTATTGCATTTATAATCAGGGCCTTCCTTGGTACACTCAGTAGTGGCAATATGTTATGTAGCATCATAGAAAGCTCCTCCAAAAGTCTTAGAAAGTAACCCATCTTTAGGGGCGTTGCTCTTGACCTTCGCTTGCTGACATGGGAGATAATTTCTCACTGCCTGACTGATTGCTGTGCTCCAGGTCTTCCAGGAAGTTCTGAAAACTAATTAGTCCTGGTGACATAGTCTCAAATGAAAGACTTACTTTATATTTGGGGACAGCTATCCTCTTAATGTAGTTGTGGTATGATGGAGCTCTTTATGTGGGATGCTTTAATATTTGATTTGCATTTATAATGGATGATTGAGACAGAAGTCTGACAACACTTGTGGTTAGCTCTGGCCCTGCTCCTGTCCCAAGGACTGTGGATGTGGGGGAGACATCCACATGCTGCAGGCCTGTTTTGCCCCCAGTGGAAACTGCTGATGAAGGCTCCTCTGACCAAGAAGACATGAGTGACAGGGAGGAGGAGAGTGTGGCAGACAGCTCAGAAGGAGATCAATTATCTAGCTCCTCCTTGGATTCAGAACAAGAGTTAATGATACAGCCACGCATGAGGAGAGCGATGCATAGGCAACAACAACTGAGAGATTATTATCAAAGAAAATGAGGCCACCTGTGGTTAGGTGGGCCTGTGGGTTTGGCCATTGTGGAGGATTATCTGATCGTTGTGTTTCGTGACTGCTTTACTGACTTGGACCTTTTGTGTGCTGACTTTTCCCCGCTTTGAAACTAAACCAGAGCAAAGTGTGTTTCACTTTGTGAAAGAAGAAGGACTGTGAATTGCCTCACAGCTTCAAGCTAAGTATCACAGAACTGATAAGGGACTTGTACAAATTACCAGTTTGTTTGGAGACGAGTGCTCTTTGCTATACCAAAAGAGGGCTTGGTTTAAGTGAATTTTCATTATAAAGAACATTGTTTTGAATTTTCAAACGTGTGTGTGTCTGCAATTTGTACCTGTGAATTTTTGGGAGGATTCTACCAGAGAGCCCGACAGAACAATACTGATCACATGTAATATTCTATTTTCTGATATTGTGGATTTGGGGTTTTCATGAGCTGTACCCCATAATGATCACAATTATGACAAATCACAGCTTGCATGTAATGAGGCTCTCTCATATATTAAGTTTTACCTTTTAAGTTTTACCTTTTAAGAAATAAATGAATTTTGCATGATATTCTAATTTTTTTAGTCTCACCTGTATCTGCCACACTTTATTTATTTATTTATTTATTTATTTATTTATTTATTTATTCATTCATTCATTCATTCATTCATTCATTTATATGCCGCCTCTCTCCGAGGACATATATAATGTATAATATAATAGGGAAAAAGAGAAAAATGATGGGGAATGACAACACATTGTGAATCAGAACCAGGACTGCTCAGTAAAAATACACAATAAGCCTATTATTAAAACATGATAACAGAACAGCAGAGCTAGAGGTCTTCTTAGTCAACCCCCCTGCTCAAGTATAATCCTCTATGCCATTTCAGACCAATGAAATGACTGAACCAGAAACATAGAAACATAGAAACATAGAAGTCTGACGGCAGAAAAAGACCTCATGGTCCATCTAGTCTGCCCTTATACTATTTTCTGTATTTTATCTTAGGATGGATATATGTTTATCCCAGGCATGTTTAAATTCAGTTACTGTGGATTTATCTACCACGTCTGCTGGAAGTTTGTTCCAAGGATCTACTACTCTTTCAGTAAAATAATATTTTCTCATGTTGCTTTTGATCTTTCCCCCAACTAACTTCAGATTGTGTCCCCTTGTTCTTGTGTTCACTTTCCTATTAAAAACACTTCCCTCCTGGACCTTATTTAACCCTTTAATATATTTAAATGTTTCGATCATGTCCCCCCTTTTCCTTCTGTCCTCCAGACTATACAGATTGAGTTCATTAAGTCTTTCCTGATACGTTTTATGCTTAAGACCTTCCACCATTCTTGTAGCCCGTCTTTGGACCCGTTCAATTTTGTCAATATCTTTTTGTAGGTGAGGTCTCCAGAACTGAACACAGTATTCCAAATGTGGTCTCACCAGCATTCTATATAGTGGGATCATAATCTCCCTCTTCCTGCTTGTTATACCTCTAGCTATGCAGCCAAGCATCCTACTTGCTTTCCCTACCGCCTGACTGCACTGTTCACCCATTTTGAGACTGTCAGAAATCACTACTCCTAAATCCTTTTCTTTTGAAGTATTTGCCAACACAGAACTGCCAATACAATACTCAGATTGAGGATTCCTTTTCCCCAAGTGCATTATTTTACATTTGGAAACATTAAACTGCAGTTTCCATTGCTTAGACCATTTATCTAGTAAAGCTAAATCATTTACCATATTACAGACGCCTCCAGGAATATCAACCCTATTGCACATCGGCAAATAGGCAAACCTTCCCTACCAAACCTTCCCCTATGTCACTCACAAATATATTAAAAAGAATAGGACCCAGAACAGACCCTTGTGGCACACCGCTTGTAACCTGACTCTGCTCAGAATACTCGCCATTAACAATAACTCTCAATAACCAGTGGTGGAATTATTTTTTTACTACCAGTTCTGGCATGGCTTGGTGGACATGGCAGGGGAAGGATACTGTAAAATCTCCATACCCTCCCCACTCCAGGGGAAGATTACTGCAAAATCCCCATTTCCTCCCGATCAGCTGGGACTCAAAAGGCAGAGAATAGATGGAGGCAGAGGCAGTCAGAGGTGATATTTACTGTTTCTCCAAACTACTCAAAATTTCCACTACTAGTTCTTCAGAACTGGTCAGAACCTGCTGAAACCCACCTCTGGGCTATGCGTTTAATCTGCACTGCGTAACAGGCACAAAAGAGCTGAATCATGCCCTAATTACAGTGAAACCCAAGGTGGAAATTTTGGTTCCTCTGGATTCTACCAACTTAGATGCAACAGATATTTCCTTGCTAGAATGTTAAGAGTTGACACATAGAAAAAGTGTTTCTAAAATGTCAAAGATAAAGTGAAAGATAAACTCAGTATTGTATATAACATTAAAAGGAAAGGACATTTTAAATAAATGTCAGGGGTATAGGAAAATTATCTAAGAATCATTTTTCCCTCTAATTTCTTTCTAACAATGTTTAATAATTTACCTGCAATGAACAATGATTGGAGCATTCTCGTCTTCTGCACGATGCATGGCTTCTTCCACTTCTTGAACCAGATGGAGCAGGGCTGGCGCTTGATCAGGGGTCTTCTGGTCTGGCCAGGATGTATACCAGTAATGCTTCAGATTTCTTGTTTCGTCACCATTCTATAAGACAGTGAGTAAAAAAAAAAATGGGAGCAAGAGAATTAGAAATTCAACACAAGGATTTCTTTTCAAGTATGAAAAATATCTCTCATTAGATAAATCACAAAAAGCAGCCCAGAATTTATAAAGGTAAGGATTCCAAATGACTCAGACTTTTAACACCTTTCCTAACACCTTTTCTTTCCTGTTCAAAGATTCATGAAAATATGGCACTATATAATTCCTTGATTTGCACTCAAATTTTTAGGTAAAAATTAACTGCAGGTTTCTGATGAAAAATTCAACACTTAGATAATGTGGGTAAGAAATTTTTGAATATTCTGCACAGGAAGCTAGCAGGGGAACAAATCAGGAAAGATGTCAAGCTAGATAGGGAGACCCTACTTGTTGCTATTAAAGAGATCCAACCAAGAACTAAGAAGAAATTTCCTGACCCTGAGAGCAATCAATCAATGGATCTGCTTGCCTCCAGAAGTTGTGAGTGCTCTGTCCCTCTGTCAAGAAGAGATTGGACAGCCATTTGTCTGGAATGGTACAGAGTCATGAATTAAAGGCTATATATTTAGATTTCTGAAACAGAACCATAAGCTTCCCACACACAGAGTAAATTTTATTTACAGCCTTTTGTTTACCTTTATCTTAAAAGCATTATATTCCAGGGGATTTGGTGTGAGGGGAGACTTTGCTGATATATATACATATTACAAATAGAGTGGTACCTCTACTTAAGAACTTAATTCGATCCATGACCAGGTTCTTAAGTAGAAACGTTCTTAAGTAGAAGCAATTTTTCCCATAGGAATCAATGTAAAAGCAAATAATGCTTGCAGACCCATTAGGAAAGAAATAAAAGCTTGGAATTTGGGTGGAAGAAAGAGGAGGAAGAAGAGGAGGGGGACAGTCGCTGCCGAAGGAAGTTGAGGGGAATCAAAAAAATCCAAAACTCTAAGACATTTTTTTTAAAAAAGAGGGACTCTGAGGCAGCGCCCAGAGAAAGGAAAATGCTCCATTTGCTCTGCGCCGCCCAGAGCGAAGGGAGCATTTCTTTTCTCTGGGCGCTGGCAGAGGTTTATTCCCTCTCCAAGCGCCCAGAGAAAGGAAAATGCTTTGTTTGCTCTAGACTGCCAAAGCTTCCGAAATGCTCCTCTGGCAGCCCAGAAAAGCCCAAGATGGCCGGGATTAAAGGGGGAATGGTAGGAAACTGGCCGGGCCTTTGTCCTGCTCTCAAATTTCCTGGGAAATTTTTCCGGGCTTGGGTTCTTAAGTAGAAAATGGTTCTTAAATAGAGGCAAAAAAATCTTGAACATCTGGTTCTTATCTAGAAAAGTTCTTAAGTAGAGGCGTTCTTAAGTAGAGGTACTACTGTATATATTTAGCTGGTTTTTAGAATGGGTAAGTATTGAAATATTCAACTTCTCTAGGCAAAAAAGGCTGCTAAAATAATAGATAATTCTGTAATTTATTATTATATTTTTGTTTTTGTACTCAACTTTATTGAAACAGTTTTACAGAAAGGCATAAATTATAAATGTTGTGTGTGTTCCCTGTCTGCCTTTGGAATTGTCAGATTCAGAAGATGAAGATGATGTAGAAGCTGTTAATTACCCTGATTTAAGTGATGTGGAAGAAGCTAGTGAGGTGAAAGTGAAATAGAACAGCCATTCGACGAAAGCATGCAGAGTCATGTTTCTTCTGATAACGGGAGTATAGAAGGGAGTCCTTGGTTAAGTGCAAAGTTCAGAAGGTTACAGAAAAGAAGAGATGAAATTGGGGGGAAGAGGTTTTAATATGCTATTCGGAGTGTGTAAATTAATTAATTAATTAATTACATTACTTCCAGAATGTAACGGAAGTGATGGATGCTTTTCTTCAAAGTGCTAGAAACAAAAACGGTGGTATATGTTGTCTATCCGGGGAAGTAAGTTTTATATTGCATGATAAACTGCTTTTTTAATAGCGTGAACCTGACTCAGAGATAAGAAGATGTTTTGAAGTAGACAGCCTATTATTTTAGAAAGAATTATAACTTCATAGTTTAGTGTGAGATTGCAATGCGTTTCTGCATGCTGGAGCTGTAATGACAAAATCCAATGTGGAAGGAAAAATAAAAGAAATGTTGTTTTGAAAATTACAAGCTGTAAAGCTCGTATTCTTGGAGCAGCCAAGAATTCCCAGTACAGGTCCAGAACAATAAATATTTATTTTCTCTTCAGAAGGATTGATCGTTGAGGATGAAAGAAATGTTGCTGTCTGAGAGAACCAGAACTGAAATGTGTATGAATGCATTTGCAGAAAAAATATGTCTAATATGAAGGCCATCAAGCTCTTTGTAGAACAATTAGAATTATGAGCGATTCCACTGGCAATTTATTGTCAATAGGCATCTGCTTTCATTTTATCTGCTTTTGTTATCTATTAAAAATCTTCCTAGATCAGTGGTTCTCAACCTTTCTAATGCCGCTACCCCTTAATACAGTTCCTCGTGTTGTGGTGACCCCCAATCATAAGTCTAGCACCAATTCTCCCAACAGAGCTTTAAGCTGATTGGCAGGAAGGTCAGAGGGACACCTCCAATGTAAACGCCTGATTGGTCGGATTGTAAAAATATGTTCCAAGGCGCCAGAATAGAAGCTTTAGTTCCTAACAGTGTGGGAAATTTGTCTTAGGCGACCCCTGTGAAATGGTCGTTTGACCCCCAAAGGGGTCCCGATCCCTAAGTTCAGAACCACTGTCCTAGATGTACTGACTTTACAACAACCTCAGTATTTGTACCAAATCTTTATTTTTTAACAGATTCCTATATATTAACAGATCCCTACATATATTTACAGATTCCTATATATATTAATAGATTCCTATATATTAAATAGATTAGACATTGTAAATCAGGTCCGTAGGATCTTTGGTGTGACTGGTATTACTATTGTTGAACCTATGAGGCAACAACAATATGGAAATATCTGCACTCTGCAGTTATCTCACCAATTGCCAGAAAATCTTCCATGGAAACCTTATTTTCTAAGAGACCTATCAACATTACTAAAGCCTCCTTCAATCTGTAGCTCGGCAAATAAGTTAGGCTATAACTTTTGGATCCCAACATGTCACATTTAGAACAGTGTGCTGAGTACCTGATTGAACTTTAGAAGGAACAGCACCAGCATGATCATGAAAAGAACATTTCTAAACATTTTACTGAATTGTCTATGAGTAATCCCTTACTTTATATCTTACCTTTAGGGTGATAAGCCTTAACCGATAATCATCTGTTTGTATGACTCCGTTAACTGTAATTTCAATTCCTTCATAGGTAATTTGTTCTTCTGGCCAGTATTCTGTACATTTCTAGGCAAAATTTAAATCACAGATATAAAGGCAGGTGTGTGCAAAAAGTAAATGTGCTCTAATTAACTTAAGGAAAGTATACTGTACATTTGAATTATTGCACAATGTTTTCCGAAATCAGCTATGCTATCTCAGAGATTCTCAACCTTTCTAATGCCACAACCTCTTAATACAGTTCCTCACATTGTGGTGACCTCCAGCCATAAGTCTAGCGCCAATTCTTCCAACAGAGCTTTAAGCTGATTGGTAGGAAGGTCAGAGGGACACTCTCACGGTAAACGCCTGATTGGTCGGATTGTAAAAAGCACCAGAATAGAAGCTTTAGTTCCTAACATTATAGGAAATTTGTCTTTTCCCATGGTCTTAGGCGACCCCTGTGAAATGGTCATTCGACCCCCCCAAAGGGGTCTTGACCCCTAGTTTGAGAACCACTGCATGTAAGTAAAAATATTAACTGATACAAAGTGGTATTTTACCTGAGTCAGAATGTTTGGCTCTCCCCCCCCCAACTCCCCATTAAACCATATATTTTTCAATATTTTTCTTGGTTTAAAAACTGTAGAAATGAGAAAACCCTATCACATTCATTCTCATGTCATTATTAAAGTAACAAAAGGAACCAGTAGGGATTTGCAAAGCAGTCAAGTTCCAATTCAGATTTTAACTTTGAAGATGACAAGATTAAATTCAAATGTAGGATTCAGGGTTAAAAAAACCAAAATTAAATATAGACCCTTTTGAGACTATAATAAAAAAGTACCATCATGCTGTAAGCTATTTGATTTTTGGAAGAATGAAATAGCAAGGCTAAAACATTCACAGGAATTTGTTTTAAAATAAATTAAAATGAATACATTATCATATGTATAATACAAGGATACAAGAAATAACTTTACAGACAATTCAGAAGTTTTCAAAAGCATATAAAGTACAGTGTTCCCTCGATTTTCGCGGGTTCAAACTTTGCAAATAGCCTATACCACGGTTTCTCAAAAAATATTAATTAAAAAATACTTCACGTTTTTTTCTATATCATGGTTTTTCCCGCCTGATGACATCATACATCATCGCCAAACTAATAATTTTTGCAAATAAATAACAAAAAAAATAATTATTCTTAAAAAATAATTATGTTTATAAATATCAGGATCACTAAGTGTCTTATTCAATGGTGAGTACCAGTAATAATGGTGAGTAAATGGTTGTTAAGGGAATGGTAAATGGTAATTTAGGGGTTTAAAGTGTTAAGGGATGGCTTGTGATACTGTCCATAGCCAAAAATTGTGTATTTACTTCCGCATCTCTACTTCGCGAAAATTTGACTTTCGCAGGCGGTCTCGGAACGCATCCCCCGCAAAAATCGAGGAAACACTGTATACTTCCCAGAAGACTCAGACAAACAAAGAGCAGAGAAGGAAACAGAAAGTAGAGGATTAAAATATGTGAAGGAGAGGGAGCAGAGATGCTGCAATGGTTATTAAATGTGAAAAATGGTCATAAGCAGAAGTGGGCTGCACTTTAACAAAGTATTTGCTGGTTATGAGCACGCTTGCTCACTTGCTTTGCTCGAATGCGTCCCTTTAAGAGAAAAACGGAGCTTCAAACAGGCACCTAATCAATTCAGGCAGCTCTGGTGAGAACAGCAGGGGCGGTGCCAATGAGTCAAAAAGTAAGTTATACATGGATAGCATAGAACAGAGGTGGGCCCAACAGTGACTAGAGCTAAGGGTTCACCCAAACGCTTGCGACCCTGCAGCAGTCTAAGTCACTTTTTTCAGTGCTGTTATAACTTTCAATGGTCATTAAATGAATGGTTATAATTCCAGCACTATCTATGGTCAATAATGCCCCTATTACCATTCATTTTGAGAAGTATAATGTCCCCTATTATGAGTTGGCTTTGAATATGACCTGAAAACTACAACTGTTTTGGAATTTGATAGGTAGATGAGAAATGTTATTGTCATATAATTCCAACTATTTCTTCTTCTGAATGTTCATTTTTATTAGAATATTCATGACTGGGAGAATGATAGGTATGAGTCTGTGCAGAGAATCGAAACTAAAACTCATGCTTAAGGCTGGGCGTGGGTCACTCCACTCTGCACTCTCTTCTCTGTACTCTGCTGAAATGAATCTAACTCCTGCTTGTGTTTACTTGAAGAAATAATCTGCTAATGGTATTGTAAATTCATCTGTTATTATGTTTATAAAGAAGTAATTGAATCCAGTTGAATCAGTCATCTGGGTGTGCTTCTTATTTTGCAACAAACTTTAATAAGTTTTATCCTCCCATCTGCTGGAATCTACCCATTCATGTTTGTCCACTGTCAAGCAATATTTTAACCAAGGAAGGAAGAAAAACATCCAGGTTTTTTCTACCCCTTAACTAATAGTAGCTACAGGGGGTATCCATATACTGTGTAATGAAGAAACATTTTCATCTCTTTGTACACGTGTGATATATAGTTTCTGTTCTATGGACTAATCAGGGACTGTGCACACACATTTCCTACATGTGTATTTATTTATTTTATGTTTATTAATTAGATTTATACGTCCCTCTCCGAGCACTCGGGGTAGTTGTATGTATACCTGGGCTATGTGATTAGAATGAGTGGGCTTTGATTGCAATAAACCATCAAAACCACTTCTTAATTGCATCCCTCATAGGAGTGAGTTAAGGGATTATTTTTTCTGCATAGTCCCCAAGTAAGTCTGGCCCATTTTAAACACAATCTATGTTTCCTCCCATGCCAAAGTATGCCTCATTCTGTTCTATGCTGAAGAACTATCCAGCTGATGAACGGACAGAATTCTCAGTTTTTTCTTTCAACATTCCATTGAGTATGTGTGTGGTGAGGGAAGAGCACACACATTATCCGAAGTGCTAGTAGCTATCTATAGCTCAGTCTTGGAGCAGCTGAAATGAAGAACACCTACGCATTTCCGTGGGCTGTCTGTCAGTTCACATTACATTTTATAAGAGTGCCAGAGTACTGGAACCTTAATCTTTGCAATTATTAGAATCAATGTATATAGCGTGAACACAAATATTCTTCCTGCAATCTATATTTAGATCTGAGTCACAACACAATTCTTTTTTTAATGGAAAAATTGTGAAGCGTCACCAAGTCTTGAACAATAATGAATGACTTCATTAAGCCACATCTCTCTGATAAAGCACAAGTGTGTACAGAGATCTCCAGATGTGTAAGATTTCCATTTCCTTTGTAGCAACTCTACAATACTGCAGCTTTAAATTATGATGAAAACATGACAAGTCGACCCAAAGCTTTCTAGATTGGTAGGAGCTGACTTACACTACTTTTCTAGATTGGTCAAATATTTTGCCAACTAAACTTCAGTTTTCTTAAAGCTACTTTCATGGCTCAATTGGAAAGGGAAGCAAGGAGACAATTCAAAATACAGTGATACCTCTACTTAAGAACGCCTCTACTTGAGAACTTTTCTAGATAAGAACCAGGTGCTCAAGATATTTTTGCCTCTACTTAAGAACCATTTTCTACTTATGAACCCGAGCCCGGAAAAATTTCCCAGGAAATTTGAGAACGGCATGAAGGCCCGGCCAGTTTCCTGCCATTCCCCCTTTAATCCTGGCCATCTCAGGCTTTTCTGGGCTATCAGAGGAGCCTTTCAGTAGTGCTTAAGGAGGCTTTGGCAGCCCAGAGTGAACGGAGCATTTTCCTTTCTCTGGGCACTTGGAGAGGGAATAAACCACTTCGCTGTGGTAACTCTCTCGCGCTGCCTCCCATACACCGGGTGCGAGGTTGCCTCCCGGAGCGTCTGGTCACGGAAAGGCAAAAGGGGGTGCTTCTTCCTTCGGCAGCGATTGTCCTCCTCCTCTTCTTCCTCCTCCTCTTCTTCCTCCTCCTCCTCCCACCCAAATTCTGAGCTTTTATTTCTTTCCTAATGGGTTTGCACATATTATTTGCTTTTACATTGATTCCTATGGGAAAAATTGCTTCTACTTAGGAACCTGGTCACGGAACGAATTAAGTTCTTAAGTAGAGGTACCACTGTACATGCTAAGTTCCTAACACAGAACTAAATAAGCTTTCAACAGGTGGAAACAAGGGCCACAAAATTTGCTGGCAGGGTATTCTATCGATAGGGCCTTAACATGGCATTAGTTCTTTTCCAGACCAAGTTCCAAGTAATGAGCCAGGGTGGCGCAGCAGGTAGAGTGCTGTACTGCAGGCCACTGAAGCTGACTGTAGATCTGTAGGTCAGTGGTTCAAATCTCATCACCTGCTCAAGGTTGACTCAGCCTTCCATCCTTCCGAGGTGGGTAAAATGAGGACCCAGATTGTGGGGCAATATGTGGGCTCTGTTAAAAAGTGCTATTGCTAACAGGTTGTAAGCCACCCTGAGTCTAAGGAGAAGGGCGGCATAAAAATCGAATGAATGAATGAATGAATAAATAAAATAAAATAAATAAGTGCCCGTGTGCGCCCGAACCCCCAAATTGCAATATGTGCACAGCCCCTGCACATACACCCTGTCCCTCGTGCATGTGCATGGTCCTCCGTATCGCACTGCACATGCATATGCCCTCCCCACATGCCCAAACCTCCATGCATGCCCATGCCTCCTGCATACACCCTGCCCCTGACAGAGACCTGAAGACCAGCTGGCCGGCAGGAGGCACATGGCAGAGTTGAACTGTGTTGACAGCTCGCGTGCCCACAAGGAGGGCGCTGCGTGCCGCCTTTGGCATATGTGCCATAGGTTCGGCTCACTCCTCTAGCCCCAAAACAAAAATAGGAAATGTACTTCGGGAGTGGTTCAATTATACGTCTATGGAAAGTTTCAGTCATCCAGATCATGGTTGTCCCGAGGATGCTTTTTCAAAAGGCAACTGGACTTTGTTGATTTTTGCTTGAGGACCTTTCGCTTCTTATCCACGAAGCTTCTTCAGTTCAGAACCAAGGAAGCTTTTTGGATGAGAAGTGAAACGTCTTCAAGCAAAAACAAAGGAAGTCTAGTTGCCTTTTGAAGAGGGACCTTTGGGAAGTAAATGTTAAAGTTTTTACTTAGTATGACAAAGACATAAGTGGATGCAGGAAATAATAGAAACAATGATAGAGTATACACCTGAATTATTTTTAGTAGGAATTGTAAGGAAACAATATCCTAAAAACATCAAATATTTAATAATACACATCAGGACTGCGACAAGGATCACATATGTGCAATGATGGAAAGATTCTTAAATACCTCTGGAAAAGGAAATCATAAAGAAATATATATGACTGTGCCGAGATGGACATTTTGTCCATTTAATGATGGAGTTAAATGGACAAAAAGACTCTGAGTACCATAATATATGGGTTAAATGGTATGAATAGATAAAAGAAAGATTAAGAGACAATGAGGCATGGAAATGAAAGAAGAGATCATAAGGAAAGCAATGTATAATGTACAAATTATATAAGAATTAAAATTAATGTATATATATATGGATGTAGATCTGCTTAGAAATATTAAGATGTGGAAAATATGAAAATTAATAAAATAATTTTTAAAAAACGTTAAAGTTTTTATTCATCAAGCTTTTAAACTATATTCCAACTTTACCTTGATTACCAATGTTACAAAGCAGATTAGTTTTATGAATGGAATAATGTTTTATTCAGGAATACACCAGAGACACAAAACAGAATTTTTTAAAAAAATAGAAAATAGAGATTCGGCATTACCTCATTCATCTCTTCTATATTGGTGATCATGACAATGATTGGAGAATGCTCCTGCCATACCATTCTCCAGAAATCACTGACAGTATTAACTATGGGTCCCTGAGTGGCAATGTACACCTTTTCTTCTCCTCTATAGCCCTAGCAAAAAACAAAACAAAACAAAAAAACCCAACAAGGTTCGTGAGTGCTGAAATGTCCTCAGTTCTTCAGTTTTCATTTAGAAGCTGTTTAGTAAATTAAAAAGAAACATTCTTTCACTCACATTTCACATGAAGTGAAACAAATAAGCACAAGCAGCATAACTTTGATTTATACAAAACCTAGCGGTTCCTATGGCAATAGGAGCGATTTATGCTATGTAAGATGTTAACCCAAAATTCATTTGAGTGGGGCTACATTTAGCACCCCATTATGGGGCCTTGTTGGATTCTAAAGGTTATATGACTGTCATTCACTATTCAAAGATTGCTAGCAAGTCACACTTTAAATCACCGCATGTATATTTTACAAATGTTGAGGTTTGAATCTGTGTCTTTGTCAGTGTTGTGATTCAGTCTGAGGCTCCTCAGGGAACGGCTGGAACTCTGCCGGCTCCATGCTCAGAGGGGGAGGATGAGGAACAGGAGGAGGAGGAGGAGGACCAGGCAGACGGGGAAGAGGAATGTCAGGACGAGGAGGAGGGAGAACAGCCTGAGACCCCCGGGGAAGAGCTCTCCCCAGCGAGTGGCCTGGAGTCATTAGATGAGAACGCACAAGCCATCATAGATATGAGGCAGAGAAGGGCAGCACAACGAAGGGGACAATTAGCCAGGTATTTCCATCCCTAATAGGCAACAGCTGGGTTTGGGTGTGGTTCTCCTCAGAAAGGTTGAAAATGCAGGCCCGCCCTTCCTGTATTGTGGAGAGTTATCTTTTGGGAGTCCTGTGACCTTGCTTCGATCCTTGGCGTCTCTGATTCTGGCTTGTGGCCTCGAAGGCTGAAAACTTGGGGGAGGCGTGGGTTTTATTATCTACAGTGGTGTGTGTGCCAGCAAGAAGCCTGTGGTATTGTCTGGCCGTCGTGACTCTTCTGCGAAGCTTCATAGCATTCCAGTTTGTAAGAACAGTTTTTGTTATCTGTGTTTGTTTTCAAAGATATAAAATGACTTTGCTTTTTACCAGCGTGTCTGGCTCTTTTTAGTTGGTGTTGACGTCTGGGGGAACCCAGACAGAACAGTCAGCATGCTGGAAGGACTGAAATGATTGTGGGATTCTGCAACTATTGAAAAGCAACAGAGGCCTAACAAAACCACTTACGATATATAGAAAAAGATTCTCTGGAACTGCCAGACTTACCCTGATGTAATTAGCATTAATGTAAGAGCTGAGGGGATCGTCTTCATCGTCTGAGGTAAGGCACACTCTGCTATGAGGATCTGGAAAATGGAAAGCAGCAAAGAGGAGTTTTAGATTGGAAGGAACAAAAAAAGGTCTTCTCTATCTCAACATTTATTTTATTTTTTTATTTATTTTCTCCAATGCACAATAATACACAATGAAGGCTGTAGAGGTTATACTCGAGTAAAATATGTTAGAGAACAAATAGAAGTGAAAATTTAGGAAGAGAATATATCAATTAGAGAATAGAAGGATATTATGAGAGTAATATAAGAGTAGAATAGAAGAATAGTAGATACGATATATGAGATATAGGAGAGACAATAGGACAGGGGACGGGAGGCTATGTCTTCTACAGGGCTCCGGTGCTTAAAAATCTATCTTTAATCTATTTATTTATTTTATTTATTTATTTTGTCCAATAAACAATGAGGGTTTTAGTGGGTATATATCTATATACACATAGTAAAATACATGATGAAGGTTATAGAGGAGATACTCATAGTAAAATATATCTAAGAAATAATAGAAAAGAAGATATAGTAATAGAACATATCAATGAAAGAATAGAAGAGATATAGGAATAGAAGAAAGGTATAGGAGATATAGGAGAGCAATAGGACAGGGGACAGAAGGCACTCTAGTGCACTTGTACGCCCCTTACTGACCTCTTAGGAATCTGGATAGGTCAACTGTAGATAATCTAAGGGTAAAGTGTTGGGGGTTTGGGGATGACACTATGGAGTCCGGTAATGAGTTCCACGCTTCGACAACTCGGTTACTGAAGTCATATTTTTTTACAGTCAAATTTGGAGCAGTTAATATTATGTTTAAATCTGTTGTGTGCTCTTGTGTTGTTGTGGTTGAAGGTGAAGTAGTCACCGACAGGCAGGACGTTGCAGCATATGATCGTTGTGGGCAATACTTAGATCTTGTTTAAGGCGTGAACCGTACAAAAATATTACACAGCAGACCTTCAATCTGGAATTCTGAGAAGGGGCCAAAGGTTCAATTTGAAGAAACACAAGAGCGGCCCTGATGGTTTTAGCTGGAGATCTACCTGATTCAGAACCTAATTCAGAATTCTGCTTCCCACCGTGACAATCCAGATGGCCTGGAGAAGGCATTCATTGCTTTTGCTCACCCACAGCTAATATTCAGTGGGGTATCACCCTAGGGCCGTATTTAGATGCTATTACTGGCACTCATTAAAAGTTTTAACACCCCTTTCTAATTCCCCCTGGAATCAATGTTAGTCAATACTTTTACCACATTTTGTGGCACTGAACAGAACATAGCAGTGCTGAAGGAGCAGAGTGGGGCACTACCTTCCACAATTCAGTGTTCTTTCTTATTGCAGAAACTAATCATTATTAACGTTGTGTGTAGGCTTAGTCTAAATGCCAGGGCAAAGGCAGAGGTCTCCTATAATTTTATAGGATTTAATGTTGCCCTTCTTTGGAGCAGTAACTTTTCCCCCCTCTGAAAATTCTGAAATCAGCCGTTTTCATATGGTTAGGGTGGAATTTTTGAGACAAAAGGCTTAAAAGAAATTACCCACAACAAATCTGTAAATGTGCAAAAGAAATACAGTATACATTAGCTGAATTAAAGACTATTATCATTTCTTTCGCTAACTGCAATTAACTATAATGTTGCAAGCAACTAACAGATCATTACGTTAAGTGCCTATTTATCTTTCAGTTCTAGCTGGAATGAACATCTATTTTTGAAATTTTTAAATATTTTACTTTATTTTCAGAACAAACTATTCTGTTTTGTAGGCAACTTTTCTAATTGAAAACTGCTTTTAAGCTTTTTTAAAAGTGGAATTGCAATTGTAAAATATGCACTGTCAATGAACAGAAATACAGTGATACCTCGTCTTACGAACCCCTTGTCATACGAACATTTCAAGATACGAACCCGGAGTTTAAGATTTCTTTGCCTTGTCTTAAAAACCCTTTCCGTCTTACAAACCTGAGCCCAGGTCCGTGGGCTCTCTTACTGCGCCTACGCTCCCCTACTGCGCATGAGCTATCTGACTGCCGAAGGGATTCCCCTGACTTGTGTCTGTCACTGCCGGGATTTCCCATTTGATTGCATGGCAATTCCCCGCTGGAATTCCCCGCCCCCTTTTGCTTGCACCTGAGGCGGGGAACACTGAAGCTGCCCCATTTCCCTGCCACTTGTAGGCAACTTTTCTAATTGAAAACTGCTTTTAAGCTTTTTTAAAAGTGGAATTGCAATTGTAAAATATGCACTGTCAATGAACAGAAATACAGTGATACCTCGTCTTACGAACCCCTTGTCATACGAACTTTTCAAGATACAAACCCGGGGTTTAAGATTTCTTTGCCTCATCTTAAAAACCCTTTCCGTCTTACGAACCTGAGCTCGGGTCCGTGGGCTCTCTTACTGCGCCTGCGGTCTCCTACTGCGCATGAGCTATCTGACTGCCGAAGGGATTCCCCTACCTTGTGTCTGTCACTGCTGGGATTTCCCATTTGCTTGCATGGGAATTCCCCGCCGGAATTCCCCGCCCCTTTTTGCTTGCACCTGAGGCGGGGAACGCTGGAGCTGCCCCATTTCCCTGCCACTTTCCCCTCTAGCCCTCCACTTCCTCTGCTCCCCGCAGCCACCCCATCCTGCTGCCAAAATCCCCCCTAGCCTGTCGCTTCCTTCACCCCATCTCGCTGCTAAAATCGCCAGTCCAAAAGCTTCGTATCTTTCCCCAAATCTCTCCAAAAATCGCTCCCCCAAAAGCTTTGTATCTTTCCCCAAATCTCTCCAAAAGTTGCTCCCCCAAAAGCTTCGTATCTTTCCCCAAATCTCTCCAAAAATCACTCCCCCAAAAGCTTCCTATCTTGCTCCAAATCTCTCCAAAAATCGCTCCCCCAAAAGCTTCCTAAGCCACCCCAAGTCACTTCCAAAGTCTTCCAAACTCACCTCTCCTTTCAAAATGTCTCTTTCCCCTTGCTACCTTTCTTCACTCCATTTGCCTTCGTTAGGACCTCGATTTGGCTGGCTTAGGAAGCTTTTGCGGGAGCGATTTTTTGAGAGGTTTGGGGCAAGATACAAAGCTTTTGGGGGAGCGATTTTTGGAGAGATTTGGGGAAAGATACGAAGCTTTTGGGGGAGCGATTTTTGGAGAGATTGGGGGCAAGATACGAAGCTTTTGGGGGAGTGATTTTTGGAGAGATTTGGGGCAAGATAGAAAGCTTTTGGGGGAGCGATTTTTGGAGAGATTTGGGGCAAGATACGAAGCTTTTGGGGGAGTGATGTGTCCCCAGGTCTTGTGATCCCCTTTGGCGACCTTCTGACAGGCAATGGAATGGAATGGAATGTTCAAGACCCAAGTGCCAAGTGATGGGATGAGCTCCCATCTTTGGTCCAGCTCTTGCCAAACCTATCAGTTTGAAAGCATGCAAATGTGAGTAGATAAACAGATACACTATGGTGGGAAGGTAACAGCACTCCAGAATACAATAGGATAGGATAGGATAGGATAGGATAGGATAGAATTTTTTATTGGCCAAGTGTGATTGGACATACAAGGAATGGACCGTTGAACTTACCTGAACGGTCTTCTCGATGCACTGCGAGGAGAGTCCAACATGGGTGATACTTCAGCCTGATTGGTTAGGGACTGAGTTAGATTAGCATAATAATTAGCTCCGCCCTGTAGCCACCCCCCTATAGCTCAGTCAAAAAAAAAACGAAGGAGTAGTGCAATCAACACAACTTTATTAACTCAACAAGATAACTAGACTGAGCCCCTGGGCCAAATGGCCGGGATGGGTTTGGACTCTCCTCGCAGTGCATCGAGAAGACCGTTCAGGTAAGTTCAACGGTCCTTCTCCAATGCACTGCTGCGGAGAGTCCAACATGGGATATACCAATATTAAGATAACAGGTCGGGAGAAGGCTGGACCAGGGACGCATGCGATTCACACACCCTCTGCAGCACTCTCCGGCCAAATGCCGCCTCAGAGGACCCAAATGAGTCCACTTTGTAGTGTCTAATGAAAGTGTTTGGGGTGGTCCAAGTCACAGCTCGGCAGATGTCTTCCAAGGGAGCCTGCGTGGACCACGCCGCGGAAGTTGCCGCACTCCTAGTGGAATGTGCCGTGACATGTTCCGGTACTGTCCTTTATCTTGAAGTATAAGCAGTAGCTATACAGGACGTCACCCAGCAACTAAACGTAGTAGGAGATATTTTGGCTCCCATCGTAGATGCTGCAAAGGACACGAAAAGAGCCTCCGTCCTTCGGAATGTGGCCGTCCGGCGAATGTAGATCTTCACCGCTCTACGCACGTCTAGCTTGTGCCAGCGTAGTTCCAGCGGGTGGTTCCCCTGTGTGCAGAAGTCAGGGAGAACAATGTCGTTGGACCTATGAAACAAGGTGTTCACCTTTGTCAGGAAGGTTGGGTCAAGGCGTAAAACCACCCTATTTGGGTGGAAGCGACATAAGTCCGGTCTGACCGAAAGGGCCGTAAGCTCGGATACTCTTCTGGCCGATGTGATGGCCACTAAGAAGGCCGTCTTGAAAGACAATAGCCGAAGCGAGATATTACGGAGCGGCTCGAAAGGGGGAGCTGTTAAAGTGTCCAGGACAAAGGAAAGGTCCCATGATGGAAATCTGTGTACTGTTGGAGGCCGAAGATTGGAGGCTCCCTTGAGAAAATCTCTCACCCAGGGATGATGGGAGATGGATCTCCAGTCATTAAGTTTGACTATGGTAGAGATGGCTGCCACCTGGCTGCGAAGGGTATTAGAGGCAAGCCTTTTATCAAGGCCTGCTTGTAAGAAAGACAGAAAGTGGTCCACTGAAGCTGATTGTGGATCCACTCCCCTAGCCATGCAAAATTGGTAGAAGGCTGACCAGGTGGCCTGGTATATCCTTGTGGTGGAAGGCCTCCGGGCTGCCTGAATTGTAGCTATCACGTCTTCCGGGAGTGACGCTGCCTTCATCCTGTTCCCCTCAAGTGCCACGCGGCAAGCTTCCACCACTGGGGGTCTGGATGGGAGACTGACCCCTGGCTGAGGGAGACAAGGCTGATCAGAAGCCGCCACGGTGGTGATATTGACAGGTCCATCAGGTCCGCAAACCATGGACGGCGTGGCCAGTAAGGAGCGATTAATATTATCTCGGCTCTCTCCGCTATCAGTTTGGCAATTGTCCGATGGATAAGACATACTGGTGGAAAGGCGTACAATAGGCCCTCCGGCCATGGGCTCCTGAGGGCGTTGACCCTCTCGGCTCCCGGTGACGGGAAGCGGGAGAAAAAGCGTTGCAGGTGAGTGTTGTCCGACGTGGCAAACAGGTCTACTAGTGGCTTTCCATATCTCCTTATCAAGGCCTGGAATGCCTTCCCCCCCCAGGCGCCACTCTCCCGGGTGTAGGGTGGACCTGCTGAGCCAGTCCGCCTGCACATTGTCCACTCCCGAGATATGCTCCGCTCTGAGGGATAGTAGGTTTGACTCTGCCCAGGACATGAGGGCGTTGGCCTCCTGCATTAGCCTGCCCGACCTCGTTCCCCCCTGATGATTTATGTGGGAACGGGTGGCCACATTGTCCGTGAGTATCAGTATATGATTGTCCTGACACTCGTTGTGGAAGGCCTGAAGAGCTAGGAAGACCGCTCTCAGCTCTAGAAGATTGATGTTGGTGTCTTCTAGATCCGCTGTAGTCCACAGCCCCTGTGCCACTTGTGTCTCCGAGTGTGCCCCCCAGCCTGTGAGGCTCGCGTCTGTGGTGATGACCACTTCCTTTGTCCTCAGGAAGGTGGAACCCTGAAGTAGGGCCGACGAGCGCCACCATGGGAGGGAGCGTCTGACCGCTCTCGGTATAGACACCAGACGATGGGAATGGCTGGATCGACTTCGTTGGTAAGGAAGAAGAAACCACTGTAGGGGCCTGATGTGGAGTCAGGCCCAAGGAACAATCTCGATGCAGGAAACAAAGGTCCCGAGCACCTGCGATAGGAAGGCCAAGGATGCCTGTTTTTGTTGACAAAGAAGATTCACCATCTCCCGGATTTTCTGTCGACGTTCTTGTGATAGAAAGACCTTGCCTATTTGGGAGTCTATAACGGTCCCCAAGTGAGGGAGACACGTAGTGGGAGTCAGATGGCTTTTGCGGAAGTTGACTGTGAAGCCATGGTCCCTTAGGGTTTGAGTGGTCACCTGTAGATCTGACTGTGCTTTCTCTGGATCCCTCGATAATATGATGATATCGTCCAGATACGCCATCAGGCGCACTGAACTGGATCGGAGGGATGCCGTTAAAATGTCCAAGAGCTTCGTGAAAGTTCACAGTGCGGATGACAGAGCGAATGGCATTGCCCTGTACTGGTAGTGATTGTCGTTGATGCAGAACCTGAGGTATTTGCGGTGGTCTGCATGCACTGGTACGTGGAGGTATGCCTCTTTCAAATCTATGGAGGTCATCCAGTCGCCCCTCCTTATGCAGGCAAGAATAGTGTGGAGCGAATACATTTTGAACCTGACATACTTGATATACAGATTGAGCTGCTTCAGGTTCAAGATAAGCCTGCATCCCCCCGAGGTCTTTGGTACTACAAAAACTATCGAATAGTACCCCGTCCCCCGTTGATCTGGGGGGACCGGCTCTATTGCTCCAATGTCCAACAGGTGAAGCACCTCCTGCTGCAAGAGAGCCCTCTTGTGGGAGCAGCTGGTCCAGGGACATTGGGTAAATCGTTGATGTGGTGGATAAAGAAACTTGAGTTTGAGGCCCTGGGAAACTGTATTGAGGGCCCACGCATCTGTAGTTGTACCGCTCCATGCTGTGGCAAATGCCTGGAGGCGGCCTCCAATAGGGATTTCCATAGCCCAGTCATTTTTGTCCACGAAATCCCCTCTGGTTAGTGTTTCCGAAGGGCTTCCTGGATTGCTGATACTGCCTACCTCTATTGCCGTATCCACCTCTGTTACTCCTGAACATGTTCTGGTTGTATCCACTAGAGTAAGGCCTCTGATTTTGTGTGCCCGCCGTGGCAGGCTCCTGGCGAAAGGGCTGGCGGCGGTAGAAGGGAGTCTGACGTCGGTCCGCTCGCCTGGCTGATTTTGGTAACACCTTTTTCTTGTCCTTATCTTCGATAAGGACCTTGTCCAATGACTGACCAAAAAGCTCTGACCCATAGAAGGGTGCCGAAGCCAGGCGCCATTTAGACTTAGCGTCGGCTTGTCAGGATCGTAGCCAAAGCAATCTCCTAGATGACAGAGTTGCTGCCATTGCTCTAGAGGCGAATTTGGCTGCGTTTAAGGTGGCATCCGCTGAGAATTCGGATGCCAGGATCAGCTTGCTTAGGTCCTGTCTAAGCCGCCCCTCTTCTGGCCCCACTCTGGCTTGCATTTCCTGTAGCCAGAGTATACTGGTTCTGTTGAAGAATGAGACGGCTGCAGTCGCCCTCAAGGCCCATGAAGCCATCTGGTGGGTCTTGCGAATGAGTGTCTCTGCCCTCTTATCCTCCGGCTTCAACCCTTCAGCCAGATCCGACGGGACCACCGCGTTGGAGACCAAACTCGCGACTGGTTGATCAATGGTCGGGAAGGATAGTAAGTCCTCAATTTCCGGATCGAAAGTGTAGAATCTACGATCCATCATAGAAGGCCCCTGTGCTGCCGCTGGGTGTTCCCATGGGCGTTTGACGCTTTCCACAAAAATCTGTGAAGATGGAATGTGGTGGGACTCCTTTTGTGGTTCATTGAATAGTCTCGCAGCTGGTTGTAATCCTGCTGCTGCCACGGGAGGCTTGGAAGCGTCTGTCACAGTGGCTACTAGCTTTGCCTTTCTTAAGAGGACATCGTAAAGGGCTGGTTTGAATAGCATCGCAGAAACGGGCTGGTCTGGTGGAGGGGCTTCATCCTCCGACAGCTCGCATTCGTGATCTGTGTCCACCTCCTCCTCCTCCTCAATTTCAGACTCCTGTGGAAATGCAGAGGTATGTGGTACAGACCAAAGGTCCCTTCTAGGTGGCCTGTTCTGCGATCCAGCCACCTGTTGGGAGCCAATGGACAAGCCGTGCGTGTATGTATTGGTTAACATTTCTTGCAAGGCAGGTGGCATAGACTGCCAAGTCTCATTAGCCCTGAGCCCCGCTGCTGAAGGGGTGAATGTTGCAGATGGGGGCGCATAACATGGTTGAGGAGGCTGATACCATGATTGAGTCTGAGGCATCAAAAAGTCAGACCTCTGTGGTTCAGACAGCAGTTGAGGGGCCTGTCTCTCCGGGGATAATTCTGCGCTGTGCACTGAAGCCACTGAATCTCTATGTGCCCCTGGGGAGCAGCTAGGAAGCCATTGTGGCAATGTTGGCTGTGCTGGGCAAGTGGACAGTGCAAGAGGCGAAGGGTTCAGCGAGGCCTGCTTTTGGGCGGCCTCCAGCTGCGCCTCTAGGGCTTTAATCTTCTTCTCTGCTTCCTTTAAAGATGAGGAAGCTTTGGTCTTGGCTCTAGAGGAATGGGCCTTGGTGCTTGACTTCGGGGCCTCCTCCCTCCCAGCTACAGCCTCGTTGGGGGCGCTGGATGCTTGTTCAGCCATCCCAAATTGTAACGTTACTCACAGTAAGCAAGATGAAAAATATACACTCTCTCACTTGTTCAGAGATAGAAGAAATGATGACCGACCGAGCTCCGTATTCGCAACAAAATGGCGCTAAGGAGCTCGGCAATGGGTGTGGTCACCTTCTAGGGCTGCTGGGAAGGCTTGAAATAAGCTGCGTGGTTCCGCATTCAAAATGGCGGGCGCAGCCAAGCGCGAGAAATTTGAGGCGGGCGTTGTTGCTTCAACGCCAAGCCCTCAAAATGGCGGGCGCGGCCAAGCGGGATCCGAGGCAGGCGTTAATGTGATGACCGCCAGCCTCTATGCCTAGCCTCCTCTCCGAAGGCAGTCCTGACTTCGCCGGCCCTTAATAGCCTCTGCTGTGTCGTTTCGCGGCCGTTTCCCTCGCCGCCGAAGCCGCTGGGTGCCGCCGCTCCCAAAAGCCGACAAACAGCTGTTAGTCGGTCTTTTGAATCTGCCGCCGAAATCGGCGGCTCCTTCGCTGGCGCGCAAGAAAAAAGCCTCGGGAATGTCCCCCTTTTCGGCTTGGAGGGCGCCAGCGGTGAGCTCCAAAGAGTAAGGGAGGGGGGTGGGGTGCCTCTGGGGCAGCTGTACCTTCGCCCCTCCGAGCTTGGTGAGGTTTGGCCTCGGAGGCTAGGGACCTCAATCCATTGCGACGGCTCTGGGATTAACCACTGGGCATGATGGTGGGGTTTGGCCACGGAGGTCAGGGACCCAGCCCAGGGAGAGCCGTACCTCTGGGCTGCTCCCACGGAGGGTGCGAGCCCTGAGGAGGTAATGAGTTGCAGGTTATACCCACGGAGGGTAGACACCTGAATCCTCTTGTCCTCTTCTGTTTCTGTAAGAAAGAAAAAAAGAGGGAAAAAACAAATAGGAGAAATTAATGCATTTAATACATTTAATACATTTAAAATACTTATTAAACATATATACAAATTTAACAGAGAAGTAAACTCTAGTCCCTATCACTACGACTAAGTTTTTAAGACTGGGCTATAGGGGGGTGGCTACAGGGCGGAGCTAATTATTATGCTAATCTAACTCAGTCCCTAACCAATCAGGCTGAAGTATCACCCATGTTGGACTCTCCGCAGCAGTGCATTGGAGAATTGTCTTGGCGCACATGCTCTCAGTGTACATAAAAGAAAATATGTTTATCAAGAATCATAAGTACAACACTTAATGGCAGTCTGTGTACAAATAAGCAATCCAATCATATTAGAAACCAGTCAAAATAAATTGTAAGGATACAAGCAATCAAGTTACAGTCATAGTCATTTGTGGGAGAAGATGGGGGATGGGAACGATGAGATTAATAGTAGTGCAGATTTAGTAAATAATTTGAGGGAATTATTTGACAGAATTCCCGTGTGGAGGGAATTATTTGTTTAGTAGAGTGATGGTGTTCAGGAAAAAATTGTTCTTGTGTCCAGTGTCTTGGTGTGCAGTACTCTATAGCGTTGTTTTGAGGGTAAGAGTTGAAACTATTTATGTCCAGGATGTGAGGGGTCTGTAAATATTTTCACAACTCTCTTTTTGACTTGTGCAGTATGCAGGTCCTCAATGGAAGGCAGGTTGGTAGTGAAGGTTGGTTGTTAAGTGAAGCCAAATTCATTTAACAAGTGTGTTACTAACTTAACACTGCAGTGATTCACTTAACAAATATAGCAAGAAAAGTCATAAAATGGAGCAAAACTCATTTAACAAAACTCTCAATAAACAACATAAATGTTGGACTTAATTGTTGTCGTGAGTGGAGGAGTATCTGTACCGTGTTGCTGATCTTTGTGGAAATTTGGTGAACAACTCCAAAATGCTTTTATTTATTTATTTAATTTATTTTATTCATTTGTCCAATACACAAATACATAGGAAGAAAAATAGATATGTGGTAATATAAATGAGGGTGAAAGTGAGCTTAGAGGAGAGGATATATGAACGGGAGAGAATATATAAGATAGGTGAAAGAAAGGAAAGACAATTGGACAGGGGACGAAAGGCACACCAGTGCACTTATGTACGCCCCTTACTGGCCTCTTAGGAACCTGGAGACGTCAATCGTGGAGAGTCTAAGGGAGAAGTGTTGGGGGTTAGAGGTTGACACAATTGAGTCCGGTAATGAGTTCCACACTTCGATAACTCGATTGTTGAAATCATATTTTTTACAGTCAAGTTTGGAGCGGTTCGTATTAAGTTTGAATCTGTTGCGTGCTCTTGTGTTATTGTGGTTGAAGCTGAAGTAGTCATTGACCGGTAGGATGTTGCAGCATATGATCTTGTGGGCAATACTCAAATCATGTTTTAGGCGCCGTAGTTCTAGGCTTTCTAGGCCCAGGATTGTTAGTCTATTTTTGCAACTCAGTGATCTTTCCTGAAATTTGGAAATAGCTATCATAACCCACACTTCACCATTATGGCAAATACCATCAAGTTTAAATTGCTTGTAAATTCACAAACCTGTATATTAATATATAGTTCAAAATGCTTCTGTACTAAAAATGGATTTCTATATACTTACTTGGGAGAATAGTTTTGTAACGATTCTTTCGGACTAAACCTGGAATGTCATATTCCTTTGGATCAATAAAGTTCATTGGGATTTCCTGTTGAAAGATGCATTATAGAAATTTTAGACATGTTACAATCCTAAGAGCTTCTCAGTTAAAAATGAGAGTGGATTTTTTTTTTTAAAGAATACTGTAATATTTGTAAAAACTCATTAAATCCAGATTAAAAATCAATGAATTGAGGAATTTGAGTACTAAAGGAATTGTGAAGGAGCCCTGAGATATATTGAAAGCTCTTTTAATATGAATGGGATGAAACTGTACTATTGTGATTTTTGTGATGTTTAGATTTATATTTCAATTTTTTCCAGGGAGAAAAGCCAGTTTATATTGGGCTCTGCCTTTTCTTTATTAAAATATTCCTGTGCAGCACATTTCACTGACGCAGTGAATTTCTATGGCTGAGCTTTTTTATGAACCTGAATCTAATATTTGTTGTACAAATATCTGCCCTACTGGCACTTTTTAATAACTTAGTTGATTGTTGGATAATCTTATAACAGCTCAAAATATAGTTACTCCTGTGCTAACCAATTTTTTAAAAAATCCCCTTTTATTTCTAGCTTATCAAATAAATCTACGGTATGTTAATTTTATGCGCTTCATTACTCAAGATAAGACCAAGGGGAATGCAAATCATTAAAGGCACCGCTGTACAAATAGGAGTAAAACTAATTAATTTATTTTAATTACTGTAGGATATTTAAAAATGACTGTGTGTGTTCTGATGATGCAGAAGTCCCATCTGGTGATAATACAAATAAGGCTGGAAAGCACTGTTGTAGCAATGCTATTAGGAAGAAACCTGCAACTTTTCATAAAAATAGGTGCAAGAATATGTAGATTTTTGTAGTGTGTGTGCAATGGATTATATCTAAGTTAAGTTAGTCAATACTAAGATTAAGCATAGGAAATTACATTACCAGGAAATGTTCCTTGCATTCAGCCATTTTTTTTCTACACTTCAAGTCACATTTCCATTCTTTCAGAACTTACTACCCTGCTTCCCCGAAAATAAGACAGTGTCTTATATTAATTTTTGCTCCCAAAGATGTGCTACGTCTTATTTTCAGGGGATGTCTTATTTTTTTTTTCAATGAAGAAGAATTCACATTTATTGCTGAACCAAAAAAAAAAAAGAACATTTATTATATACTGTACAGTATTTGTCATCACAAGCCTGCATAACCAGACAAACTGTGAATCCTATCAAGAATTCCTTACTACTACCGTACCATTATTTCCATGTACAACAATTATACTTTCTTCAAATATATGTTATATATGTTATGTTCGGGAATGCTGCGAAATGAAACATCTTTTATGTCTTACTTTCGGGGGATGCCTTATATTAGGCAATTCTATGAAACCTCTCCAATGTCTTACTTTCGGGGGTGACTTATTTTCGGGAAAACAGGGTATCTGCCCCAATAAATGAATAACAATCTGGTTTTGATAGATGCAAAAGCTGTATGCTGAATTGCTGATGCACTGTATGGGTTTCTTTTTGTTGTATATTTATGAAATATAGAAAGAATATTTGCTTTTGCTTCCTTTCAAAGCTATTCTACCTTACTAAGGACATGTCTCCTGAATCAATTCATATTTACTCCCTATTCTGCTACAGGTGGGATATTTTTGAAATTTTCAAAATGCAGAGATTGATTCAAACAGCAAGTTAAATGTTTCTGCTGAATGCTGTCCTAAAGAGAGGTTGTTTCCAGAAAACCATACATGAAATGAGGAGGTGTTGAGCCATCCTTGAAATATTTCCAGATCAATTAGGGAAATGAGAAGGAAAATATTACATAAGTGGTATACTCCCGTTCAACTCGCATACTTTCAGCAGAATGTCAGGGGTATTTGTTGTTCTGCTGGGCTCTATGGTATGAGTCTCCCGAAAATTCAAGGGTAAAAATTTCAGACACACACCCACTTGAAAGTTCAAAAACAATGTTCTTTATCACAAAATTCAAAAGAAACAAAGCACCCTTTTTGTATTGCAAAGAACACTAGTCCCAAAACAACCTTGTAGGCTGTACAATCCCCTTAATCAGTCCTTAAGTACTTAGCTAGCAGCTGTGAAGAAAGGTCACAGCCCTCCTTCTTCCACGAAGTGAGACACACACACACTGTGCTCTGCTTTGGTTTCCAAGTCATGAAAAATCAACAAAGTTCGGAAACAGCAAGGCACGGTCCTGAAGAAACAACGATCAGATAATCTTCCACAACGGCCAAGCCAGCATGCTGCTATTTATTTATATCAGCAGCTCTAATTACTGGAGCCCCACCCAAACACAGGTGGCCTCTCTTATCTCCTGTAATATTTCTTCAATTGGTCTCTTCTATGCATAATTCTGTGCATGGGTGGGTCAAACACTTCCTCATCCAAATCGACCGAAGATAATGGAGATTGGCTTCCTGGGCTGTGTGCCAAGCCCCCCTCTTCCAAGTCAACCCACCTTCTTCTTTGTCCGAGGAAACTGCACTACCTGACTCTGTTGGCAAGAAAATAGGCCTATGACATGTTGATGTTTCCCCTGCATCCACCTCCACATTCCTTGGGGCAGGAGCTGGGCCAGAGCCAACCCCAACATTTGTTTATGTTTATGTTTATTTAGATTTGTATGCCGCCCCTCTCTGCAGACTCGGGGCGGCTCACAACAAAGTGCAAAAGACAATTTACAACAAATCTAAATTTCTACTAAAAACATTGTTGGCACGGGTGTCAAGATAAAGGAGTGTTTATGCATATGTTTTGGGAATGCCCGATAGTGCAGGATTTTTGGCAAAAAGTGCAAGAGGATATTAATAGAATGTTAAATATACGATGGATAATTACTAAGGAAATGGTAGTATTAGTCAAAAGTAATGCTATGGGAGAATTTAGAGAAATAAAACAAGCAGCGATAGAAAATGCTCAGACAGTAATAGTCTTGGGTTGGAAGGATGTGACAAAATGGACAATGCAAAATTTTCCCTATGGTGGACCATATTCGATTTGAAATTATGGATAAAAGGATGAAGTTGGATAATGAAACTGACTTGAGACAACTGATGGGATGGTGGGACAAGGTAAGACGATATATGGCGAGTAGAATCCGAGACCAAGCTACAAGGAATAAATTGGAATCACTCTATAATATGTAAATAGATACATTGCTCTTGGGTTAAAATGGTTTATACAAGAAACACCCCTGATTTGGTGGTAGGGTAGGTATATTTGTCGGGTGGTGGGCACTTTTCACTATACACTTGTTTTATGTTGTGTGTATCTTAAAATTGTTAAAAATCAATTTAAATTTTTTTAAAAAAAGAAATATTTCCAGATCTAGATCCAGCGCACAAAAAACATCTTCTCCTCTCTTCTAAATAGATATTCCCTAAACTAGAGTTTAATGGATTTAATTTTTTTAAAAATGGTTTTGTTTCAAATTACTGATGTTGATTTCAGTGAATATTTCAGTTCATGGTGAGAACTGGTGTGCTCCAGTATGGGTAATGCTACTATAAACTCTAATTTTGGAAATGGGGGGCACCAAAATACTTACAAAAAATTCTGTCTGGAGAACGAAAGAATCTAAAGCTTTCTGGTGCAGCTTCTCTTCTGTCAGAACGTTTGATGCTTTCTGGAGGTATTCTTGAGCTAACTCTTCCTTTGGAGACATGATATAGCCAAACCCTTGTTCAGTACAGCCAGGAGTACACATGTCCAATGTGAGCGAAACATTTGAACCTCGCCTGGATATACAGAGGTAACTGTTAATGCCAATGAAACAAATCAGCAGGAATCACTCACTTCTCCTATTAATATGATATTCACCCGGAGGGCTAGATAACATGAAAAATCCAAAATATATCTTCATACATATTTTCATTCTTCTGAACATATTGTATTACACTTCCCTTCACATACTGTACCTCCAGTCAATAAACTATGGCCAGGTTAGCCTTCAGTTAAATACTTCTAGTGAGCACCAAAAATTATAAAGGTAGTCCTCAGTTAATAACCCTAACTGGGAATGGCAACTCATGGAGCCACATGTTCCTAAAGTGAGAAATTGTGTGACTCAACTACCTTACAACAACCAGTACTAGTGGCAGTTGTTAAGTGACTTGCATGCAGTTGCTAAGCACAAGTTGTGACTGTGACTTGTGACTTTCTGATCGTTTCCTCCCTGGTTTTTCTTGTTGGAAGCCAGCAGTGAAAGTAGAAAATGGTCATCATGTGGGTCTTAATTGTGCACTAGTTGCCAAATACCAAAATTGTGATTATTGACTATGGGGACACTACGATGACTGCAACTTCAAGGTGTGGTCAAATGTTTCCTTGTTCAGTGCTGTCATAACTTTGAAAAGTCATTGCCAAGTGATACTATGCAAGGACTACCTGTATTATATTATCCTTCTCAGGGTAGAATGTTGAAATATGGAGTTAGATGCTATTTAGAGAGAGAAACATTCTAGTTAAAATAAATACTTCAATTAGCAACAGTAATAGCACTTAAACTTACATACCACTTCATAATGCTTTACAACCCTCTCTAAGCGGTTTACAGAGTTCAGCATATTTCCTCCAACAATCTGGGTCCTCATTTTACCAACCTCGGAAGGATGGAAGGCTGAGTCAACCTTGAGCTGGTGAGATTCAAACTGCGGGCAGCTGGCAGTCAGCAGAAGTAGCCTGCAATTCTGCATTCTAACCACTGTGCTACCATAGCTTCTTTAATAAATAAAGGTGATTAACCTAACACTAGGTCAGCTAGAAAATATCGGAATGGAGATTTATGCCCCAGGAAGACAGGTCAGGGAAAGCATATTTATTTATTAGAAGAATAACATACTATGTAACAATTTATGTCCCTTAACTCAAAATTTGTCAAAGGCTTTAGAGCCACAAGTATCATTACCTTTTCTAATGTGTTTTTTTTTTTAGCTGATTTGCCTTCAAGGTCAGAAATATGGAGACCTAGAAGATGATAACCCACACTTCTAAGGCTTTTCTCAGATCATTCATCTCAGCAAGAGAAAAGAGGCATAAACGCAATATTCATTGCCTTTTCCATGGCATTCTTATGAAGATAATTGTGAGGTTTGGAGTAGTAGAGGAATGACTATAATATCTGAGAAAGTTAGTGTGAGGATAGGTTTAAATAATCCTCTGAAATGACATATTCCTGCTTTCAAAGCTATCTTTTACTGCCACTGATTATCAAAACAAATCAAAAACTGTAGGAAAAGTATCAGTGGCAAATGAACTCTATGAATAACAAATGGATCGTTTTCTTCCAAGACAAGATTTATTTTTGTTCAATAGCCAGAAATTCAACATTTTAAAAAGATTAATACCATTTGAGAAATCCATTAGTTTCCTAGAGTATATTCATAAACAATAATTGGGAATTAATTAATTATTGAGCCCAGACGGGAGTTGCTTAATTTTTTAAAGAAAATAAGTTTGTTTGGCCCAAATTCAGTTGACTAAGTTCATAATGGAAAAGCTTCCCCTGCCCTGTGATAAGCTCTGATTGCATTTTTTCACATGCTGCCTTACCTTTCCTGCAGCCCTACAGATTTAACTGTAAGAGTTGCTGGATCTGTTTCTGCTTTTATATCCATCACACAGTCAAAAACTGGTGACTCTGGTACGGGATCAAAATCAAGGAAGTCATCATCGTTTTTATCTTCTGTCCATTCAGAATAAGTGAACGATGGTTGGCGGCTTACAGACTGTCGCCTGTCCTCTTGGAGGGGAAAGGAGGGACCTGGAGCTTTCACAAGGCGCCAAACCTATGAGAAAATAAACCTTACTGCATTTAATGCTCTCTAGAGAGAAAAACGGTGGGTTCTGCTGAAGAGGACAAGAAGAGAAGAAGAAAATGCTATGCAGTGCCTCTGTATTGTCTATTATAGATTTTGCACTCAGGGTGGAAAGCTTTATATCTCGTGGTTTTCTCAGTAGAATTACCACCGAATACAGTGGAGATCCTGGAAATGTGCAGAGATGCTTACATGTATTTTACACAGTGACCCACTATCATGGCCTGCACAATCACCACATGCAAACTAGGTCATTACCAGGAACTGTTCCTAGATTCTGAAAACAATATTTCTCCTAATGAAAGAGATGAAGGCTTCTTGAAAGGAGAGCTTCCTGTTGACGTATTTCCATTTTTAAAAAAATCTCTCATAAACTGATTTTTGTAAAATCTTCTGAGACCAGAAGAACCAACAAGGAACAAAGGGCTAAAGAAATATATGCATAAGCATCTTTGCAAGAAATGTGGCGTTCAAATAACTTCCAATTCCATCAATAATTATTCTGTTTCTACCCAAAACTTGGCATTAAGAACAAGGTTGTGTTTAATAAGGAAAAAGGATAAGGATAGGTAGACTGAAGGGGGGGGGATGACCTTATTTTAGAGGTGTGCATAAATCCCTTTGACCTCTTTTTCAATGAATCATGGTTTCTTGCTGACTTTTCCCCACAGTTCAGCAGTCTGCTGGGTAGAGGAAAATATGCTCCACTTCTTTTTCTTTATTTATATAAAATCACAGAATTAAAAAGATATGTACTACTGTACTTTTAGATTAGTGGGGGAAGGAGGGAAATTAGCTCTCTATTGCCTAGCCATTGATTTATTTCTGATTTCATTATCAAGTTTTTTCTTCTTTTTAGGCATCCATTTGTGTGCAGGTTTTTTTAACGTCACCCCTGGAACTTTAGACAGCAATATAAAGTAATGTAGACCAGTGATTTTCAACCTTTTTTGAGCCGCGGCACATTTTTTACATTTACAAAATCCTGGGGCACACCACCAACCAAAATGACACAAAATGACACCTTAAGTCACTCTCCTCTCTTTTTCCACTCCTGTCTCCTTCCCACCCTTGTGTGTGTGTGTGTGTGTGTATACACATTCTTGAACCATTTCCAAAAACAGGTGAGGGCTTGGTTTTTCTCTCTCTTATTCTTTGGGTGCTTTTTATCATATGCTTTAAATCAAGAGTCACTTCCCTCTCTCTTTTGTTTCTCTCTCTTTCCTCTCATTCTCTGGCTCAATCATTTTTTTCTCATTTCTCTTTTTTCCTCCCCTTTCTGCTCATTTCTCTCTCTCTCTCTTGCTTTCTTTCTCTCTCTCTCTTTCTTTCTTTCTCTCTCTTGCTTTCTTTCTCTCTCTCTCTTGCTTTCTTTCTCTCTCTCTCTCTTGCCTTCTTGCTCTCTCACTCTTGCTTTCTCTCTTTCACTCTTTTCTTTCTCTCTTGCTTTCTCTCTCTCACTCTCTTTCTCTCTCTCTTTCTCTCTCTCTTGCTCTTTCTCTCTCTCTTTCTTTCTCTCTCTCTTTCTCACTCTCACTCTCTCAGCAAAAAGTTGCGAGACTGGAACCTGAGCTTCCTTCTTCGCGGCACACCTGACCATGTCTCGCGGCACACTAGTGTGCCACGGCACACTGGTTGAAAAACACTGATGTAGACGAATATAGACCAATCAATTGACCCCCACCTCCCCCCTGTGCTTCCTGTTTCTCCTTCTCCTATCTTTGAATTCATATTATTGTGCTTTCCTATTTTATTTTTATTGTTTCATTGCTTTGCTATTGTTATCTTTTCATGTATTATTTTTTTCTGTTTTATTGTTGTAAGCTGCCCAAATAGCTCTATGGCAGGACAAGCAGCAAATATTTTTAACAAATAAATACATATAAAAATAAATGATGTAGTTTGTTTCAGCCTCTGAAACCTCCGTTTGTGAAGCTGGGTGAGGCTATATTTGGTGTATATAAGATGCACCCAAATTTCTCCCTCTTTTAAGGGGCGGCGGGAAGAGGTATGTCTTATACTCTGAAAAATACAGTACGTTGCAATACAATCTAGCCAATTTAAGAAAACATATTGCCTTGCATATTGTGGAACTCTCAATAAAATCACAGTAATGGAGGTTTTGTTACTTGAAAAATAAAGGAGCTTCTTACAAATATTGAAAATATGAAAATAGTGTATGGGGGAATTTTAAACTATAAAAGATAAGTTCTAAATATTCAAGGTATGTCAAATCTAGGTTCTTCTCTATCAAGTAGAATTAAGGAACACTTTAATTATATAAATTAAGTTGATTCCTGTTTTTATTTAACACTTAATAACTTTTCATGTGAACTACTGAACGTAAAGACTTCAAGATATTTTCCTGATACAGTAGCACCTCGTCTTACAAACCCCTCGTCATACGAACTTTTCGAGATACGAACCTGGGGTTTACGATTTGTCTGCCTTGTCTTAAAAACCATTTTCGTCTTACAAACCGAGCCCGGCTGCGTGGGCTCTCTTACTGCGTATGCGCTCTCTTACTCACGCAGGGATTTCCCTGCCTTGTGACTGCCAACCGCCCCGGGAATTCCCCGCTGGGATTCCCCACCTCCCGACTACCAGCTGAAGTCAGGATGCCTCCCCCTGCCCCTCCCAACCACCGCTGGCTTCAAGCTGCCGGCAAAGTGGATCCTGCCTCCTGAGGAGGCGAAGCACTTGAGACGGAGGGAGGGAGGGAGAGGGGGGCAGGCCCCTGGGTCAGGAGTCACTCCTCCTGCCCCCCTCCCTCCCTCCCAAGTGCTTTGCTTCCTCAGGGAGACGTCCTGACTTAGTGCTTTGGGAAGCAAGAACCTGCTGATTTGGCTTGGGGGGGCAGGGGGAGTGACTCCTGACCCAGGGGCCTGCCCCCTCCCTCCCAAGTGCTTCTCCTCCTCAGGAGGCAAGATCCACTTTGCCGGCAGCTTGAAGCCGGTTCTGGGTGGGAGGGGTGGGGGAGACGACCTGGCTTAGTGCTTTGGAAAGCACGGAGCTGCTGATTTGGCTTGAGGGGGCAGGGGGAGCGAATCCTGACCCAGGGGCCTGTCCCCTCTCCCTCCCTCCCTCCCAAGCGCTTCGCCTCCTCAGGAGGCAGGATCCACTTGTTTCGGGCTTTGGGAATCACGGAGCTGCTGATTTGGCTTGGGGGGACAGAGGGAGCGACTCCGGACCCAGAGGCCTGCCTCCTCCACGCTTCGTCGAGGAAAACTTTTAGGGAGGGTGGTGCCCTGCCACTTGACAAGCCACAAGGCAGCTTCCTGGCATGTCAACCCACCCAGGAGGCTCCCTCCGGGCAGCCTGCGCTGTCTCCCCCTCCTCCTCCCCCCTCGCCCCCAAAAAGGATCAGAATTCCAGCAGTAATGAGGCAAAAGGGGTGATTTTGGGGCTTGCATGCATTAATCGCTTTTCCATTGATTCCTATGGGAAACAATGTTTTGTCTTACGAACTTTTCACCTTACGAACCTCGTCCCGGAACTAATTAAGTTTGTAAGACAAGATATCACTGTATTGGTCTACATCTAAACTTATACCATAAGAACCTTTCCCCGTACTTTTTTGTTACTTTCTAATGTACTTAATTAAAAGTTAAATAGGAAAAAAGCATAGCTCAATAGAAAATTAAGTTGGACTAATCCCAGTGTTTTTATTCTGACTGTGTTTGCTCTGTAATAGGGAATATCTCATTGTAGAAATGGTTTGAACTTTTTACGGTTCACTGCCAATTTAGAAGCTTGTCCTGTGCATTTTAATATGCATGAATATCCTGATCTATGGTAGCAACTTATTATTTGATCAAACAATAAATATGGTGAATAAAAGCTTTACAAAGAGCATATGA
Organism: Erythrolamprus reginae; assembly: GCF_031021105.1. Lineage (NCBI taxonomy): Eukaryota > Metazoa > Chordata > Lepidosauria > Squamata > Dipsadidae > Erythrolamprus > Erythrolamprus reginae. The sequence goes on from NC_091950.1 coordinate 127,361,281, forward strand.
ATGTACAGTAAAGCTAATCTTACTGCCCACATCAGTCCTCTTATTGAGAGAACTAATTGCCCTTTTTAGTAAATGATTTTTTAAAAACTTTTTTTTTGCAAAAGTAACAGAGGGCACCCTGCAATTGTCTAATTCAGTGGTTTTCAACCTTTTTTGAGCCACGGCACATTTTTTACATTTACAAAACTATGGGGCACATTGAGGGGGGGGGGGGCTAAAAAAGTTTGGACAAAAAAATTCTCTCTTCCTTTCGCTCTATTTCTCTCTCCCTCTTTTTTTCTCTCTCCATCCCTTTCTTTCTCTCTTCCTTCTTTCCTCTTTTTTGCTCTTTCTCTCTCCCTCCCTCCCTCCCTCCCTCTATGTCTTTCTCTCTCCCACCTTCCCTCCCTCTGTCTTTCTTTCTTTCTCTCTCTTGCTCTCTCTCTTGCTTTCTTTCTCTCTTGTTCTCTTTCTCTTTCTTTCTCTCTCTTGCTTGCTTTCTCTCTTGTTTTTTTCTCTCTCTCTTGCTCTTTCTTTCTTTCTTTCTTTCTCTCTCTTTCTTTCTTTCTTTCTCTTGTTTTCTTTCTCTCTGAGCTTCGCGGCACACCTGACCATGTCTCGCGGCACACTGGTTGAAAAACACTGGTCTAATTTCCAGAATCTATCAGAGAATAATGTTTATGAAATATATACGTACATTGCTAGGGATTATTTAAGCTTTTTTTTCACCAAACGTACCAGTAGAACATTCTAAGGAAACTCAGAAATTATTAATTTATTCAGCAAACTCTTCAACTGAAAGTAATGCTTCTAAGATGTCAGCTTACCAATGTTGCTACGAGTAGCAAGCCAAGGGAGAACAGAGACAGGAGGAGGTAAGACACTGTGATGCTTTCATCTCTGATCAGATTCTATGAAAGATACAAACCTATAGTTATTTTAGGGTAGTGAAAGACCCAGAGAGGCATACAAGAAAATGTAATGAAGTAAATTGCTCTGAAGGTGGCTGTGAAATTATATACGGTAAATCATTTTTTGACCGGATATTAATAATTCAAACTCGAAAATAAATAATTTTTCTCACTCATTAAAACAAAACCCTTTTCCAATCCATCAAACTATAACATGCCCTCCCCTGGGTAACTAGGGGCCACTCAAGTCATTTTTGATGTTATGAACTAATTCAGAAAAACAATGTGAAATTATGAGTTTCTGAAATATGATTTTAAAAAATCACATGATCAAAAAGAAACCAAGAAAAGATAAATGTCAACACTTGCAAGTTTCACATCTATTATAGTTAAGCACACCTTTCTTGACTTCTAAAATAGATAATAAAAGGTTCACTCTGAACAGAAAAGGCCCTGTGGTGAGAAGTTAAGGTACTATTAGCAACTTTAAAAGGGGTTGTAGTTTGCCACTCCTTGGAGGTCTTCTCCAAACCCAGATACCCTTCATAATAATTACTAAAGCTATAACCTACTCGTGGTCACGGAATAATTCTGGAGTATGCTGGAAACAGATTATCTAAATCCTTTGGAATCCAGATCATACTTGGGCATAGGATCTTGTGAATTAATTGTTGACATTAGTTCACTCCCAAGAGAACATCTCTGTTCAGCATAAGCCATCTGTCTTTGTTACCATTCCTCCTTGACTTCTGAAAGCAACTTGAGAATAGACTTCTGTTGAGTGAATGAAGAATTTGTTTCAAATTCTTGAGTTCTAACTCTTGAAAAGATTAAGCAGACCAAGAAACAGATGCCACATAGGTTTAAAATTATTTTTATTAAGATGGGCTATAGTATTTGCCACAGCCTAGGAGGAGCTCAGCACCTGAGCTCTCTCACTCACCCTATCTAAGTGACCCATTTGAAAGATTTATCTTGAGGGGCCAGAGAGAGCTATTCACATTCCTGTTAGTAACTAAAGCTCCATACCTCTAGGGAGAAGGGAGTAGAAGACAAGTGGTAATTGTTCCAGTTTAGGCCCTGAAAGCAGGATACGAAGTAATGGATGAAAACTAATCTAGGAGAGAATCAACCTAGAATTAAGGAGTAATTTTCTGACAGTTATTCAGAACAACTTCTCTCCATAAGTTGTGGGTTATCCAACAATTGAGGTTTTTAAGGAGAAATTGGAACAACTATTTGTTTGAAATGGCAGAGGCTTTCCCGCTTGAGCAAAGGTTTGGACTAGAAGTCTTCCGAGATTGCTTCCAATTCTGTTGTAAGCCTTTTGCTAATGTTCTTTTTACAACGCATTATTGTCTACAAAAAAAAGGGCTCTGCATCAGCAACTATAGTGGCAAAAGATGTACAATTAGAGTTTGGAGAAAGGAAGTGATTATGATAGTACTGCCAATCTGTATGGTGGCATAAGGCCAATAAAAGAGGAGAAATGAGTCAGAGGTATAGCCAGGAGCAATGAATAAAGAAAAGGGACTCAGATGAATAAGGATGTAGCAGTAACTCAAAGCACTGCAAGCTATTAAATCTTTACAACACATCATACAAAATGCAATCCAATTATACTTTATATTATCATTGTGATATTGTTTTCAGATAGTTTTCCAAAACCGACATAACTCAGGTATGAATAAAGCAGTTTTTCACAAGGAATAAAACAATTACATTTAGAACTTATGTACTGGAATCGTGATGTTCATTGGAGGGTTTTTAAGTTCAGGAAATTATAATAAGTTACATTCAGTCATGACTGATGAAATTCCTCTTTCATGGTATAAACGATGTCTATAGAGATTCTTAATTATCCAAGTCATGGTTGTCCCAAAGGTGCTTTTTCAACAGGCAACTAACTGGACTTTTTGTTTTTTTCTCTTTTCTCTCTCTCTTTCTTTGAAGATGTTTCACTTCTTGAATGAGAAGCGAAAAGTCTTCAAAGAAAAACCAGAAAGTTTGGTTGCCTCTTGAAAAAGCCCCTTTGGGACAAACAAAAGGGAAGTACGATCTGCAAACAGAAATTCAGTCATGTGATATTTGAATATAGCTTAAGAGCTTCTGTTTCCAAACATTCTTTTGAGAAAGGGGAAAGAAATGCCACAAAATGAGAGGCTGGGTGATTTAACGCCCAGACGACAATTGCCGATGGCGGGAACCAACTCAGTACTGCCTATCAGCTGGGGGCGTTCCCCGTAGTATTTATTTATTTATTTATTACTTAGATTTGTATGCCGCCCCTCTCCGAAGACTCGGGGCGGCTCACAACACGTGGAAACAAATCATAAATAATCTGATAAATTTAAAATTTAAAGATTTAAATAGTAGCGTGGGAACGCCCCTGACTACCCAGTGGCCGCTCGGGCATTCTGGGAAGCCGGGGGCGGGGAGTGCCCCTTTATCAGGGCTGGCTCTCACCCCCCCCCCAGCTTCCCTTGCCCCCCAAGCTCACCACAAAGCGGACAGAGAGGACCTCGCAGACTACGGTTGCAGGACGGCGATTCTGGGAGCTTCCAGGGCCTGGGGGCAGCTGGTTGCATGTGAGGTCCTTCCTGCGGGCAGCCGCCGTTTCGGAACCCCTGTAATCGACAACGATCGCCAGGAGCAGCTCAGGTTTGCAGCAGGGCGGTGGGGGGAGCATTGGCAATGTCACCCAGCGCCCAGGAATATAATGTGTACCAGGCGCTCACCGTCGTTCATTCAAAGCGAATATCCTTGTCTGTCTTATATAAACATTGCGGTGCATTTAGCGGGAAATATGCAGTTTCCATTTGTTCAATTTTGTCTGTACACTGCTAATGTCAAATTCAGAACTGCTCCTTTATTCATAATTTAGCTAGAGATGCTATTCATAATGTATAACAAACACTACTTTATGTACAACATCTATTATTAATATTCCATCCGAGGAATTAGCACTATCAAGAAGATCATTAATACACCACATTGAAGTATACTGAAATCATCGAACATACCTTGCCAGAATTTGAATCCAGTCGCTGTGATGGATGGACAAAGTTGGGCAAGACAGCCAAAATATCCCGAACTGCTGGAATCGTCTCACATCCACCACACCAAAACATAAAGAAGAAAACCTGTGGTTTAAAAAGATCACGAATAGTGAGGTTACTGCCCTTTTTAAGTGTTAAGTAGCAAATCCAAGATTTCAATTAATAATCTTCTATTTATAACCATCTCTATTTTTAAAGCAGAGGCTTTTTGCAGCTGCAAAATTAACTTGAGTAAAAAGACTGAGTTACCTGATGTAACACGGCACATCTTTTGATTTAATTTCAGCTATATCAGCATTTATGACGTGGGAAATCTGCCCCTAAAATGTATGAATCTAAAAAAAACAAAAGCAATGTTTTCCTTTTCTTTTGTCAGAAAGCAATGTCCATCCCAATTATGATAGAATCCTTACCAAGAACAGTGACAGGATAAAGAGATATAGATTTCCGCCTGTTGTCATCCCATTCCACCAGGTCACCCAGCGATGGTATGGAGGCACTTCAACACTTTTTAGAGGGGGTTCTGTCTTGCTCTGTTCTTCTGGCTGCCCATGTGTTCCATTCAGTGATTCCATTTCTGCTGTCTTGAAAATACCTTCAGAAATAGAAATGATACAATCAGGAGGGAAGTAGCTATGTATCTCCCACGTTCCTACTGAAACAACAGACTACATAATCAATTCTAAAGATAAAATTACTACATGCCAAACTTGTAATCACAATTCTTAAATGTACTTGTAGATATGAATAGGATGTCATGGAAGTCCTGGCAACTTTCCTTAGAAAAAAGAAGACTGGAAACAGTACTGCACTTTTTTTCTTCTTAAGCAACAAAATTGGTATTTTTTCTTGTTTCCCTTAATCATTTAGGCTGATTTAAAACATACGCATCACTTTGATTTTCTCATTTGATACATTGTAAAAGATGAAAACATTAAATTATTTAACAAATTAAGGAACTGGTTTTAATTCCTTAAACTTTTTATAAAGATTGTTTAAGGGCATTATTTTAAGATGCTCATAAAAAAAGTTATCTGAAAGTATTTCACAGGCTCCCCAGTATTCGCTTTAAAGCCGTTATGGTTTTTATGTAGCCCCATCAAAATAATGCCTACTGGGAAACATACCACACACATATGGAGCTTGGATACTATTGTGACAATGAAGCATTTCTGAGCCATAATGTAATAATATTCCCCAACACTAATGCCAATTTCTAAGAGCAAAACAGCTATATTGCTTCACTTTGATTTATTTCAGAACATGCCTTGTTCTTGGCTATTTTGAACTGCTGGAAGAAGATTTGGCAATGAGGAAGAAGGAAATAAGTCTTCAAGACAAACCACGTCTCCTCATTGTTGTCCCAACTTTGTGGCAGGAGTGTTTTCTGGCAAATCCAAGCTGTAAATTCAAGAAAGTATGTGTTATGTATGTTTAATTGGAAGCCAATTTCAATTGGGATTCAGCCACAGGTCTGTGAGCCTAAAAACAAACCTTGATAAAATTTTATACCCCACTGAATTCACTTCTGAGCAAGCTCACAAAAAGGCTCGACTGGAAATCTTGGAATCAAACTCGGTCATTATTTCTTCTACAAATGTACCAACAAATCCAAGAACAAACATCGTTCTCAAGCCATGCATTTATTTCAGATAAAAGAACAGCGGTTAATTCCTACCTAAAGATCAAAAGTACATAATTCACGATTGCATTAGTATACTTCTCTCCCCCCCCCCAAACCCATTACTAAAATATGTGTGGGTTACACACATAGAAATGGATTGTGACTATCACAAAGGGAATCTGCTTGTTAGAAATTATCGACCTGAAATTCACAAAGGGCTAGAAATACAAATGGAGTTTTCTTCTCCTCAGCTGAATCCATTTTCATTGCTAATATACTGAACGTTCTGCCTCAGTTCTTAGCCCTCTTCTCCTACCCATCCCCTCCCACAGATGGCCTCTTGCCCTGTCTGAGCAAACTGAAGAGAAGCCATGTGCTAAAACACTGGAGAAGAAGGCTTGATTTTAAACAGTCTCCGGTGAGTCATCATGTCTTCCACACATTAATTTCCACATTGCGCCCACTCAGTCCAGCTGTCATTTCGTATGAAATAGATGGTAAAGAAACATTATCCATTATTTCACAGAGGATGTTTTTTATAACAGAACGGCATCTTAGTCAAGAAAGGTTGGAGAAGAAGGACTATAGCTTTGGTGCCTGGTTACATACTATTCTAGTCTTTCCCGACCTCCAGACACATTGAAAGTACAGATTTGTGGGACCACTCCCATAATTATCTGTTCTGTCAGGCTCTCTGACAGGTACAAATTTCAGACACACACACGTTTGAAAATTCAAAACAATGTTCTTTATAATGAAAATTCACTTAACCTAAGCCCTCTTTTGGTATAGCAAAGAGCACTGGTCTCCAACCAAACTGGTAATTTGTACAAGTCCCTTATCAGTTCTGTGATACTTAGCTGGCAGCTGTGAGGCAATTCAATGTCCTTCTTTCACAAAGTGAAACACACTTTGCCCTGGTTTAGTTTAAAAGCGGGGGGAAATCAGCAAACAAAAGGTCAAAGTCAGTAAAGCAGTCACGAAACACAACGATCAGATAATCCTCCACAATGGCCAAACCCACAGGCTGCTATTTATAGCAGCCTCACTAATCACCACAGCCCCACCCAACCACAGGTGGCCTCATTTTCTTTGATGATAATCTCTCAGTTGTTGTTGCCTATGCATCGCTCTCCGCATGCGTGGCTGTATCATTAACTCTTATTCTGAATCCAAGGAGGAGCTAGATAATTGATCTCCTTCTGAGCTGTCTGCCACACTCTCCTCCTCCCTGTCACTCATGTCTTCTTGGTCAGAGGAGCCTTCATCAGCAGATTCCACCGGGAGCAAAACAGGCCTGCAGCATGTGGATGTCTCCCCCACATCCACAGTCCTTGGGGCCGGAGCTGGGCCAGAGCTAACCACAACAATTATCTATCCAAATGACCAATTTGGGGGCTGTACAAGCATCTGGCATCTGGATGAGGTAGGCCAGTAATGGCGAACCGATGACATGGGTGCCACACAGAGCCATATCTGCTGGCAAGCGAGCCCTTGCCCTAGCTCAGCTCCAACGTGCGTATGTGTGCCGACCAGCTGACTTTTGGCTTGCACAGAGGCTCTGGGTGGAGGTTTCTGGCTTCCAGAGAGCCTCCTGGGGCATGGGGGAGAGCATTTTTACTCTCCCCTGGCTCCAAGGAAACATTTGGAGCCTGGGGAGGGCGAAACACGAACCTTCTCGGCCCACCAGAAGTTGGGAAACAGGCCAGTCTCCATAGGGCCTCCGGGGGGTAGGGAAGCCGTTTTTGCCCTCCCCAGGCATTGAATTATGGGTGTGGGCACTTGTGCACACGCGATAGTGCACATGCACGCTCTTTCGGCACCTGAGGAGAAAATATGTTCGCCATCACTGAGGTAGGCTGTTTTGCACACATAAGTAAATCTTTCCAAGCAATGACTAAGGGGGTAGGTGAAACATGACCAAATCTGACAGCCTTGCTTAGCAAACTATGAACCCCCACCTTTTTCTACCATTTTCTTAATTCACGTTTTCCTGTAAAGTAGAGATGAGATAAATTGCTTCAAGGAGGGCAGGGAATGCTAAGTCAGAAACCAGCAGCAGATTGGCATGGAGACATACAGGTAGTCCTTGACTTACGATCAAAATTGAGCACAAAGTTTATGTTGCTAAGTGAAAAATTTGTTACATGTTAACTGACTCGCTATAGTTGTTAAGTTAGTAACACAGTTGTTAAGTGAATTTTATCCCTTTACTTTTTTTGTTATATTTGTTGACCGAATCACTACAGTTGTTAAGTTAGTAACACTGTTAAGTGAATTTTGTTTCCCCATTGACTTTGCTTGTCAGAAGGTGATCATGTGACTCCAGGCGGATAGCTGCTGGTTCGATCCAGTTCTCACGTACTAGTGGCGGCAATTCCCCCCCCCCCTCATCGAATCGGCAGCAGTGGCCGGCTGTCCATACCCCCAAACTAACTCTCCAGTTGCTGCAGCCAGCAGAGAACCCTCTGTGCATGCAGCCGTCATTAATGTGAGTCAGATATTAAGCATACGAATATAAATCACTTGGCCATGGGGATACTGCAGTTGCCACAAGTGTGAAAAATGGTCATAAGTCACTTTTTAAACATTTTTTAAACGTTTACTAAATGAACTGTTGTAAGTCAAAGGCTATCTGTAGTATAATGTTTCACTCTGAAGGACCTTTAAATCATACTTGTGAGTGTGTATGTATTATATGGGGTTTTCTTTTTAAATCTTAAATGTTTTAAATGTATTCAGATTATTTATGATTTGTTTTTCTCTGCTGTGAGCCGCCCCGAGTCTTCGGAGAGGGGCGGCATACAAATCTAAATAATAAATAAATAAATAAATACTTGTATGGTTAAATATGCAAGAAAACGTGTAGCTTCAATTTTACAAAGGAATTTGGGACATAATATGAGAAGGATGGGAAGCCAAGTAGAAATCGTATAGAATGGTGGTTGGGTAAGGGAAGATGGCTACAAATAAATGCAATATGCAAACATCTGAATGAAAGGGAGAATAAAGAAGCACTATTTAGGGAGGAGATAGAGTTAGAGAAAATAATAAGAGAAAAAAGTGAGGGTACCAAGGTATAAGATGTTAGTGCAGACAGATGGGTATGTGTCCCAAGGATTGACTAAATGGTGGCAGAGTAAATTACAAGTAGATGTGCAAGAGATGAAAAATATAGTGCAGAATACAGTATAAGGAAAATTAAGAATACAAGGGCTAGGGAAATGAGAAGGAAAATATTACATAAGTGGTATTACACACCCGTTCAACTTGCGTATTTCCAGCAGAATGTTAAAAATACTTGTTGGCATGGGTGTCAAGATAAAGGAGTGTTTATGCATATGCTTTGGGAATGCCCGGTAGTGCAAAACTTTTGGCAAAAAGTGCAAGAGGATATTAATAGGATGTTAAATATACGACGGATAATTACAAAGGCAAATGGCAGTATTAGTTAAAAGCAATGCAATGGGAGAATTTAGAGAAATAAAACAAGCAGCGATAGAAAGCGCTCAGGCGGTAATAGTCTTGGGTTGGAGGGATGCGACAAAATGGACAATGCAAAATTGGTATCGGTACATGGTGGATCATATTCAATTTGAGATTATGGAGAAAAGGATGAACTCGGTTAATGAAACTGATTTGCAACAACTGATGGGATGATGGGACAAGGTAAGACGATATATGGTTAGTAGAATCTGAGACCAAACTACAAGGAATAAATTGGAATCACTTTATAATATGTAAATAGATATATTGCTCTTGAGTTAAAATAGTATATATAAGAAATACCCCCAATTTGGCGGATGGGTGTGAATGTTTGTCTGATGGTGGGCACCAATCACTGAGCACTTGTATGTTATGTGTGTGTTTTATATTCTATTTTTTAAAACCAATTTTAAAAAAACATTTTTTTAAAAAGGAATCTGGGACATAATTAATTTGGAGCCAGAGACTCCAAGTGACACGTTGTCATAGACTGGAGCATTTTGTACTTAAAATGTTTCCTAGTCATGTGTTTATTAATAGTAAACAGCACGTAAGAGAAACAGCTGTGGACATCTGATGTCGAATTGTCAGACAAAGCCGAAATAAAAGCATACAACTTAAGTAGTTCTCTCAATGTAGCTTACAAACCAGTGGGGTTATTTTATTCTTCACAATTCAGTAGGGTAGACTAAATGAAAAACACTGAACTATCAATCATAATGACTGAAAGTAGCTTGATCCTGGTCAGAGGAATATTTGTTTGTATTGTACATGTCTATGGTTATTGGACAAAAATTCAAACCTATTTTCATTTTTATTTTAAATCTGAGTGATGTATCAATAGCAAACAAAGATTATAGTAAACAAAAAGCTCTCTACAACTTTTCCAGTAAGCAAAGGTATCACACAAAGTTGACCCCTTTCTCTTTTATTATTTCAAATTGCTTTAGAGGTTTAAGCAAACAAGATTTGGGAAAAAAACCAAATACTTAGGATTACTGTGCAGGAAGAATAAAAGTTGAAATACTATGTAGATGATGTAGCATTAATGCACCATTATTCAATTACAGGGAAATATAAGAAAGGTCATGAAAATAAATATAGACCTGCTGAATTCTCCAGATATAAAATCTGTGAAGAAAAAACAAAGATAATAACAAAATATTTAATCCTATAAGAAAAAGACTTTATGAAAAAGAGTTGGGATAGGAGACAAGAAAAAAGTGAAATATTTGGGTCTCTACTTGACAGAAACTAATAAAAATGTATAATATTTCAAAACAATTATGATAAATTATGAAAAGATCTTTTTTTAAAATTCTTTGAAAACTTAAAACTGTTTTGGGTGGGATTTATCATAACAGTAAAAATGAACTAACAAAGTTTATAAAATCCAAAAATACTAGAACATCAGTAATAAAAGAAGCCAGCTTAGCCAATGGACTTCCAGCTGCAACTGTTAAGTGGAGTTATTAACTGGAAAGAGAGAATGTGTGAGAGAGAGAGAGAGAGAGAGAGAGAGAACACCTCTCTTGCACTTTATTTTTAATCGGTTCTCTGAACTGCATAAGCAATTTACTAATGGTTCGGGCAACTGGTGAGAACCAGTTGAATACCACCTGCGCTTAGAATTAATACTACAAACTGTCTGATTCAAATGTTGATTTCTATCAACACAGAAAAGCCTCTCTGATATTAGATGGGATGGCTCCCATGACAATGAGTGTGTAGACTTCATCTCTTTGATCCAAAAAACAAACAGACACCAAAGTCACCACACACCACATTTATATGCAAAGTTTAATTCTGTCCAGCCACAGTAAAGCTGTTGCTAGAACAGCTTGGGAGGTAAGCAATCATAATATATTGCCATTCTCATCACAGTCCATTAGTTTCTCATGTCACAGTAATATAAAAGAAGTTAAAAGATTGGTTGTGTTCAGGATCCCGCAGTCCCTATTTAATGTGCCTTGTTCTATCTAGAAGAATTTGCTTCAATTTTTTTATTAAAAAATGCAATTGAAAAGATTAAAACACTAATGCAAAATTAAAAAAAGAAAAAACCTAAAATGATAAAAACGACAAAAAATATAATGAAAAATAGAAAATACAGATAAAATAATGTAGAAAAGAGAGATACGTATAAAGAAATGAATCTCCCCTACATCACAAGCACAAATAAGTTCAGTAACGTACCGCTTTTTCTGATCTCTTCTTCCCATATCTCAACTCAGGAATTTGCTTTTTAATGAAGCCATCACCCACGCCCTGACAGGCAGAAGTTGAAAAAATAATTGCTGTCAACAATGCACACCCACGCTTTTCTAATAAATGGACTAGGCTGTGCTTAAGTTGTGTTAAGCTACATGCTCTTCTTTCAGAGTGGTTCCTTGCCAAAGACACTCACAATTAGCAGCAAATGAATCCGAAAGTATGTTCTTTGTGCCAATATACCTATATCTTACATTGCTCTGGTTAAGTTATTACGTGTTTGCGGCATAATTTGCTTGCATACATGGCCTTAATGGCAAGAAGGTGGCAAAGCACCTACTCCTGAGTTCTCAAACCTGATTGTTCTCCTTACAAGGTTTCTACTTCAAGCAAGCATTGTCAAGAACACAATAGTTTTCAAAAAAAGTCTTAATTAAATGGAAGAATAACACTAAGCCAAAACTTGAAGGTCACACCATGTTTGTTTATTGTAAAAACAGCAGCATGTAAAAGAGAAGAACATGGGGATAATTTATTATACTTGTTTCTCCTTTCTAGAGTACAGAGTTGGTTCTTTGCCTTTAAAAAGAAAAGCAGGGGGGATTCTATTTTAAAATTAAAAAGATTCTAGTATCTTTTTTAAAAGTATGTTAAGCAGCAATAACATACAGCAAATATTTAAAAGGCCGCTTTTCATACATATTAACAATTGTATTATAGCTTGCATTCCTCTGTGTGCCAGTGTATTATTAGAATGTTACATTTATTTCTCTTTTGAAATCTCACTGGAGGACTCCTTAGTAAGAATTCCAATAGAAGAGAATTAATCTCAATTGGGGTTAAACTGTAATTATAAGAATTTAACAAAAATAATAATAACTCACATTGCCTGAGTAAAATAATTCACACTTGAATTGCACATGCTTACTTGTATTTGTAATTTAGAACAGTGCAAATTATAACTGAAGTTGTGAAATAATTTGCAGAACTGAAAATGTAAACCAACTTCCTTAGAAAAAGGGTACATCCACACCAAGCAATTTTTGTAAGCTTTATAACTATAGATTTGTGATTGTTTTGGCACTTTATATCACATTCCAAATTAAGTATACCTCACTTCCCTGAATACTAAATGGTTAGTAATGGCAGTGCTGCAGGGCTTAGTTTTCCTCATGAAATCTTACTGGTGTCTTCAAAACATTCTGCACATTAGATAATGCTTTCTTGTATGGTGCTATTCAGCTGCAAGGGAGTGCAACATCACATTCTCAACAGTTGGGTAAGTTATTAACTGGGAGAATAGCAGCTGTAGTAGAGCACTTCTCAAAAACAATATTTGCAGTGCCGTAGAATGTGATAATTTATGTCAATTAAAAGCAACAAACTCATAACAGCTTATAAAATAGATTTTCTAATATTGTATTTTTATTTTACATATGCTTATTACAATTTCTCTTCCAGCTCATTCTGTTGGTTCCTGTAAAGGAAGGATTGACACAACCTGGGAGCAAAGTTAAGAGGGATCAGCCTAGGATCCCTACCACTCTACCATCCACAAGCAGACTAACTTCACTTGAATTCTGTTGACCCTTAACTCCTAGCAGGTGCTAACCATTAGTTGAGAAGTTTCCTGTGCATAGGCATGAGCAGCAATGTCAGCTTTATTACACCTCCACACACTGACTTAATCTTTTGTGCCTGACATTTCCTAAGTTTTTCTGTGACCTTAGCTAACAACTCTTCTCATTTTATTTTTTTTAAACGTCTGTTACATGTTAATTCCACATTGAAAATTACTGACTAGTGATTCATGTAGACCTAAGCCATAATGAATGTGTATTATACACAAAAACATAACTATTTAGATTATGTGTGAAAAGGTTATTGTATTCTTTTTACTAGAATCAATTGACAGGTCTCTTGTTTCTTGCAGTTGTAGAAAGACTGAGATTGCAAAGTTGGTAACTTGAACTTCCATTATTTCAAGAATCATCATGTGCTGGAGACCTTCATGCAACTCTTTGCAATGGCACAAGTTACCCATCAAAAAAGAATCTCACAACCATTCAATAATTTTACTCTACAATCAACTTTATATCTCTGTGATTCTTTTCATAATCAAATTTCAGATTTTATTTTTTAAAAACCAATCTCTCATCTTACCAGCAATGTAAGAGATTTGGGGGGGGGGGGTATTTTTAATGAGTGTGACTTGATTTTAAAGAAATTGAGATCCAAACTAAAATTTCTCCATAGTTATTGAAGAATAATAGCAACATATCTTCTAACTCAAATTCTCTTGTGCTTTTTAAAAACTTTTATTGGATTTTTATTTTTAAATATAGGTATATCACAATAATAATAATATATCAACTTTATTTGATTAGTCAATCGACCATATCAAAGCAAGAAAAGGACCACATCGGTCATCATAAAACTGTGACTGGTTAAAATACAGTAAAATTGGCTAAAATAGAGGGAATTTGAATAAATAATAAGTTAAAATGCAGTATAATAAGCTAAAATTGAGTAGTAAAACATGAGAATATAACTCGTGCAAAGGATTATATTAAACAAAACTAAGATACTGATATAAAATATTCTTAAGTAAGTTCATCTCCTTTGCATGCCACCCCAATATGTTCTATAAAACGTATTCTCATCTGTACAGCCCTGACTATAAACTTAGCGGTTCTAGAAACTACATATATATTTGTACCCTGAAGAAAAAATGATAATTGTTTATTACAGTCCCAGTGTATGATTTTGTCAAGTAGGGGCTGTAAATACTGAGGTCTTACTGAAGAGTATAGTTTACAATTGAGTAGCACATGTGCAATGTCTTCTATTTCTGGTGCACCGCAAATGCATGTTCTCTCAAAATATGGTACTTGGTGGAATCGTCCGTATCTAACCATAGAATCTAACTGCTCAAATCTTGCTCTAGTGAGTGCTGGTATATCAATATCAATACATGAACAGTGTGTCTTCATTTTGATACAAACAACAAGGTGTTGTTACATTAATCAAACCTATATAACCCTAGTATTGATATGTTTGTTTTAGAGTAAATTGTTCAAAATTTCAATGTTCTGTTTTAATGCCAATATTATTAAGTGTATAGTAATACCATCTTTCAACCCCCAATCTGTCCATCTAATTGACTTATATTCTATTATATAAAAATGTATCTGCTAATATCCCCCCTATTTCTTATTTCTACCTCTATCTTACCTACTAATCAGGCCACCATTCCTAATCCTAGTGTTTATACTAAGACATAGTTCTTCATTATTTGGTTATTCAAAGTCATAATACACTATTCAAACACCAATCATCCTTTTATTTAAACAATAATACCATCTTTCAACCTACCATCTTTCCATCTAACTATTGCTTTATATAAAGGTGTGTACAGTATTCTTATCTCTACCGCTATTCAAGTTTTTAATCAGGCCATCATCCTATTACAAAAAAGAAAAAGAAAAAATATTTTTTTAAATTCATCATCTCTTGATTTAATACTTCAATTCTTATTTGTTTTTTAGCTTGCTTCCCTTACTCCTCCCTTGTATCTTTGTCTCTATCAGCATCTGTGTCTTCACCATTCAGTCTAAGTATTTCTCCCATTTCTATCCTCCTAAACTGCCATGTCTCTGGAGTATCCACCCAAACCCCTAACTCCCTTTCAAAAGGAACTTTCAGGTTATCCAATTCCATTTTTAAATATCTTAAAGTACTTTTCCCTTGGTTTATTTCATCAGTCATTATTATATTTATCATCTTCTCCTTTTCATCTTCTTGCTTTGTTTGCTGGTTTGTTTGTTCTCTTTTCCTCCATTATTTCTGCAGTTTCTTCTCTTTCCTAGACTCTTTGATCTTCACTGATTATCAATTGTACGGTATTTCCCATTTTCTCATTTATGCCTTGCAATAGAATCTTTATCTCTGTGATTCTTGTCATAGTATCCCTAATGCTTTGAAACATCACAATTTCTTTGACATCTCACTCATTTCCTCCTGATGGAGCATTTTGTCTTATTTTAGTAAGTCCTGCTCTTATTCAATAGTTCAAAACCAATATATTCAAGTCCAATGTTGTTCCTCAGAAAATTCAACAATCATAGTTCTTTACATCTCAGGATTATTAATCAGTTCTATTTAAGTAGTGCAGGCAGCTTGCACAAATCAAGTCACTTAAGTCTTCCAAATTCTCACAAATCTCCAGTAATTATAAAATACAGTGGTACCTCAAGATACGAACCCCTCGTCTTACGAACAACTCGAGATACGAACCCGGGAACATAATCTGCATGTATATGCTATCATGATGCATGAGACATCATCATGGTTTGTACAGTGTAGTATGGTAAGACAGCAAACTACAAATATCATTTTTCTCATATCTGTTTCTATGATATTATGACTTATAATGTCATCTTGCTTCAGGTACTTCTCATAAGTATTACCAGCCAGCCTCGCTTTCTTTAATATATAGAAAGAAAAAAAAAATGCAAAAAGGGAAAAGAAAAACCAAGCCGGAAGGGAAAAAAATAACCGGAAGGAAATAAAGATTTTTAGATGTAGCATTAAAATTTAATAATATGGTATTCTACTGATCAGTTTTTCCATTGCATCTATAAAAAGTCAGTTCGAAAGCAGAGAATCCACAAACACAAAACCTGGAATAAAAGATTGCTTTCTATAGCTCATTTTCAATAAATCTACATTTCTTCGTATAGTAATGAATTCCAAAGTGATGATTTTAAAATTGAAAATCATAGTTCCAGTATATCTTAATGTCATATTCTTATTCACAAAATCACATTAACAAACTTAAGGATATTAAACTAAATAGTGGAATGTCTTTCCTTTACCCATATTGATAAAGTTCACAGTCAACCCTTTTAAAACATTCTCTTAATTGTCTAATAAAAGGGGGAAAACAATCATTTATTCAATTATTTTCATTTTAAGATAATAAATACACTTAATGCCTTTAACTATTTATTAATATTGGCTATAGCAGCAGTTTATTTTATGCATACATACATACATACATTCATACATACATAAATACATATTTACAACTTATATAATATACATTTTAACTTCAACTTTTAACCATTTGACTATTTTTAAAAAATCAGACAATGGAAAACATCAAAAGCATATTTACATGCTGATGGTAATTTATAAATTTTTTGGGGGGTATAAAAATATAATATTGTAAGATATGATATAATAGCACAGACAAAAAAGCTAAAATCAATGGAAGAACTAGATAAATAAGGCATAAAGATAGATCAGTATAGGTATATTCAGTTACAAGCAGGATACGACAAAGATTTGTAAAGATGCTTGAAATTGAACACACTGCTATTCTGCCATTTGAGATAATCCAACTTCCTCTTACTATATTTTAAATGGTTTTAAAACTTGATTAGCTGGTTTTAATAATTGAAAACAGGAGGGAGAATCATGCAAATGGCTTATATGATGCTGATATACAAGGTAATAAATACATTTTGTTATTGCTTCGTCTTGTGCTTTTAAAAGCTACAAAACCAGCTTTCTTAAATTTGGAACCATTTTTGCATATATTTAAAAACTGATGATATTTATACGCCAAGAGCACAGTACCCAAACTAAGAAAAATAAATATAGATCAATTTTAAGGGACCCTGGAAAAAATCCTTCTTGAAATAGAACTCTTAAAAAGCTAAAGAGAAATTAGGATATGTAAATTTTCTATCAGCCAATAAGAACATAAGGATTATTATTCAATTTCTAAGCAGTCCAATGATATACTGTATATCAGATTTTAAATCTGGGTTTACAATTTATACAGTATTGCTTGTGTCAAAGAAGATAAAATCAGAATTCCTGTCTTCAAATATGAATTTGAAGTAGTAATGGGTTGAAGTATTCAGGATGCTTTAATTGGTTGGATAAGGGTGATTGTGGGCGATTCACTTAAAGAAAATTCAAATGAGGAAATAGAATTCTATGTACTGTTTTCGAAACTCTGGTGGAGTTTCATTATGGTATTTAAGACAATTCCAAGAAAAAGAATTGCAAAAACTCTTACTGTACCACCCCTTTTCAGCTGCCTCATTTCATTCAGCACAGTAAGATACCGTTATATAAGCCTTGTGGAAGAAAAGCTAGTAATTTATTAGTTCAGGAAATATTCAATTTGCCAAGTGTTTTTAACGAACTGTTTAGTGTTATTGTTACATATATTATGCTTATCTATGCAGTTTATTCAGGATCAAGATTTTTTTTTCCATGCAAACAAGCACAGTTGGGGGAAAAAAGAGCATTAAAATTATTCACCAGATTAAATTCCAGTACAGAAGCTTGTAACATATTCTACACAAGAGAAATAAGGTTAAGTGGAACTATATTACAATTTAATAAATCTAAAACTTGTTTAACAGTTCCTTCCATAATCATTTCATTGCAGCTAAACTAAAAAGATATATCATATAATTATTTTAAAAATCGATGGTCCATAGAGTAGGGCCATAATAATTAATAAAAGCAACATAATAATTAAAATGTTAAGAAACAGTTCCCCTTTCAGTCAGAATTCTGGCCACAGTACCGACACTAATGTTTCTGCTTCTTGATATCCTTTGGCAGAGGATGGTACATCCACCTAGGTGCTTCTTAATCCCCCAGCAGCTTTTAGAGAGTCATGGTTGGTTCAGAGAATTGAGAATAGAAGCACTGTACTAGGATGGTTCATCTCCTTTTTCTAGCATGATTTCAATCAATATGCTGCAACATCCTACCGGTCAATGACTACTTCAGCTTCAATCGCAACAACACAAGAGCACGCAACAGATTCAAACTTAATATTAACCGCTCCAAACTTGATTGTAAAAAATATGACTTTAACAATCGAGTTGTCGAAGCCTGGAACTCATTACCGGACTCAATAGTGTCAATCCCTAACCTCCAACATTTCTCCCTTAGACTATCCATGATTGACCTCTCCAGGTTCCTAAGAGGTCAGTAAGGGGAGTACGTAAGTGCACTAGTGTGCCTTTCGTCCCCTGTCCAATTGTCTTTCCTTTATCTCATATATCATATATATTTTATTCCTTTCATATATCTTCTCCTCTATTTTTACATATTATCTTTATATATATATTACTTCATGTCTATTCTATTCCATATGTATTGTGTACTGGACAAATGAAAAAATAAATAATAAAATAAATAAATAAAATATTGAGGGGGCAAGAAGTCAAATCAGAGGCCTCTATTCTGGGGCTGACCTTTATAGCTTTTCTCTCCATCTCTTCTTCTATTTAACATCTACATGACATCAGTGGATCATATAGATGTGCTAGGTGGTGCTATTATTAGTTTTCTAATGCTCACTTACAATTTGTTGATGACAATCCTCACAATGGATCCTCCATTTTATTTGCAGCCTACAAATAAAGCAGACTGAAACCAGCAGGAAAATGATTTTTCATGGGGAAATAAAATGTAGTCATTCCATGGGTACGTCTTCAGAGGGTTAGCGACCAGCTGGGTTCCAACTGGCCACTGCAGGACCTTCTTCTCCCACATAAACACAGGGGGCCATCATTCTATCACCACTAGAAAGACCAGGTGTGTTTCTTCTGCAGCTATTTTTCTTCCCTTTCTTTTTTTGTGGCTTGATGGTGGAATTATTGACCTTGTGGAAGTCCAAAATCAAGGATTTACACGGGATGTATATTCCCATTGGTATCCCAAAAGTTGTAGGTCATCACCAACTTTTATTTAATTTAAGTTTGACTATTTACTCCATAAATATTAGCATGCATGCTTAGAATATTATTTTTCTCTGCTCCATGCACACATGCACATTAAAAAAAAAACCTTGCACCCATCTTTTATGGAATTTTTGCTGGCAGTGGAACATACATTTCAATTTTTGGATTTGTGAATGGATATGTGTTGTGGTTGGCTCTGGCCCAGCTCCTGCCCCAAGGAATGTGGAGGTGGATGCAGGGGAAACCTCAACATGTCATAGGCCTGTTTTATTGCCGACAGAGTCCAGGTAGTGAAGTTTCCTCGGAAGAAGAAGGTGGGGGTGACTTGGAAGAGGAGAGTTTGGCAGACAGCCCAGGAGGAGATCAATCAGCCTTATCATCCCTGGATTCGGAACAAGAATGTATGACACATCCACGCATGCGTAGAGTGATGCATAGGAGACAACAACTGAAGGATTATTACAGGAGATAAATGAGGCCACCTGTGGTTGGGTGGGGCTGCTGTAATTAGTGCTACAGATAAAAGAGCAGCCTGCTGTTTTAGCCTCATGGCAGTTTATGTGATTCATAGTTTCGTCAAGATCATGGTTTTTGCTGTTCAAGATTGTGTGTGGACTTTCTGGACTTTAGAATTGGACTCAATTTCCCAGTTATTGGGTGAGCATTTGGATTGCATTTAACCTGTGCCTTGTGTGTACCAGAAAATCCCTTTGACATTTAAAAAGGGAGCTGTTTCTGTTTTTCTGTTGATAAAGACTTTTGGGTTTTCCTTCTATCCTGTGGTGTGTTTCTTTCTGGACAAATTACCCTGTAATTACGGGCAGTTGAGACACTCCGGCAGAACAATATGGGGGGTATATTTAAGAGAAGGAGTAAACCACATATGTAATTTCATAGTGGATATAGAACAATTAACTTGCCTGTAATTGTTGCAAGGAAGATCATTCTTTTTAATTTTTTATCTTCTTTTTCTTTTGCACTTTGAATTTCTTTTTTAAAATGATTTTACTTGATATTATGTTTTAGCATTGTGAAACTTTGATAAAAAAACATTTTTTTTACAAAAAGTAAATGTACCCATATCAGTTTATGCGAAAAAGCCAAAATATACAGTATATATATTTACACTAATTCAAAGTTACAGAGTGTGAGCAGTCCAACACTAAGCCTTCACTCAGTGATCATCCAAAATCAGCTGAAAAGTGGGCAAAGAAAATAAATGATACTAGGAATTGGAGTTATAATAAGTTGGAAGTTTTCTACTTGTGAAAGCAGAAAAACATTGCAGCTTTCTATAGCCTACACTTTGATTATTTCTTCCACACATACTGTCCTCCTTTTGTTATTTACACACAATCCACATCATTCCATGTATAAAGGTCTATGACAAGAAGTTTTATTCAGTTATTCAAATGTTCTCGTATCTCAAGAACATTTGTTGTTCTATTAGCTCCTCAAGGGACAATGAATCAGTCAATGCAGCCTTCTGTTCAACAGCGGCACTAGAATATATACTTCTCTCTTCAAACAAATGGTTACGCGTAGGAGTTCCTCATTAATAATGAATACAATCCCAAAGAAGGATAGGTAAGAAGCATTACGGAAGACAAGTTCCTGACTTGTTCTTTGTTTCTGTATGTGATAATAATCAGCTGCTTAAGATGCATCTCTAATTTGTTTTATTTAATCTCACCATGAACATTGTCTAGCTGCATATTAGTCACTATATTCTATGTTCAAACACTTGCTAGGTATCAAATGGCCACAGTTCATCGGGCAACACAAAAGCCAAAAGCTGCAGATCCATGAAAAGGGAAATGGTTCAACAGAATTGTGATAAAGAACATTTAAATCTATATTAGAACAGAGAAAAATACTCCATTTGCTCTATATATTGAGATATAATTTACAAATCAATATATGGTATCACAGAAAGTTAATTAATGCATAGAACAACAACAGTTTTTCTACGACCCTGCCATCTCTTAGGTTCAGAACTGAATTTGTAAAATAATAGTAAACAATCATCAACAAAAGATTATGCTGGAAAACTAGCATGCTAAAAGCAGATACAAGCAAACTAGAATAGATGAAATAAAAGAAAATAAACAGCAAGAACACCTTATCAATAAATATCATCCAGAAACAAGTAAGATTAAGGAAGCATTGGAAATAACAAAACAACAAATAACAGTTATACCAAGAAGATCAGATATGAAACTCAAACAGCACACTCTGGGCAGAATCTCCAATTTTAGACAAGTCAGAAACATTTCTACCAACCCATCAGTGGAGAGACTGATCTAGTGAATTAGTCAATCCCTGACAAAGAAGAATCAGTGCAGTTCAGGGCAACTCAAAGAAATATAATAATATAATAAGACTGCAACTTGAACAAAGGAGGTGGGTGGGAAGAAAAGGGTGAATAAAACAACTTGTAATAACAGCAGCAATTGTGAAGAAAGGGGAGAAGACCCAGAATTAGTCAGTACCAGGTAAAGATAGACTGCTTGGGTTTTGGTTCAAACATCTGATTGGTCTACACCTACTCATTGGCAAGCAGTTTAACAACATACTGGGGGGGGGGGGGGGTTTGAAATTGAATTCTGGCTAACCTCTGGCAAAACAAGGCAAAATATTACATGGCCAGTATGTTTAAAAAAACAGACAGAATCAATGAATGCTGAAGCAGTCCAACAGCATCTACTTGAAAGCAAACTCTTTTCCATGTGAACAGAAAGGAAACAGCCCAAGTAGCACAGGATATATTTTTGGAGAACTGCAAGAGAAGACCAACTTGAATATTGTAGCATCTGGGAGTTTTCACTCAAGTCCACGGCTACCTGTTTGACAGCTCCCTATATAGGGAACTGTCAAACAGAACCTCGTGTTGCCATCAGCTGAGAGCGCATGTGTGTTAGCAGCCATGCTTTGGCAACCTCTTAGCTAGTTTATAAAATAAATAGAGCTGTTAGCACAGAAGCCTGGCTTGCCTTAATCAATGACCCATCATTCCATGATTGGAACAAATATAGTTTGGATTGATTACAGGAAGGCACTTGATTCCTGAATAATCAAGTGTGTAGAAATAACAGAAGTCAAACAGAACCTCTTGTTGCCATCAGCCGAGAGCGCATCACAAGCTCTGTACAAAGATCAGTGGCAGAATACAAGACACAGCTGCTTGTCAACAATGACAAACTGAGAGAGGTTAATATTGAGAGAGGAATCTTTCAAGAATCTTTCATCTAACACTATTATATGGCATTGCATTGATTCTTCTGTCAACAATACCGAACAAGTCAAGCCATGGCAATTAAACTTCAAAAGCTATCCTACCTTCTTTACATGGACAATCTGATGGGCTATCCTACCTTCTTTACATGGACAATCTGATGCTGTATGAAAAAACATCATCTGAAATAGAATTGCAACCCAACACTGCCCACATATACAGCCTAGATATTGCAATGGAATTTGAACTGGACAAATGTGTCACCCTTATTATCAATGAGGGAAAATAGGGAAAATTGAAGGAATCAAAATGCCCTATGGAAATTACATCAAGAGTCTTGGTAAAGACAATTGCTACAAATACCTAGGCATTTTTCAACTGAGAACATAACAATATCACGCACACTGGAGTCAAGAAGAAAGTTAGAAGTGAATGCATCATGAGGGTGAATAAGATGTTAAAAGTCCAAACTCAATGAAAGAAACACCATCAAGACAGTTAACACTGGGCAATTCCAGTCATTAGATACACAGTTGGAATAGTGGACTGGACTCAAGCAGAACTAAATACCCTGATTAAGATGACCAGAAAAATAATGACAGTGAATCAGGCCCTTCGTTCACTCAGGGAAGTTGACACACTCTACTTACCAAGAAAAACGGATGAGTGTGGAATGTTACAAGTACATAAGACAGCTATAGAAAGAAATGCCATTGGAAGAATATCTGAAGGATAATGAAAAAGATGCACTGAAATTAGTATAACTTGTAGTTCTTACTGAGTACTGAAGAGACCAAACTGATAAGCCAATGAAGAATAACAAGGTAAAGTATTCCGTGACCGGTACATTAAAAATGGCAAAGCAGATAACAAGGCTTTCCAATGGCTAATAGCAAGAAAGTTCCAGAAAGGTGGTGGGGCTAATTTTGGCTGCACAAGACTGAGCCTTAAGAACAAATGCATTCAAAGCCAGAATTGGATGTTAAAACCTTAATTTCTCAGCATTATAAATTATGAGGAGGATGTTTGCAAAATTGAATATTTATTCTATGATTTCAAAAAGCGTAAGAATTGAAGCATGAAGAAAATATAGAAGCAAAATTAGAATTTATGCAAAAGCAAGTAAATGTACATTGAACATTGTTCTTTGAACTTCCTTTTCATCATCACTGTTAGAAACATTATATTTACTTAAATACCCAAATGCAACTCATGATAAAACCAAAGATGTGAAGTCTTATATATATATTTTTTCCATGCTGAAATCTACGGTTACACTTCACTTCTACAGCATTAAAATTCTGGACAGGGCACTACAGGGGACATATACAGAATTTTAAAATGACCAGCTCCCCTGTGAAACAGAAGCACAATGAAGAACTGTCACCTTCACATGCTGTTACTATGACAACTGTTGCTGGGGCACTATCTTTTCCAAAGGTGAAATTGTTATCTGGTCTTCCCTTTCATGGTGTCAATGAAATAGAAAATAGGCTTTGTTTCAAACCAAGAACAAACACTTGCATTCCAGAAATTCTACTAAGCTATTTCAGGTCAGTTATGGTTTGATTGTTCCAGGTGGAATAAAATTCATATTATGTTGAGTAGAGTAAGGAGGGCGTTTGCCCAGGTTCGCCTGGTGTACCAGTTGCGGCCCTATTTGGACAGGGAGTCATTGCTCACAGTCGCTCGTGCCCTCATTACCTCGAGGTTCGATTACTGCAACGCTCTCTACATGGGGCTACCTTTGAAAAGTGTTCAGAAACTTCAAATCGTGCAGAATCGTGGGGCTTCCCAGATTCGCCCACGTTTCTACAACACTCCGTGGCCTGCACTAGTTGCCGATCAGTTTCCGGTCACTGGACCAGAGTACCTCTGGAACCGCCTTCTACCGCACGAATCCCAGCGACCGATAAGGTCCCACAGAGTTGGCCTTCTCTGGGTCCCGTCGACTAAACAATGTCATTTGGCGGGCCCCAGGGGAAGAACTTCTCTGTGGCGGCCCCGGCCCTCTGGAATCAACTCCCCCCCCAGAGATTAGAACTGCCCCCACCCTCCTTGTATTTCGTAAGCTACTCAAGACCCACCTATATGGGGAACTGAGACACCTTCCCCAGGCTTTTATACTTTATGTTTGGTATGTATGTGTTGTTTGGTTTTAAATGATGGGGTTTTATATGTCTTTTTCTCTTTTAATATTAGATTTGTTCCACTGTAATATTGTTTTTATTATTGTCGTGAGCCGCCCCGAGTCTTCGGAGAGGGGCGGCATACAAATCTAATAAATTATTATTATTATTATTATTATTATTCTAGCTTCCACCCATCAGTTTCCAGCATGGCATATCCCCCCAGCATGCCCAGTTTCAATTTATCAGTTTTTTCTCTTCCTTCTCTCTCCTTAGCTGTTCCTATTATGGCCTCACCACAGCAATGTTTCTCCACCTTGGCCACTTTAATAGTGGTAGACGTTAACTCTTTGATTTCTCCAGACTGCTGGCTGGCTGGGAAATTCTGGGACTTGAAGTCCACCTCTTTTAAAGTAGCCAAGGTTGAGAGAAACACTGCAATACATTATATATCTCCCCAGGCCATCTTTTTCCAAATTATCCCAGCAGTGTCTCTTCTTCTCCTGCCTCCATTCATCTGCCATTCATCTGATATATTTGACTCTTACCCACTGCCATCCTCCTTCCCCCCAATAAAATCCCTCATTTCATTCTATGCACATAAGTAGATACTGTAATATCATTTCATTCTGTGCACTGACTAAACTATCCAAAGCATTGGGCTAAAAACCTGAAAGCAAGCAGTACTTTTTATAACGAAGATTCCTATTTTGAGGCAGAATGGAGGAATAAAAATATTGGAAGAATGAAACAAAGAAAATATATTTATCTTATAATGTGTGAGTCACAAAGTTAATTCATTCCATTTACCAGAAAGAGAAGTCCTGAAAGGCATAATTTTCTGGAGCTCTTTGACCCTGGAGAACTTACAAAACTATTACTTGTGAAATTGATAAATATTTTAGTTCTCTCTGAAGTTCTTATGTGTGAGTAGTGCCGGTGGCCACCCACATAAAAATA
Organism: Erythrolamprus reginae; assembly: GCF_031021105.1. Classification (NCBI taxonomy): domain Eukaryota; kingdom Metazoa; phylum Chordata; class Lepidosauria; order Squamata; family Dipsadidae; genus Erythrolamprus; species Erythrolamprus reginae. The sequence goes on from NC_091950.1 coordinate 127,386,653, forward strand.
AATAACTTAAATTAGTACATGGCCCAGGAGGCCCACATCAATTTCATTTTCTACCACAGTTACTATAATGAGCATCCAGAAGACATAAAAGTTTAATTTACACAGAGTGTTCTTGATTCCAAACCCCTTTCCTAGGTCTTGTAGGGAGCAACAATGAGCAACAGGCTTGAATATTTCATTTCTTTCACATTCTTAAACCACTATTTCCGTAGAATCTGCACAAGCAAACTACTTTCAGGAAGCTCTTGGCAAAGGGTAATTTGATGCCAACTTCCAGAGCATATTTAAACTGTATTTTCCTTGTTCAGTCATTATAAGAAAATAGTTTAGCTAAGAAGGCCAAAGAAGAAGGCTAAGAAGTACCGAAGGAAAACTCTGTGGATATGGTAATAATATTTCAAAGTACTCCTAGCTTTACATCTATATGAAGAACAGCATCCCTTACATTCCTGAAGACCCACTTATTGGATTTGCTAAAAAAAACAGTTGTTAAAATTCATGTATTGTAAACTAGAGATGAAGATTACTCCATTATTAATTCAAACTCGGGCTTAGTATTCTGCACAGATTTGATGACAATTTAATTTCCAATTGCTGATCCAATTGCATTATAAGCAAGAGCAAGTAAAGTGTTTTGTGAAATCTAATCTTAAAAAAAGAGCAGCTGAAGGCGGCAGTATATGAATGGATTGCAGTTACGGTATTTCTTGGACAGATTTTCTAGATATACATTGTCTAGAGACGAAGAATTCTAGCTTCTGTTTGCATTTTGAAACTGTCCATTTATTTATTAAAGAATTTACATTACAGACCAAAAAGCCCAAACACAATCTCACTTTTCAGTTAGGATTTAGATTAATGCTGTGTATTTCTGTCCTAAGAGCTGAGGTGATATTTATCAAATTTTAAGAAATACCAAAGTATACTGTTCAAAAAAATAAAGGGAACACTTAAACAACAGAATATAACTCCAAGTAAATCAAACTTCTGTGAAATCTAACTGTCCACTTAGGAAGCAACACTGATTGACAATCAATTTCATTTTGTTGTCAGCACATTCAACTTTGTACAGAACAAAGTATTCAATGAAACTATTTCATTCATTCAGATCTAGGATGTGTTCTTTGAGTGTTCCCTTTATTTTTTTTAAGCAGTGTATATGAAGTGTGATCAATCTAACAAAGTCAGATTTCTTTTATATTATAATATGAATAAATGTTATAAATATAAATGAAATCAGCCATTGGATGAACCTTTTCCCAAACTCTGCTTCAGTCACTCTTGCAGTAATCACAGATTTCTTCATATTTTATGCAGCAGATGCAACCGCTTATTTAGGATCTTCGAGTAGATAAATTATTTAATCAATGCTGCAGAAACACAGCTATGGTTCTCAAAATGTGCAAATAATCCTAATCCTTTAGAATTGTTTTAAACCTTTCTCGTTTCATGTGTGCGTGCACACGCGTGTGCGCGCTTGTGAAGTTAAAGATAAGCTCTTCAATACTGATAAGTTGCTGTCCAAGGTACTGATATTTTGTTCCACTAGATCAGTGCTTCCCAACGTGGGGCCCATGCCCTACAGAGGGGCAATTGGCTTTTTAATGGGGGCATTTGGAACCTTGTTTAAACCAAGTTAATGACCTTTTAGGCTTCCTCCATGTGAGTAGCAGTTCACTTTTTGAACAGTAAAAATTATATGTCAAAAGGGGGGGGGGGCATCAGGATTTTAGAGATACTTAGGTGGGGCATGCCCAAAAAAGGATTTGGAACCACTGCACTAGATAAAGCTCAAAGGTATGAAAAAGAATAAAGAACTCATAAGCTCATGAGCTATATAAACTATATATATGCTAGATTATTTTGGATCCATTTTAATGTCTTGTCAGAACATCAAAGCAGAAAGAACATAAATGTTTTTAATTTCTTCTAAACATATTTTTTAGTTAGATCCTTCAAAATAGTTACCTTCCAAAAGCTCAACACAGAAGCTTTAAATCTAGCTGAAGTTACTGGCTGAAGACTAGTGTGATAGGCACAAAAGGTAGACAAAATAGTGAGTCTTCTGAAATAGCCATTTCTATTGCATCAAGGATATTTATGAGTTGGTTCAGGAACTTTCTTTAAGTAAAACAGAAATTGTGTTATTTTCCAAAATCATGACAATGTACTCACCATTTGACAAGCAGCTGAAATTCTCAGTCACATGATTAATTCTCCCAGTATTTTCTTTGGTCTTCTCCTGACAGAAACAGTAGTCTTTAAAACAATAACTTGTATTTTAAAATGGTGGGTTTCTTTTTTAAAAAACACATCTTTGTAAAGAAAAAAATATTATTATTATTATTATTATTATTATTATTAATTTATAACTATTTATTATTATTATATAATTATTATATAATTATTTATTATAATTATTTATAATTATTTAATAAATAAATGTAAATATTTATTAACATTTATTTAGCAGAAATAGTTATTTGAATAACTTCTGTTTACATAGTCAAAGCAACAGCCGAACAGGACAGATTTGTCACTTCTTGTGGAAGACCTCAACTATATTGAGAAATTGTCTTTTAAAACAATAGATTCAAATATCTAGTTACCAAAAAAACCACTCTATATATATGTTTTCACAGATAAAGTTATATATATATATAAAACAAGCTAGGTTCTACCTTCAAACAGAAACCAGGATTCTTTTTGCATATGTTATGAAAATCTAGCATGCAAATTAGACTGCCCATAACTTCTAAGTTACAGGTAGTTACAGCTTATTCAAATTTCTCTAAGTTCTATCAAAATATAAATATCTGAACACATTATTTGAAAAGCTGAATTATTGCATTAATACTATCCTTAATTCTTGAAAAGCCATTGATCAGTTTGATAATACTGAGCTACAATAGCTAATGATTACCGCATTTTTCCGAGTATAAGTCACACCTTTTTATTTATTTTATTTATTTATTAATCAGATTTGTATGCCGCCCCTCTCCATAGACTCGGGGCGGCTAACAGCAATAATAATACAATGTAAACAAATCTAATATTTAAGTTAATTTTTAAAAAACCCAATTTAAGAAACCAATCATACATACTAACATACCATGCATACATTTTATAAGCCTAGGGGGAAGGGAAAGTCTCAATTCCCCCATGCCTGACGACAGAGGTGGGTTTTAAGGAGCTTACAAAAGGCAAGGAGGGTGGGGCAACTCTGATATCTGGGGGGAGTTGGTCCCAAAAACAGGGTGAAAACTTGAGTGCGTCTTATACACCAAATGTAACTCCACTCAACCACCCCCACCCTTTGGCCCCTGCCTCCCAGCAATTTATCTCCTTGCAGTAAACAGAACAGAGCCTGTTAAGCCAAGCAACTGATTAGCAGCTTCCCAATTCTCAGCTGATTGAAGCTGCAAGGAGGCCACTTGCTGAATCTGCAAGCGAAACTAAAGCTGCAAGGAGGCAAATTGCTGGGAGGTGGAGACATAATTTTATTTTCTTCTGCTAATCAGACTGCTAAAATTGCAAGGAGGTAAGTCAATAACTATAATATCTGTAGACATTCTATGTAGACTGTTCAAATTGTTACACTTATTTTTTAAAGACTGCTTTATTATTATTCTAGACAACAAAATGAGGAAGCTTTTTAAAATAAATGCTTGATCTAAAGAAGCCTAGTGCTTTTGGATCTTCTTTTAAATAGCAAAGAATAATGTATACTATAAGAAATTTTAACGGTATCTGTACAAATATAGTCTGAAATGTAACTGTGTTCTGTTTTAGTATTAAGATAAGACAGCTGAGTTAAACCCTGACTTAATGATGTTTGGAGCAGCTCTGTTTAAATAACTGGCAGGAGTTAGTGTGACTACATTTAAGTAAATTTCCTGGCATTAATATACTGCCATTATAGTGAGTTTCAGGAGAAGGGCAGCATAGAAATAAGTAAATAAATAAATAAATAAGTATGTATGTATGTATGTATGTTAGTAGGTAAGTAAATAAATAAAGTCCAATTATTTACTATTTCTATGGTTCAGGCACACATGCACAGACATACACAGCAAACAGTGTGTATCATCTGTACTGTTTGCTGTGAGGCAGAGGCAGAATTTTTCCCTCTTGTTTTCCTCACCCAAAACTAAGGTGCATCTTATACTCCAGTGCATCTTATACTCTAAAAAACACAGTACATGAAAATGTAATTTTTTTACTACCACCCTGTGGGCGTGGCTTATGCAGGACACCCTGCATTTTCTTTCAACATCTTTCAGTGCAAATTGGGTGCTCTGGGGGGGAGCTCCATTTTTGCTACCCCACTGCATTCCCCCCGCCCCGTCCGGGCAGTAACCACGCCTGGTGCCAACCCTGTGGATAAATAAGTTCTACTGAAATTTTTTGCTGAAATTGATATAATGTGACCTGCAGGGAATAAATCTCTTTATAAATTTCATTTCCAGCAGCAAGCTTCCAAATGTAATAATTCTGTCCTTTTAAAAAAAAAATTACAGAATGTTACTGTATGCCTTGCTATACTAGGTTTTAATTATTTCAATATGTAATCTAAAAACCAAATATTTAACACTGTAATATCAGATTACAGTGAAATTACAGGGGAATCCAGAGCATGATACCATGGTCTTTCAAGACTGAAGAATACCAATGCAATATCAGATTTAGCAAAATGTTTGTCTTTAGACATTTATAGAGAATGAGGGATAGAATTTCATATTCTAAAGTAGAGTTAATATTGAGAAACATATCCAATTCTGTTACAGTAATGGAAAATAAAAGCATATGACTCATTAGTCCAACACCTTGGCAGTTTTTGCCTGTGTGGGAAATTCAACCATTCAATTTCAGATTTCCATAGTCCTTAAATAATGCAATCTAATGTGCAAAGATTTCTATTTAGCACACGTAACTGCCTCTACAACATAGCAAGCAAGAATATTCTATTATTAAAAATATGTTTGCAATAATTATTTCAAAATATTGGAGAGGATTATTTGACTCAATAATTAACAACAAAGTCAAAGCAAATATATTTGACTTAGTTCCACGTTACATCAGATCAGCCATCTATTGCACATACTGTATTTAAATAATTTGCTTCTTTTATACAATACTATCAACTTACTTAGCCGTCAGTAATTCCATGCCATTCTGAGAACCACAGTTCTAGGACTTTCACAGCTGAATTAGTAATTATTGACTTCTCCTAATGCAAGAAATAAAAGGGGGGAGTATTCTTCAATGGATATCAAAGTGAAATGTATTATAAAATTAAACACAGCTTTATACTTAACTAAATTAATGCTGTGCGATAATGAAGGAGGAATGTGAAAACAACAAAAGGGATTATAGCAAAAGAACAGAACATGTGCAAAATTGAGAGGTAATTTTAGAAGATGAATCAGACTATTGCAACCCAATAATCTTCTAATCGATAACATTATATATACCATCAGATATATTTGAACCAAAGTTTCCATTATGAAGCTCTACTCCTGCTCCGATTGCACAAAGTTTCTTCAAAACTGATCTCAATGGATAGCAGAGGTTGGCAACATTTTCTAGTTGAAAACTGAATTTCCTTGAGAAGAATATGCAGAGGGGTATGTGTCAAAGATGAGTAGAATTAAAGCAAATTGTGGCTGGAAGCAAAGTCAAAACAGAGAAGAGTCACTAGCATTCTTTTGTCCCTCTCCCCAAAATAGCCTGTTCCTTTCTATATCGCCTTTCTCGGAATGAATACCAAGGTAAAAGCAACTGAATGTACTATATGTACTATACAAAGTTTCTGGAGTTAGCTGAAAGGCAAAATTAAATTAGACTTAAGTTATATGTAGCCCAAAGACCACAGGCTGCCTTTCCTTCTCCTTATTCAGTAGCCACAGCCTTAAAGTAACGAGTGGGCACTTGCGTATTATTTTACAACAGTGATATTTTTTCACTGAACCAATAGTCCCTATTTAAGCACAAACGTCATCTTCATGTAGTTCACACACTGTCCTTCATGCAGTTCCAGATAGATAGATAGATAGATAGATAGATAGGTAGGTAGGTAGGTAGGTAGGGAGAGAGAGAGAGAGAGAGAGAGAGAGAGAGAGATAAGATAGATAGATAGATAGATAGAGATAGATAGATAACTTTATTGTCATTGTATGTATATACACAGTGTACCCATGCAACAAAATTCATATGACATCAAAGACCAATCTCAACATGCATAACAATCTGAAAGAACATGCTCAACCCACCACAATTTCCCACCTGAACCACCCAACATCCACACAACAGACCAAGTAGTATTGTCCAGCAGTTCACTGATGGTAACCCCCTAGTACATTGATGGTGAAGATTTTTTTCCTTGGGTGCCGAAAGAGTGTGGGTGTGCGCTATCATGCATGTGGGAATGCCCACACCCATAATTCAATGCCTGGGGAGGGCAAAAACAGCTTCCCCTGCTCCCCAGAGGCCCTCTTGAGGCTGGAAACAGCCTGTTTCCTAACTTCTGGTGAGCCCAGTAGGGTGGTGTTTCGTCCTCCAAAGGTTCCAAAGGCTTCCCTGGAACTGGGGAAGGGTAAAAATGCCCGCCCCCATCTCCCTGGGGGTTGTCTGGAAGCCAAAAATGCCCTCCCAGAACCTCTGTGTGAGCCAAAAATCAGGTGGCCCTAACACACATGCATACTGGAGCTGAGCTAGGGAACGACTCATGTGCCAGCAGATATGGCTCTGTTTCCACCTGTGGCATGCGTGCCATAGGTTCGCCATCACTGCCCTTCTAAATTGTTACGTGCAATTATAGCTCTGGGATAAAAACTGTTCAGAAAACATGTGGTTTGAGTTTTAATTAATTTAAGATGTATAAAAATTTTAAAACATAAAGGCCTTTAATTCTACAAAGAAACAACTACCGGTAGCACTTCCAAGGTGCATGTGACAAGAAGTCACAAAATTATATTTTAAAAAACATGAGTCATACAATTGATAGAATATCAACTATGATATTCATCAACTATGATGGATTTTGCATTAAAGGATTTTGATTATACTACATCTAGCTAAAGAAAAACACTTGATAGAAAAATGGCTTTGCAATAAATCCACTAGCAATAATTTTCTTCACAATTCTTTATCAACATAGCAGCAATTAAGGTAGGGTAAAGAATTAAGGAGGCAGATTGTGCCAAATCTATTTAAGGATCTATAATAATTAAATCAGAATTAAGATACAGTATGTAAGAATCAGCTGAAAACAAGAAGATATTTTCTATATCCTACCATTTACCCTGCTTTTAATATAAATGACAATAACGTGCTTAAAAATTGATTTATCGGAATAAAATAATATAGATACCAATCAGTTTTGTTTTCAAATAAATCATCTGAACTAAATTTCTAACCAAAGTTGAGTCAATTGCAAGTATCATTTGCATACTGACCTGAAATTATAATCAATACTAGATCATTTTACATACCTTCATATATTGTCTAATTTTAAAAAAATCTTACATGTAGACTTTCAGATTATTTGGATGACCATTATTAGAAGCAAATTGAAAAGGCACCAGACCTGGTCAATACCTGGATGTGATAATATTAGGGCAACAGGCAAGACAAGGAATTTGAAAAAAAACCCTACGGAGGATGAAGTAATAAAGAAAATTATGAAGTGTGCTGAGATGGATATGATGACGAGGCGGTTAAATAATCAAGAAGAATCTGATTATTATAGAATATGGGAAAGGATTTATGTATGGTTTAATAAAAAGAATACGAAATGATTGGAATATAAACTAATAAGTATATGACTTGATTTCTCTAAGAAAAGTTTAAACATGAAAAAATTTTCTTTTCTACTCTCCATATTGATCTTACAAACTTTAGTGTTTTTCTTTTCTGTATTAGAATGACTTCAATTTTGAGCGGGGCAACTGTAATCCCTAAGCATGTTAAATGTATGTTTGTCTTGTCTGTTTTTTTATGAAAAATCAATAAAAATTATTATAAAAATTAAAAAATTAAAAAAGGAATTTGAAAAAAACATCCCCCCCCCCAAAATTAGTGCCATATTGTTGTCATGAAAAGTATATCCATGAAGTCACCAGAAGCTGAACTTGACTTAAAAGACACTTTGTGATGACAACTTATGTAGTATTTGATGGATCTTTGATTTTAATATAGTTTCCTGCAGAGAGGCCACAATGGATTGTTCTACTTAAATAAACTTGGAATCATCATAGGAAAATTTCTTCCCATTCTGACCAAAATTAAAACTCCAGTTTTGCCAAAGAAAAAAAAATAAAAATCTTGTCCCCATCAAGTCACCTTTTCTCATCAATGTAAGTTGTCATGGCTAAGGATAATATGATAGATCACCTCACATTTCCTTTGGTCCCTGTTTAATATGGCTCCGATTATCCGATTTGGGAAGACGGATGCTTTGTAAATGGAGATCTTTGTGGTTAAACATGGTTGCTATATATATGTTGGGGCAGGAAATGGGGAAAACTACTGTATTTGAAGCAGGGTATGTAATACATTTAGTTAACTGAGTTCTAATCAAACTGAATGACTTCAATCACCTAGAAAACAGACTTAGTTCAAAAGATATGATTCATACCTCAAAATGGTTTGCTATTTATCAGGAATGATTTTACAAGATAAGTCGTGACTGTTCTGCACACAGGGCCAATTAGACAAGCAAGGCTGAGTAGTCTCAATGCATGGTTGACATAATGAAGCTAGGAGGAAAGGTTTAGCTTCATGAGGCATTGGATATCTTCTGGGATAAGCAAGGTCTTTACAAAAGAATGGGTGGCACCTGAAACAAGATGTACCAAACTGCAGGCACATAATGTCAAAAGGGTGGCATAACAACTTTTAAATTGATTTGGGGGCAGGAGAAAGATGACAGAATGCAATGCATCTTAGAGAAAAAGAATGACCCCCTTTTTTTGGTCACTGTACAAAGAAAAATATGTAATTCTAGGAAATGAGCATGAAGAAAGCCACAAGGACAGGTACATTGCCTAGGAAATTAAAGACTGACTGACTGTCCATCCGTCCATCCGTCCGTCCGTCCATCCATCCATCCATCCACGCACACACACACACAATATATACTGTATATATATATGGTCTTGGCATATTCGGGTTTCTTCCCGTGTAAGTTTCAGAAATTTCTGGTGACGTTTTGACAAGGTCCCACTCGTCATCTTCAGGCTGTGCTTTTGGCTTTGTGCTAATATATATATTAGAAGTTTCCAGGTCAAATGAGACAGTTGGAATGCTTTTTGTTGGACATAGCAAGCATTAGAAATCCACAGAACAAATGAAATACTCTGCCTGGAACAGCTCGCCAAAGAATCAAAGAGACATTACCACTCTGATTAAAACATTTAGTAGCACTTAGAATCTTGCCCGAAACCCAAACATTAACTATATCGGTTAAAAGCACTGCTTAAAACATTATAACTTTCAACGTACATGTACAGACTTGTTCAAAATCTCCAACATGATCACATTTGATTCTAGAAGAAATTTCTAAAAAATGAGAATATTGAAAGAAATGATAATGTAAAATGGATATGTGATACCCAACTTCTTGATTTTAGTAGAAAACAAAGCTGAAAATGGCAGATCATTGTGAGGGGTTTTTTTTTAGACTGGACAGTAATAAACTGAAAGCAGTGGTAAGTAACATTTTATGACAAGAGAATCTAAAATGAAAAGGTTTCCAAAAAAAGAGAAACACTAAAAGCACAATTACACATAATTGCAATCAGAAAAAATAGAGAGCAACAAAAGCTAATGTAATTACAGTATAGAAAAGGTTTAAAGAAGTTCTAACGGGCGGGGGGGGGGGGAGAGAAACACCAAATATGAGTTAGAGAGAGAAATGTTACCAGAAAGGATACATAAAGTTAATATGGAAATGTACAAACAGTATCAGAAAAAAAGCTATGGAATGATACAGAGAGAAAGAAAAAAAACTGGGCATGAGAAGACCAAAAGGGAAATGGTAGTAAATCTCCATACATCTGTTCCAAAGGTGGGTTCCTCCCGGTTTGGACCGGTTTGCCTGAACCAATAGCAAACTGCTGCTGATGTCACGATGACGTTAGGGAACCAGGTTAGTTGCTGCCGGTTCATAGGTGCCACCACCTTTTTATATTTTATTTTAATTATTTTATGGGAATTTTTTTCCAGGTTTTTTTTTCTTCCGCGCATGTGCAGAAGCCAAGTTTCCAGCACTGCACATGGGTCGCCATCTTATTTTCTGCTTTTAAAAAAATAAATTAATTTTTTTCAGCACGAGGCACAGACACGCCGCATGGGAAGCAGCAAACTGGCAGCGAGATAAATTAGAACTGACTCCTGATCTGTTCTCTCTTGTTCCAAAGTGTAGAAGACAGGACAATAGATTTCAGTTTTAGAAAACAGATTCTGGACTGGACTGTCACCACAGACAGAAATAGTTAGATTGTATTAAGACGTTTCTTTAAGACATTGCATTAGGGGAATTGTAGTTAGATTGCACTCTGGCAATGTAGTTTTACATGTGACCACATATGGGCATTCCTACTGGCGCTGACCCGTGATGAGGGGTAATTGGAGAGAACATTCCAGCAGGTTCTTTGTTATTCACTAAGCAAGCCAACATGTAGAAGCAACATGTAGAACATCATGAGAGCAGAGCCAGGGACGATTCAACCTCTTTTTAATGGGAAAGATTACACTGCAGAAAAATCACATCATAACTGTGAGTTATTGTGTAGATGCCTGTAATCAGTGGTGGGCTACTAGCCAGAATGCCTAATTGGGCTCACCTCCACAGTTCTGGAGGCCCCATGAGTTTGAGCAGTGTTATGCTGCTGCTCCTGTGCAGGTAGCGAAATCATGCATGGAGAATGCAGGTCCACCTGTGTTCTGGCAAGGTTTTTTGCTTCCACACATGTGGCCAGGCCCATCCCTGCCTGTAATAAAATAATCTGTGATATCTCGTTGTGCTGAGTTAATACTCTGGGAGAGCTCTGGGCTTGAACAACAAGTGGACAGATGTTAAGTTTTGTTTTGTTAACAATACTGTTCAGCCACAACTGAGGGAGCTTCCAAGGAAGGAAGATAGATGAGATAATCTCATCAAGTCCTCTCTCTCTAGTCCTAACTAGTCTCTATCAAGGATTCTGAAAGACGCGCAACAGTACAAATGCAGAGTCTGTCAGAACAGTAGTGAAGCCAAACTGAGTACCAAAGGGCAGGGAAATTCTGAATATGGGAGAGCACCTTATGTATAAAAGGTGCAGCATCTGAGAATAGCTCAATACACTCCGTTGATTTGCAGCCACGGTAGGCTTAAAGAGGACAAGTTACATTAGAGAAGAATAGCTAGCGCTACAGCTTTAGTATAATGTTCTCTGGGAGCAATTAATGGCTGGAAGGAAATTTATGGGGTGTGCTGTCCTGCAGGCCTCCTAGAACTAACTACATCAGTTCTTTATTGCCTGGTTCCAACTGCTTTCTTGCTTTTGACTTTGGAATTAATTTATCGACTATGCTTCTGTCTCTCCCTTTGACTGTGAGAAAATCTTTTGCAATTTGATTCTAGACTGTTCATTTTTCTTCTCGTTTCTCTGTTTACTTGGAAGACAATATGCAGCTTGAAAACCCTTACATTGGTTTTACAGACAGCCGTTGTTTAGTGACAATTGGGACTGTAGCTTGGTTGATAAGCAAAGTAGTCACTAAGTGAAATTTCCAAGGGTACTTTTCAGCATCAGTTATTCCTTTGCTTTACAGACCTGCAAGTCACATATGAAAGGATTGTTTGCAGTTACTTTTTCAACACCCTTGTAACTATGTGAACAAGGCAGCCAGTGAATGAGGATTATCTTATTTTTAATTCCGCTCATTTAATTATTTCATTGTTTGCCGATAATGTCATACTATTCAACTGTAAATCAGAAAATAAACTATTTGTGTTCTGCTACATTACAGGAAAGATTTCACTTTTTTCAAATTTTATAAGAGATTGGGCCATCACTGGATTGATCATACCTGACAGTAATTAAGCTTGCTTACAGTTTGAAAGAGAAAATAATCTGAAAAAGAGATAACAGCATATAGTTAGTCCTCAACTTATTGCCACAATTGAGCCAGAATTTATACATGATATGCTTGTATGTATGAGTGATTTTTTAAATTGGGGTTTTTTATATTAGATTTGTTTACATTGTCTTTTTATATTGTTGTTAGCCGCCCCGAGTCTTTGGAGAGGGGCGGCATACAAATCTAATAAATAAATAAATATATTTGTTAAGTGAGCTTTGTCCCATTTCTTGCCACAGTTAAGTTAGTACTATGGTTGTTATGTGAATCTGGCTTCTTTGCGGACTTCGCTTGTCATGTTACAAAAGGTGATCACATGACCCCAAGACTCTGCAGTCATCGTAACTGAGTCAGTTCCTAAGCATTTGAATTTTGATCATGTGACCATAGGGATGCTGCAATGATTGGTGTGAAAAGCAATTATCTTTTTCAGTGCTGGTGTAATTTCAAAAGGTCCTAAATAATCTGTTGCAGTTGATGACTACCTGTACGTTCTTGGATTCTTGAGTGAGGAATTTATAATGAACAAGATGTGGTAAATATTGGAATGTTTTGTTTTAGGTTTCATGAATAGAACTTCAGTAAATTCACAAAATCAGGGGCAAAGACCCTCTATTATTTGTTTGATATAGTGTCTTTCAAAAGATGAATGGCAATTAAAAGTCAACCTTAAGCAACTTTTTCCCTTTATAGAGATGAAGTAAAAAAGAAAAATCTGAACTTATTGAATTTTTGCCAGTCAGGCAAGCCATTCCTAGATACAAATTGCCATACAGATAGTAATTCTGAACTTTCTTCTGACTGTCGTATTTGGCTTAATTTAGCTACCTGTGAGTAGATTCAGATAATTCTGATTTCTTAGAGAGAAATCTTGATGTTTTTCAGATGATAAATCGTAACATTTTACATATCAGGTAGACGTTTTCTAGGTGAAGTTGGCTCATCTAGGGAGCATCTAGAATTTCTGCAAATAAATTACTTTCTGCTTGTTGTGTCTGTAAATTGTGACACTGTACTAAGGTTCAGCTTGATTGTTCAGAGATATTCCAGGATTCATCACTTACTGGAGTTTTGTTAATACCAACCTTCTGAAAGTGATGACAGTAGCTACCCAATGTTGCAAGAATGAGTGGCTTCAGCACCTCCAAATTACAATTAACAGTCTAGGCTGAATCCCCTTTGTGCAGACTGACAAATAGCCTGTTAACAATGCTTCTGTCTTGTCTGAACTCCAAATTCTTTTATTTGCCCTCATCCAGTTTATTATCGCATACCCATAAAATTAAAGCTGTTAGAGGCTTTTAAGTTCTAGTTCAATCCACTGCTCAGTGTGGGAACCCCAATTAATATATCATCAAATATGACCATTAAGCTTCTTTTTTTAATTTACCCAAGGAAAGGGAATTCAATAACGTTCTGGTTAATTAGCTACATTGCCAAATTGTTCTTATTATAACACTTAATTAAAAAAAAAAAGGATGTCTGCAAATTAGTAGAGTGTGAACAAAATATTTTCTAATATACTAATCTTTTTTTGAAAGGAACACTTATGTCAAATTCAGCAGAATAGCTGAAGGAGACTATAATGCAGAAAGAGGTACAGTATTTCTAAATAATGACAACTTCTAATTCCATAATTCTTTAATATTTATTTATTTATTCAAATTTTTATGCCGCCTTTCTCCTTAGACTCAGGACGGCTTACAACATGTTAGCAATAGCACTTTTTAACAGAGCCAACATATTGCCCCCACAATCCATGTCCTCGTGTACTAATTTACTGGTTTTTTTCACATCTATTAGAATTAATCAAATTTAAGATTATTAGAATAGGATTGTAAAAATCAGGGTGACCACTAAATGGCAAGGAAGAGAAAAATTGCTGCCATTCACCGGTAGGGGTTTTCCAAATTTTCACCCAAGAAATGTAATCGTAAATTAATTAAATTGGTTCCAAAAACATTATTTGAATGTGTCCATATGTTACAAACCAAACCAAAATACTTGGAAGGATAGATGAATCAATGAACACAGAAAGGGCATAATAATTAATTAAATGATTACCCAATCAATAAAATAAGTTTATTACTAGCTCAATTCAATAGCTAAGACTATATATAAAACACCGCCACAAAAACACAAAAGTTGGGACACAAAGCAATTTAAGGTATTTTTTTCTGGCATAATATTTTTCCAGAACATATTTTAGGGCTTATAAATCCGGCTAGTGTTCAGAAACTTCAGATCGTGCAGAACGCAGCCGCGAGAGCCATCGTGGGGCTTCCAAGATTCTCCCACATTTCTTCAACACTCCGTGGCTTGCATTGGCTGCCGATCAGTTTCCGGTCACAATTCAAAGTGTTGGTCATGACCTTTAAAGCCCTACATGGCAATGGACCAGATTACCTCCGGAACCGCCTGCTACCGCACAAATCCCAGCGACCGATAAGGTCCAACAGAGTTGGCCTTCTCCGGGTCCCGTCGACTAAACAATGTCATTTGGTGGCCCCCAGGGGAAGAGCCTTCTCTGTGGCGGCCCCGGCCCTCTGGAACCAACTCCCCCCGGAGATTAGAACTGCCCCCACCCTCCCTGTCTTTCGTAAACTACTCAAGACTCATTTATACCGCCAGGCATGTGGGAATTGAGATAGCTCTTCCCCCTAGGCCATTACAAGTTATGCATGGTATGTCTGTGTGTATGTTTGGTTTTATAATAGGGGTTTTTAGTTGTTTTTTATTATTGGATTGTACATGTTGTGTTTATTATTGTTGTTAGCCGCCCCGAGTCTGCGGAGAGGGGCGGCATATAAATCCAATTAATAATAATAATAATAATAATAATAATTATTATTATTATTATTATTAATGCCCAATAGTGTATCTATATGCCCAATCTGAAATATTAGCTGCTTAATATATGAGGAATATACACCTAACAACCAAACTGTTACTGGCTTGATTCAAGACCAGTTGTCAAACTCAAGGCCCAGGGGCTGGATCTGGCCCGCTGGTTCCTTAGATCTGGCCCACATGGCCACTCTAGAAACAGCAAAGGCCTGGCCTGCAGTGCCTCTGCCAGTGAAAATGGACCTCAGGAGGGCCACATGCGGCACTGCCAGGCTGCCTTTTCAGCTGCAACAACCTTCTGCTGCCCTTTGCCAGAGAAAACGGAGCTCAGGATGGCCGCTTCACAGGCAGAGGGCAGCAGGAAGCCGTCACAGCTGAAAATAGAGCCCATTTGGGCCACCACAGATGCCCCGAACATGAGTGATGTCAAACTGGCCATGCCTACCTTGACCAAACTCACCCTGGTCCCCGAGGGCAAACAGAACCCTGATGTGCCCCTCAATGAAATCGAGTTTGACACCCCAGAACTGGCTGTGTAAAAAATAAATTGACTTAATGCAGTACAGTAATTCAAGCACTGAATTCTAAGAATACATCCCTCCCCCTCAACTATCTTCTGTTTGACTAGTCAGTGGTATTTATGGTTCCCATGAAAATGAACAAAAGATCTATAGCTCCTTTACCACTGACTTTTTAAAAAGGGGGATAGTTTATAACACATACCATATCATATATCATTTGGAGACTAGAGCTAAACAAGGTAATAAATCTATTTGCAAATATGGTAAGCTTTCTGAGGTTAAGTAAATAAAAGCATTCTTTTTAAAGAAAAAGAATCACTACTTCGAACTCAGGCAATGCATGTTCTCCACTGTTAAGAACTTCAGGGAATATAAAGTACAGGAATGTACATCTATGAATCAAGATTTCTTATTGCCTAGGACCATGATGGCGAACCTATGGCCTTTTTCCCGGCATCGCCTGTTGCTCTTCCAGGTTCTGATGTACCAGCCAGCGGTTTTCATTTGAACAGGCATGCCAAAAACCAGAAGAGCAGCTGTGCTCCAGGAAGGTGATCTTCTTGTTTCAGAATGCACATGTGCACGGGTCAGCTGGTCTGGTTTCGGAATCCCAGTGGTCGCTTCTGCAGTGAGCAGAGGAAGGTAAGCCGGCGCTTCGCTCCCTATTGTTGTGAGCCGCCCCGAGTTTGCGGAGAGGGACGGCATATAAATCCAATAAATCTAATCTAATCTAATCTCCCTGCCTGTCCACGTGATCTTCTTGCATGGCTCCAGGTGGTTCGCAACACCGGTGCACCAGCAGCTGGTGAGGGCGGGGTAGGGGTGGTGGACTACCTACGCAGACGACCCTGTTGCTTGGCTTCTCCTTGCTGGGAAACACTGTTCCCTAGACCAGTGTTTCCCAACCTTGGCAACTTGAAGATATCTGGACTTCAACTCCCAGAATTCCCCAGCCAGCATTCGCTGGCTGGGGAATTCTGGGAGTTGAAGTCCAGATATCTTCAAGTTGCCAAGGTTGGGAAACACCACCCTACACAGTGGCAGCGCTCTCGCTTTAGAGGACCCCAGGCTAGGCTGCGTGTTTGGAGCTTCCGCAGCCAGTGCAGGGCACTCAGAACTCAGAAGGCAGGTTCCATTTGGATGAGCAATCACTATCAGATCCCGTAGTTCAGCAGGGAGACCCATTTGAAGGGACCTGGGTGGAGCGAGTCCCACCTAATTTGGCTGTGTTTTTATTCCTTTCCAGACCAGCTCCAAGCAAGGAGTGCAGGCAGTGACACAAAAGCTGCTGAAGTTTGTGCAGAGCTTGTTTGGAACTGGTCTGGAAAGGGAAAAAGCCTCTGGCAGGGAGGGAGGGAAACTTCCTGATGCCCCCCACTCCTTCACGCCTGGCAGTGGCAGCTCTCACACTGCTGCTTCCTTGGTGGAGGCATGCTAGCCAGGAATGCTCCCTCAGAGAAAGCCTAAGGCACCAACATTTGCCAGCGTGAACGGCCATATTGGACATTGCCTGGAGCACGAGGCTGGGAGGAGGAGAAGGAACAGCAGTGGCAGGCAGTTGCACTGGCAAAGTTTGGTGCAGGCAGCTTCCCAGGCCCAAAACGGACTGTGGAGGAGCATTTATTTATTTTATTTATTTATTAGATTTGGTATGCCGCCCCTCTCCGTAAACTCGGAGTGGCTCACAGCAAGAAATAGTACAAATCCAATACTTAAAAAACACTTTCCCATGCCTGACCACAGAGGTGGGTTTTAAGGAGTTTACGAAAGGCAAGGAGGGTGGGGGCAGTCCTAATATCCAGGGGGAATTGATTCCAGACGTTGTTTCATCGACAGGACCCGGAGAAGGCCAACTTTGTGGGACCTAACCGGTCGCTGGGATTCTTGTGGCAGAAGGCGGTCCCGGAGATATTCTGGTCCAGTGCCATGAAGGGATTTATAGCATGTGTGGGTGGTGCATGGTACATGTGCAGGAAAGTACACATGTGAGGGCAGTCATGCATCCATGCGCAGATGTGGCATGCGCACACACATACAGACACACACTTTTGGCACGCAACCAGAAAAAGGTTCACCATCCCTGGCCTAGGATCTCCCTTATATTAAGAAGAATGATTGCTCATGCTCGCACCCTTTATGCGAAATCTGTAGCGGTTACAAAAAATCAACAGGAATTGTAAAAGGATAAGTATAAGATTTTAACAATTCGGCTTAAAATCTATCAAGCAAAATTCTGATTGTACTGTTACACAAATGCAGATATTTCCTCTGTTGTATTTGGTGTCAATTTGTCTTTCAGCAACTTCCTCCCTTGGGGTTGCTTTTCTTCTCCCTACATGCAGATTTTCGTACTGAATGAAAACACCATTTGGTGATGGCACAGTGCGAAAGTACCGATGTGTATATGTTCTAGTCTGCCAATATCTGACAGAAGCCCAACTTTTCCTGAGTGACATTGTGAACCTGTTTACTAGAAAACATAGTAAATTTACTATATTTATGGCTACCAAAAAAACCAACATGCAAAAACTGAAATTCTCTCATTGAATTACAAACCTGTGATTCAAGTTTGGAAAATATTTAAAATTTCCAGTACTCAAAATCAAGCGTCACCAGTACTTTGAAAACATGAAGCATCATAAACATGAAACTGTTTGCGATACCTCCTTTTGTCAACATCTGGTAAGGTAGATGCCACACCAATATTTGAAACGTAATCTTTGCAACATTCATTCTTATGTTAAGGGCATTTTCATGAACTTTTGCTAAGAGATATTTGTTTAATTATGTTCTTGCTTATTAAAATACTAATGTAACGAGATGAAAAAATCCAACTTCTCTAAGCAACCTTTGTAGGGTTGATTAATCCTCTGGGATTTCTTATCATTATAATTCCCAAATTATAAACTTCCCATTATAAAATTTTATGCAACATATTATTAGTACTATCACAGCAGGTGGCAGCACCTCACTAGCTAATCTATAGAAAGTAGATCAGAAACAATACCACTTAAAGATTGCAGCCCACCACAAAACACTAGGATTTTTAAAAAGATTTAAAAAAAATTAAATTCCAAAGACTGCAACCTCCGTTTTGCTGCCAAGAAAACAGAATAAACAGAATAATAATAAACAGAATAATACCCACCTTTTTAACATGTATTGGCCTTTGAGGTAAAATTTAGCCTTAATATCTTTTCTATTCCTTGCATTGGATTCTGAACCTTTTGCACTTAAAAGATGCTTGCTAGGATCCATTAAATATCTTCCACAGTGTTTCTAATACACAGAATTCGTTAGTCTGGATTTGGGTCAGCGTGATTCGTGAATCCGACCACTGTGGTTTTGAATTACAGGCAAAACAGACATAGAATAAAGCAGCTTGTCCAAAGAGTTATGATATAAATAAACAAATGAATAAAATAAATAAAACATCCCTATGCCACTGCATATTTGAGAAGCACACTTAACAAATGGTTAATTCACATATCTGAAAAGTAAATGTGATTAATGTATCTATCTCTAGATAATTAATCTGAGAACTGGAATTGATTTTGCTCTTTTTTTAAAAGGAGAAAAAAATGAAAATTTGGATTTACTGATGTGTGGAATAGCATGTGGATATTCAAAGTAAGTATCATTTCAAAACTAAGTCCCAATAAATGGCAGTAGCAAGACAACGTAATCCACAAGACTCAAGGGCACTCAATCAAAATAATAAAAGCCTGATTCATTTTGCTAAGTGAACTAGAAAAGCAAAGGATGGTTACTTAATATAATATGCTTTACTGGGTCATGGGTAAAAGCCATCATATCATGATACAGTAACCCAGAAACCTAACTCAGAGAGGGTCAGTTTGACCTAAAACCACACCAAAGCTGTTTGAAGAGAAAGCAACCCACTGCTATGCTAGCATTATCCTTTTCCCAGAAAGCAATGAAATCTTAAGAGTGGTAAATATGGCTTCACTAGGGATTACTATCTGTATTTTATTTCCATTCCCGAAGGCCACACAGGAGAGGGGTAGGAAAGGAGCAGAAAGAATTGGGAGGCCCCAATGCTACTTCAAGTGGTATGAACTCCAATCAGGCCATTACAATGCTAAACTTAACAAGACCAAAAAAAGGTCTGGATGGACAATTTTGAAGGACTTGGATGTACCTGGAAACAGCAGAAAAGAAGAAAAAGAACAAAATACAAAGGTCTGTAAATAAACTGAACTGAATTGAATAAATAAATGAGGGAGGGAGGGTGGGAAGACGAAAGACAGACAGACAGACAAACAGACTCTGGCAAAAGAAAGCAAAGGTAATACCAACAGTAATACCGTAAGTGCCTTGGGTGAAAGGCCAAAACAACTGGGGTACCACTTAAAGATCATCAGCATTGACTGCATTCACTGCCAATTGCATAAGGGAGTCTTACCCAGAACAGATGTTTCATCCTCTGATGATACAGCTAGCACTACAAGGATCAATGTCTGCCTGTCCCAGGCATTTAAGAAGGACTTGATAGGTGGATAAAAATTCCAAATGCAGTCTGAACATCTGGTGGTCCGTGCAATGAACCATTAAAAAAAAAAACTGGGAGTGGGGCACCAGAAAGTGATAATATCCAAAGCATCCTTTGCAGCGGTTGGTAAGACAGAGAAAATAACCTACTCAATGGATCACTTGAATTTAATGACCAGCATAAACAGGAGAGAAGACATGGTAATTAATTATTTTGTGCAAACACAGCCAATGTATCACTATATTCACAAATTGCAAAAAGCTATAATGTGACTTGCTTGGCTTTGGCTTATCTTCTGGTTTGAAACTAGCTGCTGTAAAGTCATAGTTCATGGGTAAAGATAAAGCCATCAAATCATGTCTTGGTCAACATAGCCACTTGAGTTAATTTCAATGGAAACTGGGAGACAGTGAGTTCTAGTCCTGTCTTCAGCATGAAGTCAAGTGGATGACCATGGTCTAGTCACTTTCTCTCAGTTCGAAGAAGGATGCAAACTACTTCTGAAAAACCTTGCTAACGAATCTGCAAGGATTTGTCCAGGCAGCCTCTGAGAATTGTACATGACTTGGGGGCGGGGGGGGGGGGGGGGGAGGAGAGACAATGGACTGAAACGATGGAAAATAAATCAAGAGTGGAAAAAAGGGTTTCACATTATGCTGGAATCCCGATTGCAAGAAAATAAGCCTGGATCACTTTATATTAGCAATTCAAAATCTTGATGATTTGCATTATTTATATACTGTATTGGAGTGTCTGCAGATTTTTACTCCTGGAAGTTTGTGGTACTACGTGAAAAACTTTTGATCTCACATAACTGTTCTCTTAACTATTCAGTATGCAGTAGCCATAATGAAAATACAGTACAAGCTTTCGCACGGAGTTATATCCAGGTGTTCAAAGTCCTCACTCCCCAAAATTCCAAAACTTCGCCATGCACATTTGCAATGATTCATGCAATGCAAGCAGTAAAGTAAGAATAACAGGAAGCTGCCTTATTGGTAGTCTGGTCCAATACATATAAGTCATTGACTTATGACCACAATTGAAACCAACAGATTTTATGACCTTTTTTGACAATCCAGCTTCCTCCTTTGACTTTACTTGTGAAAAGCTGGCTGGGAAACAAATGATGATCATGTTAACCCCTGGATGCTGCAACTATTGTAAATTCATGCCTGTTGCCAAGTGCCTGAATTTCGATCACGTGACCATGGGGATGAGGCGGTGGTTGGAAGTGCAAGGACCAGTTTTTCTTTGTTGCTGTACTTTGAATACTCATTAAATGGTCAAGGGCTATACCAAATGCCTTCATAACAACTATTTAGGATTTCATATTGTCTAACCATACCTAAAGTCTAGACTTAGATCTAAGATTTTTTGCATGTAAATAATGATCATTATTGTATATCCTTTCTTTCTCCCAGCATTCTGTTACACATTCTTCAAAAAGCTACAATTCCAGAATCCCAAAGGTTCAAGAATATCTTTCATAAAACAAGGTTTCTACCATATTTCTAAACGTCATGATAGAAATTGTTTAATGGGTGTCTCCTAAGCAGTTGTTCCTTTCTGATGATGTAGGATGTCTTCCCTTGAACAAAGAAAAAGAAAGTCTTCTTAATTTAGTACTACGCCTGAAAATGTTGTGCTGAAAAGTTGCTGTAGTTCTGGAAGTACTTATAGAATCCTTAATTTAAATAAAGGTTTTATTTGAAATTCAAATTCAATTTAATCCAGCCATTACCATATATATGAGATTGATTTTATTTTAAATACCTGTAGTAATCATTTAAGTTAAAATCCATTTAAAGCAGTACCTTGAAATCATACCAGCAACATACAAAAATCATCCCTAGTGATCACATTATGCATACTACACACACACACACACACACACACACACACACACACACACACACACATAATTATTGAAAGTACCCAAAAAGGACTAGGGATTAGAATACAAATGCACTGTTGGGTCTTTTTACTTTATATCATAATGCCTTTATGCACTCTATAAAATTGACTCTCCAATGGGATATATGAGGCAACATTCCTGTTATCCCCAAAAATATTTTAGACACCAAAGTCAACACGATTTCAGTGTGTAAGCCAGTGCCAACCTCAAACATAATAGATCTTCACATATGAAAAGTCTACCCCTTATATATAGAGTCCACTCGATTTCCCCGAACACAGCAAAAACAATCACATTGCCAGAGATTACCTCTGTATCTGGTGAGATTATTAATATGATAAAGCCAAGTACAGTATACGTTATAAGAGATAGGATGTTTCCCACAATTTCCACTAGAAAATAATGCTTAAGACTTACCTTGAAAACCAAGAGGTAAACGGTATTGTGGCTGACAACCTGATTTGATTGTGGCAGGAAATAATTGTGATAAGCAGAAAAAACAAAAATAAATATTGCAAAGAAGTAATTTTTCTAAAAATTATTTTTCAAAAGTTTATTATAAAAGGTTCCTGTCTCACAAAACCTATGCTGCTCTGAAAAACATTAAGGGACGAATGTAGCCTTACCATAACACAGCCAAGGAAATTGTTCTGTTTAAATTGGATTTTAAAAGAATGGCCTAATTTTATTCTATCACAAGAACATATGTGGTTTCTGTACAAAACAAAAGGCTACCAGACTTTCATGCTCCATCAAGTACTATGTCCAGATTGCAGTTCTTATTGGAAAAACATAATGAATGGGGTTTAAACATCTTAATTACCAGAAACAATTCCACATTTATTTTTAACATCAGTAATCAGCAATAAGTCTAGTTTAGTCAGCACTGCCCTTTCCTTCCATCCACATGGACTGTGTTCTTCAAAATAAAGAAATGTCTGGAGTAAAGGGGTACATTCAGCAAAGTCAAACTAATAAAGTCTCAGCATTATTCTCCTCCAAGCTTTTAACCAAAATTAGATTCCCCCCCCCAAGTGGTCTGCAATAGATCCAAATTGGATAGAAGGCACTATTCAACCAGATGCCTATCTATGCCCATGTACAGTAGATGCATGTAAGCTGCTGGAAAATACTATTTGTAAGATCATGCAGAAAATTGGAACAAGCACTTAATGATTTTTCTATCTGAAAATCCTTACTTCCCTCAATATTAAACCTCTGACATAATACCAGTTTTAAATCCCTTTATTTTTCAGAATAAGTGCTATCTTTAGGAAAAGGCAACCTCATTAAAACACTTTCTATAAAAAAACTGAATAAAAGACTATATAAAAATGTTTTCCTTGTTTCCCAAGAAACAAGACACCCTCAAGTCAAGCCCAACTAACTGGTGATTGCATCCATTTTAGCTATCCTATTTTAAATCCTAATTTGCCTCCTGCGGGAAGAACTGTAAAACAAGCACTTATACATTCCAAAATGCTGATGTTTGGTAACAAGGTAAAATTCTTCTAGAAGTTCATTATGCATCCAAGAGAGATCAACAGGAACTCTGAATCAAGATGTACTCATCCAATAAAAGTTATAAATAAATAATGCAAAAGAATAAATCATCTCTCTTGGGGAGGGAGGGGGAAACCCACAGGTTTTTTTTGACAGCTAGTTAGCTCCAAAAGCCAGATCAGTTGTAAATCTTCTCAGTTTGCCAAAGATGAAATATTTTAATTACAAATATTATTCATGGAGGGAAAAATAGAAGTAAATATATGATGCTATTCTTTAGAAACATAAAAGATTGACGGCAGAAAAAGACCTCATGGTCCATCTAGTCTGCCCTTTTATCTTAGGATGGATAAATGTTTATCCCAAGCATGTTTAAATTCAGTTACTGTGGATTTACCAACCACGTCTGCTGGAAGTTTGTTCCAAGCATCTACTACTCTTTCAGTAAAATAATATTTTCTCATGTTGCTTCTAACCTTTCCCCCAACTAACCTCAGATTGTGCCCCATTGTTCTTGTGTTCACTTTCCTATTAAAAACACTTCCCTCCTGAACCTTTTTAAACCCTTTAACTCTTTCCCAAATGAAACACAGGACATTTTATCAGAAATAAAATAAGAGAGAGAGAGAATGATGGGAAGAGAGAGCAAAAGACAAACAGAGAAAAAGAGAGAGAAAAAGCAAAAGAGAGAAAGCAAAACAGGCAGAGAAAGAGCGGCAGAGAGAAACAGGAAAAGAGAAAAAGCCAGAGAGAGAGAAAGCAAGATAAAGAAAACAAGAGTGAAAGAGAGGAAGAGATGGGGAGATGGATGGATGTCTTTGTGGACAAAATAAAATAAAAGTAAAGCAAATGCAAGCAAGAAATACGGAGTTTGGGCTCAGGTAGTCAACAGTCAATCCTGCTGGCTGGAAATCAAGTTCTTTAGAACAAAAATCCTACGGTTCTCAGCACAGCCATTTAGACGGGATTGCTGCGGCCACTTGTGACTGCCTCATCTTCAGCTCGGACTTACCCCGCGTTATCCCCAGTTGAGCAGGGGGGGGGGGGGACGCTGACCATCGTTAATATTCTCCCGCCGTCAGGGAAGAGAGATCAAGTTAAGCACTTCAAAGCAGGGGCAGCGCCCCGATGCCCCGAAAAACCTCAGGGTTTTTCGAAATCCCTCTGCTCCCTTTCCATTCAAGTTTATTTATTTATTTAAATTTATAAGCTGCCCACCTCCTGACGGACTCAGGGCGGCGTACGACAATAAAGTACGGCTGGCGGCTTTCGCCCTGAATAGTAAATACACCCCCCCCTCCCTGAGTTTTCTGCTCCCAACAGTCGCGCGGGGCAAGCGTGTTTTCCCCCTTTCACCGAAGGGTCACGTCGAGTACCACCTCAGGAGGGTCAAAAAAAAAAATGGAGGGGGGAAAAAAGGGATCGGGACCATAAATAACAGAATCCTAGACTTTCCCTCTCGCGGGCGCTGCAAGACCACACAGACGAACTGGGGGCCACAGTGGCTCCGCGGGGACGCGCTCCCGACGGCCTCTCCACAGAGTTCCGCTGAATGCCGCCGGCTCGAGCCGCGCCAAAGGGAGGCGCGCGTGCGTGGTAGGCATATTCCCACCTACCCACTCACCCACACCCACCCACACCCATCCGTCCGTCCGCGCGCGGCGGCGACCCTCCCCTCCCCCCTACCCCGCCCCCGGGGCGAAGAGAGAAGACTGCGGTGGTGGGTGGTTTTTTTTGCTTCAACCCGCCCCCGTTGCTGAATTTCATTGCCACCTCCGCCCCCCTCGGGCGAAAAGCCGACCGTGGGACCTTCTCTCCTCAAGTGCCAGCCTCGGGGTTAGTCGCTGAAAGTGAACACACATGCACAAATACACGCACAGAGAGAGAGAGCCGAACCAGTAGTAGCAACACCGGTGGTAGCAGCAGCAGCAGCGGTTTCTCTGGCAGGACTCACCCCCAACACCTTCGGTCAGCAGCCCCCTCGCGCTAAAGAAGGTGGCGCCGCGGGGGAGTCGACCAGCCCGGCGCGCAAAACAAGGCGCTTCGGACTACCGGCGGGTCTCCTTCCTCTTCTTCCCTCCCGTCCTCCTTCAGGGGCTTTTCCACCCGCCGGTTCTGCGTGGTTCTGTGCGCGGCTCTGCCCCGCTGCCTTTTCCCTCATCCCTTCAGCGGTTCGCCCGTCCCACCACCACCACACACACACACACACACCTGCTCAATTCCCACCCTACCTCAGGTCAGGAAAGGGGGTGGGACTCACGCTGCGGAAGGCGCCACCCGCGACGGCAGAAAAAGGCCTTGGGAAAGAAATGGAAGGAGCTTTGGCGCGCGCTCTCTCGCTCTCTTCTGCCGCCTGCAAATCTCTCCCCCCCCCCCCCTTCCCGCCTCTTCTCCTTCTTCCTTCCTCCCGGCCCTGCCAGTCTAGTCTGCAAAGCCGCCCCCCCTTCCACCTTCCACTCCATGCTGCAAAGCTCGACAGCCCCCCGCAAACGGCGCAGAGCTCCACCCCGCGGCATATTGCAAAGCTCAACCTCTCCCCCCCCCCCCCTCACACCCGCCACCGCTCGCCACGCTCCGCACGGCAACCGGGAGGAAAGCGAGTCAAATGCAGCTTTCCTCCTCCTCCAGGTTAGGGAGAGGGAACCTTCCACTCGGGCGGTTCGCGCCCTGTGGAAGCTCCTCCGCTCGCCGCCAGCGTGAGCTTGTTACATCTGACTCACCTCGCGGAGGGCTATTCTGCCCGGTTTCTGTGAGGTAAAATTATTCAGCGACAAAGAGTGGGAGGGGAATGCACTCTTCCCATGAACAGGGGGACTGTTTTTATTCCCTCGGGAGAGTTTCCTACCCTTTCCTCGTCCGTGTGTGTGTGTATGAGAAACAAACTCTCCAGCTGCTCCGCTCATATCCCCCCAGCCTCATTTGCCTCCCCATTGATAAAATGTTCTCCCTCCCTCCCATTAAAAGCCTTGTAGACGCTCAGTTCGATAACGCCGTCACTAATATTTTCAGTTCTATGGAGTGTAACTATCTTCCCTCCTCGTGGCAAATGATTGCAATGCCGAGGTCCCTGCTCCCTTTTAAGTATCCCAAAACCTCACAGACCGCAAGGTGATCTGCCATACAAAATCCTCTTTTTAAAAAAAAAAGCAATATCCCAGATGGGGTAGTTAACTTTGACCCTCCTCGGCTATACTGTACTGATATTTCCCGGTGTGCAAACTACTACCCATTCCTAAAGTGTAGAGCTCTGGCGTAAGAGAATTAAGAATAGAATAGAATTCTTTATTTATTGGACACACAAAGAATTTGTCTTGATACATATGCTCTCATAAAAGAAAATATAGATTTGTCAAGAATCATGTGGTACAACCCTTAATGATTGTCATGGGGGGGTCAAATAAGCAACGAAGAAACAATACACTGTATTAATAAAAATCTTAGGATACAAGCCACAAGTTACAAGCGTGCACAGTGATAGCATTTGGACTTATATACCATTTCATAGTGCTTTTATAGCCCTCTCTAAGTGGTTTACAGAATCAGCATATTGCCCCCAACAATCTGGCGTCTCATTTTACCCACCTTGGAATGATGGAAGGCTGAGTCAACCTTGAGTCGGTGGTGAGATTTGAACTGGTGAACTACAGCTAGCTGAAGTAGTTCAAAAAATGCTCCTCCAGTCTTCCTCCCTTCCTGTTTCTCTTTATGGCAGGTGATGTGACGTGTGGGGGCGGGCAGGTCACTGGAACAAGTTTGGAAAGTATTTCTTTCCCCAGTTTTAGGCAAGTGCCCCCCTCCCCAGGGAAGGGTTTCAAGGCCGGCTTGATGGCTGGCCGTGGCAGCAACAACAGCCGCCCACACTCCCCATTAAAATTACTCTTCCCCGTATCTCTTGTCTCTTTTCAGCTCAGTGGTTGACTGACAGAAAGCCTTTCAAAGGCCGCCCACGCACACTCTTGCACAGAGACATACACAGACATGCGAGAGAGATTATGGGAGGGAGGGAGAAACCTGAATGAAATATTCCAGCAGCAGAAGTGCCCAGCAGCAAGGAAGCACTTTGGGGATTGCTGGGGCAGGGGAAAGAGACCCACTGGCTGCCCAGAGACCAATAGGGCTCTTCTTTTATTCCTGAAGAAATCAACAGCCTCTGAAGCCGTACTTTTTTTCTTTTTTCTTTTGTTCTGGGAAGAAACATGCATTGTATTGTTGAGATAATCTAGCTATGTTGCTGCAGTCAAGGACTGCAAAGCAAGGATGTCTTCAGGAAAGGTCAGGAGCACTTCCTTTATGTACAATTACTGGCAAAATGAGGCAAACATGCTTGTGTAAGGCTTTACAAAACTCTTGATAGCCAACAACCAACCAGATTATTTATTTTATTTATTTATTAAATTCGTATGTCGCCCCTCTCCGAAGACTCGGGGCGGCTAACAACAATGAAAAGACAGATTAAGGACAATTTCATTTCATTTCATTTCATTTATTGGATTTATATGCCGCCCCTCTCCGAAAACTCGGGGCGGCTAACAACAATCATGAACAATGTACAGTAAAAAATCCAATACTAAAAAACTAACTTAAGACCCCTAATATATAAAAACAACATACGTACAAACATACCATACATACAGTTGTATCAGCCTAGGGGGAGAAGAAGTCTTAATTCCCCCATGCCTGGCGGCAGAGGTGGGTTTTGAGTAGCTTACGAAAGGCAAGGAGAGTAGGGGCAATTCTAATCTCTGGGGGGAGTTGGTTCCAGAGGGCCGGGGCCGCCACAGAGAAGGCTCTTCTCCTGGGTCCCGCCAAGTGGCATTGTTTCGTTGACGGGACCCGGAGAAGACCCACTCTGTGGGACCTAACTGGCCGCTGGGATTCGTGCGGCAGAAGGCGGTTCCTGAGATAATCTGGTCCGGTGCCATGAAGGGCTTTATAGGTCATAACCAACACTTTGAATTGTGACCGGAAACTGATCGGCAACCAATGCAGACTGCGGAGTGTTGGTGTGACATGGGCATATTTGGGGAAGCCCATGATTGCTCTCGCAGCTGCATTCTGCACGATCTGAAGTTTCCGAACACTTTTCAAAGGTAGCCCCATGTAGAGAGCGTTACAGTAGTCGAGCCTCGAGGTGATGAGGGCATAAGGACAATCTCAGCCTTCTTGATTATTATGAATATTGATTATGAATATTGATTGTTTCCTGGTTGCTTATTTGTACCATATGACAATTGTTAAGTGTTGTGCCTCATGATTCTTGACAAATGTATACTTTCTATTGGAGCATATGCACCAAAGACAAATTCCTTGTGTGTTCAATCACACTTGGCCAATAAAGAATTCTATTCTATTCCATTCCATTCCATTCTATTCTTCCCCATCACTGAAATGCTTTTTTTTCAAGTGGCATATCAAAAACCTTCCTGTGAGCATAGCAGAGTAGTGTATCAATCGATAATTATTAATTAGGGAACTGTAAGAATCATTAATGAGAGGCATATATGCACATACACATAGACATATGTAGATAATATGAATAAATTATCTTTAACTTCATTTAAAACATGTTTTACATTTCCACATAACACTGGGCACACAAAAAAGGGGGCATCAAAATTCCTTACCAAATTTATAAAAAAGAGTAATTGGGTAAATTACTTCTCTAGGGCAGAAGTTTGATCTCTAGACCCCTTGGCATTCTTTAAAAAAAACCTGAGCATCTGAAAGAGCTTTGGTTTATTTGGATTGTATCTTACTGATATTTGCTGCATTAGAAATTAAAACTTTAGACTGCTTAAAATGTTTATTCATTTGATTTTGCAGATTTCTTGAGTTTGGGGACCCCCACTTTGAGAATCACTGCTCTAGAGAAAAATAAAATTAACCCCAAATTTCTCAGCACTAGACCTTTTCCTGTGTACTACTATGTTGTCTCGTTCCTTGGAATTTCAATAACATTTGGGAAGCTCTTGAAAAGAAATTTCGGTAGTTTGTACATTCATCACTTGTAATTAGTTATCTGCAAGAAAAACTGTGCTCTGACCAAGAAAATGCTGGAGTTTATTTATTTATTTATTCATTCATTCATTCATTTATTTTGTCCAATACACAATAATACACAATGAAGATTATAGAGGATATAATAGAGAAGAAATACGAGATATAGGAGAGACTATAGGATAGGGGACGGAAGGCACTCTAGTCCGCTTATGTATGCCCCTTACAGACCTCTTAGGATTCTGGAGAGGTCAACCGTGGATAGTCTAAGGGTAAAATGTTGGGGGTTAGGGGATGATACTACAGAGTCCGGCAATGAGTTCCATGCTTCGACAACCCAATTACTAAAGTCATATTTTTTACAGTCAAGTTTGGAGCGGTTAATATTAAGCTTGAATCGGTTGTGTGCTCTTGTGTTGTTGTGGTTGAAGCTGAAGTAGTCTTTGACAGGCAGGACATTGCAGCATGTGATCTTTTGGGCAATACTTAGATCATGTTTAAGGCATCGTAGTTTTAAGCTTTCAAGACCTAGACTTGTAAGTCTAGTTTCGTAGGGTATTCTGTTTCGAGTGGAGGAATGAAGGGTTCTTATATGTTCTTATATGTTTTGAATGAAATATAAAGCAAATTCTTATCTCTTGAAGGAAATATAAAGCAAATTCTCAACTGAGAATTTGGCAAGGGAAAAATGTTTACTTTGGAATAGAATAGAATTTTATTGGCCAAGTGTGATTGGACACACAAGGAATTTGTCTTGGTGCATATGCTCTCAGCGTACATAAAATAAAATATACATTTGTCAAGAATCATGTGGTACAACACTTAATGATTGTCATAGGGGTCAAATAAGCAATGAAGAAGCAATATTAATAAAAATCTTAGGACACTTCTAATTATTGATTAGTTAAAAATTAGGTACCAGATAATATGAACATTCTTTAGAATAGAATCCATAAGAATGGTTGTCACAGAAAAACACACTTAAGTGAAAAGTTTATCAGCCACTTAGGTGTTTTATGGATACCTATGCCAAGGATATAGAGAATGGCCTATAAATATTGATGTCTATTAAATTCAGTTGAGCTTGTTTCTGAATCAACATGCACAGAGTTATGCTGCAAAGAAAAAAACATAGCTTGAATTATTGTAAAACATATTCATGTGTTCCTTCTTTGCTGTTTGTGAGGAAAATATATTACACCATAGTAAAAATGAAAATATACATACAACTGCTGCAGCAGTCCCAGCCACATGGCTGTGAGTTCTTTTTTGCTTTTTTTCCCAGGAAGACTCAAAACACCACTTAAAGCTGCAAAGCCATGACAATTAAGGAAAATGGATAATTGGGAAAACTACAGGCTCCTGTTTTGGAAAAAAAAGTCTCACCAGTATACATTGTAAGCCTGATAAATTCAAAGCTAGGTTCCTGGCTAGAAAATATATAGACAGGAATACTGTATATAGTTACTAAAGTAATCCTTCCTTTAGGAAGGAAGGCAAGGCAAGGCAGGGCACTAAGGCAAGAAGGAAGGAAGGAAGGAAGGAAGGAAAGAAGGAAGGAAGGAAATATGTTTTATAGCTACTGATTGTTGTGAAATTTGGAGCCATATTTATTTATTTATTTTGTCCAAACACAATAATACACAATGAAGATTATAGAGGATATAGTAGAGAAGAAATACGAGATATAGGAGAAACTATAGGATAGGGGACGGAAGGCACTCTAGTGCGCTTATGTATGCCCCTTACTGACCTCTTAGGAATCTGGAGAGGTCAACCATGGATAGTCTAAGGGTAAAATGTTGGGGGTTAGGGGATAGATAAAGCACAATATCATAAAGAAAAAAGATTTTGCAGACTAGAACTGATTTCCTCAGATAAGCTTGATATTGATTGAAATGTCTCTGCATAGATATTAATCTGCACAGAGAGAAACAGCTATGGATTGTCAAATCACTTTTTAAAAACATCTCACAATTCTATGCAGACTAATGTAGCAGAATAATAATTCAAAACAGATTTGTTAATGATAACAAATCACTCCATTGTTTGGGTTAGTATGCTACTGAGCATTTCAGTAAGAGGATGATTGGTCCAACTGCTATCAGAAACTTTCTTCTAACATTCATCTTCCTTCCCCTGTTTTAAATATGTTACTTCATCTCCTGTATGTAGCATCATTCCAGGTACTGGAGGATTGTAATTATATCCCCTCTCAGGCTGTCCTTCTCAAGGTTAAACACATTCCAAAATCTCTACAGGGCTTAATTTTTAATCCTCAGATCTTCATCATTGATCTTTCTTAAATCTTTTCTCATTTGTTGGAATTCTTAAATGTGGTGCATGCTCAGAAATGGATACATTTCTTGGTGTATGGATAAAATAAAGTGAAATATTAAGTCTTATCATTTGAATTATTTTTGCTCTAAATCAGCTCACATCTTCCAAAACAGTCAGCACTGCCACTTCCACAGCTTAAGAATCATCCTTGAGTAAGAAAAGAAAACAAGGTGATGATAAAGGTGACAACTATTCTCCAAAGGATTTGTATGCTGCTCCGAGTCTTCAGAGAGGGGCGGCATACAAATATAATAATAATAATAATAATAATAATAATAATAACAACAACAACAACAACAACAACAACAACAACAATAATGGACCCAAAGGCACAAGAAACAATGAATGGAAACTAAGGAGAGAACTAAGTAGAAAGTTAGAACAATTAGTGGAATGACTTGCCCTCAGAAGTTGTGGGTTCCCCACCACTGGAGGCTTTCAAGAAGGGATTATACAGCCATTTGTCTGAAATAGAATAGAGACTCTCCTGCTCATTCAGAGGGCTGGAATAGATTGCCTTCAAAGTCCCTTCCAACTATGTTATTCTATGTTTCCAATTTGGATCCTAACAAGTTAGGCATGGGCACCATCACTAAAGCATGAATGCTAATATGCTCAAACATCTCTTGATAATAGCCCAAACTTACACTACCTCAATTTGTATTGCAATAAGATTATGTCTTTGGCTAATGCTTTTGATTGGTGCTGCTGCTGCTTGTGATGATGCTGTTGTTATTAAGCTTTTGCAACTTAGCTCGGATGTGATGAGCCATGGCAATACTGATATTTTCAGAGAAGGGCAGCATACAAATCTAATAAATAATAATAATGACAATGCCCTTAACTCAAAGGCACAACTCCCCCCCCCCATTTGGGAATGAGGGTAAAACAACAGCCATTGATGGCCAAGTGTTTAATAGGCTGATCATCAGATATTTCTAGTGGTTTTAGCCCATCTTTCTGTACAAGGATTCAGAGCACAATGCAATAATACTATTCTGCTGCTTCTATTACCTGTCACTTAGTTAGGTTGAAACAAGACTAGTTTAAAAGCACAACAAACCAGTTTCTGAAGTTACTTGAAGATTGATTTCTATTATGTACATTTCTAGCCTACTTTTCCATCAAAAGTTACCCCAAAACAAGGTACAATCATTAAAGGTAAAATCATTAAAAAGTATATAAAATAATTCGGAGTAATTCAAATCAGCAACTGGGGTTGTGTATAATCATGTGAGCAGAACAAACACACCACATTGTGGTTCAGCAAGTGTGTGAACCCACACATTGCTGGTTACCCAATTAACAAATGTAAAAAAAAAGTTAGTGAACCATAAATTCAGTCAGTGGCTTTGCTGGTTTAAACTACCATATGTACAGAATACTAAGTTAAAGCATTTAACAGTTATTAAATGTTTTTAGCGTTCCTGAAGTAAAATATAGTATTTCAATGTTTTTGAACAGCGACAATATTTTATCCTAAACTATCGTCATTTTACTCCTCTTCTGCAGAGTGGAAGATGCAATCAATGTTCAGTTAAGATAAATGGCAAAATTCTAATTTAATTTAAATTAATTAGTGCCGCAAGCATAGATGTGATTAATCAACAAACCTTTAATCACATATTAAAATTGACCTTAATTAATCAGAGAGCTTGGTTACGAGCAAAGAACAAGCATATGGGGTTTTTCACAGTTTCTGCCATGTTGGCCATCTTGATTAATTAACTTCCTGGGTTTCTCCTCACTTTGGATTTTATTAAAGCACATTTAGCACAGGACTGAATGACAAAATGCCACATAGCTGCTACTAATAATAATGGTCTTGACTTTAGTTGCCTCTTCCTGATTCTTAACTTATTGTTTAACATGCCTATGATCACTATGGCAACTAAATTGAAACTCTATTCCCAATTGCAGTGTACCATTGAAGAGAAGCTGTTGAAGACAGTCAACAGGGAGGGATTGCTACTTCCAGAGTGTGATTTGAGAGAAATCTGTCCATATTTGAAATGGAATACCATGTTTAAAAAAACATCTGCATTAGTCCTATAGGTATGTGTGTCTACATTCTTCATTACACTCAGTGTGGTTTTTTAGCTTGTGGTGAGAACACTGATGGGGCATGTCTTCCCAAACTCCCCATGAGATACTCTCCAAAATGAGTATCACTAAAACTCAGTAAATGAAAATATTGCTCTTCTTTTTTAATATAAATGTTTATTGTTTTTTTAAAGCTTATACAATGTACTGGTATTTACAAATATAAGTTGCAATATACAAAGATGTACAGAGTAGCAACCAAAAAATATAAAAATTAAAAAGTCAAAAACCAGAAATGATAGTTTAAAAAGAGAGAAATGTCCTATTTCTCTCTTAACTATATTGTTCTTGAATGTACACTGATAGCATATGCACCAAAGACAAATTCCTTGTGTGTCCAATCACATTTGGTCAATAAAGTATTCTATTCTAGTCTATTCTAGTCTATTCTAGTCTATTCTTGTCTAGTCTAGTCTAGTCTTATATCTTTCTATATCTTATGCAGTTATTCATATCGTTTAACATATTTACATTTTTGGTGCATTGTAGGTTTATTTTTTTTAAAAAGAAAAAAATTGCTCTTCTTACACTTTAAAGATTCCTCTCCTGAGTTATCCATTAAAAAGCTCTTCTTCCTTCACCTTGTCATGTCACTAGACCTTAAAAGGCATTTCATCTCTGCCAGAACCCATGCTTGCCTATTGGAATGAAGTCATTTAACTACCAAATCAGACTGTTCCAGGGAGATGAGGCTTCATTCATATCACCTCCTACAAGATTTTAAGGAATATTGAAAGTCCCTTCTATTGAACAATATTCCTAGTTCCTTAATACCTAGGAACAAATCTCCCATTCAGTCAATTTTGAATCTTGCTTTACTGGGAACTCTCTATGGTCCTGAATCTCGGTCATCTTGGTGTGCACCTGGCTTTTAGTTTGCAGAAAGATACCACCAGGCACCAGAAGTAAGCCTCAATTGAGTGATTTCAAAGCATGTGTCATTACATCATGTAATAGTACGTAGCCAACTTTGGCTAATCTCAACTTTGGCTAATCAAGAGCCGGGGTGGCGCAGCAGGTAGGGTGCTGTACTGCAGGCCACTAAAGCTGACTGTAGATCTGTAGATTAGCAGTTCAAATCTCATCACCGGCTCAAGGTTGACTCAGCCTTCCATCCTTCCGAGGTGGGTAAAATGAGGACCCGGATTGTGGGGGCAATATGCTGGCTCTGTTAAAAAAGTGCTATTGCTAACATGTTGTAAGCCACCCTGAGTCTAAGGAGAAGGGCGGCATAAAAATCAATCAATCAATCAATCAATCAATCAATCAAACAAACAAACAAACAAACAAACAAACAAACAAACAAATAAATAAATAGTATGTAGCCAACTTTGGCTAATCTCAAAAGTTCAACATCAATAAACAAGAACACTTGTAGCTCAGGGTTGAAATAAAGAGTTCTTGGTGCTCTCTGAATTTGGTTGCTTTGCTAACACTGCTGATATTATCTAGCTTGGCTAATAAAATGTCTGCAAGAAAACAACCAAGCTCAGAGAGCAGCCATGGTGGGTTGCTACCAGTTCGCTCTAATTCAGGCGAACAGGTAGCGGCAGGAGGCTCTGCCCACCTGCCTGGACATCATTGCAGATGATCTGTGCAGGTGGGGAAGGTTCTGTGCATGCACAGAAACGCCCCATGTGAGCAAAGTGAGCACATGTGTGTGTTCACAGTTCTGAACCAGTAGCAAAGGCACCATAATTTTTGGACTATAAGATGCACTGGAGTATAAAGCTCACCTTAATTTTTGGGGAGGAAAATAAGAAAAAAGCTGATTGGTGCGTGAATTGGCCTCCTGGAATACCCCCAAAGAGCTGTTCCCAGAGATGAACTTTAGCAACAGGTTGTTGGTTGTGAGCTCTGCGCTTTGCTTTTTCAGACTGTGAAACCTCCGTTTCAGAGGCATTTTTCCAGCTAAGTGTGTAGATCTGCTTCAAAAGATCAGTGACAAACTGTTGCTAGAAAAACATTTCAATGTAGTCACCAGGAGTTAGGCTGTTGAGGGAAATTAATGAATGAAAAGTTTGTGACTTACTCGAAAGAGTATCATATTAAGAATCAGATAAATTATAAATATAATAATAATAACCTTCCCAGCTTGCTGCATGCCACATAGGATGCTATAATTTCTGAAATCTCTAAATCCAACAGGATAGATTCCTGGATTTAAATTGGGAAGGATCCAAATTCCAATTCCTCATTCATTTCAATAACTCATGATAGGGTTCATATGTCAGATTAATATATTAATATGGCTTGGTGAGTTTCAGTAAATATATGATTTTTAAACCACAATACACTAAGTACAGATTAGTCAATAATGTACTGTACCCATGGTTAAAGAAATTAAGGGTTTATGCAATGTGGTAATCTACCACTAGATGTCCTTGGATGAGTGATTTTCAACCTAAATTTCTTTACAATACAGGATTATATTAATGAGGATAAAATGGAGGGACAAATGTAAAATGTACCAAATAAGATGTGATATTTTAAAATACATGCTAAAATACACACATCTATTTTCTTCTATATTGGTTCGTCATTATATTCAAAGTCAAAAATCCTCAATTTGTAGAGGTGCGTATATTAAAAATAATTTTCTGTAAATTGGCTTTTGTAATTTATTTTTAAGAAGAAAAGAATTATTAGTAATGTCCAACAGTAAATATGGAAAACGTGTCAAATAAGGCAGTAAAGATATGGATAAAGGTTTTACCTGTCCAGTCATAGCCGACTCTAGGGGGAAGTACTCATCTCTATTTCTTGGCCAAAGGAGCCAGCTTTTTTCTGAAGACTGTTTCCATGAACACATGGCCAGCATAACTATACACCAAAGGCACACAGAGTGCTGTTACTTTTCCACTGAAATGGTGCCTATTTATCTACTTACAGTTGCATGCTTTTGAACTGCTAGGTTGGCAGAAGCTGGGGCAAGAAAAGGAGCTCATGTAGCATTCAGGTCTCCAACTAGGAAGCCTAGCATCTTAACCACTGAGCCATGATCCCCCCCCCCCAAAAAATAATTACCAGTAGGCTGTACTTTATACAAATGTGCTTCTTATTCCACCGATTGCACTTCTAATATTTACTTCTTACCATAATTGTTTGAGCCTCTTCCTCCATTTAATATCTGCTTTTAAACCTCATTTTCAAGTTTACTTTTCACTTTCAACCCATGTCCCATGCATATATTCAATAAAAATATTAAATACTAATACTTTCAGGCATTAAAGGCCTGTTTTTCAATGGTACTTCAACATTAATTTATTTGTTCCTGAAGCTTGATATGGTTACTTTGCATGTTGCCAGCAAGTCAATATTGTTTTGGGTGTTTTAGCAGATATATAATCAGGTATATTTTTCTGATATTCTGGTCACACACACCTTTTTTAAAGCTGTTCTTTTTCAGCAAAACATCCCCCTCTTCCTATGAAATCTAATGACATAATTTTCTAATTTATTGGATAAAGATTACTTAATAGCTTTTTACTTACAAAGGTTATTAAGGGTTAATACTTTAAAAAGCTATTTTAAATTATTCCTGTCCTCATGTTTTAGTAAAAGCAATTTTATGTCCATACAAAATGGTTTCTCCAGCCTTTAATATCAGTTCCTTTGAACTAATTTAAGCTGATTGTTTGCACGCATCATGCTATATATTGTTCTTTGGTATATTGGTAGTGTAAATATAATTTGGTATTAAAAGTGCATGTTTATTTTAATAATATGTTCCTTACATATATTAGGCAAACATCTGCATATTTACTTCAGTGTGCAACACTGTTAAACTACCTTATTAAGTACTGTGAATTAATTTTGTTTTGTCTCTCCTTGCTTTTAAATATTTCAATATTCAAACTGGGTTTTAAAATGTGTACAATATTCTATGACTTTAATCAGTAGATTGTCATATTTGTCTTAGCATTTTGTGGTCTAGTTTGAAGTATGTCTTTGTATCCAGTGTGGGCTACTTGACCTTCGCCTAACTTGCACCCCCCCAAAAAGACCCTTTCCCATATCAATTAGAGGACAGGGGGGGAGAGTAGCATTTTTCAAAGACTGAGTGATTCATGCCTGGATGGAAAAAATCCACATTTTTAGGTGTTAAATAGTCAGTTTGTAAAAATGACCTAATCATTTCCTGAAGTTTATAAGGAAACAGAATGTATGCTCTGAATCTTTATATCTTCTATCATAGCCACATATAAGGATTGGTAGCCAGAAGGAGATGATATTTTAAAAAGAAAAAAAATAGGAGTTGTAATCATGGAAATGGAATTGGGATTGCTTACATTTTGCATAATATGCTACCCAATTCCCAGGAACTCTGGATAGCTTACAAATTGTTAAATACATTTTAAAGAAGAAAACATTTGACCTAGCAAAAATGGAGCAAAAATGGCAAAGATTTCTTTTTTTTTTAATCCAAGTATGAACAAAATAAAAAGAAGAAAAGGGACTTCAATCATACTGGTGAAGCAAAGGTATTATATGGGCATACTGAGATCTGCCCATTTGTGCCTGGGTTGCAGTAAGAAAGAAATTAGACTGTAATTGTGAATATAAATAAAAAATGGGAACAGTTAGAAACAAGTGGAACATTTAGGAGTCACTTGGCCAGTTCCTCAGTTTTCCAGTTTTATGTTCATATAGGTGTAGCAAGATGACTAATCTTCAGCATATATTGTATATTACTACCATTGCTGTTGTAGACATTGCTCTGAGTCATACAGTGACTCTTTGGCGGATAATTCTGGTGAGCCCAATTCTATTGATTTTCTCCATAGGACATATATTGTTAGTAAGTATTTGCATGCTCTGAGACAGAACTCAACACAGTGAAAAATAAATTTTGACAAGAAGAAAGAAGAAGGTTTTGTTATTCAAAGGCCATTGTAAATGTATTATTGAATAGCATGCAATATAAACTGTTCAATGCAAAAAGAAATAAAACTAACCCAGCTTTAGTAGTAATAAAATATGCCCAGTTCATGTTTGTTCAAAGCACCCATACACATACTCAAAGAAGCAAAATTTCACAAAATGTACTCAGGTCAGACACTAATACTGAGCAAAGAAATAAAACACCCAGTTTGATAAACATTTCAGGATAATATGTTAAATTTGCCTTTATTGTTCATGATTCTTGTGAGTACAGTGGTACCTCTATCTAAGAACGCCTCTACTTAAGAACTTTTCTAGATAAGAACCGGGTGTTCGAGATTTTTTTTTGCCTCTTCTTAAGAACCATTTTCTACTTAAGAACCCGAGCCTGGAAAAATTTCCCACGAAATTTGAGAGCGCATGAAGGCCCAGCCAGTTTCCTGCCATTCCCTCTGGGTTTCTCTCTCTGGCGCAGTGTATGGGAGGCAGCCTTGCGCCAGGTATATGGGAGGCGCATGCTCTTCCTCAGCGCCTCAGAGTCCCTCTTTTTTTTTAAAGCCTTAAAGTTTTGGGTTTTTTTGATTCACCTCACCTTCTTCCTTCAATAGCGACTGTCCTCCTCTTCTTCTTCCTCCTCCTCCCACCCAAATTGCAAGCTTTTATTTCTTTCCTAATGGATTTGCACGCATTATTTGCTTTTACATTGATTCCTATGAGAAAACTTGCTTCTACTTACAAATTTTTCTATTTAAGAACCTGGTCACGGAATGAATTAAGTTCTTAAGTAGAGATACCACTGTATTTGTAATTCCACGCTATGTAATACCCATGTTGCAGTAAAAAACTTTGTAATTTGTAATTCCACACATTGTAACAAACGTTAGTGCAACCAGAGGTGGGTTCCTCCCAGTTAGGACCAGTTCTATGGAACTGGTAATTTGGCGGCCAGGGTCGCTAGAACTGGCAGCGCCCCAGGACTGCCACGTCCCCAAACTGGCTCTCTCAACAACTATGGGGCCACCATCTTGTTTTTTGCTTCTGCACATGCACAGAAGTTGTTTTTTTTAGCACTGTGCATGTCTGCGTGTGTGCGGCATGTCAAGGAGCGAACCAGCAGTGAAGAAAACCAGAACCCACCCCTGAGTGCAACCAAGGCAATTTTTGTCCTATAACCAGATAAACTATTTCCTCTAGTAAATCTATAACTGGAGCCCCATAATCATTTCAACAATCTCCTTTAAGTAAGGAGGCTTGAAGAATGTGCACAAGGAGTCTAATGTGGTTGGATCAAAACACTCCCCACCACACACTTGGAAAATAGCTGCCATTGATTTATCTCTCAAAGTAATATTAATAATCTTCCAGATTCAAACATGCATATGGATAGTGTGGATCAAGCCCACAGATGACACAGAGAAGATTTTTCCTCAGCTGAAATGAATCCCAGATAACATTTCAACTTCATATAAAATTTCCACTTCAGTAACAGAGTTATCTGACTCAGTGGTTTTCACCCCAAACCCCAAAACCTTTAATCTTAGACGCCTGGTTCTCAAGGGGGAAATTTGATTTTTAACAGGGGCAATTAATAGGGGCATACAAATCTAATTAATCTTAAGCATAAAACATATCAGGAAAGACTTAATGAACTCAATCTGTATAGTCTGGAGGACAGAAGGAAAAGAGGGGACATGATCGAAACATTTAAATATGTTAAAGGGTTAAATAAGGTTCAGGAGGGAAGTGTTTTTAATAGGAAAGTGAACACAAGAACAAGGGGCACAATCTGAGGTTAGTTGGGGGAAAGATCAAAAGCAACATAAGAAAGTATTATTTTACTGAAAGAGTAGTAGATCCTTGGAACAAACTTCCAGCAGACGTGGTTGGTAAATCCACAGTAACCGAATTTAAACATGCCTGGGATAAACATATATCCAT
The DNA here is from genome assembly GCF_031021105.1 of Erythrolamprus reginae. NCBI lineage: Eukaryota > Metazoa > Chordata > Lepidosauria > Squamata > Dipsadidae > Erythrolamprus > Erythrolamprus reginae. The sequence continues at coordinate 127,427,343 of NC_091950.1, forward strand.
CCTAAGATAAAATACAAAAATAGTATAAGGGCAGACTAGATGGATCATGAGGTCTTTTTCTGTCGTCAGTCTTCTATGTTTCTATGTTTCTAATAATAATAATAATAATAATAATAATAATAATAATAATAATAATAATAATAATTGGGATCTTGTTTAAACCAAGTTAATGGCCTTTTTAGGCTTCCTTCACACGAGTAGGGGTTCACTTTTTGAATAGTAAGACTTATATGTCATGGGGGGAGCATGAGGATTTTAGAGATGCTTAGGAGGGGCACAGGCAAAAAAAGGTTGGGAACCACTAACTTAAACTATCCACAGTCGACCTCAACCCATTCCTAAGAGGTCCGTAAGGGGCATGCATAACCGCACCATCGTGCCTACTGTCCGTGTTTTACTATCCTATTGCCTAATTTACCTGTACCTACTTTGCTAATGTTTATGTTTATACCAATACCTATTATCTTGTATCTTGACAAATAAATAAATAAAAAACACTGCAAGACATTGCCTCAGTCACTTCAACAGAAGTTGCACAGTGAGCTGTCAGAATATTATCCTGTCCACCTCTCCTCCACAGGGAGAATGCCCCTAAAAGGTAGGTGACTTTCTGTTGATTCAATGAGAACAGGGCTGTTGACATTCACAACTCTTACTGCTATAATACAGGTCCATCTGAGCACTAACTGAATAATGACCATGTTCACCCTCATCTTTCTTTAATAGTTTTTAAGGTATCACATGGTTTCTTGAAAGACTTCAGTAAACCAAAAAGCTCTTTGTGATTGGTGAATAGAGAGAGGCCTCTTGGTTTAATGAATTCCTGCACTGAGCAGAGAGCTGGATTAGACCAGTGTTTCCCAACCTTTTTGGAGCTGCGGCACATTTTTCATATTTTCAAAATCCTGGGGAACATTGGGGGGGGGGGGGCTAAAAAAAGTTTGGACAAAAAAAATCTCTTCCTCCCTTTCGCTCTATTTCTCTCTCCCTCCCTCTTTCTCTCTCTTCCTTCCTCTCTCCATCCCTCTTTCTTTCTCTCTTCCTTCCTTCCTCTCTTTCTGTCTCCTCCTTCCTCTCTCATCTCTCTTTCCTTCCTCTCCCTCCCTTTCTCTCTTTCCTTTCTCTCCCTTTCTGTCTATCCTTTCTATCTCTCACCCCTTCTCCTTCTTTCATTCCCTTTCTCTCCCTCCCTTTCTCTCTCATTCCTTTCTCTCCCTCTTTCCTTTCTATCTCTCTTTCTTTTTCTCCCTCCTTCATATCTTCTTTCTCTCCCCCCTTCCTCCCTCTTTCCTTTATCCCCCTCCCTTTCTCTTCCTTTTTCTCTATCCTTTCTACCTCTTACTCTTTCTTTCTCTCCCTCCTTCATTCAATTTTCTCTCCCTCCCTTTCTCTCTCTTTCCTTTCTCTCCCTCCCTTGTTCTCCCCTGGGGCTGCCTGTGCCTGCCCTGCACCACCCAACATGGACGGACAGCCCCCGGTCGTTGGTTCGTCACCCCCCCCCCACATGGAGGGAGATCAGGCTGGCGAGGGCGGTAGATCTGTGTCCCCAGCCACTGGAGGGAAATCAGGCTGGCGGGGGCAGCGAATCCACCTCCCCAGCCGGGCGGAGGGAAATCGGGTTGGCGAAGGCGGTGGATCCGCGTCCCCAGCCACCAGAGGGAAATCGGGGCGGCGAATCCACCTCCCCAGCCGGGCGGATGGAAATCGGGCTGGCGAAGGCGGTGGATCCACGTCCCCAGCCACCGGAGGGAAATCGGGTTGGCGGGGGGGCGAATCCACTTCCCCAGCCGGGTGGAGGGAGATCAGGCTGGCGAGGGCGGTGGATCCGCGTCCCCAGCCGCGCGGAGGGAAATTGGGCAGGCGGCCGTGTGGCCGCAGCTCCCTGCGCGCCCCTGGAAAAGGGTGCGCGGAGGGGCATTTTAGGGTGCGCTGGCGCAGGCATGCGCAGCGTACAGGGAACAGTGCCTGGGGCCGCTGCAGCCGGCAGCCTCCTGTTTCCGCTGCCATTGCCCTCCCGCCGGGCCCCAAAGGACAATTGTTGCCACCCCCGCCAGGAAAGCTCCAGCTGGGCAGGGTGCTGCCGGTGGCTCCGCCCTGGAGCTCTTGCTCGCCACTGCCATCCCCCAGCAACTGCCCGGGGCCGCTGCAGCCGGAAGCCTCCCGTTCCTGCTACCATTGCCCTCCCGCCGGGCCTGAAAGGACACTTGTTGCCGCCTCCACTGGGAAGCTCCAGCTGGGCGCGAAGAATAAAGCTCAGCTTCCGGTCTCAGAAGCTGAGCTTCGCGGCACACCTGATCATGTCTCGCGGCACACCGGTTGAAAAACACTGGATTAGATGACCTACAAAATCTCGTACAGCCCATAAATTCAATTATTCCATAAGAGCTGAGGTTCAGTTAGACAAAAGATAATGAGGGGCATTGAATTGCCTGCAGCTGCTTCAGTTTGGGGTGGAATAAGGGAAAGTGGGAATGGTAGGCTCATAAGAGTATTAATGCTCCCCAGTTTAAATTAGATACCTTTAAGTATCTACTGCAGCAGGGTGAAACGCAGTCAATCAATCCACATTTAGTAACTGTCTCATTTAGTTCGCAGTTATGATGGTAATGCAAAGAAACTTTGCAACAAATTCCTGCATTTACAACCTTCCACAGCAAGAAATATCTACACACAATCACCATTTCACTTGACATATGCTGTTAATAATCAGTTTCTGTTTCCAATTGTGGCTGCTAAATGAGGATAATCAGCATTCATCCTGCACCTTCTTTAAGGCAGAGATGACGGAGATAGCAAAATCACCTTTGAGGTATCCAGCAAAGAACCTTTATAAATCCATAACCAAAGCTGGAATTATTCTACCCCAAACTAAAAAAGAAAACACTTGAAAAATTATAAAATGTGTAAGATCTTAGTCTAATCCTGAAGAATATGACAAAAGAAAGGGGAGGGGAAGTACTTTCCTGCCTCATGAGTTGTGGCTAGTTGCCAAACTTGGTTTGTCCTGGTTTCAGAGTAGTGCAAGACAGGGCAGAACTTAGGAGCAGAACATGACCTTTTTAAGGCAGAAGGGGATAAGAAGAATGACTAGTCCAGGGCAGGGGTTTCTACATTTTTTACCATCAACCTTCCTTTAGTGTAATCTTAATATACACACCTTTCCTAAAAATTCTAACACCAAAATGAACAAAAAATGAACAATGGAAACATTTCCTGCTTGAGTAGGGGTTTGGACTACAAGATCCCTTCCAGCTCTATTCTGATTGATGTAACAATGCAACTCTGGGATGTATGTGTGTATATGTAATTGTGTATGTTAGTACTCTGTCCAAACAGTTGGGTTGGTAATATATAAACAAACCAACAATGTATGGTTGTATGGATTGATGTAATATAGCTTTAAAATGTATGCTATGTTCTGATTGGCTGTAGTATTGCAAGTTGCCATAAGAGGGAGCTAGAGATCATAGCTTATCCTCTCTGTTGTTTCATTCTGGCGCCCATTAACTCATTGCCCAAACACTTAAACCACATATGGATCAGTTTTGAGTCTATGTTCCAGATGTTGGTTGAGTAAGGACCAGCACAGAACTGTAGCATTCCATAAACAAAAGAACAAAAGAAATGCTGAAGCAGGCCCCATTAAAAAAATTAAGAGCTGAGAAAATAAACAAAGCCCAAACTACAGAAGAGTTTTTCAAGGCAGAGTTTAACAAAATTATTATTATTTATTTATTTAAAGCTGATTCTTCATGTCAGTGTCAAAAAAAAAAGTTATTAAGTCATTCAACTCCTTCAGCATTCTCTTTTCATGGAGGTGAAGGTGCAACATAAGACATTGTCTGTTACAAAAACAGAGTCCCCAACCCCAGTTATATCTGTAAAGGGCTTGGAAAGATAACAAAGCATATGAAACACTCTGGTTTGCTCCTTTGTATACTGTATCTGTGCCTGATTTAGGTATCTGTATTCATGAAAGCTTCACAGAACTAAAACCTTCCTAGTTTTGCTATGTGTAGTTATGCTGTTGGTATATAGTAGATACATAAATATTAGATAGTGTATGTTTCTAATTGCTAAATCCTCAAGGACTGCAATGATTGATCCCCTTTCTAAAATACCGTATTATTTAATTCTTATGGGTAATTTTTATGCTTTTTACTGACTTCTCCTTAATTATTTTCTGGCTTCAAATGCTAATAATATATCCAACATTTTAATTTTATTCATTTGAGATTTCTTCATTTGTATGATGTTTTCCTTTTGTTCTCTAAATGAATAAACTTTGGAAGACAGGGAGCAGAGCAATTATCCCAACATGACATAGTCTTCTGTGATGCTCCCGGAATGGAGCAATAGATCATTATAAAAAAAAAAATCATCCCACTTTTTTCATTTAAATTTATGAATTACATTTTTAATGCTATTTATACAATGAGAATGGGATGCTCTTCCACTTGGAAACTGCAGCATTGCTGGAAAGCGGGGGTCCAATGACACCATTCCACTTTTGTTGTCATGGTTACCATGATGTCATCAAAATGCCATGGTTACGTGGATCTTCATATATTTCAAATACTCAAGGCAATTGGAAGGCAGCTTTTTCAAAGTTTAGTCTTGATTTATAATCTTTTTTAAAGGAAGAAACCGTGCTGTTATCGTATCCTTTCATATTTAATTTGTAACAAAAATGGTAGTAAATTACCTAGGTGCTAAATATTCTTGCCTTATGCATAGTAGGACTGAGTTTAAAAATCTAGTGTTATATGAATGTATCAGTGAAATATTATTCAGTGTAAATTGGCCTATTTCCAAGTCATTATTAAAACTGCAGTTCTATACTAATTAATTCAATGGAATTTCTGAGATGACATTTTTGCATTTGGGTTATTTATTGAAAGGAACTAAGTGAGAAGTTAAAGCACCCAGAAAAGGAGGTAGTATAGCATATATAGTGATCCTTTGAATGGTAAATTGCTAACAAGAGGCCTATATCTTACCTCTTTGCTGATTTAGAACCTAGCACTAGAATAAGATACTGCATATTTTAAAAAAGTATTTCACAAGGTTAATCGGAGATATTGGTGACATTGAACAACTGTAGTTTAAACACCACATGGGCTAACCACTGCACAAAAATAAAGGGATTAGGAAATCATATGCCTGGGGCTTTGTGGAAATTATATAAATTATATAAAATCTAACTCAAGGGAGCATAGCAAGGTGGGTTCCTCCCAGTTCTGACTGGTTCTCCCAAACCAGTAGCGACCTGCTGATGAAGTCACCATGATGTCACGGAACCAGTTCAGTCAGTGTCGGTCCATGGGCACTGCTATCTTTTTTTTTTTAATGTATTTTTTAAAAAAAAAATTATTCTGCACATGCGCAGAAGCTGAGTTTCTAGCACTGTATATGTGATCGTCATCTTGTTTTCAGATTTTCCCCCCAGATTTTTTTGACAGTGCGCATGCAAAGGTGTGCAAAATGGGCGCACCCATGAGGCACAGCCACATGGCACAGGAGGAAGCGCACCCACCCCTGGAGCATGGCATAATACAACATCTATGCTCTATGCTCTGAAAGTTCTCTCTCAGAATGTTATTTAAGTGTTAATGGCACCATACATCATCAAATCAACAGGAGTACATTGGGTGCAAGAATGAGTATGAAAACAACTTAGCTGTTGACAGACATCAATGCTGTCCCATAATTTCAGGGCCAATTTCACGAGCTTTCAGTGTAACTTCATTTAATGATATTTTCTGAGTAACCATAGTCAAAGAGCAAATCATTCCAATATGGCAGTGTACCCCAACCGTGGCAACTTTAAGACATGTGGACTTCAACTCCCAGAATTCCTCAGCCCTTTAAGAAGCTATTACAATTCAGGGTGCTAGTTATTATCTATAAAGCCTTTCATGATATAGAGCAGGGGTGTCAAACTCGCAGAATCACAGTGATGTATTCGGTCTTTTTTCCCCTTCACCAGAAAGGACAGGGGCGGAGCCAGCATGTGACACATCTGGCCTGCGGGCTGCAAATTTGACACCCCTGATATAGCGCATGGCCACATGAGGGACCACCTGTCTCCATATGTATTGGCCCATTCAGTGATGGAAGTATAGTGGACAAGCTTTAGGTCCCGTCAATTGAGAAGTGCCACCTTCTAGGACCCAGGAAACATGAATTCTCTGTGACAGCTTGGAAATTTGAAAAATTAGAATACCGTAATTAAATAATTTAAAGAATGGAATTTATTCTCTCTTTTTCTTGCCAGGGGAGGGGGTGACTAGGACTCTTTTAACAGTGAATTGAAATATAAGAAAGCAATCCCGCTATAGAAAAATGGAGCACCAATAAAAAGAGAACAAGGGAAATTTGTTGTCTTAGAGAAGAAGAGAAAGATAAAAGATGGACAAACAGAGTTGCATGTGATGAAGAAACACACAGGAAAAAAAATCCAGAGGTGAAATTGTTAAGGAATATGCAGAGTTATCTCTGAATGGTCAAAGATACACATACACAGAGGAAACATGGAGATCTAGCAGATATCCAGCTGATAGCTCAGAGATACAAGTAATAATTCAGTAATATAATCCTGTTACATTTAGTGTATAAAATATTATTTGCTTTTGCAAATATCTTAGTCAACAACAATCCGAGTCATACAAAGTTAAATCAGTCGACAACTCACAATACATATAAAATATTATAAGCTTACTTGTTCAGCTTACAAATACATAAACCATCATTTGAACACACAGTTTTTACTACAGCATAGTCACAAAGATAAAACAGAAATAGCAGAGAATAGCCGAGAGAGAGAGAATCACACTTCTGGCTCCCTCTTGTGGCAATCCATAACACTGCTCTTAAAGCAATTGTGTTCTAATACATGTAAGCAAACATTTTTGGTGTATTGCCAAACCGAAACTAGTCAAAAATTTTCCCTACCGGTTCTGTGTTAGGGCTATGGCTTGATAGGCGTGGCAGGGGAAGGATACTGCAAAATCTCCATTCCCACCCCATTGCAGGAGAAGGATACTACAAAATCCCCATTTCCTCCCCACTCCTAGGGGAAGAATATTGCAAAATCTCCATTCCCACTGCATTCTGGGGCCAGCCCGAGGTGGTATTTGCCAGTTCTCTGAACTACTCAAAATTTTTGCTAACTGGTTCTCCAAACTATTCAAAATTTCTACTACCAGTTCTCCAGAACCTGTCAGAACCTGCTGAATTTCACCCCTGGGAAAAAACCCCTCAGGTTTAAATAATACTTTTAATTAATTAGCCTTTAAGGCCTTTAAAAAAAACTAGTTTTGTTACCGCAATCCCAACTTTTAACATAAAAAGATAATGTATAGGCTTTTAATCTCACTAATATAACTAAATATTCAAGTTTTTCCCCCATTGCAAATCATTATACATCACTTAAACAATGGGAATAAAAATACAATGTACAAAAATTGCACTTGATTGCATTTATTACTCATTTCCTATTTCTAACTTAGGATATATTAGTAATGCTGTTATACAAACCATTGATACCGATTTAACAATACAGCACACTTCAGTACAATGCAATGTGGGAGTATGGAGCAATGCAGTTTTCCCGTGTGGGCTGAAAAGCCATTTTAAAAATATTCTGATTGCATATAAATCAAGGAACAGTCATCTCCAGCTACAAATGTTCCAGCACCCACCTTTACAATTGTCTGCTTCCTATAATGGGGACTAATGACATGTAGCTGTCAGAGAACTGGACTTCCCTAATTCCCATTGTTATATTAATGATGATATACTGTCTGCTGGTGGCGCACCTGAAATAGGTTTAGGAATGATATTAGGAATCCTGGCAATACTGAAAAGAGGACTACTCAATTTTTTGAGGGACACAGGAAGGTGATTGCAATTCAGAAAATGGCCAGACAGTATAGGTCAGTGATGGTGAACCTATGGCACAGATGTCACAGGTGGCACGCAGAGCCATATCTGCTGGCACGTGAGCCGTTGCCTTAGCTCAGCTCCAAAGTATTTTATTTATTTATTTATTTATTTTGTCCAATACACAATGAGGGTTTTTGTGGGTATATATCTATATACACATATAGTAAAATACGTGATGAAGGTTATAGAGGAGATACTCATAGTAAAATATATCTAAGAAAGAATAAAAAACAAGATATAGTAATAGAACATATCAATGAATGAATAGAAGAAGAGATATAGGAATAGAAGAAAGGTATAGGAGATATAGGAGAGCAATAAGACAGGGGATGGAAGGCACTCTAGTGCACTTGTACTCTCCCCTTACTGACCTCTTAGGAATCTGGATAGGTCAACCATAAGGGTAAAGTGTTGGGAGTTTGGGGATGACACTATGGAGTCCGTTAATGAGTTCCACCCTTCGACAACTCGGTTACTGAAGTTATATTTTTTACAGTCAAGTTTGGAGCTGTTAATATTAAGTTTAAATCTGTTGTGTGCTCTTGTGTTGTTGTGGTTGAAGCTGAAGTAGTCGCCAACAGGCAGGACGTTGCAGCATATGATCGTGTGGGCAATACTTAGATCTTGTTTAAGGTGTCTTAGTTCTAAGCTTTTTAGGCCCAGGATTGAAAGTCTAATCTCGTAGGGTATTCTATTTCGAGTGGAGGAGTGAAGGGCTCTTCTGGTGAAGTATCTTTGAACATTTTCAAGGGTGTTAATGTCTGAGATGCAATATGGGTTCCTAACAGATGAGCTGTATTCGAGGATGGGTCTGGCAAAAGTTTTGTAAGCTCTGCTAAGTAGTGTGAGATTGCCAGAGCAGAAGCTACGTAGGATTAGGTTTACAACTCTTGAAGCCTTCTTGGCTATGTTGTTGCAGTGGGCTTTGGCACTTAAATCTTTTGTTATTAGTATACCGAGGTCTTTAACCGAGTGGGGATTATTTGTGATAATTTGATTATTCAGTTCATATTTGGAGTTCAGATTCTTCTTCCCAATGTTTAGGACAGAGCATTTGCTAATTGAGATTTGGAGTTGCCATGTGTTAGACCACTCAGGTCTTTTTGGAGAGTAGTTGTGTTATCAGTGGGGTTGAAGAGTTTTACATTGTCGTCGAAGAGGACACAGTTGCTTGTGATGTAATTGCAAAGGTCATTGATATAGAGAATGAAGAGCCTTGGTTCCAGTACACTACCTTGGGGAACACCACTTTTAACTGGGACGGGGGTGGATATGGTGCTTCCTATTTTGATCACTTGTTGTCTGTTTGACAGGACTGCTGTAATCCAGCTATGGAGGGATCCTGAGATGCCATAGGATTTGAGTTTTAGAAGTAGTTTGTCGTGGACCACTGAATCAAAGGCTTTGCAGAAGTTGATATAAATTGCATCTATAGATTTCCCTTGATCTAGATAAGTTGTCCATATATTTTTGCAGTGGAGAAGCTGCAGGCTGCAGGATAGGGTTTTTTTGAAACCAAATTGTTTGTTAGAGAGCAAATTATTAGTTTCTAGATGGAGAGTAATTGATTTGTTTATAATTGATTCCATGACTTTGCATGGGATGCAGCATAGTGAAATTGGTCTGTAGTTATTGGCCTCCTTTGCGGGATTCACGGTCTGAACGGAAAACATGGTGGTTTTTTTATGTGATAATGGAGTCTGGGTAGGAAGCATTTAGCCATGTTTCGCATATAAAAATTCTATCAAAGTTGGAGGTGTCAAGTAGAAGGAGGAATTCAGACATCTTGTTGACTAAACTTCTAGCATTTAATAGTTTACATTTGAGATTGGTCTTGTGTTGGGGATTGGTTTTGGGGTGGTTAGAGGAAGTAAGGGGCACACTTTCCTATTCTTTGTTTGAGGTGGTAGGGATGTCCATTTGTTGTTGTGAGATGGTGGTCTGGCAGGTGTCAGTTTGATGTTGTGAGATGGTAGGTTGGAAGTTAGACCGGAAGATGTAGGGAGGATTATGGGTTTTGGGTTTGATGCTTTCCATGCGGTAATCTATGTAAAGGTTTGTTTCACCAAGTTCATAGCGTCTCTTGAGTTCTGCCCGTAGTTTGTGAGAGCGAATACGTTGGAGGAGAGAAAGATCTGGTCTGGATCTGAGTTTGTTGAAGGACCTGTTATTTCTGGCAATGTGGTTAATGGTCTTGATGAATTGCTGTTTTATTTGTTCATTTTTGCATACCACTTTGCAGAAGTGGGGAGCTATTGAGCCATCATTATACTTGTGCTCAGGTCCAATTCTGGTAACTTCCAGAATGTCTTCTTGGGTGATTGTTTATGCATGTGAGTGATGGAGGTGGATGATATTTCTTATTTTTGTTATATCTGATTCATGGCTTTCTTCAAGACCAAAGAGGATAGCATTCTGGCGTTTTTGTTCACGTTCCATGGCATCCTTGACTAGGGTAGATATATCAGTGGTAGATTTAGTGGGTTTTTGGAGTATTGGAAGTGGTTGAGGTTGAGGTTGGGGTGGTGAAGTGGTGAGTGGTATTTTGTTGGGTGGATCTGGATTAATCAGTGTTTGGATATTTTTCTCCAAGGATGAAAGTCTTGATTCAATACTTTCTGTCAATGCTTGTTGGGTTTTGATGGCTTCTTTTAAGGTGTTAATCTCATCAGACAAACTGCTGAGTATATTTAGCTTGGGGGTGCAGAATGAGCACATATAAAGAAATGAAGAGTTTGCTTTTAGAAAGGTGGCAATATGTTTAGAAATATTGAGGCAGTTGTGTACAGACTGATTGCAAGTTTGGCATTTTATGAAACCATCATGATCATTGATAATGTCATTGCATTTAAAGCATTGATAGTTGTTATTATCAATTGTTCCTTGTTGTATATTCTTTTTGATTGGCATGTCTGCTTTGAGATTCAGAGTATGAAGGGAGAGGCGATGGAATGGAGTAGGAAGTGTGATGTTTTCCAGATGCTTGAGGATGCTTGAGAAGTTAGGCTTCTTCTTTGATGTAATCAGAAGGGGGAGGTGTGGTTTGGGAAAGGCTTTGCAGATCTGAAGATAGGGTGTTGGGATGCTTTGTGTTGTTCTGTAACAGCGGCTGGCTCCAGGATGTGTGTGGGGGTGTGTTAGTGCTTCAGGAAAGTCTTTCAGTTACCAGTTGAATCCAGGTTAATTAAGGCTATTTCCTTATTTCTGGGTTCAGCTGAGAATGGGCTTGCTGGCTTTGGGGATTACTGTGGGAATCCCAGCATAGTTTGCACTTAGCGAAGGAAAAATCTTGGCTTTTAAACAATACCCTGCCTGGGTTTATGGCTTCCTGCTCTGTGGGCCTCTTTACAACCTGGTTGTCATGGTGACAAGCAGTTTGTAACTTTAAGAGAGAGACAAATAGCTGAAACAGGCAAGAACAATGGCTTTCAAATGTACAGTACCCCCCCCCTCTTCCTTCACAGCCAGCACTTTGAAATTTTAAGCAGTTTTGAACAGCCCTCTTGAGGCTGATGGCACCTGGTAGTTTAAGCTTGCCTTATTAGCCCAAATGGTATTTACCCGTCTCGCTACGTCTCAATAGTCCCTGCTTACCCTTTGATCAGGATAGCTGAAGGATCCAAAGGATTTCCTCTTAGGTGAGCCCTGTGGATGCTTTCCAGTAGAAGTCCTTTAGCTCTCTTCCAGCTGAGCTCTGTGAAAGCTTTCCGCTAGAAGGTAGAAGTCCGTGGGCACCTCTTCAGTAGTTGTTTTAGTATATTTTCATTGTTCTAGGTATTTTGGAGATGTCTATTCCACTTCGAAAGGAGCAGCTCTGCCTCTCTGCTGCCTGCCTCTCTGCTGAGCAAGCCAGGCTTTCTTTCAAGAGATTAGGTGGAGATTGAGAGGCTGCAGGAGTGTTTTGCAGGGGGACATTCAGACGGGCATGTGTATAACAGCCAGCTGATTTTTGGTTTGTACAGAGACTCTGGGAGGGTGCTTTTGGCTTCCAGAGAGCCTTGAGGAGTATGGAGGAGGCCATTTTTACCCTCCCCCGGCTCCAGGGAAGCCTTTGGAGCCTGGGGAGGTCGAAACACAAGCCTACTGGGCCCACCAGAAGTTGGGAAACAGGCCATTTCCAGCCTCCAGAGGGTCTCCAGGGGGCAGGGAAAGCTGTTTTCACCCTCCCCAGGCATTGAATTATGGGTATGGGCACTTGCGCATGCGTGATAGTGTGTGCGCACACTCTTTTGGCACCTGAGGAAAAAAGGATTGCCATCACTGGTGTAGGTAATCCTCAACTTGCAACAGGTTCATTAGTGTTCCAACACTAAGTTCCAACAGGCCTATCTGGGGGAAGGAGCTACTTACAACAAAGATTTGAATTTCCAATAGGTGCTCCTTCCCCTGTGGTCACATGACTACACTTTGGACACTAGGCAATTGGGCTGCATTTACAGCCTTTTGCAACATCCCGTATCCCACTTTTTTTAATATAAAGATCTATAATCTGGGGAAGGCAGGACTTTACTTATTTCTTGATCATGTCTAGTCTTAGTACTATTATATTGACATATTCAGAAGAGGGTCATTTTTAGATAAGTAGATAATACTGTAGTTTTTAAAGGCCCATTTATTATTGAAATTCTGGTTTGGAGGCACAAAGACATTTCAGAATGAGATCTTTTGAATAAAGGAGCAATTTTTAAAATATTCTGGGTGTTCATATGACAGGGAGAAATAAGATATTCAACTATTCATTTCAAAAGAAGAACAAGAGTCCTTCTCTTTCACAAGCTCTAAGAGTTATTAATAAGCAAACAAAATGTCCAATAGATTTTAATGGATTTAGCACATGATTGAACAAGATGTCATTGTTTCAATTCTGAATTATACCATTTAAATTAAGGGCAAAGGGAGAAACTCTCTGTGAACATTCAAAGTATTCATTGGATAAGTTTCAGTATTAATGTACCCTCAGTTCAATATGACAATATAACATTATGGGGGGGGGGGGCGGGAGGCCATTATTGTGGGTCAGTTTTCTGTTTCCCTATTCAGAGCTTCTGAAAGATATAAATGAAATCAATTAGAGAAACCTCATGGGCATTCAGATTGCTGCATAGCATCTATATCTATATCTATATATCTATATCTATATCTACGCACACACACACACATATATATTTGTATATTGTATATTTTTGTATATTGACATAGTTACAATCATGTAGTATGAGAAAGGGAGGGGTGAGTTTTTTCCATGGAGGTTATAACACAACAAATCAAGACAAGACATCTGTGTAATGATAATGATGACTAGATATATCTCCAGATTTTTTTCATATATATTTGTTCAACTCAGAGGTGGTGAATATACCTAAATACTCCTTTCTCTTATTTTCCCATGATAGCAAGTACAGTGGTACCTCATCTTATGAACACCTCTTCTAACGAACTTTTCAAGATACGAACCCGGTGTTTAAGATTTTTTTGCCTCTTCTTCCAAACTATTTTCACCTTATGAACCCAAGCAGCTGCTGCTGGGATGAAGGGGTTTCTTTTTTTCCCCCTTTTTGAAGAAAGAAAAGGGAGGGGCGGCTTGGAGGGGGAAAGACTGCATTTTAAAAACTAGGAGAACAGCGTGCTTGCAAAGGCACTGAAAGGGTGTCTTTTGAAGAAAGAAAAGGGAGGGGCGGCTTGGAGGAGGAAAGATTTTGCAGAGAACAACGTGCTTGCAAAGGCACTGAAAGGGTGTCTTTTGAAGAAAGAAAAGGGAGGGGCGGCTTGGAGGAGGAAAGATTTTGCAGAGAACAGCTTGCTTGCAGAGGCACTGAAACGGTGTCTTTTGAAGAAAGAAAAGGGAGGGGCGCCCCCCTTGCCTTCCTTCCTTCCCACTCACCCTTTAGCCTAGCCTTGCTTCTTCCAACCACCCCCTTTAGCTGCTCCTCCCTGCCCTCTGTTCGCCTCCCTTATAAAGTTTGGGATTTTCCTGAAGGATTTGCACGCATTATTTGCTTTTACATTGATTCCTATGGGAAACATTGTTTCATCTTACGAACCTCCTCCTGGAACCAATTAAGTTCGTATCATGAGGTGCCACTGTATGTTGGGCTGAAAGAGAAGTTTCTAGGCCAATATCTTTCAACACTGTACCAAACTATCTGTCTCATCCAGGGGTGGACTTCAAAAATTTTAACAAGAGGTACTCTGTCCAGTTGCTGGGTGGGCATGGCCACGGTAGACATAGCCTAGACGGCCTCCTGCACCATGGAGGCAGGAGGAGCTTTTTGCCTTCTCTGGGCTTCCCCTGAACCTCTGAAAGGGCAAAGATGGCCTCCTCAGGCTCCAGAGGCCCTCTGGAAGCTGGAAATGGCCTTCTCAAACTTCTGGTAGGTCTGTTTTTCACTGTCCCTGAGCCTCCGCACTCAACCTGCACTTACCTATATTCCAAACGGGCCGCATGGGGACTCCTGGGATGAGTGGGGTGGGGTAGGCCAGGCCAATCAGGAGTGGGATTTGGGGGTTCTCCGAACTGCACAGAATCTGAGCTAGAGATTCTCCCGAACCCCTGCGAACCCTCAGCATCCCACCCCTGGCCTCATTGTGTGATCATGTGGAAAGACCATAAGTGAAAGCCAAAAGAACAGACAGTACTGCAATATTGTCCATGTTTCAGCTTGGGAGTAGACTAAATGGAAGTCCATTAGGAATCTGAGGGCAGACTAAAGTATGTTTTATCAGTTTCTGAGTCACAAGAAAAGGAATATGGCTCAGTGATGCTCAGATCCAACCCAGCTCAGCAAAAATGTGTCAAAAATCAACAATCTTTAATAACTTCCATTCCCCCTCCCCAAAGAAATCCTGGTTCTCTGGGCCAAAATGAACAAGCAAGATCTAAAGTAAGACAAATTGCTAATACTAAAAACATTAATACCCAAAACAGAACTATGAACAATTACACAATAACAGAATACATCTTGAGAATTTGAGGACAATCCTTACTATTTTTTCTCCCCAATTTACAGGAAGCAGGTCTGGGGAAGAACTCTGATTTCAAGAGTTACCATGAGATCAATTAAACCAAACTGGGTGAATGGATCCAAGACTCTGAGCCAGCACGTGTTGACTTAAAGCAGAGGTCTTCAAACTTGGCAACTAATGGACTTCAGCATAGCAGGCTGGAGAATTCTGGGAGTGAAGTTCACAAGTCTAAAAGTTGCCAAATTTGAAGTCCTCTGATTTTCTATAAATAAATTTATCTAGGAAGCTTCCATTATAATGTGGGGATAAACAAAAATTATTGCCTCCTTGCCAGAGGAAACATTTTATGAGATAACGTGGTTGATAAATTTATTAGTTAACTGTATTAGCATTAATATTGCCTAGTGGCTTGTAGGGGAACAACCTCTTTCCAATTTTTTTAAAAAATATGGTATACAATAGATATTTAAAAGTCATTGTAAGATTACTCAACGGTTATTTATCTATCTATCTATCTGTTTGTTTGTTTGTTTGTTTGTTTGTTTGCTTGCTCGCTCGCTCGCTCGTTCGTTCGTTCGTTCGTTCATTTATTTATTTATTTATTTATTTATTGGATTTGTATGCCGCCCCTCTCTGTGGACTCTTTATTTCCCTTCACTACTTCTTTGTACATAATTACCGTTCCTTCGTCTAACCCGTGTTTACTTGATCAAAATCATGCTGATTGAGGATAAGACTTTTCTTTTTCTTTAATTTTATGATTATTGGTTCCCCCAATATGTTCCTGCTAGATTTTCAAATGGAAATAAAGATTACAATCTTAATGACTGATTGTTGGAATAAATGCAATTTGCTCCAGATTTGACATCCCTTCCTGTTTCTGACTCCGCTTGTTCTATAAACAAAGGAAAGTAAGTCTGGGGGGGGGGGGCTTTCAAAGAGAAATCCAAATAACCATCCCCAAATATATTTGTGAATCTGCCAAAAAGGGTTCTCAATATACCAAGCTTTATCCATATTCAATTCGAATTGCAAATTGTCCATGGCCATCCTAATTTGCTGAAGTACTACCATCAGTCATCTCATACTTTTGCAGTTCATCAATAATTGTTTTAAACCTATCAATGTGATACATGAGCCCTTTTGGATTTTTACTGCTTTTTAAAGAAAGTTCTTGTAATATTGTATGGATCTGCAAAAGTGGTCTTCAGAAAGGTTTTTCCTTCCTATGAGCAACAAGCTCTGTCTTTTGACACTGTTTCAAGAGGCTGTGGCTTATATGTCAGTACTGGATGGTATCATGTTGATTCATGACTGGAGACCTATGAAATCATCTTCTACAGATGGAATCTTCCAGAGAAATCTGAAAGAGGAGGTTACTTTAAAAGATCCTGTTTATCAGATCCTGTATAAAGAAGTGTTGCTTTCCCCGTCTGCTTCCACCTTAGCGCCAGCAGGAGCAGATGCATTCTAAATTTTTGCCATGGGTAGGTAGGAGGGGCATAAGCCTCAGGCTGGGAGCGGCTCACCCGGACGGCTGCTGTGATTACCGCGGGAGGAGAAACCCTTCTCATCTCTGATGCATTATAACAGCAGGGAAGGCCCATCAGAGGTGGGAAGGGTTTCTACTTCTGTGGTTGTCACAATAGCTGTCCAGGTAAGCTGTTCCCAGTCTCAGGCCCATGCGCTTCCCATATAGCCATGGTGAAAATTTATGTTTTGCCAGCTGGGAGGCTGGCATAGAACTTTCATTTTCGCATGTGGCTGCTTCTACCTAAATGCTGAATGGTCCATGCCCCCCCCCTACACACACGCCGCTTGCCCTGGCAGCACCTCAGCAGTAGCAGATGAGCGAGGGAAGGAGAAGGACCAGAGAGTGAAGTGGGTATGGCGGCAACCAATGATGGGCAGCAGCCGGAACACCGGAACCGCCATTCCGCCAGTGGAAATGGAGCACATAGGCTGGCTCCATTGCCATTGGGCATGCATGCGTTGTGCACATGCAACCAGAGCGATTCCGGTAAAAAAATACCGGTTTTTTTGCTTCCATGCATGTGCGGAAGGACGTCCGCGTGTAAGATTTTAGCTGCTGCACATGCGCAGCAGCCAGAATCTCGGTGCAGCGCCTAGAGCAGCCGCTGGCAAAAATAGCCTGCCCGAGCTCTGGCCACGTGCCTGTTCTCTCGCACTACAGGAGAGAGATGCCTGCGGCACAGGAGTGCACAGAGCAGGGTGTGTGGCCAGAGCTCAGAACCACCCAGCCTGCATGCTCTCGGCACCCGTATAGGAGGTCATCGGAGCAAGGTAAGGGCTGGGCGGACCGCTCGCAGTATAGTGCAGCGGGTGGGAAGCCAGTGTGAGCGGTGCATGGGCAGGGGTGGGCTTCTAGATGGAACACTAAATTGTGCTCGCTGCGGTGGCTGGTGAGTGCTTGTGGGGCCAGCACGATTTTGCTTCTGCACCTGCGGAAGTAGCCAAATCATGCACGGAGCCACAGGTGCACCCATATTTCAGCATGAATGGAAGCAAAAAGAACCTCACCAAAACACGGGCACACTTGTGGCTCCATGCTGGATTCTGCTATCTCTGCAGGTGCAGAAGCAAAATTGCGCTGAGCCCGCAACCATTCACGAGCTGTGGCGGCAATCCCAATTTAGCGTTCGGACTAGAAACCCACTGCTGTGCATGGGTGAATGGCGGCGAGGGACAGCAGCGTGGCAAAGTGTGGGTGAAGCCACTGTGTGGGCCAAACGGCGGTGAGCAAGTAGTGGAGGGGGCAAATGGCGGCGGACAGCGGCGAGCAGGTATTTACCTTATTTGTGCCTATTTCTGGGTTCTTTTCGCTTCTGAGCATGTGCAGAAGCAACCCCCCCCAGAAATCTCACACGCATGCATCCTGACGCTACATTCGACTTCTGCGTGCAGGGGGGCGTGCAGAGGTGGCCTGTTCCAGTAAGGCTGGGAATGGTAGCCCGCCCTTGGTGGCAACTAAAGCCGCCACTTATTCCCACAGCTGAGGATGGAAGAGGCTGTAGTGGAGTGCAATTAGCCGCCCCGAGTCTTCGGAGAGGGGCGGCATACAAATCTAATAAAATCTAATAAATAAATTTGGATGGACAGGGGATGGGGCAGGGCAGGGGATGGGGCAGATATGGCAGGGGATGGGGCAGATATGGCAGGGGATGGGGCGGGGCACGCTACAAAGTGTGCATCTTACCAGAAATCATCAACTCTGGATCTTGTAGATCTCGCCTCTGCAGATGACCTTGAAAACTTCTGCGGTTGCTTAGGGAGGGAGCAGTGGGGGGCAAAAATAGCCATTAACAATCTGGTGGTACATGCACAGTGCCAGAAACCCCAGAAAAAAAACATTTTTTATTTTTTGTTTTAAAAAAAGATGGTGGCACCTACAGACCGGCACTGACCGATCTGGTTGGGTGACATCATCTTGACATCAACAGCGGGTCGCTATCAGAAACCCACCCCTGGAATAGCATTCAGTTGGTTTCAGTAACGTGCTGTGTCTACAGTATTCCTTCATCTATTGTAAACATCCATCACAAGGAAGTGGCTCCCAGGCATTACTTGCTGGAGAGGAAACACTTTGCATATTACATACAATTTCTTTTATTAATGTTTATTATATGCAGTAATTTCCTCACCAAACTTTCTTGCATCAGAGATTCATTATGATAAAATCCTAGAGGATAACTCTTGAAGCATGGCATGATTAATTGCCTCTCAAAGGTCAACCATCTCTGCTATTTTCACCCCGTTCTGCCAAAAACCCCGAAGCAGCCTCTTGTCTTTTGACATTTTTTTCCTTATTATATAAAACTGCTTTTAATTAGATCTCATATCAGGGCAAATCTAATTAGATGGCCTTTGATCCTAGTCTAATCACAAACTCAAATCAAAATGCCCTTTTTGAAGCCCTAGCCCAAGTTGAATCAGGGCTGATTTGCACAGGTCTCATAGATATGCCCTTAAGTCAACAGGTGGTGCTCTTGCTATTAGTTAGTACACTTACTGTGTATACAACTCTCCCACACACACAATTCTATTCTCTTGAAGTGCTGCTTCGTTTAAAAGAAGATAGAGGCAGAGAACTGAGCTGTAAGAACATTGAATATAATTGCAATTCAAATAGACTAGGAATAACGGCTTATATTTTTATAACAGTATGTTTTTCAGCCTTCATATTGCATATTACAAAAAAACCCACTGTTGTATCCTGGAATGGCTACCTTGTAACGCTGTAAATAGTTTGTTCCTCTTTTCCAGCGCTGTCTGAGCCCAAGCAGGAAGTCGCTCCTGATTGGCTCAGACGCGGCCGGCTCTCGCTTTGGCGGGAACCGCAAAAGTATAAAAGAAGCGGTTTCTCCCTGCAGAGCCAGTCGGTACTCGCTGAACTGTCACTTTACCTTGCTGAGCTGTCACTTGTTCTCTGAGCTGAATAAAAGTACCGATTGCTCAAAACCCTGTCTCTGGGTCTACTTCACTGGCGACGAACGAACGGAAGAACCTCGCGTGCAACATGGACAAAATCCAGATCGGCCAGGCTCCAGAACTCTTCGATTCCGAGAAAATGACATGGGACGAGTACATGGCCACCTTCGAGATATTCCTCGAGGCGGCGGGAATGCAGGACGCCGGAGCCGATCGCAGACGGGCTATTTTTCTCAACTACTGCGGCGCAGAGATCCGTAGACTTGCCCAAACTCTCACCGAGCCAGAACAAGCAAGAGCCACAGCGTGGGACGTCCTTCAACAGAAACTAGCGAGCCATTTTAAACCAACCAGACCAGCCATGGTTTACCGGCATCAATTTCACATGATGGCTCAGAGAGAAACCGAGTCAATCAGCCAATTCACAACGCGGCTTCGAACGGTACTTGCTCAATGCAAGTTTCAAGACCCGGAAGCTCGCCTTACCGACGCCTTGGTTTTCGGCATGAAGAGCAACTCGGTGAGAAACAAACTCCTCACCGAAGAAGAGCCGACGCTACAAACCGTAATTAAATTAGCACAAACCGCGGAAGCAGCCGACGCAGCGGCAAGAGAATTAAAGGAGCACGGAAGGCGAGAAATCATTGCCAAAATCAACGCCGAGTCTCCCAGCGCCGAGGGAACAGACGACCTCAGCCAGCCGACTAGAAACGGGGACAACTGCCTCCTCCTGCAAGACCAGCCGAGACATCCTAGAGCTACTCACCCAGCCCCCTGCGCGGGCTGCCGGGGAAATCACCAGCGCCATCGATGCCCCTTCCGAGACGCTACTTGCCACCGTTGCAACCGGAGAGGCCACATCGCCATCGCATGCAGAGCAACGGCACCAGAAGAAACGTTTGCCACACAACAATACCAGCGACCTCAAAACCAACCCCCCCAATCGCGAGAAAGGAGACCGTTCCGCAGCTCGGGTCAAAGGAACTACTCAAGCGCTAACCACGACTACAATAGAGGTAACTCTAAATTTTCCGTGAATAACACGGCAACCAAAAAGGGGGCTAAAATTGTTATCTCATTGTTACTAAATAACCAGCCTTGCTCAATGGAGCTGGATACGGGCTCGAGATATACCATCATGCCCTGGGAAAAATTTAAACTATACATGCCTAATGTGTCTAAGGCTGACTTAACTCAAACCTCATTGGTGATCAGAGACTTCCAAGGGGGGGTAATCTCGGTCCTGGGAACAGCAAATGTACCTATTGCCTTTAAGAATGTGAAATGTACCCTTCCCATGCTTATTGTGACGGGGGCCAAACACTCCCTGCTGGGTCTAGCGTGGATGGAACCGTTGGGGATCGAAATTTCGGGTGTGTGTAATGTAAACTGTGATAATATGCCTAACTTTGTGAAAGAGTTCCCTGAAGTGTTCAGCCCCACCTTGGGATTGTATAAGGGACCCCCTATATCTTTCTCTATCGACCCAAAGGTCCCACCGGTCAGACTGAAACCTCGCAGGGTTCCCCTTCCGCTTCTCCCCAAGCTGGACATGCAGCTGGACAAACTCATTAGTCAAGGTATTTTGGTCCCTGTGGAACAGGGGCCATGGGAAACTCCCATAGTGACACCATTGAAGCCAGATGGCTCTTTAAGAGTTTGCGCTGATTACAAATCAACCTTGAATAAGGCACTCCAACACCACCCCTACCCCATCCCGGTCGTGCAACAACTCTTACACTCCCTGGGGGAGGGAAAAAGGTTCGCAAAGATTGACCTGGCCCAGGCTTACCAGCAGCTTCCGGTCGATGAACAAACAGCAAACGCCCAAACGATTGTAACACACAGGGGGGCTTTCAAATGCACGAGGTTACAGTTTGGGGTAAGCATAGCCCCAGGAATATTCCAGAGCATCATGGAACGCCTATTGTCAGGGGTAAATGGGGCAATTCCATATTTTGATGACATCTTAATTGCAGGGGAAAACCAGGGGCAAGTGAACAAAAGAATAAGGGAAGTACTTAAGAGGCTACAGGACAAAGGGTTACGAATCAAGCCTGATAAATGTGTCTGGGGAACTGACAGTGTTGAATTCCTTGGGTATAAAATAGATAAGGAAGGTATCCACCCCACAACAGAGAAGCTGAGAGCAATTAGAGAAGCCCCAGAGCCACAAGATAAGAATGAGTTGCAGGCATTTTTGGGCCTCCTTAATTTTTATTCCGTTTTTTTAAAGCAGAAGGCAACAGTAGCAGAGCCTCTCCATCGTTTACTCCAGAAGGAAGCCCGCTGGACATGGGGGAAAACTGAACGTGAAGCTTTTTCTCAAATAAAAAATTTAATAACTTCTAAAAGTGTAGTAGTCCAATATAGTGCTTCACTACCCATTAGGCTCACGTGCGACGCTTCGCCGTACGGCATAGGAGGAGTCTTAGCTCACGTTCTACCGAATAAGACAGAGGCCCCAATAGCATTCTTTTCAAGAACCATGACCAGCACAGAGAGGAATTATAGCCAGTTAGACAAGGAGGCTCTAGCATTAGTGGCAGGGGTAAAGAAGTTTCACAATTACATTTTTGGGAGAAGCTTTGAGCTAGTCACTGACCACAAACCCCTACTAGGCCTGCTAGCCCCCAACAAGCCCACTCCACCTTTTATGTCTCCAAGACTAATCAGATGGGCCCTTTTCCTCTCAGGGTATCAGTATGAGCTCACCCACAAGGGGGGGAAGGAAATCAATCATGCAGACGGCCTCAGCAGATGCCCCATAGCAGACTTGGTAGAAGACCCTGTTCCTGCCACAGATGTGCTAATGATAGAACTCGAGGAAAACCCACTAACCACAGCAAAAGAGGTAGCTGCACACACGCAGCAAGACCAAATCCTTAAACAAGTGGTGAACTGTGTTCTAAAGGGATGGCAAAATGATATTGTTAAACCTGAATTGTGTGATTTTAAGAACAAAAGGCTTGAATTATCATATGTAAAAGGTTGTTTGCTGTGGGGGGATAGAGTGATCATCCCCAAACGCCTAAGGGAAAAGGTACTCAAAATGTTACACGTGGGCCATCCTGGGATTGTCAGGATGAAGAGCCTAGCAAGGGGGCATTTATGGTGGCCAGGGCTTGATGCTGATATTGAAAGTTGGGTTTCAAAGTGTGACCCGTGCCAAGAGTCTAGGCCCAGTCCCCCCAAAACAACTCCGGCTGAGTGGGAACAGCCTGCTGGCCCTTGGTCTAGGATCCACATTGATTTTGCTGGCCCAGTGGGGTCTCAGTACTTCCTAATAGTGGTTGATGCTTTCTCCAAATGGTTGGAAATAATAGCAATGAACAACATAACCACAAGTGCCACTATCAAGGTATTGAGCAGACTGTTTGCATCCCATGGTTGCCCTGATCTATTAGTGTCTGACAATGGACCACAACTAACAGCCAGGCAATTCGAATTATTCCTAGATGGCCTAGGGGTCAGACATGCCCTCATCTCGCCTTACTCGCCCTGGGCTAACGGGTTGGCAGAACGTTACGTAAGGGTGGCAAAGGAGGCATTGCACAGGTCAGGCCCTGGAGATGTGCAACAGAACTTGGACCAATTCTTATTAACCCAGCACATTACCCCTAACTCGCACACACATGTAAGCCCTGCAGAGTTATTGATGGGGAGAAAGTTGAGGTCACCATTAGACAGGTTAAACCCAAGGTTCTGTGTGAATAATAACCAAATGTGCATGAAACCAGAAAGAGAAATGTATTTGGGTCAAAATGTATATGTAAAATGCTTTGATGGAAATGTAAACTGGATGAAGGGAATTATTGTTAAGCAAAACGCACCCAAGACTTATATTGTTAAACTGGAGGATGGTCGTTTGTGGAAACGACACATAGACCACATTCGGAAACGAACTGAAAACCAATTGCAACAACCCGCTGACTCGGACTCTCCCCCTTCAACAGACTTTTGTACATTGCCCGAACTAAGAAACACGCAAAGAGACTTATCGGGCCAGGGGGAACCATCCAGCGACGCCGAGCCATCCTCGTCCTCCGAGGCCTTCGTTGGGCCCGCCAGGCCAAGTCCGCCGCACCGGGAAAGCAGCGGCGAGCCATCCTCCACAGTCAGTGGCGAAGGAGAAAATGGACTGCGCAGGTCAGCGCGAGAGCCTCGAAGGCCTCACCGATTGGACGACTTCGTCACGTGGCTTTCTTGATGGATGAGTCCAACTATGAGGGGAGGGGTGTTGTATCCTGGAATGGCTACCTTGTAACGCTGTAAATAGTTTGTTCCTCTTTTCCAGCGCTGTCTGAGCCCAAGCAGGAAGTCGCTCCTGATTGGCTCAGACGCGGCCGGCTCTCGCTTTGGCGGGAACCGCAAAAGTATAAAAGAAGCGGTTTCTCCCTGCAGAGCCAGTCGGTACTCGCTGAACTGTCACTTTACCTTGCTGAGCTGTCACTTGTTCTCTGAGCTGAATAAAAGTACCGATTGCTCAAAACCCTGTCTCTGGGTCTACTTCACCCACCTCTCTTAGAAAGCCACTTGCCTCTTGAAATCTGGTGGCAAGCCAAATCCTTGGTGGGCGGAATCACTGCACAGTATTACCAACAATGGAAAATCCAGGAAAGTATTCCTTTTTGTTGTCTGACGGATGTAAACCACCCAGAATCATTTAAGATAAGGTGGTATATACATTTGTAATATAATAAATCAACGTTAATTTGGAAGGGGGGGAAAACCCTCAAAAATTTGTTTAACAGAATATGGATGGCAACTGCATCAATTCTTTAGTTCCACAAAGTTCAGAACTGACCCATCTAAAGCTAAAGCTAAATGTATTTGTATAAATGTATTTGTTTATTTTTTAAAATATTTCATTTTTGGATATAAGGAAATGAGCTGCTGACAATATATCTAGTTCATAATCTCAACACAGATCCCGCCCACTCCTTTCTTCCCTTTACTCTTTTTTCCCCCTTTATTTCTTTTCTTCCTTTCTGTATGTTTATTGACTTTTTTGTCTATTTGTCTTGGTCTATTGTCAAGTATATTGTTTAGACTATAATCCGACTTGATTATTGTCTTCTGTAATTCGCAATGTTTTAAATATAAATGTATTTGTAATGTATGTATGTAGCTAAATGTATTTGTATCAATAGCCCAGATGCAATCTATACCATAGTTTAGAGAAGTCAAAACAGAGACTCAGAACCAGGCACGATGGTAGCTTCCTGTAGGAAACAACTGATCTCTACTTTTTTTGGAGCTACATGGGTTATGAAAGGACTATTATATGTTCTGGGCAGGGGCGGTTTCCACTTACCACCACTACCAGTACACTTCCCGCAGACCTCTGCGACTCTGGTGTACATTGGAGTGAGATGTGAGGAGACACATGAGATTTTGGTGATTTTCACCAATTTTTTTGCTTCTGCCCAGGCATAGAAGCAAAAAAAATCAGTGAAAATTGCCAAAATCTCATGCTAACATGCGTCCTCACACAAGATTTATTTGGCTTTGAAGCAAATCTTGCTCTGACATTGCCTGCCAATCAACTGGAACTGAACACAGCTCCATTTTTGCTACCGGAATGCTGCCCCTCCCCAGTCCGGATAGCAAGCCAATACTGGTTCCGAGGGGAGAAAACAGCTGAACAATATGTTGCTCCAATTCTCACCACGCATGGTCCAACTGCTTTATCTTATCAACAAGAAACCCTCTTATATTGTCTACTTTTTCCCCATTGTGGGAATTATGTGCTGAAATGTTGTGAGTGAAACTCACTAGCACTGAAACCTTTATCATTCTTGCCTTTGCCACATTAAAAGTTATTATTCTCAGGACCAATACATGATGCCTTTAGTGCTATCAAAAGAGATTTTTTTTCTCTTCTTTCAAGTAATCTGGTTCAGTACCAGACCATCAAATAGATTTTTTTCTCTTCTTTCAAGTAATCTACAGTAGTTCAGTACCAGACCATGGAGGGAACAAAGGTTTAAGCTCCATTAGTCCCCATTACAGTCCAGATCCAGCTTGCCTCTCCCATTGGCCTTTTTTCAAAGCCATATTTTTCATGACTAAGATGCCAGCCCTCCCTACTGTGCAAGGGAGACTAAACAATCGGTCTGATTTTTAAAAGGCTCCAAAATGTGGGACTTTAAAAAGGTTTTAATCATTGATTATTTTAATATCTTTTTAATGGTTTTTTAAATGTTTTTATTGTTAATAGCTAGGACACCGAGTAGCTGATGATGATATGAATTTAGTAAAAAAAAAAAACCACCACAATGTAAGTGAATAGACTCTGGATGGATCACAACTGTTACCATAGTATTTTGCAAAAGTGACAAGATAGTTCTCAAGATGAAATGCCCACCAAAAAATAAGAACCTTTTGTCCCACTACAGCCCAGGTGGGGAACTATGATCCCACTTATGACCCTATGGAGCCAAGTTTACTTGTGGCCTATATGGTTTGTTTATGTCTTGCAGCCAGCAAAATACTAACTTCTCAAAATATCCTTAACCAGACAGCTTTAAAAAGACACTTAAGAGGATTCCCCAAGAACGCCTTAAGCACACACCACATTTTACAGACTACTCAACAGCAGTTTATCATATTGTTCCTGGTTTGTTGCAGTTCCTCTGTTTCCTGATGTGAGTCAGGGAAACTAGCTGTAAAGGACAGGGTGGGAAGTACTTAGCATTTATGGTCAGAGGTTAAATGGATCAAGGTGGCATTATAAGGGTTGCCATCCTGTTATTGTCAAACCTATGAAAGTTTTTGATTTATAAACCTATAAAGTATTATTGTGCACTTCTCCTATTTGCCTTTTTTATATCTCAGCATTGCAGAACTTCAGTCACTATGACAGCTGCACTGAATTTAAGGTGGCCTGTCAGGTTCATGCTCTCAGTGGGGCATAATCCCAAAGCCTGGGTTTTTAAAGGATGAATTAATGTCTACAAGTCCTACACTCCAGTCCCCTAAAACAGTGTTTCCCAACCTTGGCAACTTGAAGCTATCTGGACTTCAACTCCCAGAATTCCCCAGCCAGCATTCGCTGGCTGGGGAATTCTGGGAATTGAAGTCCAAATAGCTTCAAGTTGCCAAGGTTGGGAAACACTGCCCTAAAACATCAGAAACCTCCCAAAATACAACCGGCTAAAGAATTTGGCCCATTCATTCCGGAGAGTTGTAAAAAGGCTGATAATGGATTGCATGGATCTCATAAGCCACATTTTTGTACCCCTTTATAAGTAAGTGAAGGAGATTAGATTTCAAGGATGGGGAACTTTTTAGGTTCTACATGTTTGTCTGCTACTTATTTCTCTGCTACATTTATACCTCATCTTTCCTTCAGGATCTTAAAGTGCAATTCATGTTTATCTATTGTATGCCACCCCTGTCTGTGGACTCGGGGCGGCTCACAACACATCAATAAAATAATATACAATAACATATCTGATCCAATTAATATAAATAACTAATCTTTAAAAATGATTCAAAAAAGGCTAAAACATTAAAAATCATTCTTCCAGATTCAAACCATAGACATACCACACTTTCATTGGCCAGAGGCTAGGGTCTAGTAGTGACCCCAAGCCTGGTGGCATACGTAGGTTTTCTGATTCTTGCGGAAGACGAGGGGGGTGGGTGCAGTATGAATCTTCGGAGGGAACTGATTCCAGAGGGCCAGGGATGCCACAGAGAAGGCTCTTCCCCTAGGCTACGCCAAGCGACATTGTCTAGTTGACAGGACCTGGAGAAGGCCGACACTGTGAGACCTAACCACCTAATATTGGTGCCTTCTCAAATTTTTCTCACAAAAGTGTATAGTAAATTGATCTAATAATGCTTAGCTAAAATATCTCAGGAAGCTTTCCTGGTTGCAGATAACTTTGAACATAGCCGCCCTTGAGCCAGTCCAACACTTTAACAACAATGGTTCCCAAACCTCAATTCAGTGTTTTTTCAATATTGCTTACAGTGGTAGATGTTTTGGGTCATTAACATCAGAAAGGGCAGAGATTATCTGCATTATGTTTCAATTGTTTAATCTGGGTTATATTTTACAGTTTCTAACTGAACCATTGGGTGCTTAGTAGAGGTTAAGAAATTTTAAGTTTTTGACAAAGAAACTTTGCTCTCGATCTGGATTCTTAGGTCGGTGGTTGGGTTGCTTACAAAGAGAAAAGAGAAGTGACCCTGCAGTCAGTAAGCAGTCCCAAGAGACATTCCTAACTCCCAGCCCTTTCCTTTATCCACCCAATCTATCCAAGTATCAAAGGCAAGGCTGAACCTCGGTAGACTGAGTATTTAGACAAAGGATCATACAGGCATTTTGAAAAGTTACAGAGAATATAGTCTCAGCTGAACTGGTTCTTTTCACTGATTGGAATGGGTGGACCATGCTAATCCAAACAGGATGCAGATTGTATTTGATAACTTAAAATATTTCTGTCAGATTCTTTATGGCTGGTTAACTGTGAAGCTTGTATGCTTTTTATACAATACTGTCTCAAGAATAACTTGTTTGTACATAACTGCCTGATGGATGTACACAATTCTTATATATGTTCTTTAGTAGTGTAGGGTTTCCTGCCTAAGCAGGGAGTTGGACTAGAAGACCTCCAAGGTCCCTTCCAACTCTGTTGTTGTTGTTGTTGTTAGTTATTTTTCATGGTTAAAGGATGGATTTTCCCTCTCAGGATGAAAGCAATGTTTTTGATCTGCACTAATGTGTTTGAATAGGGAACCAGAAAAAAGACTGTTGTGTTGGGTTATTTTAAATGTAAAGCGAGGAAGACAGCTTGCATAAGTAGTGTGACTTTTTTCTTCATTTTCTCAGTTAATTGGGTTAATGTAATCCAACATAACTGGAGAGCATTATTTCAGAAAAGGATACCCAAAGCCATCACAACTGAAATTCATTCTTCATTGGGATTGGACTTGGCAGCAGTTCCATATTCTGTGACTACTGGACATTTTTGATGGATAGGTTCAATCATTAAGGAAAAATATTTAGCTATTCTAATACATCTAAGTCTTTTATATATATCCAAAATCAATGGAAGCCTAGACAAACAAAATTCCCATCATTAATACTTCATACCCAAACTCATTCTTCTTTTGAAATAAAATAGGAAAAACACCCTGTGCTTATATTTAAAAGATTAGCATTAGCAATGAAATGTTTTGATTAATGTATGTTTAATAATTTTCACCTTTTATGAAGACATTCTAAACTTATATACAATGATTCTCCCATGTCAGTTCTTAAAAAGTCCTGAAAAGCACTAGCTCCCATACACTCTGGGACTATGCATAGTATATCTCTCTAAAAACAATTCAATATTTTTGCTGTGTGTGTGTGTGCACAGGTACTGCACAGGTAATATGCAATATTTTGGAAATAATTGAAAAGCTGAATCAATGTGGAGGAAAGGACAAGCACCACACCTCCTTTGCAAACTTTTAAAGCAGCTGTATCTATTTGCAGGAAGACTCAGCAGTGTTCTGCAGTAATACACTTATTTTTATTTATTTTATTTATTTATTTTGTCCAATACACAATAATACACAATGAAGGTAACAGAGGACACCTTCGAGGAAATAAGAGAAAGAACAGAAGAGAGAATATAGGAATAAAATAAATCAATGAGAGAATAGAAGAAAGATGTAGGGATAGAAGAGAAGATACAGTATATGGGATATAGGAGAGACAATAGGACGGGGGTCGGAAGGCAGGCTAGTGCACTTATGCACACCCCTTACTGACCTCTAAGGGAATCTGGAGAGGTCAACTGTGGACAGTCTAAGGGTAAAACATTGGGGCTTAGGGGGTGATACTATGGAGTCCGGCAATGAGTTCCACGCTTCAACAACTCTATTACTAAAGCCGTATTTGTTACAGTCAGATTTGGAGCGGTTAATATTGAGCTTGAATCTGTTAGGTGCTCTTGTGTTGTTGTGGTTGAAGCTGAAGTAGTCGTTGACAGGCAGGATATTGCAGCATATGATCTTGTGAGCAATACTTAGATCATGTTTAAGGCGGCATAGTTCTAAGCTTTCTAGGCCCAGGATTGTAAGTCTAGTTTCGTTTTGTGAAAGGGAGAATGGGAATATCTACTGTACACATAAAGACATACCTATGCCAAAGCAGGCTGTTGTGAAGGAAATATATCTGAGGAATTTAAGGAGAACAGAAACCTTGGCAAAGGAAGGTCATACAACAAAAATAGAACAAAATGTCTAAGATAATATGTCCCGAACAACCCCACCCCACCCCCACCATCACTAGCACGTTCACATCTTTATCCAAAAAGCCAGTCACAAAGTCTAAGTGGAGCAAGCCAAATCTCCACTGATGAATTGAAGGAAATTTGTACTGAAGAAAATTCATTGCTTGCACTGAAAAATCTACAATATTCACCCAGCCAAGAATAACAGTGGGGAACAGGAATTCCTTTAATTTTAACAATACTATAATCTAGAGTTCATTGCGGGCCAAACACTAACATTATCAGTAGCGATGTATTACTACCTTAATTTAATAGCTGGAATTCAGGCACTCCATAAACAAGGCATTAATGTTTCCATTTTTGAAAGGCGTTTGTAAACCAAAGCACTTCCTAGAATAGTGCTAAATATTTCCCTTCTCCATATGCTAAGAAAATAAATGCATTGACATTGGAGCTGATCAAAGGCCTTTTTAAAGCCAGCATTCTGGTTCCACAAAACCAGACATCAAGCCACACCCACAGAACCAGTAGGGAAATTTTTTGAATTTTCAAAAATTTTCCCTACTGGTTCTGTGGGTGTGGCTTGATGGGCATGGCAGGGGAAGGATACTGCAAAATCTCCATTCCCACCCCACTCTGGGGCCAGCCAGAGGTAGTATTTGCCGGTTCTCTGAACTACTCAAAATTTCCACTACTGGTTCTCCAGAACCTGTCAGAACTTGCTGAACTTCACCCCGATCTAGGGGCAATTCTCAGGCAGGACATGGCTTCCTCCTGCTCAGTTTTTTCAGCAACTGATATTCTGCCTTTTTTGTATGTGTTTTTGTCTCAAATATACATATTTGGACCTGGAACAAGTTTACCAGCAATTACCAGTAGACACCACCACCACAGAGGCCCAAACAATAGTGATTCACAGGGGAGCATTCAAATGCAACCACCTGCAGTTTGGAGTAAGCGTGGCCCCAGGGCTTTTTCAAAGTTTATTTATTCATTTGTCCAATACACAAATACATAGGAAGAAAAATAGACATGTAGTAATATATATGAGGGTAAAAGTGAACTTAGAGGAGAGGATACATGAAAGAAAGAAAATATATATGATAAGTGAGAGAAAGGAAAAACAATTGGAGAGGGGATGAAAGGCACACCAGTGCACTTATGTACGCCCCCTTACTGGCCTCTTAGGACCCTGGAGAGGTCAATTGTGGAGAGTCTAAGGGAGAAATGTTGGGGGCTAGGGGTTGACACAATTGAGTCTGGTAATGAGTTCCACGCTTCGATAACTCGATTGTTGAAATCATATTTTTTACAGTCAAAGTTTGGAGCGGTTCGTATTAGGTTTGAATCTGTTGCGTCCTCTTGTGTTGTTGCAGTTGAAGCTGAAGTAGTCATTGCCCGGTAGGACGTTGCAGCATATGATCTTGTGGGCAATACTCAAATCGTGTTTTAGGCGCCGTAGTTCTAGGCTTGTATGATGGAATGATGGAATTAGTATGATGGAATGCTTACTCCAAGGCCTTCCAGGAGTGGCTTCTTGTTTTGACAATGTCCTCATCTCAGGGGACTCAAAGGAACAACTTGTGAACTGACAATGAGAAACTTCGGGAAGGTTCCCAAAAAGGGGGCTCAAGATAAAGAGAGAAAATAGAACAGAATAGAATAGAATTTTTATTGGCCAGATGTGGTTGGACACACAAGGAATTTGTCATTGGTGCCTATGCTCTCAGTGTACATAAAATAAAAAATACGTCCGTCAAGAATCATCAGGTGCAAAGTGCAAAATCAGAGTAAAAAAGGTCAAATTTTGAGGATTCCTAATTGACGGGTCAATTTTATCAATATCTTTTTGTAGGTGAGTTTCCGTTCTGGAGACCTCACCTACAAAAAGATATTGATAAAATTGAACGGGCCCAAAGACGGGCTACAAAAATGGTGGAAGGTCTTAAGCATAAAATTTATCAGGAAAGACTTAATGAACTCAATCTGTATAGTCTGGAGGACAGAAGGGAAAGTGGGGACATGATCTAAATATTTAAATATGTTAAAGGAATAAATAAGGTTCAGGGGGGAAGTATTTTTAATAGGAAAGTGAACACAAGAACAAGGAGGCACAATCTGAGGTTAGTTGGGGGAAAGATCAGAAGCAATGAGAGAAAATATTATTTTACTGAAAACAAACTTCCAGCAGACGTGGTTGGTAAATCCACAGTAACTGAATTTAAACGTGCCTGGGATAAACATATATCCATCCTAAAATAAAATACAGGAAATAGTATAAGGGCAGACTAGATGGACCAGGAGGTCTTTTTCTGCCATCAGTCTTCTATGTTTCTATGTCAGGCATTTGTCCCACCAATAGCAAATTAAGGGCCATTAAAGAAGTGCCGACCCTCAACAATAACACTGAATTGCAAGCCTTTCCTAATAATAACTTTTTATGCCATTTTTTTTAAAAAAACAGAAGGTAACCCTTGCTGAACCACTCCATAGACTTTTGGGGAAGCAGCCATGTGGACATGGGGACCAAGAGAAGCCAAGAGACTTACTTTCCTCTGACAGCAAGGAATTCTTTCAGAATGGGGACTGTCCTGAACCATTGACTTCCCAATGGTTCTGAAGCTCCCATAGCCTATCATTCTAAGACATTGTCCCCAGCTGAAAGGAACTATAGGTAGCTGGACAAGAAAGCGCTGGCAGAAGTGGCCGGCATCAAATGCTTCCATGAATATCTGTATAGTCAAATTAGAACTCATCACCGACCGCACAACTGAATTGCACAGACCCAGTAGGATAGCATAGCGGCATGCCCCACCTACCTGCGTGATTATGCAACCTGCATGAAGCACCGATTGGACTATGCCCAAAGTAAGAGGGGAGGGGTATTACGTACAGCCATACATAGCATGGATTTGCATATCTGCTGCTGATTGGATAATCTTGCAGCAAGAGAAATAAACTGTTGTCAGTGGCTGGCTAGGACTCGGACTCCTATAAAGGAGGCATCCCTGCAGCCTGCCAGCAGATAGAATTGCTAGCAGCTAGGGAAATAAAAGGTGGCAAACTGTTCACATGGCTGGTTTCTTCTTTTGCGCCCACATCTAACACTGACTGAAACTGGCAGAAAGATGCACTGACTTGCAGATAGACTGCAGGCAGCAGTCTTGAAAAATATAAACTACTTTTCCATAGCTTTGTTTTGCTAAAAGAACTAGAGCTCCTGCTCATGTTATACTGCACCAGGAGTAAATTGGGCATCTCTACAGTTACCATGTTATCCATATTTATCAGACTATAAGCATCCTTACTTAAGTCCAACATAAAGGGAATTAATTCTGAAAAGGCTATCACATGAACTCCTTCCCTATCTCAACATCCAGAGTTAGGCTGTTTCTGCATATGTGGATGCAGAATAAATGTGGGTGGTTGTTGTTATGAATTGGGGTCTTTAGGTTATTTTTTAAATTGAGATTTCTTACATACTCTACTTTTGTATTTTGTATTTCTGTTGTGAGCTGCCCTGAGTCTGCGGAGAAGGGTGGCAGAGAAATCAAATAAATAAGAAAGGAAGGAAGGAAGGAAGGAAGGAAGGAAGGAAGGAAGGAAGGAAGGAAGAAAGAAAGAAAGAAAGAAAGAAAGAATAGCAACACTGTTTTCTCTGCAGTATAGGTAGATCTCAGAGAACATCAGAACAGAGGCTTTTTCAGTGAAAGAGTTAATGCCAAGTTGCATAAAAAGAGGAAGTATTTGTACTTCCTTTTGCTGAATCTCTGGTTACATTTTGTATATTCTAGCACAAGGCAGACTTGTTTATAAACATTTTAATTTAGTTTAACTCGAACATAAGAAAGGGACACCCATTCCACAATTAATTATGGCTTTCAGCCCATTTTCACTCTTAAAATCTGTTTCCACACCAGCAGGAGGTTTGCCCCTTCAGAAATCTTCTTTTCACTATTACCAAATGATGTAATATTCACTACTGCTTACATGCAGTGCTTGGTAAAAATAAAATTTAAAAATAAGGGAAAGTCCTATTTGAAGAAGATACGTCTCAGAAGAGAAAAACCTGTGACAGACATTGAGTTGATTAACCTAACTCCGGAAGCAGATGTATCCGCTAATTCCTAACATAAATTACTGGCTTCCCTCACCACACCCCAGCCCCATACTTCTAAGCTATGCTAGTAGCCCAGAGGAAAATAATAATTAGCGCAGTATTAGTGTTATTGTTTCCTGACATTAACTGCCTGCTACTTCTTTATCCTGCCTCTTAGTCCTAGATTAATATCTCGGTACAACTTGCTGACAAAGCCTTTTTCTCTCTCTCTCATCCTCGTGTGTCTTGTAAAATATCTGCACTGAATTTAACCTTCCCTCCTCTGTAGATGTTTTATACTTCATCTCAGCAAGTGTGCAGCAGCTGCAGAGACGGCTGCACTTCTCAGCACCTGGGGAAGTAGCAAGCCAGGCATGTAATTCCTTCAATTTCAGCTTGAGCCTTACTATATGGAAATATTCCAAAAAAGATAATGGTTGGGTTGACATGAAGTCTGAAGTTAAAATGTGGCTTGGTTGTTATGCTTTGAGTATCTGAAACCCACCTATCGAGATTTGTAAACCATAATGTTGCTTTGGCATGCTGTGGCAGGTGATACAGAAGCAGCTGTGGAGGAGTAGGGCAGATTGCAGGAGGTGCTAAATGCAACATAAAGATTACTGCATTTAGCACCTCCTGTTACTGATAATTGGCTGGTGTGGGAGAATTATATAGGGATGTAGGATTTCTCCAGGCAGAAATGTTGCTTATGCTAATCATCAAGAGTTGTCTAGCCTCAAGGCTGAAAATCAAAAATTTGTTCATCTGTTAATGTACAGGAAAGACTGCAAAAAATAATACAAATACAAAAGTAATAGGAGATGAGCAGGCACTGCTGGGGGTGGAGTTAAACAACCCGTCAGCCTAGAGCAGATGTGTCATGCACTGGCAACGCCCATGCTTGGTTAACCGAAGGGGGAAAAAGTCACAATATGTTAAGTGAAACCACCTGACAATGGGAGTTTGACATCCCTGGCCTAGAGTAATTAGGATCCCACAAATAGTCCCAAGTCCAACTAATTCTGTAGATCCTTATCTCCTAACTATTTAATATTGAATTGCAGTTGATTAGAATCTTGTGTATAAGCTTGAGCAGTAAATCTTCTAACTGCAAGTTAATGTATGGTCTTGATTCCTTGCACCTGACAATACTGTAATTAACTGCTATGTATACATTAATTGTATACTGATCAACTTGATAGGGACAAATCTCTTGGTTAAAGTTACTTCAATCTACTAGGTAACTACTGTACTTGCTATTCTTGCCCTGGATAGTGAAATGGGTGGAAGATTCTTATCAGCTCATGTACAGAAGTATCTTTTCAGTATCTGAAAAGATTAAATAAGATTAAGACATATAATTCCTCCGATTAAAACATTCCTAAATTGATGGCCTCTGAAAGAGAACCATATTTACAGTTTCCTACCATAAATTCCATACTAGCTGAGGAATTCTGGGAATTGAAGTCCACAAGTCTTAAAGCTACCAAGGCTGGAGAGCCCTGCTTATAAATATAAGGTTTGACCTGACTTTGGGGGCATGGTTATCCAGAGAAAGGGAGATATTTCTATGATTATCATTTTTGGAATTCTGCGTCTTGGAATCTATTGCAGGATGAGAACCTAAAACATCCACCCTCTGTCACTTTGAGGGGCTATGTTATCAGCAGTGATGAGCTCCTATGGGTACAGTCAGGTACGCAGTACCGGTAGCAAAATTTTGGTCAGGTACACAGTACCGGTAGCAAAATTTTGATTTTTTTTCTCTTTTTTTCCATTCTGGGCTCTGGGTATGTTTTTCCTTTCGCAGTAAATGAGGCTGAATGTGTATAATTTTAGAAGAGCTGTGCGTGCATGTGTGTACATACACTTTATATAGTAGATAATCAGGGATGGGCTACTACTCGGATGGGGAGGAACGCAGTGGGGTAGCGAAAATGGAGCTCCACCCCAGAGCACCCAATTTGCACTGAAAGATGTTGAAACAAAATGCATAAGCCATGTCCACAGTGTGGTAGTAAAAATTTTGGTAGCCCATCACTGGTTATCAGTGAAGGGCTCCCCATTGCTGGTGCTTCCGATGTGCTACCGGTGACTGGCACAGCCGCGTGTGTGTGTCCGGCATGCACGGGTGTGAGATTCGGCTTCTGCACATGCGCAGGAAGCAAAGTCTTGCACAAGGACACTCACATGCATGAGATTTTGCCAATTTCCAGTGTTTTTTGCTTCCGCACATGCACAGAAGCAAAGAAATCGCCAAAAATTGGCAAAATGTGCGAACATCCTCACATGTGATTTTGTGGATTTTTGGCAATTTATTTGGTTTGGTGCATGCGCAGAAACAAAAAAATTGCCAAAAACTGGTGAAATCTCATGTTTCTTGTGCATGCTCAGCAGCCAAATCTCATGTGAGCGTGGGCATGCCCATGTCAGAGACGCAGAGGTGCATGTACATTTCCACTTTTCCTACCAGGATAGCATACTGGACCGTCCATGCCTCAGCCCATTACTGTATGTTATGTTAAGTGTCAGAAACTTTTCTGCTGACAACAGCAATGATGAAAAAGCTGGATATATGAAAGAGCATGGAATTACAGGAAACTTTGGACTGAATAAATGGAACGCTGTTGTTTTGGACAAGAATTGATTAAAGATTTAACAGCCCTGGTGGTGCAGTGGCTGGAATGCAGTATTGCAGGATAACGCTACCCACAGCCTAGAGTTCGATCCTGATGGGGCTGGAGGTTAACTCAGCCTTCCGTCCTTCCAAGGTCAGTAAAATAAGGACCCAGATTGACAGAGGTGTGGGAAGCTACCCCCTTCCTAGAATAAGGAAATATTTTGAGAAATAATTTTAAAAGACAGGATAAAATATTTCCCCTAAAAGAGAAATATAAATCTTAAGGCAGACAGCTCCCTCTCCCCAGCATATATTTTGTGCCCATTATAGACTGGGCCAGGCTATCTACAAAACAAAAGACTTTAAGTTTCAGGGTGATAAGAATAAGACATGACTCTCCAGGGTATAACAGGATTAACCCACTAGCAGCAGAGCTCACTACATTGCATAATCTCCTAAGGACATTGCATCATCCAAATCTCAGATAGATTCTTAGGATTTGTACATGGCACCATGGGAGTCTGACAATAGCCAATAAAATGCATGTTCTTGCATAGGAATAGGAAGTCCAAGTTCAAAGCCCAAGAGAAGGTATAAAAGAGACCCACTCTCAACTCCATGTGGTCAACTGCTCAGAACCATGTGCTTGATGGTTCTGCTTCACCATTAAGCCATCTTTCCAATCAACCTACATGTTTCCACTGTCTTTCTGCTGGCTTGTGTTGTGGTTGGCTCTGGCCCTGCTCCTGCCCCAAGGACTGTGGATGTGGGGGAGACATCCACATGCTGCAGGCCTGTTTTGCCCCCGGTAGAGTCTGCTGATGAAGGCTCCTCTGACCAAGAAGACATGAGTGAAGGGGAGGAGGAGAGTGTGGCAGACAGCTCAGAAGGAGATCAATTATCTAGCTCCTCCTTGGATTCAGAACAAGAGTTAATGATACAGCCACGTATGCGGAGAGCGATGCATAGGCAACAACAACTGTGAGATTATTATCAGAGAAAATGAGGCCACCTGTGGTTGGGTGGGGCTGTGGTAATTAGTGAGGCTGCTATAAATAGCAGCCTGTGGGTTTGGCCATTGTGGAGGATTATCTGATCGTTGTGTTTCATGCCTGCTTTGCTGACATGTGCTGATTTTCCCCCGCTTTGAAACTAAACCAGAGCAAAGTGTGTTTCACTTTGTGAAAGAATAAGGACTGTGAATTGCCTCACAGCTGCAAGCTAAGTATCACAGAACTGATAAGGGACTTGTACAAATTACCAATTTGTTTGGAGACAAGTGCTCTTTGCTATACAAAAATAGGGCTTCGTTTATTTGCAATTTTCGGTATAAAGGACATTGTTTTGAATTTTCAAACGTGTGTGTGTCTGAAATTGTATCTGTGCATTTTTGGGAGGATTCTACCGGAGACCTCGACAGAACAGCTTGGAACTGAACTAGATGGATATTCCTTCCAACAGAGGCAATGAGTTGACCATGTCTAGTTCCAGAAGCGGTAAACCTCTTGGGTCAGAAAGGGAGAGGGGCGAGTCCTCCTTTCTTCGCTTTCTCCTCAATGGCAGCTGAACCCCCAACTTGGGAAAGGAAAGCGGAGGCTGTGGATGAAGCGGAAGGATTCTACCTTGGATGCCAGGCCTAGCATACAGTTATGACTGCTCGGGGAAGGAGATGGAGAGACTTTTGTTTCCGAACTTCCGGTAGGCCGAAGCCTGAAAATCAGCTGGCCAGTGTACACAACGCCTCATGTGCCCTCAGATATGGCTCCACACGCCACCTGTGGCACGCGTGCCATAGATTCGCCATCACAGAACGAGTCTCTATGCACAGATGTCATCAAATGCACAAACCAAGCCTGCTATATCTGGAAAACTACTAGGTGGCAGTAAAGAGATGCAAAAATTCTAAGTCACTGCTGCCATCATATGTCATTTGTATTTCTGCAGTCCAGATATACGGTAGTAACTCTGCACTAATTTAAGTGAAAAAGAACCCAAGGAGTTATAGGAAAAGATAAGCCATTGTGTAAAATAAAATGGGGGGGAAATCCATAATTTTAGACAGGAAAGGTTCCAAATAGCTTTACTGAATAGGCTACCATAATAAGAGACAGAGGATGGATGCCTTGGGCAAGAAAGACATTTGGCAACATTTGGAATGCAACTTACAAAATTATGTGGAAAACTATTTCAATCAAGCCCTCAACAGACAGAAAAAAATAACAAGAGAAAGAAAACAAGAAATAAGATCAAATAATTAATAATAAGATCAAATAAATTATCGGAAAATGACGGGGAGGACTGCTTAAGAGCAATCATGAAAGAGAAGGAGGGAAATGAAGATAAAGCTGGAAAGACTATATTGCAACTTCTTCCAGATGGGATTATAGACGACATATTTTTTTTTTGAAAGAATAGATTCAGATACTGATTCAACCAGAAAATGTATTATGAGAGGCATTAAACCAACTGTCAAGCATAAAGCATCTGCTGCACTGGAAATGAAAGACCGATTGAGCTATTTAAAGCTGGAGAAGAAAAAGCTGTTAAAGTGCTAAAAGTTCTATTTAAAAAAAAAAAAGTAACAATCTCTCTTTTTAAAATTTAAGGCATATATAGTACCTACATCAAAAAAGCAAAAGAGTATGCAAAATACAGATTTTCTCATGAGACCAAATTTTTCCTTAAAGACTTATGGTGGGAAGACATTTATGCATAGAGACATACACGCAGAGAAACACTAAATTGGCAGAAAGGTTTCAGAAAAGTCTAAGGAAAACAAGATCAAATAATTAATATCTGATAGATAATAGAAAAACAAGAGAATCTAATAGCAGTAGCACTTATATACAGCTTTACAGCCCTCTCAAAGCAGTTTACAAAGTCAGCATTTTGCCCCCCAGCAGTTAGCTTTAGTGGCCTGCAGTATTGCACTCTACCTAATCTGCCACCTCGGCTCGTATACTGCTTTACAGTGCTTTACAGCTCTCTCTAAATGTTTACAGAATCAACTTATTGCCCCCACAAAATCTGTGTCCTCATTTTACCCACCTCGGAAGGATAGAAGGCCCAGTCAACCTTAAGCCTGGTAAGATTTGAACTTCCAAACTGCAGGCATCCAGCAATCAGCAGAAGTAGCTTGCAGTACTGCAGTCTAACCACTGCACCACCGTGGTTCATGGATTCCTAAGAGGAGTGGCATAGAAATCAAATAAATAAATAAATGAATGAATGAATGAACGAACGAACGAACGAACGAACGAACGAACGAACGAACGAACAAACAAACAAACAAACAAACAAACAAACAAACAATAATAAATAAATTCACTTTGCTTTTTTTGGAGGTATCAATCAGCAAGTCTTTAATTTGCAGATCATACAAGAATATGGACTATATTAAAGCTAAGAGTTATGCTAGAAATGCAGGTTATTCTTCTGAAATAACTCTATAATGGACTGTAAGAATTGAGTTTGGAGAAATGGAACGGTTCATAATATAGAAAAAAACATACATGGTACCCGTATGCCTCTAACTTTTGCACTAGATGTACACTAATACAAGATTGGCAAGATCGAGAGAAAGAACAGTTGGAATAAAAAACAGAGTACAAATGCTAGCAATATGAGATAGGCAACAGTATTTTCTTAAATGACTCTTGCAAGAAAATAAAAAATCCGTGTCAGTGTTAAATATTAAGAAGATAAGAGGGATTGCTCAACTGGTATAATAATTGATGGTTTTGATTGATAATTGATAAATAATTATCCTCAATTGATAACTGATGAAAACTATGCAACTACTGATTGATATTTGATGAAAATTATAGATATTTGATAAAAATAGTTATTGTTAATGGCGAGTATTCTGAGCAGAGTCAGGTTACAAGCGGTGTGCCACAAGGATCTGTTCTGGGTCCTATTCTTTTTAATATATTTGTGAGTGACATAGGGGAAGGTTTGGTAGGGAAGGTTTGCCTATTTGCCGATGACTCTAAAGTGTGCAATAGGGTTGATATTCCTGGAGGCGTCTGTAATATGGTAAATGATTTAGCTTTACTAGATAAATGGTCTAAGCAATGGAAACTGCAGTTTAATGTTTCCAAATGTAAAATAATGCACTTGGGGAAAAGGAATCCTCAATCTGAGTATTGTATTGGCAGTTCAGTGTTGGCAAATACTTCAAAAGAAAAGGATTTAGGGGTAGTGGTTTCTGACAGTCTCAAAATGGGTGAACAGTGCAGTCAGGCGGTAGGGAAAGCAAGTAGGATGCTTGGCTGCATAGCTAGAGGTATAACAAGCAGGAAGAGGGAGATTATGATCCCACTATATAGAATGCTGGTGAGACCACATTTGGAATACTGTGTTCAGTTCTGGAGACCTCACCTACAAAAAGATATTGACAAAATTGAACGGGTCCAAAGACGGGCAACAAGAATGGTGGAAGGCCTTAAGCATAAAATGTATCAGGAAAGACTTAATGAACTCAATCTGTATAGTCTGGAGGACAGAAGGAAAAGGGGGGACATGATCGAAACATTTAAATATATTAAAGGGTTAAATAAGGTCCAGGAGGGAAGTGTTTTTTATTGGAAAGTGAACACAAGAACAAGGGGACACAATCTGAAGTTAGTTGGGGGAAAGATCAAAAGCAACATGAGAAAATATTATTTTACTGAAAGAGTAGTAGATCCTTGGAACAAACTTCCAGCAGATGTGGTAGATAAATCCACAGTAACTGAATTTAAACATGCCTGGGATAAACATATATCCATCCTAAGATAAAATACAGAAAATAGTATAAGGGCAGACTAGATGGACCATGAGGTCTTTTTCTGCCGTCAGACTTCTATGTTTCTATGTTTCTAAAATTATGAATGATTGATTGATGATTGATGAAACTGATTAATAATTGATTGATCACCAGCTAGTCCATTAATTGGTTTGTTGTTTACTAATTATTAATTAATTTGAATTAATAAATTAAGTATTAATTAATTAGCAACCAGAGCCAAATGCAGACCATTTTAAATCATCTTAAAACTATCTGATTGTATTCATTGTTACATACTTATTGGATGGAACTTACTCTATTGGGTATCAAATACAAATAAATCAACGACCATGCCAAGCAAAAAGTCCAAACACTCACAAACAAAAGACCTGGAAAACAGCAGCAACCCAAATGACTCCAGCACATGGTATAAATGTAATGTTGCCATCAATGAACATGATGCTTCCAAGAAATGCCACATTTGCACCAAACCTGCCCATCACTTTTGCCTAAAAAGAACCAAGCAGGTAGCCAACTTTCTCTAAAAAACTCCTTCATTTTTCTATATATGCCCATCCTGTTCACCAAAACTAGACAACTTCATTGCTATGTCTGGCAGGATCCGAAGTAACCACAAAGACGCAACAAACAACCATACAAACCACTGAAACAAAATTAGAAGCATGATTACTGGCATGCCTAGAATTACGACTGCTGGCGTACCTAGAACCATGTTTTACAATCATTAGATTAAAAAATCCAAGCACAGAAAAATGCAAACCCAACAAACCAAATATCTAGCACCACTCAACAACCATCACTTCAAATAATAACAATAACTACAAGGATCTACCAACTCAACCACCAACATCTCCATTATAGTCAAAGACACCATCGAGCCTGAGCAAAAAAGTCCCAATGCAATCCTATTTGGACTAGAAGAAAATGATAAGCCTGACATCAACATATATCAACAA
This sequence comes from Erythrolamprus reginae, assembly GCF_031021105.1. Lineage (NCBI taxonomy): Eukaryota > Metazoa > Chordata > Lepidosauria > Squamata > Dipsadidae > Erythrolamprus > Erythrolamprus reginae. Next base: position 127,469,407 of record NC_091950.1, read on the forward strand.
TATCAGCAGCAGCCATCATACACAAACCATTACCCCTGAAGAAATCATCAAAGTTTCCAGAGAGGCCCTGAGCACAAGAATAACGACAGCTTGATGACCCCCTGATTCTGCAGAGTGGTTTGTAAAAATGAGTCCAGCAAACGGAAGTTTCCAGCAGGCTTATGATTGTTGATCTCGCAAAAAGAAAAGAAAAGGATAAGGCTATTTCTATGAAAGTAGACAATAGATAAAGCAATGGGGGTTTTCCAATGAAAATATATAGTTTGAAAGAGTAAGAGCAAGATAAGGAAAATAAATTATAAATCTGGAGGAAGTTACTAAGACTAGCAGTGATTCCAAGAAGAACCCATTCAATCCGTTCTGGACCAAATCAAGATAGAATGTTTCCTTGAAACGATTATCAGCAAACAGAAAATCACATACTTTGGGCATGTGATATGAGCAAATGATGAACTAAAAAAAACGTTGAAGGAAGCAGAAGTATGGGAAGACAATGGATAAGATAGATGGATAGGATTTAAGAGATTACATTATATAGCATTTATCACAAAACTCAGTTTGATAGCATCTGACATTATCATTAAGAGTTAAGCGTTAAAGTAATTTGGCACAAACTTCAAAAGTGGATAAAAGAAATAACTAAGATTGAATTGGAAATGAAACCTGAAATATTTTTGCTTGGTATTATTGAAAATCAGATGAATAAGGAACATTACTACTTGATACAACATTTAATAACATCAACGAGAATAGCCATAGCACAATTTTGGAAAAATGAAAATATGCCAAACGAACGGAATTTAATAAAAAAAATGTTAGCTTGTGCTGAAGCAGATAAATTAACAATGGAACTAAAAGAAAAAACGAAATACCGTACTACCAAATATGGGAAGAATTTTACATCTAGTTAAATAAAAGAACATCTCTTTATAGTGCTGCGAGATAAAGAAATAACTCAAAGAACAATCTTCTTAAACAATCAATACAACTTTTGTTTTGTTTATTTGATAAGAATCTATAACATAAGAACTTAACTATAACAATATACAACTCAAACCACTGGTCTTAACACCGCCAATAATTTTTTTTTTAAAAAGAGAGGACGCTGTCAACGGTCCCTACTACAGGAGGAGAGAAGAAACATACCTCTTGCTTGTTTTTTCATTGTTTATGTAAATGTACTGTTTGTCGTTATTGTCTCATTATTATGTAAATAAAAATTATTTTATAAATAAGAGTTAAGCGTTGCAGCTTGGTGATAAAGTTCCCAGTTAAAGTTCCCAATAAATAATATCTTATTTCTTATTTGGGAATATTATTATTATTTATTTATTATACACTCAGAGAAACAGTAAAATATTTTTATAAATGTTTTTATAATTTACTGCATTACCATGTACATGTGCCATCTATGAAGAACTCATGCGTACAACCATAGCGTTTGCTTCAATAATTCAAACCCTGGGAGGGGGAGTCCCTTTTAAGATTAACTGGAAAAAAGGCAAACATTTCTCCATTCAGGCATGTCCTCAATCTTTCTGAAACACCGCTGCATTGCAAAATGAAGGTTCTTCCAGGAAGTTGCATGTTTCCACTGCTTTTGTGCTACAAGTGTGATGACAATTTAACATGAGGAAGTCAAATAATATTGACTGGTTTTTTAAAAAATGCTTGAAAGGGATGGGAGGAACTGTTTGTTTTATTTTATTTGTTTAGTTGAGGAGCCCTGGTGATGCAGTAGTCGGAATGTAATATTGCAGGCTAACTCTGCCCACAGCCTAGAGAGCTCAAGGTTGACTCAGCCTTTTACTGACTCTGAGATGGGTACCTACCAGTTCTAACCAGTTCTTTAGAACCGTTGGTAGTTCGGTGATGATGTCATACAGCTGGTTCTGCCTGTGTCTCTGTGGGTGCCGCCATCTTGGATTTTATTTATTCGATTTTATTTATTCGATTTATTCTATTTTTATTCTGCGTATGCGCAGAAGCTATTTTTGATTGCTGTGGGCACGCGCGCAGACGGTGCCACTCTGAGTGAACTACGAAATACCCTACGAAAATAGACTAACTATCCTGGGTCTTGAAAGCTTAGAACTGCGGCGCCTAAAACACCATTTAAGTATTGCCCACAAGATCATACGCTGCAGCGTCCTTCCAGTCAACGACTACTTCAGCTTCAACCACAACAACACAAGAGCATGCAACAGATTCAAACTTAATATTAATCGCTCCAAACTTGACTGTAAAAAATATGACTTTAACAATCGAGTTGTCGAAGCGTGGAACTCATTACTGGACTCAATAGTGTCAACTCCCAACCACCAACATTTCTCCCTTAGATTCTTCACGATTGACCTCTCCAGGTTCCTAAGAGGCCAGTAAGGGGCGTACATAAGTGCACTGATGTGCCTATCGTCCCCTGTCCAATTGTCTTTCCTTATCTCATATATCATAAATATTCTCTCCTTCCCATCTCCTTCTCTTCTTTTTTACTTCCTATCTTTATATATATTACTTAATGTCTATTCTCTTTCATATGTATTGTATATTGGACAAAGAATAAATAAAAATAAAATAAATAAATAACTGGCAGCAAAAGAATTCAGAATCCACCCCTGATGATGACTCTGAAAATTGCCCAGAGAGTAAAGTGATATATAAGTTAAATGATATATACCATAAGTTCTATTGCTATTACTAGTGCTGTTAGTTTCACTTGCCCTTTTATTTTCATTGGACAGATATGTTTGAATTCATAATAGTTTTTTCCAAACTTACTTGCTACAATCTCTGAAAATCTTCATACTTTAAATCCATTTCTGTATAGGTTTCATATAATATCAAAGTTGTAGATGGGAAATGTTCAGTCTTTATGTGCACTAAGCCAAGAAGCAGAAATTTATTTATGTTCGATATGTATGTTCAAATGTATAGTAAATGATGAATCATAGTTTGCAGCTAGAAGCAGCCTTAGATTCAGTGAAACATTGAATTAATTAAGCCTTAATTGTACATGGCCATCTTGATGAGTAATAGCTTTGTTTATCCAAGATTAAATAATCTTCTCCCTTTCACTTTACTTAGCTACAAAGCAGGGTTTCTCAAACCTTTCTGCAGACCTTTAAATAAAAATTTAAAAAATGTAGGGAACCCCAATTACCAAATACTTTCAGCCGATTATTTCATCTAAGAATGTAGAAACTCATGTTTTAAAGCTAAAAATAATAATAATTATATTTGCACTATTTATATATTTCCATCCCCTCCATCTTTAAAACGATTTTTCCATTAAAACCTTAAATAAAAGATTAAGCCAAAACTGCAAGTCTTAGTACAAACTTACTGGTCAAGAATAATTCTTGGTATGAAAACCAAAGGACAAATGAATATCCAACCCTCTTTTTAGATAGTCATTGTATTTCCGATTTACATTTTTCTTTTTATGTTGGATATATAAGACCATGGACAGATCTATTTAGCAAGCATCACGTATGGTCACAGTTGATAACTGAACTTAAAACCTGTTCCCTGTTATACAGTTTTCTGAATTGTGGAGTTCATTTTTTTCCTATTCACATTTTCACTGAAACATTTCAATGTACCAGTGTTCATCTATTGGGAGATGGTGACAGAGGTGGTAAAGAGATTATAAGATATTGCCTGGTGGTTTATGTGGGGAAGTAGCTGTGGAAGACTGGTGGTTTCTGCTTGTAAGCCTGTTCTGCAAAATACAGGTTGAGAATCGTTGCCTAAAAGCGTTTGTGTTACAAGAAAACCACAAGAATACTCAACATACTTTATATCAATCTAGCATGGCCACAAGGGTGCAATCCTATGAAAGAGGCAACTATGTTCTCATCTTCAAATTTTTAAAACATTCCTTCAAAAATAGCATTCAATGACTAATAAAAATTATCAACATTAAATTAACAAATAGGACTATTTTCTGTTTTTCAATACAAAATACCCTTTAGTCATGCAATGTTTTGTATAAAGGGAGCCAGGAATCTCTATTTATTTATTTATTTGGTTGGTTGGCTACTGGAAAGTTGCAGCTGCTTTTGTAGACAAAATATAGAACATTAAGTCCCCCATATTGTAATTTAGACACTCAATGGGTCTCTTTGTTTTGGATGCTGATCTTAAAAGAAGGGAAAAAGCTCTTGTTTATGTGCTGGTTTGACCTACTTGTCTGTTCTGTTGTTAATAATAAAGTTCTTTCAAAGTCTTCAATTCCATTTAAGTCTTAAGACTTTCATAGGAGGAGAGCAAAGAAAGAGTTATGGTGTGTGGGCAAGATGTTTTAGGAAATACTTTCACTAATCTGTCATGTTTATGATAGTTTCAGTAGGGTGATGGTGTTTGGCAATGCAAAGTACACAGAAGAAAAGGAAACATGGAAAGTCCATTAACAGTGTAACTTTAATTGGCTTTTGTTATTCAGTTAGCTCCCAGACCTTGTAATTGAAGAAACGAAAACATGCTTCATTCTTAAGTGCTAATATGTGACACTGTGAAGAAACTTTTCCATACCTAGCATTAAAATAGGAGCAAATAAATCCAAGGCTTTCTAGTTTTTAACCTCCCACTACCAAAAGTCACTACTTTTTACTTTTTGAAGACACAATCCTATGTCCAGCCAAAATAGCTTGCAATTTAATAAACACTATAAATTGCCTTTTGAATTTCAGTTGTATAGAAGTCCTAAGCAACTTGGCTATATACGGCATAGAATACTGAAGATACAGTATATTGTCAAGGATCTTTGCTCGTTTCTTTCTCTTTGTCATTTTTCTTTGTCATTCCAATGTCATGCATCCCATCTGGATAATTTACGGTGTGCTTTGAAAACAGGAGGGGGGAAAAGCATTTTAATCTTTCAGGAGAGAATGAAATTATGTTAGCAGGTAATTTATGGGAGTTACAAATAAACATAGATTGCAAGTAGTACAGTACTTTTGTTTTGTTTTGTTTTGGAAACAGGAAAAACAAGCAGCTACCTTTGCTGGAAAGCCATGAATAATGGTGTGAAAACATAAGTACAAAACAGGCTGAATTTCCAAAAGGGGAGCCATATTAATCTATGTAAGCAAAGTCTTCTGACACTCTATTGTCCTGCAGATGGTGCTGAACTACAATTCCAGGTATTCTTATCAACCTCAGGATAGTGAGAATTTCTGATCAGCAGTGCTTGGAAGAACTCAAATACTTCAGCCTTACAAATTAAAACATCTACTGAAGTTGTGTTACCGTGTTAGCAATATTTCATCAGTGCAAGAGGATAGGCCTCCACGCATGCCTTTTTCTTTTTTCAACATATTTATGTTTATTTATTTAGTTAGTCGAACAAGTATAGGATTGTAGTTTATGTAAGCATAACATAAGCAGTAAGTCAGTGTTTCCCAACCTTTTTTGAGCCGCGGCACATTATTCACATTTTCAAAATCCTGGGGAACACTGAAAGGGGGGGGGTGGCTAAAGAAAAGTTTTGACAAAAAAAAAATCTTCCTCCATTTCGCTCTATTTCTCCCTCACTCTTTCTCTCTCTTCCTTCCTTCCCTTCTTTCTCTTTCTCCATCCCTCTTTCTTTCTTCCTCTCTTTTGCTCTCTTTCTCTCTCCCTCCTTCCCTTCCTATATGTCTTTCTCTCTCCCTTGCTCTCTCTGCCTCTCTTGCTATCTCTCTTTCATTCTCTCTCTTTTTCTCTCTCTTTCTCTCTCTCTTGCTATCTCTTTCTCTCTCTCTCTCTGTCTCTCTTTCTTTTTCTCTGTCTCTCTTTCTCTCTCTCTTGCTAGCTCTTTCTTTCTCTCTCTTTCTCTTTTTCTGTCTCTCTCTCTCTGCCTCTCTTGCTATGTCTCTCTTGCTCTCTCTCTCTCTCTGCCTCTCTTGCTATGTCTCTCTTGCTCTCTCTCTCTTTCTCTCTCTTCCTTTCTTCTCTGCGGAGGCCGGCAAAGGTTTTTCTTATTTTAAATGTTCCGGGTGGCAGGGGTATGCGGAGCCCGCACGCACACACCCCCGACATTCCAAATCCTGCTTCAGCTGCATGCAAGAGGGGCCGGGCGGGCGTTAGCAGCCCGATGAGGAGGACGAGAAGCCGCTGCAGCCACCCCCAATCCCCCCCTTCCCTGGGTACCTTCCAAAGGCCCCTGGAAAAAGGCAGGAGGTAGCAACGAGGCGCGAGGACAAGCAGGCAGCTTGGTGGAGGGGAAGCGCTGATGGGCTCTCCTCCTTCCCCACCCCCGCGCTTCTCTCCCGCCCTGGCTTTTGCTTCGCCGGCAGATTTCCCCGCAGTTCAAAAGGAGGCAAGAGGTGGCCTGGATGAAATTGCGGGGAAATCATGGGGCGAAGCAAAAGCCAGGGCGGGAGAGAAGCGCGGGGGTGGGGAAGGAGGAGAGCCCGTCAGCGCTTCCCCTCCGCCAAGAGGTTATTGCCGCCGCCTCTGCCTCCACTCAGGCAGCCATCGTGGTTGAGCTGAGCGAGAGGAAAAGGCGCGGTGACCACGGTGGCTCCCTGAGTGGAGGCAGAAGTGGTGGCAATAACCTCTGTGCTTTCTACGGCAGCGTGGCTGAGCTGGACGGAGGGAAGCGGCAGCTCCCACTCGAGGAACCCATGGCAACGGGCGACGGCTTGGTGGGAGGCGACGGCGGGAGACACAGGCGGTGGGAGGAGAGGGAACTAGGAAGCGACTGTGAAGCCCAAGACCATCCACAGGACGACACTCAGGCAGGGGCGCCGGCAGCACCTCGCCCAGCTGGAGCTTCTCGCGGCACACCTGGCCATGTCTTGCGGCACACTACTGTGCCGCGGCACACCGGTTGGGAAACGCTGCAGTAAGTAATGATAAAAGAAAACAATAGGACAGTAGGACAGGGAGGATAGGCACGCCCCTTACAGACCATTAGAAAAGGGGAGAGGTCAACTGTAGACAATCTGAGGTTAAAGATTTTAGGGTTTGGGGAAGAAACCACAGAGTCAGGTAATGCACTCCATGCATTGATCACTCTATTGCTGAAGTCGTATTTTTTGCAATCTAGATTGGAGTGGTTTGCATTACGTTTGAATCTATTACATGCTCTTGTGTTGTTGCAGTTGAAGGTGAAGTAGTCACTAACAGGAAGGACATTTTGGTATATGATATTGTTAGATCAGATTGGAGGCGATGTAGTTGTAAATTGTCTAATCACAGTATTTCAAATCTGGTGGAGTAAGCTGTTTTGTTGTGAGAGGAGGAGTGAAGAACTCTTGTGAAAGATTTCTGGACTTTAACATAAAATAGCAAGTTCATTAAAAAGTAGGGTACCAGGTTTTTCCAGCTTCTAGAGCTGCAAAGGCAGATGCTACCCAAAACTGTGTACTGTATCATCTTTCCTAGAATTCATTTTTGGCTATAATTATGTGCCCTGATTCTCAAACAGATTGCTAATTCTTTGGACTCCATTACCAGAGCATTTCTATTAAGGGTTGGCGGGCTAGTTATCTATCAGCTTCCGGGAACATTGATAGGCACATGTCAAAGCCTCACATGTCTTCAAACATTTGCTGGTCTGAAATACTAAGAGTTCTTTTTATTTATTTATTTTGACAACATGGAAATATGTAACCCCACAAAGTATTTAAAAGTCCCTGAATGAGACAAGGAGGCGGGAGAGCATCTATGAGAGCTCTATGTGATGGCCATTCATTTTGCTTCTGTATCTGGGCACATATTTTTATCTCTCAGTGGGGACGGGGCAGGAGGCAGAGGACATTTCTTATAGTCTTTTGATAGTTCTCTGCTTCCTTCCGGGCATAGCCAACAACAAGGATAAAATAAAGTCTTTATTTATTGTATCTCTGCATTGGACTGCTGTACTTCTTTTTTTTATCTTCTGTATTTCCCTTTTAAAAAAAACCCCCAAATTTATCCACAAGATTATAAAGACAAATGTGAACTTTTTGACCGTTACATTAAACCGCGAGATCATCCAGGGGCATGGGGTGAGGTACCCTCAGTACGCTGATGATACCCAGTTGTACATTTCCACCCCATGTCCAGTCAACGAAGCAGTTGAAGTGATGTATCGGTGCTTGGAGGCTGTTGGGGTCTGGATGGGTGTCAACAGACTCAAACTCAACCCTGATAAGACGGAGTGGCTGTGGGTTTTGCCTCCCAAGGATAATTCCATCTGTCCATCCATTCCCCTGGGGGGGAATTACTGACCCCCTCAGAAAGGGTCCACAACTTGGGCATCCTCCTCAATCCACAACTTACATTAGAGAACCATCTTTCAGCTGTGGCGAGGGAGGCATTTGCCCAGGTTCGCCTGGTGCACCAGTTGCAGCCCTATCTGGACCGGGAGTCACTGCTCACAGTCACTCATGCCCTCATCACCTTGAGGCTCGACTACTGTAATGCTCTCTACATGGGGCTACCTTTGAAAAGGGTTCGGAAACTTTATATCATGCAGAATGCAGGTGCGAGAGCAATCATGGGCTTCCCTAGGTATGCCCATGTGTCACTAACACCCCGCAGTCTGCATTGGTTGCCGATCAGTTTCCGGTCACATTTCAAAGTGTTGTTATGACCTATAAAACCCTTCATGGCATCAGACCACAATATCTCCAGGACCGCCTTCTGCCGCACGAATCCCAGCGACCAGTTAGGTCCCACAGAGTTGGCCTTCTCCGGGTCTCGTCGACTAAACAATGTCGTCTGGCGGGACCCAGGGGAAGAGCCTTCTCTGTGGCGGCCCCGACCCTCTGGAACCAGCTCCCTCTGGAGATTATGATTGCCCCCACCCTCCTTGCCTTTCGTAAACTTCTTAAGACCCATCTTTGCCATCAGGCATGGGGGAATTGAGACATCTTTCCCAGGCCTATATAGTTTATGTATGGTATGTTGTGTGTATGCTTTTAAATTATGGGTTTTTGTAGAATACAATGGTACCTCTACTTAAGAACTTAATTCGTTCCGTGACCAGGTTCTTAAGTAGTAATATTTTTAAGAAGAAGCAATTTTTTCTATAGGAATCAGTGTAAAAGCAAATAATGCGCGCAAACCCATTAGGAAAGAAATAAAAGCTCAGAATTTGGGTGGGAGGAGGAGGAGGAAGAAGAGGAGGAGGAAAGTCGCTGCCAAAGGAAGAAGGTGAGGTGAGGTGAATCAAAAAAATCCAAAACTTTAAGGCTTAAAAGAAAAAAAAGAGGGACTCTGAGGCAGCGAGGAGGAGCACGCGCCTCCCAGCATTCACTCTGGACTACCAAAGCCTCCTTAAGCACCACTGAAAGGCTCCTCTGGCAGCCCAGAAAAGCCTGAGATGGTCGAGAATGGCAGGAAACTGGCTTTTATGCCACTCTCAAATTTGAGAGGGCTTTTGTGCCACTCTCAAATTTCCTGGGAAATTTTTCCAGGCTTGGGTTCTTAAGTAGAAAATGGTTCTTAAGAAGAGTCAAAAAAATCTTGAACACCCGGCTCTTATCTAGAGAAATCCTTAAGTAGAGGCATTCTTAGGTAGAGGTGCCACTGTATTGGTATTTTAAAGGCAATAGAATGAGAAATGGTGAGATTTTTAAAATGATCACTAGAACAAGGTAGCTTTATAACCTCCAGCAGATTATATTAAACTTTCTTACAATTTACAACATTTAAAACTGCAGTTCTATTAAAGTAAGTCATTCTTGACCTTAGTGGGATTTTTTCCCTAGAGAAATGCATTTGGACTGCAGCCTAAATGTGTTTAAATTTAAGGTATTGTTTTGATATGTGTTTAAAATCATATCCTCATAAGTAATAGCGGTTACATTTTAAGAAAGCATGAGCTAAATTCCTCTTTCATAATACAGAATATCTAAAACCCAGAGATTTCTTTATTTCCCAATTCTAGGGTTGGCTCAAAAATGCAATATTTACAACATGTGTTTTTAAAAGAATGCGAAGAGGGTGGTTTTTTTTCTTTCTTACATTATTTTGGACTTTGAGTTGTCCTCATTGTAAGCATTTGATTTATGGGAAAAGTAGAGTCACCTTCAGAAGGTGACTCATTGGTGTTTTCCCCTCCCAAGTGTAAAAAGGTCCAATCATCAATGCGTCAATCTAAAATGGAACATTTTCACTGTTTAAATTAATGCTAAATTCTCAGTTTGCTTTTCTGACAGCTCTGCTAAAAGAATGTATTCAGGAAGTTGATAGTGTCAAGTCCTTGAAATCACTTGAACACTTAAGTTGCGCTTGAAAAGTTTGAGACCTGGTGGTGATATGTCTCTTTCAATGTTGCTTTTGGTAGGGACTGTGGTCCGGAGCTGCTTTGGTCATCTGTGGCAACTCTGTTAAGTCTACTCCTTTATATCAGATGCTGTCCTTCTGACAAAAGTGTGGTTGTCCATACTTTGCTGATTGCCCAGTTGAATTATTTTATCTATCAGTTGTAAAGGATGAGACCATTTATCTTGATGAGCACAAGAACACCAATCGAGCACAAGATTCATGTTGCTAAGTGGAACAGTTGAGTGAATTTTGTCCTATTTTACGACCTTTCTTGACAGTTTATTTATTTATTGTTACAGTTGGAAGGGGCCATGCAGGTCATCAAGTCCAACCCTCTGCCTAAGCAGGAACCCTATAGCATCCTAGCCAAATGGCAATCCAATTTCCTCTTAAAAATGTCCAGAGTATTGGAGTTCAGAACGTCCGCTGGTAGGTTGTTCCACTGGTTGATCGTTCTGACCGTCAGGAAGTTCTTTCTTATTTCCAGGTTGAATCTCTCCTTGGTCAGCTTCCAGCCGCTGTTCCTCGTCCGGCCCTCCGGTGCCCTGGAGAATAAAGTGATCCCCTCCTCTCTGTGGCAACCCCTCGTATACCTGTAGACTGCTATCATGTCTGCTCTGGACCTCCTTTTCTCCAGGCTATCCATGCCCAGTTCCTGCAGTCTCTCTTCGTAAGTCTTGGTTTCTAGACCCCTGATCATTTTGGTTGCTCTTTTCTGCACCTTCTCCAGAGTTTCAATGTCTTTTTTGAAGTGTGGTGACCAGAACTGAACACAGTACTCCAGGTGTGGTCAGACCAGGGCATAGTAGAGTGGTATTAAGACTTCCCTGGTCTTGGAGTGTATTCCCCTGTTGATGCAGCTTAGGATTGTATTGGCTTTTTTGGCTGCTGCTGCACATTGTTGGCTCATGTTTAGTTGATTATCCACCAAGACTCCGAGATCTCTTTCGCCATCGCTACTGCTGAGAGGGGTTTCTCCCAGGCTGTATGTGTGTCCAGGTTTATTTTTACCTACGTGAAGGACTTTGCTCTTGTCGATGTTGAACATCATTTTGTTGGTGTGGGCCCACTGTGTTAGTCTGTCCAGGTCTTTCTGTAATTTGAGCCTGTCTTCAAGGATGTTGGCTACCCCCGCCAGCTTGGTGTCATCTGCGAATTTGATTAGTTGCCCTTCTATTCCCTCATCCAGGTCATTGATGAAAATGTTGAAGAGCACATTTGTTGTTCAATGAAGTGGTGCAGGTGTTAAGTTGGTAACTCAGCTCTTAAGTGAATCTGACTTCCCCATTGACTCTGCTTGTCAGAAGGTTGCAAAAGGGATCACATGACCCCAGGACACTGCAACCATCATAGATGTGAGTCAATTGCCAAGTATCCAAATTTTGATTATGTGGTCATGAGGATACTGCAGTTGTAAGTGTGAAAAATGGTCACAAGTCACTTTTTTTCAATGTTGTTACTTGGAAAGTCATGAAGTGAATAGAATAGAGCAGAGCAGAGCAGAACAGAACAGAACAATTTATTGGCCAAGTGTGACTGGACACACAATGAATTAGTCATTGGTGCATATGCTCTCAGTGTACATAAAAGAAAAGATACATTTGTCAAGAATCATGAGGTACAACACTTAATGATTGTCATAGGGTACAAATGAGCAATCAGGAAACAATCAATATTGATATAAATCGTAATGATACAAGCAACAAGTTACAACCATATAGTTATAAATGGGAGGAAATGGGTGCTAGGAACAATGAGAAGGCTAATAGTAATAGTAACGAATTGTTGTAAGTTGAACACTACCTGTACTGAATACAAGTTGAAGGATCAATGTCTATAACTGCAAGGCATCCTGCAACTTATGCCGTCTAGATGTGGTAAAGAAAAAAAGCATCTTACTTTTGCCAGACCCATCCTAGACTACTGCTCATCACCCATACCACATCTCAGACATCAACACCCTTGAAAATGTCCAAAGAAGCCCTTCACTCCTCCACTCGAAACAGAATATCCTACAAAAATAGACTAACAATCCTGGGCCTAGAAAACCAAGAACTACAGCGCCTAAAACACGATTTGAGTATTGCCCAAAAGATCATATGCTGCAATGTCCTACCGGTCAATGACTACTTCAGCTTCAACCGCAACAACACAAGAGCGCGCAACAGATTCAAACTTAATACGAACCGCTCCAAACTTGACTGTAAAAAATATGATTTCAACAATCGAGTTAGAAACATAGAAACATAGAAGACTGACGGCAGAAAAAGACCTCATGGTCCATCTAGTCTTATCGAAGCGTGGAACTCATTACCGGACTCAATTGTGTCAACCCCTAACCCCCAACATTTCTCCCTTAGACTCTCCACGATTGACCTCTCCAGGTTCCTAAGAGGCCAGTAAGGGGCGTACATAAGTGCACTGGTGTGCCTTTCATCCCCTGTCCAATTGTCTTTCCTTTCATTCACCTATCATATGTATTATCTTCCTTTCATATATCCTCTCCTCTAAGTTCACTTTTACCCTTATATATATTACCACATGTCTATTTTTCTTTCTGTGTATTTGTGTATTGGACAAATGAATAAATAAATAAATGTGACTCCACTGAACCAACTAGAAGAAAACTGCAACGAAAAAAATGAAAAGGGCCAAAAAACACAAAACAGTAACAATTTATATTTCCATGTTGTTCTAAATAGGAAGCAAAGCAACACTTCTGTTTTTTTTCTCAATAAAGCTGATCCTAGCAGATTTCTCTTTTGACTTCTGGAAACTTGCTACCAAATTTAACTTTTTACTTGGTTGGTCACACCCTGTCATTTCCTCCATGAAAAGAGTGAGACTGAGTGAAGTATTTGCATGAAAGGAGACTCTTAGGACAAGAAAACCCCTCCTGTGTGGTAGCCCATATCCATCCCTTCCTCAAGCAGCCCCAGGCAACAGGTCAAGATTTTTCCTGGCCTTGAATCTGCAAATCTAGACAATCTCCAGCAGGGATCCTCTTGCAAAGTGAATAGAAGTTAAGTGGAAAAACCAGGAGTTCTTGTAAATCCTGCAAATGAATTCCAGATGCATTGGACAAAAGGGCACTGTGGTGCTCAGGAAAGTGTGGTTATGAACTTTATATTCCAACAATACCTGTATGCCTTTCTGACCACAAGGTAACGTCTGAATGGAATAGCACAGCTTTCTCCTCTGTCCTCATTCATGCTGGTACAACTATGTCTGCTGGATTTCTTTATGCCTCACTTCTATTAAAAATAAAACTTGTTTAAGAAAACAGAACAATTTTCCCCTGTAGGAGAAAAGGATCTACTAGGATAAAGTAGGAATAATACAAAAGATTCATTCACAGAATGTGTTAACTCATTTATGAAATTATAATTTTACCGAATCAAGGCAATTGCTTGGGTTTTACATTTGGTTAAAATGAGATTAGTTAATGTATGGTTTTATGTATTATAGAAATATAGCTGTAGAACCACAATCTAGCCATATGAAGCCTACCTTTTGGGGTGAAGCCAGATGAAGAAGGATGTTCCATTTCTTCCGCATGATTATTTATGCACATTTCTAGAGATTTATGCAGAAGAAATGGGACATCAATTGGTTACAAAACTGATTGATGTCCCATTTTTTCTGCAATATTAGTTAACTTAACCATCGGTTACTCAGCTATTTGGGTTTATACATTACACTGAACCATGAATCATTACATACTAGCTAAAATAACCTTTGGCTATTCTGTGATGTGATGTACAAACGTAGACAAAATTAAGGATAGAAAAGTCTCCATGTTACCGTACTTTGTACAGTGGTACCTCTACTTAAGAACTTTTCCAGATAAGAACTGGGTGTTCAAGATTTTTTTGCCACTTCTTAAGAACCATTTTCTACTTAAGAACCCGAGCCCGGAAAAATTTCCCAGGAAATTTGAGAGCGGCACAAAGGCCTGGCCAGTTTCCTGCCTTTCCCCCTTTAATCCCAGCCATCTTGGGCTTTTCTGAACTGCCAGAGGAGCCTTTCGTTGGTGCTTAAGGAGGCTTTGGCAGTCTAGAGCGAATGGAGCATTTTATTTATTTATTTATTTATTTGTTTGTTTGTTTGTTTATTTATTAGATTTGTATGCCACCCCTCTCCGTAGACTCGGGGCGGCTCACAACAATAATACAATAATTCAAGACAATTCAAGATTTTCCTTTCTCTGAGCACTTGGAAAGGGAATAAACGCTCCCTCTGGGCAGCGACTGTCCTTCTCCTCCTCTTCTTCCTCCTCCTCCCACCCAAATTCCGAGCTTTTATTTCTTTCCTAGTGGGCTTGCACACATTATTTGCTTTTACATTCATTCCTATGGGAAAAATTGCTTCTACTTACCAACTTTTCTACTTAGGAACCTGGTCTGGAATGAATTAAGATCTTAAGTACCACTGTATATTCATTACATGGAAAGGAGGACTTACAACTCCCCAATAGGTCTTCAATCTGTTAGACTGCTCTAAATATTAATTTTGCTGATTAACCGTTATCCATCTCTTCAAAGTAGATGGCGGGTGGGTGGGAACCATAAGATCTGCAAAGATTACCTAGAGGGGACAGCAAGCAGTTACAATCCTTAATCACTGCAAACTGAACTTTTATTTTTATTTGTGTTTTCTCTTGCGTAAAGTATATACAGTACCTGCGATGGCGAATCTATGGCACGTGTGCTACAGGTGGCATGCAGACCCATATCTCCCGGCACGTCAGCCGTTGCCATAGCTCAGCTCCAGCATGCCTGTCTGTGCCTGTCAGCTGACTTTTGGCTTGGGTGGAGGCTCTGGGAGGGCTATTTCAGCCTCCGGAGAGCCTCCGGGGTGGCAGAAGGGGCGTTTTCACCCTCCACAAGCTCCAAGAAAGCCTCTGGATCCTGGGAAGAGCGAAAAATGGGCCTACCGGGCCCACTGGAAGTCATAAAATAGGGGAGTGGGGCATCGTGCATTCATGCGCTGGGGGGGGTGGGATGAGTGTGCACACACTATTTTGGCGCCCGAGAGAAAAAAAGATTTGCCATCTCTGGTATATACTTTGAATCTGAAAGACAGGGAAAGGCTCTTGATCCTGTGCCAATAAACATAACAGAACACAGCAAAGTTTTGATTGAGTTGCTTTATTCAGATTACTTATGAAGAATGATGGGGAAATAAAGTCACAGTGGAAAGAAATATAACAAACTACTTCGAAAAAGTTTCCGAACACTGAACACCCAAGATATTCCAAGATGACAAACAGCTGCCTATACATGACAAAGACATGAAATAATTAAGATAGCATAAGCTTTACCATTCATTTACACAGGAGGAAGTTAGAGCATGAAAAATAGCAATTAAATAATAAAAAGAGACCTATGGATCTGATGTGTTCATACTGTATAATCTGCCAAGCCAAGCAAATCAAATAGTGAAATCTATGAAACAAATTATTTAAACTTCCCTGAATCTACTCTTGTTAAATTTGCACTAACCCTAAGACTATGTCCTCACTATACTTATTCACAGTTGAATTAATGATTTGATAATTATCCCAGTTTTTTTGTTATCCCTGATCCTACCATAAAATAGGGTGCAGTCAGTGGGGCTGGCTAATTAACTGTTGTGCACATAGCCACAATCTACAAATTAGCTAAACAATGTTATGCAAAAAATTTGATTCATTTACAATGAAATGGTTTGGGTGAAGCTCTTTGCCAAATGGGTAGGTAACTGCTAATTTAGTAGCAAAATTAAGAATGTTGCACAAATAAGTATATAATATAAATCCTACAGGCCGGTCACTTTCTGGTCAGGATCATGGCCAAATTATCCCTGAAGATCTCTAAATAATTGTATGCTAACTTAAAATATAGAGCCTCCGTGGCACAGTAGAATGCAGTATTGCAAGCTACTTCTGCTGATCACCAGCTGCCAGCAGTTTGGCAGATTAAATCTCACCAGGCTCAAGGTTGACTCAGCCTTCCATCCTTCCAAGGTCAGTAAAATGAGGACCCAGATTGTTGGAGGCAATAAGTTTATTCTCTGTAAACCGCTTGTAGGAGAGGATAATGGACAGAAAGCTGGTCTTTTGGATGCCAATTAGAATAGAATAGAATAGGATTATTTATTGGCCAAGTGTGATTGCACACACAAGGAATTTGTCTTTGGTGCATATGCTTTTAGTTTACATAAAAGAAAATATACATTTGTCAAGAATGATATAGTGATTAATGATTGTCATAGGGGTCAAATAAGCAATGAGGAAACAATCAATATTAATAAAAATCTTAAGATACAAGCAACAAGTTACAGTCATACATTCATAAGTGGAAGGAGATGGGTGATAGGAATGACGAGAAAAAACTAGTAGTAATAGCAGTGCAGACTTAGTAAATAGTTTGACAGTGTTGAGGGAATTATTTGTTTAGCAGAGTGATGGCGTTTGGGAAAAAACGGTTCTTGTGTCTAGTTGTCTTGGTGTGATGTTTTGAGGATAGGAGTTGAAACAGTTTATGTCCAGGATGTGAGGGCTCAGTAAATATTTTCCCCACCCTCTTTTTGAGTTGTGCAGTGTTCAGGTCCTCAATGGAAGGCAGGTTGGCAGCAATCATTTTTTCTGCGGTTCTGATTATCCTCTGAAGTCTGTGTCTGTCTTGTTGGATTGCAGCAGCAAGCCAGACAATTATAGAGGTGCAGGTGCAGTTCTTCCGATAACCAAAATCCAGTGTCTCCCACAGGTCTGCAATTCTGCCACCTGCAGAAGCCCTTCCCCTGCATTGCGCATTAGATGGAAGAACAAGGCACGAGAGATTTTTATGCATGTGTCGACTGACCTTGTGGTAAGCTGTTAAAACCCCTCTGATGTGGACCGGCAGTGCAGCAGCAAACTGTTCACACATCTCAAACAACCTTCACAAATTCAATCTTAGGGTGCTGAAGCTGCAGGTCGGCCCCTGGACAAGTGTTTAAAAGCCTTTTCGAAGCTCTGGATGATTGGTGGCTTTGTTAACAGGGATGTCAACGCCACAGGGGACGTGTTTAAAACATTTAATAAGGGAGAGGACATTCCAAGCTGGGAAAAGCAGCTGTACTTACACGTGGTTAAAGATGATAAAGCAGCTTTCCAACAGTGTTGCTTACCCAGTTTTAACTCTCTTACCCTGGCAAGAAAAGCCGGAGCAGTCAAGGAAGGACTGGGCCTTCTCTCTCTCCATATCTTTTATCATGGATAATGGGAAAAACAGGGAGAAGAGCAACATAGAAAAAACACTTCTGGCTCCAGTCCCGACATCCCACTGGTCTTCTTTGCCATTATTATTATTATTATTATTATTATTATTATTATTATTATTATTAATTAGATTTGTATGCCGCCCCTCTCCGAAGACTCGGGGTGGCTCACAACAACAATAATACAGTATACAGAATACCAATCCAATAGTAGATAAAAAGCTAAATTTAAAACCCATAAATATTAAAAACAATTGGTACTGCACAATCACACTATTCTCATGTATTACCGTCAGAAAAAAGGTTGTGATGGGGGAAGAGATATCTATGTCCCCCCATGCCTGGCGACATAGATAGGTCTTCAACATCTTGTGGAAGGCAGGAAGAGTGGGGGCAATTTGAATCTCCGGGGGGAGTTGATTCCAGAGGGCCGGGGCTGCCACAGAGAAGGCTCTTCCCCTGGGTCCCGCCAAACAGCATTGTTTAGTCGACGGGACCCGGAGAAGGCCAACTCTGTGGGACCTGATTGGCCACTGGGATTCGTGCGGCAGAAGGCGGTCCCGCAGGTATTCTGGTCCGATGCCATGTAGGGCTTTATAGGTCATTACCAACAGAATAACTGGTATCGTGTGAGGAATTTCCCTCTCCTCTTCTCCAGGGTCTCTGTTTTACTGTCAAAATAGAATTGGAGTTCAATTTGCAATCAGGTTTTTTTTTAGAACATCTGAGTTGGCTAGCATGGAGAAGAATCCTAACTTTCTTCTGCCAATGTGGCTGATGTGTCAGATAAAGGGGGTCCGGTTCAAGAAACTCAAAGACAATTTGTTAAGGAACAACAGCTTCTTTGTTTTGTCTTATTACATTGGTATTCTCTAATTAAAAATTCTGACCGTGAAACCAGACTTTGATCAATAAGAACTGGGTCATATTCAATGCCCAGGTAGAATGAACTACAGATAATTAGTTCCATGTTAAGTAGACTGCCATTTCATTCCGACTTTTATTTTGTGTTAAAAATTGTTCGAATGCCCCATTGAATTATACCAATATGGCTTTGGACAATGGAAACAGTATTTTATTTTTTTTATCAGAGAATGGAAATTGAAAGGGAAACAAGAAGAACAAGGGATTGATATGGCATGCTATACAAAATTGCAGATACAGTAAGATATGAAAAAGATGCTAAACTGTACGGTTTAAAAAGAAAATATTTTTATTGGTTATAAACATTTAAAAAGAAACATTAAAATGTACAAACATATAGACAATACACAACATTTACATATACACCTTTATAACATTTCTACAGTAATTTGTCTTGATGTTAAGTTAAGCTGTATTTCCTTTACAGCTTTTATCTACTTAATTATTTAATTAACATGTTTATCTTCTTATATATTATTCCTATTGTTTATATATCCTTACTTATATATACACAATTTTCAGTTTAAGACATATATTTCCCTTTAAAATCATATTTATAAATATATACATTTATAGATCCCTTTTTCCTCTTTCCCCCACCCCCAACCATTTACAGAACATATTCCAAACCTCGAAGTATTCTGTATCCTCTTTTTGATTTAATTCAATTGTTAGTTTGTCTAGTTCTGCACAGTCTAAATTTTTTTAAATTATCATCTTATCAATTGGTACATCATTTTGCTTCCAATATTGTGCCAACAAATATTCTTACTGCTATTAATATATGGAGAATAATATACCGGTGTTTTGTTTTACGTTTTTCATCAAATATTCCTAATAAGAATATATTTCTGGTTTCATATTTATTTTGTGTCTATTATTGCTTCCAACCATCTATGTATTTTTTCCCAATTTTAAAAACATTATTGGGCAGGCCCACCACATTTGATAATATATTCCATTTATGTGTTTCCATTTCCAACATTTCGAATTCAATGGGCAATCTTGCCGGTGGTAGATGCCATCTATAATACATTTTATATTGGTTTTCTTTATATGCAACTGCTTTGGTTAATTTATAATTTATGGGCCAAATCTTTTTCCACTGATCCAAGTTGATGTTATGTCCAATTTTTTTTTTCCCCAACTGATCATATTTCTCTTCACAATCATAAACTATATAGTTTTTATTTGGAAATGACAGAACTGGATGAAATACAGGAACAGAGGACAGAGTGGTTTAAAAATTGTGTAGTTATTTAGCATTAAATTAGAAGAAAACCAATTGATGATATGATAGCATGGGGGAAAAATTGGATATACGATAGAGTTAGAAAAATGGCAGCAATTATGGGGAAGAAATTATAAATTAATAATGGAAACAACATATAAAGAGAATCTGTAGAAAATGTTCTATAGATGGCATACGTCCCTGGAAAGGTTGGCAAAAATGTTCAAATATAAATCAATTAAATGTTGGAAATGCCACCAGGCATTGGGATCCTACATGGTGGACATGTGCAGAAACAAGAAATTATTGGGCACAAATTCAAAAGTGGTTAGCAAAGATGATACAACAACATTATTGAATTAAAACCAGAACTGTTCCTGTTGGGTATTCTATCAGAGAAATATAGTAAAGAAATTGCTTACTTGATTATTCATGTAGTAACTGAAGAGAGAATTGTATTTGTACAAAATTGGAAAGCAGGTAAAATCCCTACAAAAGGAGAGATAATCAAGAAAATACTAGAGCATGCAGAAATGAACAGATTAACAATGGCAATTAAAAGGAAAGAAGAATCTGAATATTATGATGTATGGGAGCATTTTTATCATTGGATAGAAAATGAATATAAATGAAAAGAGTTAAATAAAATGAAAGGGAAAGGTTTTGATGGAGGATACGTTTAATTGAATTGTAAAAGTAGAGTTGTTTACATATTATTAAAATAGTGGTAAAAGATAAGATGTTGATTTAAAATCTTGTACCCAAACAACATACTGTAATTTGATGATGTATTGTTTGTTGGAAAAAATAAAAACTTTTTATTAAAAAAAAAGAATGCCAAACCTCAAAGCATGCTCTTTTGTACGAAATTGAAAGCAAAATAATTAAGTACTGTACAGTGTGCTGTACTGCAGACTTCTCATTTGATTGGTGACACATGCCTGCTTCCCTTAATTTTTTTATGACGGAAGGAGAAGTGAAATCTAAAGGTGGCTTATATGGTAAATCTACGCAGCTTATTAAAAAGGGTGCAGAGGCTTTGAAACCAGCTGCTGGCCCTTTTTGTTGCCCTTCTGTTATATTTTGTAGAACAAACATCTCCCTGTACTCAGTGGAGCCATTTTCTGATCATTTTCCAACTACAATTTTCTGTTGCAGCTGGTCTGTTGCTACAAACCAAGGAGGCTGCGGTCTTATGCATACTTGATGGAAATAAATTTTGAGAGTTTAAAGCAGTGACTTTCCAAGGTGATAATATATGACTGTAAAAAGCTGTACATTGAGATAGAACAAGAGAAATGTAATCACAATTGAATTATGGATTTGGCAATGTTGCTAAGAATATCATGGCCCCACAAGGAATAGGAAATAAAGGCTGACTGAGGCAGTGATCAGCAGCGGAAAACTCATTATTTGAGGCAAATGGATGACAGATTAGGAAAAAATGATTAAATTTGCCTTAAGGAGATCAAAAGAAAAAAAAAACTACAGATGAAGTGAGCAAGGTAAAATGATTTCCAAAAACCTATGGATTGTTGCAGGGATCTGCAGATTTGTTCAGAGAACGGTTAGGATCAAGCTTGAGGTGTCAGCCTCTAACATTACAAAGGTCTTCTCACAACCAGCATATAACTTTTTAATATGTTTGTGAGTGACATAGGGGAAAGTTTGGTAGGGAAGGTTTGCCTATTTGCTGATGACTCTAAAGTGTGCAATAGGGTTGATATTCCTGGAGGCGTCTGTAATATGGTAAACGATTTAGCTTTACTAGATAAATGGTCAAAGCAATGGAAACTGCAGTTTAATGTTTCCAAATGTAAAATAATGCACTTGGGAAAAAGGAATCCTCAATCCGAGTACTGTATTGGCAGTTCTGTGTTAGCAAAAACTTCAGAAGAGAAGGATTTAAGGGTAGTGATTTCTGACAGTCTCAAAATGGGTGAACAGTGCAGTCAGGCGGTAGGGAAAGCAAGTAGGATGCTTGGCTGCATAGCTAGAGGTATAACAAGCAGGAAGAGGGAGATTATGATCCCGCTATATAGAATGCTGGTGAGACCACATTTGGAATATGTGTTCAGTTCTGGGGACCTCACCTACAAAAAGATATTGACAAAATTGAACGGGTCCAAAGACGGGCTACAAGAATGGTGGAAGGTCTTAAGCATAAAACGTATCAGGAAAGACTTAATGAACTCAATCTGTATAGTCTGGAGGACAGAAGGAAAAGGGGGGACATGATCGAAATATTTAAATATGTTAAAGGGTTAAATAAGGTCCAGGAGGGAAGTGTTTTTAATAGGAAAGTGAACACAAGAACAAGGGGACAGAAACTGAATTTAGTTGGGGGAAAGATCAAAAGCAACATGAGAAAATATTATTTTACTGAAAGAGTAGTAGATCATTGGAACAAACTTCCAGCAGACGTGGTTGGTAAATCCACAGTAACTGAATTTAAACATGCCTGGGATAAACATATATCCATCCTAAGATAAAATACAGAAAATAGTATAAGGGCAGACTAGATGGATCATGAGGTCTTTTTCTGCCGTCAGTCTTCTATGTTTCTATGTAACACTAAGCTACAAAAAAATAGTCAACCTGTTGGCCAGCCCAGTTCTTGTGCCACATGTCTGAAGTAGTGTAGGGTGGTTCAGGAGCCACCAACGGACCTCTTGTCATCATCAACATCATAATAATATAATAATAACAACAACAATAGAGCTGGAAGGGACCTTGGAGGTCTTCTAGTCCAACCCCTGCTTAGGCAAAGCAGGGGTTGGACTAGAAGACCTCCAAGGTCCCTTCCAGCTCTATTGTTGTTGTTATTATTATATTATTATGATGTTGATGATGACAAGAGGTCCGTTGGTGGCTCCTGAACACAAAACCATTGCAATCACTGCAAAGGCGGATGCTCATTTCAAAGAGTTAAGAAGACTATAGGAAACCACTCTTATATTGTTGCAAAACACTACTTGTGAAGGAGCCACCAAACACCGCACATTGACCTGGTAGCTTGACATTTTTGAAACGTTCAAGAGATGACACACCGCAACCGTTTCACGCACGGGTTTTTGTTGTTGCAAAACTCCTTCCTTTAGGTAGTTTATACACACCACGCCAAGTTTGGTAAACCTACCGAACCGATCCAACATTCTTCGATCCAAGCAGGCAAAAATGCACGCTTTTTGACCACAAGGCGTGAATTTCAACGCAAGAGTTTTCGCTTCCCAAGATCCTAGTCGTCCCGGTTGCAATCCGGGTATATAAAAAAATGCACGCCCACTCTTCCAAACAAACCGGAAGATCCCCCCCTCCATCCAGCGGCATTTTGAAATTCCCCCCACGCAGAAAATAATCTCTTGCGAGGAAGAAGAGGAGGAGGGGGGGGGGAAGCTTCAGGGGAGCCACTTGCACCTATAAACCCCGTACCGGGGTTTGAGACAGAGAGGGAAGGAAGGAACGTGGGCACGAACAACTTCTTCCTCGGCTGCCAGCAGCAAAGGCTGGAAGAAAACCCCCCCCAACCAACCCTTTCACTGCCGCCAACGTGGAGCTTAAATTTCTGCCCTCTGGGAACAGCAAGCGGCGCGGAGGGAGGAAGCGATGAATGGCCAGAAAGGGGCGGTGGCTGACTCTTTGCCCTCCCTAAGCGGTTGCCGTGCTGGGCTTTCTGCCTGTTAGTTCGCCTCGAGTTCTTCCCAGCGGCTGCGGGGAGGAAAGGAGGGGACAAAAAGGGGGGGGGGCTGCTTTTTTTGCGGAAGGGGCTCCTCGGAGAAAGCAAGCGGGAGGCGAACGGCGCGGCTTTCGTTTTAATATTTTTTTTGGCGGGCGGCTTAAGGAGAGACTTTCTGCCATGGCTAACGTAGTGGAGCGGCGCTGAGGGAGCAGCGCGTTCCCGAGCTGCAGCCGCCGCCGCCGCCGCCGCTTCTGGGCACCATGAGGCGACTGGCGCAGGGTTTTTTCCTGGTTCTGCTGTACCTTGGCAAGGTAAGGCGTGTGGAGGTGGAGGTCGAAGGGTGGGGGGACGTGTGTAGTTTGTGTGTGTGTGTGTGTGTGTGAGGAAAGAGACCGGTCTTCTGCGGGAGAAGTTATTGGTGGTCAGGCAATCCCCCCCCCCTTCTCCCCGCATTCACCTCTGCCGCGGGTGAGGTAACCCCTCCCCCCCACCTTCGACAAACTCGCTCCCGTTAACGCCTCCCGCTTTCAACTCCTTTTAACTTCCTCCTTTCTACCTGTTTACTCCCCCTTCCCTCTTTCGCCCCCCCTCCCCGCTGCCGTCGTCCTTGTGACACCGGTGGTTTCTCTCTCTCTCTCCCTCTTTCTTTCTTTCTCTTTCTTTCCCTCCCTTCTTGCTTTCTTTCTCTTTCCCTCACTCCCTTCTTGCTTTCTTTCTCTTTCCCTCACTCCCTTCTTTCTTTCTTTCCTTCCCTCCCTCCTTTCTTTCCCTCCCTCCTTTCTTTCTTTTTCTTTCTTTCTTTCCCTCCCTTCTTTCTGTCTTTCTTTCCCTCCCTTCTTCCTTCCTTCTTTCTTTCTTTCCCTCCCTTCTTTCTTTCTTTTCCTTCCTTCTTTTTTTTTCTTACCCTCCTTTTCTTTCTGTCTTTCTTTCCCTCCCTCGCTTCTTTCTGTATTTCTTGTCTTTCCCTCTCTCCCTTCTTTCTGTCTTTCTTTCCCTCCCTCCCTCATTTCCTTCTTTCCCTCCCTCCCTCCCTTCTTTCTGTCTTTCTTTCCCTCCCTCATTTCTTTCTTTCTTTCTCTCCCTCATTTCTTTCTTTCTTTCCCTCCCTCATTTCCTTCCTTCCTTCCTTCCTTCCTTCTTTCTTTCCCCCAAGCTGGGAAGAGGGGAAAGGTTTCAACTTTAGTCTCTCGGTTCCCTTCAAGGGAAAAAAAAAGGGAAGCTGCTCGAGCAGGTTTTGTTGAGGGACCTGCGGGTCGGTCTTTGTGTGCAATGTTAAAGGCCCTCGAAAAACTTCCTTCAGGTCATGCCGCCCGGCTTCAGGTTTTGCAATCCCCAGAATAAGGGTCAGTCTCCCTCTCTTGTCCTTAGGAAGTGGGCAATGGCAAATCTCATTGGTTGATTGATTGATTGATTGATTGATTGATTGACTGATTGATTGGTTTGGACCAATTCCCGAAGGACTCTGGGCGGCTAAAGCACCTTGAAACACCTTGGTGGGGAAATCGCAGGGACTTTTAGCCCAGGAGTCAAAAACCTCTTGGGAAAAGTACCCTGCTCAAAAAAATAAAGGGAACACTTAAACAACACAATATAACTCCAAGTAAATCAAACTTCTGTGAAATCAAACTGTCCACTTAGGAAGCAACACTGATTGACAATCAATTTCATTTTGTTGTGAGCACATTCATCTTTGTACAGAACAAAGTATCCAATGAGAATATTTCATTCATTCTGATCTAGGATGTGTTATTTGAGTGCTCCCTTTATTTTTTTTAGCGGTATATATAGACTAACTAGGCGAAGATTAAACTTTATTTGTTTTTATTTATTCATTTGTCAAACATGTATAGGATAGTAGTTTGTATAAACATAACAAGTAAAAAGTAATGATAAAAAAGGACAGTAGGACAGGCATGGTAGGCACAGTGGTGCGCTTGGAGACCTCTTAGGAACAGGGAGAGGTCAACTTTGCAGAGACAGTTCACAAATGATTGTGAAAACCTGCTTGGTTATGACAGTGGAATTAAGGGGATGTGTTTGCAGGCATTCCCATACGTATTTTATTCACAAATCTGGCTACAGAAATCCGGACTGTGCTACATGAGAGCAAAGAATGAAATTGTTTTGCTCTGTTTTACTGATTGCCCCGATTTTTGCATTCCAAATATTTTATTAATTTATTAACTAAATTTATATGCCACCCAACTCCTGAGGGACTGGAGTTTATCCCTAACATCGGAATAAAAGATAAGCGAATATACAATGTGTTCAGTTTGTGGTGTGTGGCCTATCTCATGTAAGCCACAGTTGGTTCTGTTTTTAGGCTGGATGTTGCGTTACTCACCACTCGGGTTCACAAATCATAGTTTGTAGTAAAAGCCCCAGAACTAAAAGCAGTGGCTTAAAACTCTGAATATGAGCTCCCCAAAGCACTCTTAAAACATTTTCAAAGTTGCAATTTTCAGTGTGACAGAAAAGTGAAATGGTATATGAATGCAAACTAACAACAAGAAAACATAAATGTAAAGGCCAAGCAAGAGTCCAACTGTGAATGATTTCACACATATGGTTCATGGTTTACTGTTTTAATAGTTTCCTATGGTTTATTCAATCTTGGTTAAACTGTGGTTTAACTTAACATGAATCTAGCCTATGCATTCCCGGGGTTGCGAATATGTATTTAAATATTTATTTTCTGAAGTGACTTCTCAATTTGTTTGAAAAACATTATGCCAGTAATCTAATATAATATTTAATCTCAAAGTATACCTGTCAATTGATTTTTTGGGTAAATCTATAATACTGTGATTGGTTTTTTTAAAAATATTTTGTTCTTTGTGCCCCTTCTAACTTTTAAGAACTATGGAGGTTCACAAAAGAGGGGTTTTTTTGTATGGGTTATATTTATCAATATTTACGATAACAAAAATTAATGTGGACACATAATAGAGTACTTACTAAATGGTTGTTATAAATGATATAAATTATGATGATCAAAAATATTAAACCATTAAATGTTATTTGTTAATTAAATATTAACAAAGAACACTTTATCATGGAAACTGTAACAAAACAAAACTGTAAAATTTTGTAACAAAAAGAAAAGTGACATTTTAATTTTTTGCAAATGCATTCATTTTGATTTTGTGGACCCCTAAAGAGGATCTTGGGGGAGGGGCTTGGCATCTTTGGACCACACTTTCAGAAATATTCTTTAATTCATTTCAGCTGTAATGGAGTTGGAAGAATGAAGTTTTGCTACCCAAGCTGTACTTGGTGAAATATTTGCTTAGGTTTTTTTTCATTTGCACTATGTTCTTTTTTTATCTTCATGTGGTTTAGGATGCTGATCATAAAGCAAAAGCAGCAAATCTTCCCTTTCCCCCCAAATACATATCCATTTTGATATGAGTTTACAGAAGAAACAATTATTCTAATATGCTATTACAAAATGAACAGATGGTAGATAGCTGAGATAAACAGTAGAATGGAATAACAAAAAACAAAAGCTATGTAGCATTAATTCAAAAAGGGGAAGTCATGTTGGATCTGATTAATTTATGTAGAGAAAGATAGTGCATCTTTGCTGTAGTTCAATCTCTGTTATCTCTCGGAGTCTGTAAGGAGTTGGGCAGCCTATAAATTAAATGAATTAAATCAAATTAAATTATGGAAACTATACCAGCTCTCTCAATTCTTTAGAGAGATTCTTTAAGATCTCCAAAATTTATTACATACTTAGAATTCTAATGCAAAGGAAGAAGGATAATTTATTAGACACATAGCTGAAGTGTAATTATGTTCATTTTATTTAAATTTAAATGTCATGAAATTTAATTGTACACTGTTGGCTAACTTTGTAGTGTATTGTTGTGGTTTTCCAAGGACTTGTTTCTAGAGACTAATGGTTGATTGTGCAATTTACATTTATAGTAAAATAGAAAAACTTGATGTGATTTTAATGATTCGGTTAGTACAGTGGTACCTCGTCTTACGAACTTAATTCGTTCCGCGATGAGGTTCGTAAGTAGAAAAGTTCGTAAGTTGAAGCAATGTTTCCCATAGGAATCAATGTAAAAGCGAATAATGCGTGCAATCCCAAAACTCACCCCTTTTGCCTTGCACCACTGGGAATCCCCCCCTCTGGACTTCCATTGCCAGCCAAAGCATCCGTTCTTGCGCTGCTGGAATTTCCCTGAGGCTCCCCTCGCTGCGAAACCCCACCTCCAGACTTCCGTTGCCAGCCGAAGCACCTGTTCTTGTGCTGCTGGGATTTCCCTGAGGTTCCCCTAGCTGGGAAACCCCACCTCCGGACTTCCGTTGCCAGCCGAAGTGCCCGTTCTTGCGCTGCTAGGATTTCCCTGAGCCTCCCATCGCTGGGATTCAAAGCAGCGCCGGCAAAAATGAAGGGAATCCCAGCGAGGGGAGCCTCAGGGAAATCCCAGCAGCACAAGAACGGGCGCTTTGGCTGGCAATGGAAGTCTGGAGGTGGGGATTCCCAGCAAGGGGAGCCTCAGGCGAATCCCAACAGCTCAAGAATGGGCGCTTTGGCTGGCAACGGAAGTCCAGAGGTGGGGATTCCCAGCGAAAGGAGGCTCAGGGGAATCCCAGCGCTTGAGCTGGCAACGGAAGTCCGGAGGCGGGGCATTCCAGCGGCGGTGGTTTGGGTTCGTAAGGTGAAAATAGTTCATAAAAAGAGGCAAAACAATCTTAAACAACGTGTTCGTATCTCGAAAAGTTCGTCAGAAGAGGCGTTCGTAAATGAGGTACCACTGTAAATGGGCATACAGCAAGATCTCAAACTCTGAGATCCTTCAATTTTAAGGCAATCATATCTGTGGACAAACGTGCCTGGAAAATTAGGGATCCTTGTTATCTTTAAAAAAATTTTTTTTTTGCATAACACAATACAAAACACACACAAACATAAAACATATATTGGGGTTCTTTACAACCGTTCTCCTAGCAGAAGCTGTTTTCGAAACTTAGCAAATTAACAAAGACTTTTGCTACCTTTCCCTAGCACTTTTGACAAGCCTTTCAGGTGTTCTTGTTATCATCACCATCTCTTCAATATAAACCACTTCTCCTCTTCCATCCCAGCCCTCTGGAAACCAGGAGAGGATTGAAGGGGAGGAAATCCTCACCAGCTCTAGGTCTGACTAAATACCAAAAGGGAAACAAAAACTTTGTAGCTCAGCCAAGCTTCAGTGGGTAACAGAAGGTCACTAGTCAATTCCAGGCTTTAAACAAACATCAACTTTATTAAAAATGTATCAAAAGATCATAGGAGTCCACACACAACACACAGCCAAATAAGATAAAATACACTCCCCCACCACACACCACACACCACACCACACACTCGCACTGAAAGCTCTAACTACAGCTACAAAACGTTCAACCTTACTTGACATAAACTCCCATCCAGGATTCTTGCCGACTTTCTCTCAAATCACTTCCAAACTCTTTATCCATTTCTACAATCTGACAGATCCCTCTTTTTTCCTTCCATTGGCCCTTGTGTTTGGTGGCTCTGAGCGCATAAGATTGGCTTGTAATTTAAAGGGCTGGCTGTACCTCCAACACAACTTAATAGGGATATGGGTAGTTATGTGTGATCAAAGTATTGTTGAGATCTTTCACTGTCATTTCCAAAAATACTTAGCACAGGTGCCTTAAATGCATACAAATGTAATCGAGAAACGAATAGCTATTTTATTTCATGATCAAATCATAATACATTTGGCATTCTCAGAAGCCAGCGGAAAAATATATAAAATAGGAATGCAAAAAACATGTAAAGTGTTCCCTCGATTTTCGCGGGTTCCAACTTTGTTAAACGGCTATACAGTACTACGGTTTTTCAAAAATATTAATTAAAAAATACTTTGCAGTTTCCCCCCCTATACCACGGTTTTTCCCGCCGATGATGTCATACGTCATCGCCAAACTTTCGTCCACCTTTAATAAATATTTTTTTTAATAAACTTTAATAAATAAACATGGTGAGTAATAATCTAAATGGTTGCTGAGGGAATGAAAAATTGCAGTTTAGGGGTTTAAAGTGTTAAGGGGAGGCTTGTGATACTGTTCATAGCCAAAAATAGTGTATTTACTTCCGCATCTCTACTTCGCGGAAATTCGACTTTTGCGGGTGGTCTTGGAACGCATCCCCCGTGAAAATCGAGGGAACACTGTGTTCTTCTTCAGAAAAAAATGTCAAATAGGAGAGGCCACAGATTGCATCATCTGAGACTTAAGAATTTTAAAGGCACTAACATGGTGCTAAATAAAGACCTAAAAATGCTATTTTGTAATGAGTGACTTCACACTTTGCATTAACTCATAATTTAGGATTTGACTTAGCAAGTTGATTGAAAAGAACATTTAATGTTTTGTAGTCCATGATTTATTGCTTAGCATACAAGTAGCAACATTTTTATGGGTGTGGACTGTACTTTTTATAGTAAAGAAACCAGCTGCAAAAGGTCTCAAGGTTACACTAGTGACATCACTAAGGATAAACCAAAACGTTCAGCCGCATTTCAGTGTTGTTACCCGAAACACTGATGTGTCTCATTGGTATAGAATGAAATAGATGCATTAAACTTATCAAAGCATTAATCTTGGGGACTACAGGATGCCAGCCTCTAGCTTAGCATGTTAGTAAATCAGTCACTCATTGAATGGGACATGAAGCTCATTCTTTCTAGTGCTTATATATAATATTCATAGCATTGCTTTAAGAATACAGTGACCTGATAACTTAGAATTTACTGAATAAACTAAATGGTGTCACAGAACACACTAAGACATAAATGAGGTCTGCACATGTAGTATTGTAATGTAGTATTAATTGGATTTATATTATTGCTCTGTTTTTGTATGTGCTGCGAGCCGCCCCGCGTCCTCGGAGGGGGGCGGCATACAAATCCAATTAATTAAACAAACGAATAAATAAACAAACAAACAAATCACAATACTTTGCACAACCTTCAAAATAACTATGATATAGTGAGATGTACAGTATGGTATTTATGCCGCATAAATCCAAGCGACCGATCAGGTCCCACAGAATTGGCCTTTTCCAGGTCCCGTCAATAAGACAATGTCATTTGGTGGGGGCTAGAGCCTTCTCTGTGGCGGCCCCGGCCCTCTGGAATCAGCTCCCTCCAGAGATTCATACTGCCCCCACCTCCTCGCCTTCGGCAAAAGGCTTAAGACCCATCTATGTCGCCTGGCGTGGGGCAACTAGTGCATACCCCCTCTGTTCTGACCATTAATGTTATGTGGGGGGGTGTGATTGAGTAAATTGACTGTTTTTTAAATTAATGGGTTTTTAGCTATATTTTTAACTATTAGATTTGTATACTTATTGTTTGCATTATATGTTGTGAGCTGCCCCGGGTCCCCAGAGAGGGGCAGCATACAAATCTAATAAATAATAGTAATAATAATAATAATAATAATAATAATAATAATAATAATAATAGACCCAATTATTCACTTTGCTACAATTCTGCTACCTTTCTCAGTAAGAAGTCAGTTTAAAATTCCAAGTGTTGCCATCTCATAGCCAGTATCTCCTTCACCTACAAACTGGAAGACTCCCTGAGATTCTGAAATCTATCACATCCATAATGTATCAGAGGAAAAGAAAAATGAGAGAGAACAAAGTTGCGTGGATACTAGTATGACAAGTAGTGTCTCTGTTCAAGATGGAGTTTGGAGAGTCTCAATTTGAAAGGGTTTTTTGTTAGAACTTCAGCCACAGGTGCTACAAACAAGTTTCTGAATTCCTTCCATTAGAGCAGGGATCCCCAAACTTGGCAAGTTTAAGACTGGTGAATTCCCAGAATTCTCCAGACAGCCTGCTGAAGTTGAAGTCCACCTGTCTTAAAAGTTGCTGAGTTTGAAGACTTTTGCATTAGTGGGTTGGAGGAGGCAATAAGCTAATTAATGCTGTATTCAAGTTCTAATGGTTACCATAGAAAAAGAGGAAGAAGTAATTGCCTGGAGAAGTGAGATAGAGAAACTGGCTTGGTGTGGAGTCACTCAGAGCAATAATTTGTTTTCTTGTCTTGCAAATGAATAGCAAGGGCAGCAATGGAGAAGCAGGAACCAGCAAATTGCCTGTGTCACTGAAGAGTATTTGCCGTCCTGTAGATTTTGGAGATGCAATTTAAAAATGAAAAGGAGATAAAGTAGTCACCATCCAGAACAGAATGGGCAATTGAGCAATGGTTACTGTTCCTAGTTGTCTTTCCCAGATTGTTGCCATTGCAAGGAAGCCATTTGTAAATGTTTATAGCTAATGCTAAAGACATTCTTGCATTACCCTTGCATCTATACAAGCAAATTGCTCATGTTACTTCCCAGTCTGCATTGGTTGCCGATCAGTTTCCGGTCACAATTCAAAGTGTTGGTCATCACCTATAAAGCCCTTTATGGCACTGGACCAAGTTATCTACGAGACCACCTTCTGCCGCACGAATCCCAGCGACCGGTTAGGTCCCACAGAGTTGGTCTCCTCCGGGTCCCGTCAACTAAACAATGTCGTTTGGCGGGACCCAGAGGAAGAGCCTTCTCTGTGGTGGCTCCGACCCTCTGGAGTCAGCTCCCTCCAGAGATTAGAACTGCCCCCACCCTCCTTGCCTTTCGCAAACTTCTTAAAACCCACCTCTGTCGTCAAGGGAACTGAAACATCTCCCCCTGCCTATGTAGGGTTTTTTTTGTGTGTTTGTGTGTGTATGATATGACTGTATGTATGTTTTTTATATATTGGGGTTTCTTGTTTTTTAGACTTTTTAAAATGTATTATTGTTATTTTAGATTCTAACTATTAGATTTGTCATTGTATATTGTTTTTATCATTGTTGTGAGCCGCCCCGAGTCTACAGAAAGGGGCGGCATACAAATCTAATAAATAATAATAATAATAATAATAATAATAATAATAATAATAATAATAATAATAATCCTCAAATTATGACCATGATGGAGCCTGTCCACTATAGTTGTATGTCATAATGATTGTCAAATGAGATTCCTCTGGAGGCCGGAAAGAGCCTGTTTCCCAACTTCAGGTGGGCCTAGTAGGCTTGTGTTTCTCCTCCAAAGGCTTCCCTGGAACCAAAGGAAGGTGAAAATTCCCTCTGGAAGCTCTCTGGAAGCCAAAAACACCCTCCCGGAGACTCTGTGTGAGCCAAAAATCAGCTGGCCAGCACACACATGCATGCTCGAACTAAGCTAGGGCAATGGCTCTCTTGCCAGCAGATATGGCTCCACGTGCCACCTGTGGCACCCGTGCCATAGGTTCGTCATCACTGGTCTAAATCAATACAGGTAATCTTTGACTTACAACCACAATTGAACCCAAAATTTATGCTGCTAAGCAAGATAATTAAGTGAGTTTTGTCCCATTTTACGACCTTTTTGCCACTATTGTTAAATGAATCACTGCATATGTTAATTTAGTAACGGGATTGTTAAGGGAATCCAGCTTCCCCATTGACTCTGCTTATCAGAAGGTCGCAAAAGTGAAGCACGTGACCCAGGCAAGGGTTGCCCGTCCTGCTGCTACTGGTGCGCTGCGTGTGCAACTCTGCATCTCCGGCGTGCGTACGAGCGACATTTTGCTTCTGTGCATGGGCAGGAAGCTAAATCTTGCAAGGCGCACACACAAGAGAGAGATTTCAGTGGGATTTTTTTGGTTTGGCGGATGCGGAACTTATCAAAATCTCGCATACGTGTGTCCCCTCACAAGATTTTGATTCTTGTGCTTGCGCAGAAGCAAAATCTCACTCTGACATGTGCACGCACTCACGCCGGCGACATCAGCTGCGCACGGAGCTGAATTTTCACTATCGGTTCGGTGGTGTCGACCATACCAGTAGGAACCTGCTACTGATGTGGCCCCAAGACAGTGCAACCATCACAAATATGAACCAATTGCCAAGTGTCCGAATTTTGATCACATGACCATGGCGATCCTGCAACAGTTGTGTGAAAAGTATCTGTAAAGGACAAATATTTAATATAATATCTAATATAAATATGTATAAATAAATGTAGCAATTAAAAGCAGCTGCTGATTGCTTTGGGAAAATAACCTATCCCACTTCCGCATGGCAATGTAACCATTTTTTTTTTAAGCACTCTGATCTAATCTAAACTATTACTTTTCCTTCTCACCTGTCATGTTAACTGCTAGGTTGACAGCTTTAAGAAAGGATTCTCAAAAAGTTTCAGTAAAACTGCTACTTAAAAAAAAAACACACACACAAAATCCCCAGTCTCCTATCAAGTGGCAGAACTCTAAAGATAGAAAAGAGACTGCATTTTAGTTTTTCTCCCTTAGTCTCCCTTAGTCATGGAAACTCTCTTGCAGAACCCTAGAGGATGTGGGGGGTTTTTCCTTAAAAGAAGAAAACAAGGAATCCTGTTTGTAAATTATGAATTAGTGCAGACCTGGGCAAAGTGCGGCCCGGGGGTCGGATGCGGCCCACCCGCTGTCTGTGACCGGCCTGCAGAGGTAGGAAGGAAGGAAGGAAGGAGGAAGAAATGAAGGAAGGAAGGAAGGAAGGAGGGAGAAATGAAGGAAGGGAGGGAGGGAGGCAGGAGAAATGAAGGAACGAAGGAAGGAACGAAGGAAGGAGAAATGGAGGAAGGAAAGAAGGAGAAATTCTCTTTCCATGCCCTTTTGCAAAAGTCCAATAAATGCTCATTTTTTAATTGTTCATTGGTTTCATTGGCCTTTCCAAGAAATTTAAAGCAAACCCCCTACCCTACCTCTCAGGGGGAAAAAGGGGAGGAGGAGGAAGAAAAGGAATCCAAAGCAACTTTCAGGCAAAGCCTCCACTATGTTTTCTCAACTGACAAATGTAGGTCAGTTGAAGAGAGGCACCTGAAAGGAATATTTTGAAAGAGAAGTAAAGAACTGCCCAAAAGCAGAAATAAAAGGCAGAGAAAACCAGAGAGACAGAAGCTTCTCTCCATCTGGAGAAGGAAGGAAGGAAGGAAGGAAGGAGAAATGGAAAGAGGAAGGAAGCAAGGAAGGAAGGAGAAATGGAAAGAGGAAGGAAGGAAGGGCTGGGCAATTAATTTATAATTAATTTATAATTATAATATACAGTGGTGTGGTCCCTCGATCATCGCAAGGGTTCCGTTCCAGGACCCCAAGCGATGATCGATTTTTCGCGAAGTAGCGGTGCGGAAGTAAAAACACCATCTGCGCATGCGCAGATGGTGTTTTTACTTCCACCGCCCTTCGCCCGCCCACCCCGTTGCTCGCGCCTGGGGTTTCCCCGCGCGTGTGCCGCCCGCCCACGCTGTTGCTGGGGCCGCTTCCCAGCTGGGAAGCGGAGCTGTGATGTCCCCAAGCGCGCGCGCGCGTTGCTGGGGCCGCTTCCCAGCTGGGAAGCGGAGC
The DNA here is from genome assembly GCF_031021105.1 of Erythrolamprus reginae. Taxonomy (NCBI): domain Eukaryota; kingdom Metazoa; phylum Chordata; class Lepidosauria; order Squamata; family Dipsadidae; genus Erythrolamprus; species Erythrolamprus reginae. The sequence goes on from NC_091950.1 coordinate 127,504,156, forward strand.
TGGGGTTTCCCCAAGCGCGCGCGCACCGCCCGCCCACGCCGTTGCTGGGGCCGCTTCCCAGCTGGGAAGCGGAGTTGGGGTGTCCCCGCGCGTGCCGCCCGCCTGCCCACGCCGTTGCTCGCGCCGCCGCTGGGGTCTTACCGGGGCAAGAGGGGGAAGACCCAGGGAAGCCGGCGGGAAACTCCACCATCTACGCATGCGTGGCCATAGAAAAAAAGGCACGCATGCGCAGATGGTAGAGTTTACTTCCGGGTTGAAAACTAGCGAAATAGCCCTTTCGCGATGCTCGAGGATGCGAAACTCGAGGGTTCACTGTATAATATTATATAATTATAATATATAATTATAATTTATAATTATAATATAATTAACTCAGTTCTACCCAATAATATACAGTATTGTGTAGAACTGAGTTACAGTGGTCCCCCGATTATCGCGAGGGTTCCGTTCCAGGACCCCTCGCGACAATCGATTCTTCGCGAAGTAGCGGTGCGGAAGTAAAAACACCATCTGCGCATGCGCAGATGGTGTTTTTACTATCGCCGCAGCAGCGAGGAGCCGAAGATTGGGGTTTCCCCGCCGACCACGCAAACTCCTCGCTGCTGCCGCGCCCGCTGCTTGTCCGCCGCCTGCCTGCCCGCGCGCTTGCCGTTCGCCCGCCCACGCCGTTCGCTTGCGCCGCTTCCCAGCTGGGAAGCGGCACTGGGGGTCTTACCGGCCGCCCACTCCTCGCTGCTGCCGCGCCCGCTGCTTGTCCACCGCCTGCCTGCCTGCCCGCGCGCCCGCCCTTTGCCTGCCCACGCCGTTCGCTCGCGCCGCTTCCCAGCTGGGAAGCGGCGCTGGGGTCTTACTGGCCGCCCACGCAAAGGGGAAACCCCGGCTCCTCGCTGATGCCCGCCGCTCGCCCTCCCGCCAGCAAGAGGGGGAAGACCCAGGGAAGCCGCCCAGCAGCTGATCTGCCCGGCGGGGAACGCAAACTCCATCTACGCATGCGTGGCCATAGAAAAAAGGGCACGCATGCGCAGATGGTGTTTTTTACTTCCGGGTTGAAAAATCGCAATATAGCGATTAGCAATGATCGAGAGCGCGAAACTGGGGGGAACACTGTAATTGTATTAATCCGGCCCTCTAAAACCATCCCAATTTCTCATGTGGCCCCATGACAAAATTAATTGCCCACCCCTGATCTAGATGGACTAGGGTAGTGTTGGTGAACCTTTTCTGCACCAAGTGCCAAAACAGGAGAGCGTGTGGGGGAAGTGCCAGAAACCGGAAATGCAGCTGAGCTTCTGGTTTCTGGCGTCTTAAGGCTGTGACAGTGAACCTAAGATGTGTCACAGATCATATTTGGTGACATGTCAGTCCTACAGACCCTTTGGAGAAAGCTCTGCCCTCAGACGGCTTCTAGAGCTTCCCAAAAGCATGCAAGAAAAGTACAGGCTTTCCATCTGCTTTTACAGACTGCAACCCTACCCAAGAACATTTGCCAAACTTTCTAGGCCTCGTTTGTCCTGGAGCTGCTTTGGATAGGCTTTTTGAAAAATTGTGCAAGTTAATAAGTGTATGTACCCAGTTATTAAATAACTTTAAATTATTACTCCGTTATAAATTGTTTCACTTTTGACCAGTACCGGGTACCTTTTCCCTGGTGACACACCAGCAGAATCAAGATAGGCATTCAGGGGTTCTCCATTACTGGTTTAGTGTAATAATCCCAGCAATGTCAATTCACTTAAACCCAGATTATTTTTTTAATGTTGCAAAGAATCAGTATGGACAAGGCAAGCTGTCTTCCTGGGATATAAAGGTGGGGAAAAAATCTGAAGTGAACAGTGCCCTAAATCTCTGTAATCTTTCTTTCTACTTGACAGCACTAAATATAACCTCTAAGTGCAGTAGAAAGAGAAATTAAGCATTCTCCTGTTCGTTGCTTGAAGCAGTGTTTCCCAACCTTGGCCACTTGAAGATATTTGGACTTCAACTCCCAGAATTCCCCAGCCAGCATTTGCTGGCTGGGGAATTCTGGGAGTTGAAGTCCAAATATATTCAAGTTGCCAAGGTTGGGAAACACTGGCTTGGAGTATCCAAGCATGGGTTATCATTTCGGCTGATTGGCCAGGGACTGAGTTGTGAATTTCTTTGGCCACACCTCTTCCTCCGGCCAAGCTCCAGCTTTTTTCAACTCAGTCAGCCTAAAGCGATGCAGATTGTGTTGCTCCTAATCATTGTTATTGATTCATTGCATTAAATTAAGTTTAATTAGGATTTAATTGGAAAATTGTGTTAAATTGAAGAAAATTACCAATTTGGCTGGAAAAGTGTCTGGTGTGTTTGTGTGAGGCTTGCTGCTTCTGCCCCCAGCAAGGCACTGAGATTGCCTGGTGGTCGCCATTGCCACACGTTGGCTGAGAGGGCAGGCACGATAGAAGAAACTGCAGCCTAATAAAATCCGCCTTTAAAGTCCCAAGGCTTGTCTCTGCAAAAAGCCTTTGCATCGGCTGGCTGCTCGAAGCTTCAGATTTCAGAGACGCTGTGCTGATCGGCTTGCTGATTGTGTGGGCAGTTTTTTCCTGCAGCTCAGGGTGGAAGCGGAGAGCAATTAGCCTTTGCTAACTACAAAGGCTTTGGTCAGTCCATGCAAGTAGCAGACTTAAGGCTGAAGATAGGAAGGCAGAGCTGTCTGCTCGCAAAACTCATCAGGCAACTGCTTGGGCTCTTAGATCAGTCATGGCAGCATCCTTTTTCACCAGGACCTCTCTTTCATGATTCCATCAAATGCAGGATAGGGTCTCTCTTGATCAGAGGTCTCAAACCCAGGCCACTTTAAGACTTGTGGACTTCAATCCCCAGAATTCCTCAGCCAGCTTTGCTGAGGTGAGATGTTGAGCTTTGCTAGCTGAGGAATTCTGGGAGTTGAAGTCCACAAGTCTTAAAGTGGCCCGGGTTTGAGACCTCTGCTCTTGATGATGTCTGGTTGCAGCAGGACATTTGTAAATTAATAACTGGAGTGGCTGAATATACATCGGATGCTACTATCAATGTCGCTAAACTTGCTTCCAGGGCCGTGACCTCAAATATCGCCTCCAGATGTCTCTTGTGGCTTCACCATTGGCAAGCCAACATAAAATCCAAATGGAGACTAGCATCAGCCCCATTCAAGGATCAACAGCTTTTTGGAGAGGTGGAAGGGAAGGACAAAAAGAAGGTTTTGCCTCATTCTTATAGGCAAGCAGAGAGGAGACCTTTGATCTTCTAAAGAAGGCATTCCTTTTGTGGATCTGACTCAGGGTCTTCCGCTCAACCCTATCAGCGTCAGTACTCCCAAAATCCTGACAGGTCTCAAGACAGATCATCATTTCAGGGCAGGGCTCATCAACCTCAGTTTAGAAAGCCCTTCTGTGGGTCTAGCAACAGTCTGTACAGGTGCTATAAGTGACTCACAGTCACACATTCCCATTGGGGGCAGGTTATAGGAGTTTGCCAACCAATGGCGAGAGACGACTACAGATGCATGGGCATTAGTAACTCTGCGGCTTGGGTTCACCCTGGAATTTACATCCAGTCCTCCGCATTGATTTGTCCAATGCCCTGTTTTCAGAGTTGCCACAAAGAGGGCCTCAGAATGGCCAAGATTCAACACCTGAAGGACATCAGTCATTTTACAGTCCAGACCCTCTAAGATCATGATTTCTCTGTAAATTTGGAGAAAGGTCAGTCCACCAGACTGTTCCACTTAGGGGCAGTAATCTACACCCTGTCCTCTCCAGTCTTCCTCTCACAAGAACGCAGAGACAATGTAAGGGAAATGATACAGCAGGTCCAATCATTAGAATTGGTGCCTCTACTACTTCTTTCCCAGTTGTTAGGCAAAATGATATTGTGCCTCTCCCATCTTGCTCTGGGCTTGGCTCCATTCCAGGCCTTTACAATGGCTGCTCCTGCCCAGCCAGAGGTCAGGTCTCAGCAATTCACTGTCCTGCATCAAAGTGCCCAGGTGGGTGTCACCTGCCATGGAGAAAGTTTCGATAAAGTTGGCTCTCGAGAAAGCCAACATGACTGGTACTGACATCAGATGCCAGCCTGTTTGGATGTGGCGCCCATCTCAATGCCAAGGTCATTCGGGGTCATTGGTCATGGCAGGACCTTCTCAACAACATCAATTGGCTGGAGCTGAGAGCAACTCACCTGGCACTCCGCCATTTTCAACAGGATCTCTCAGACAACCATGTCCTTCTGTTGATGGACAATGTCAAAGCAAAAGCATGTTTGTTTGTTTGTTTGTTTATTTATTTATTTATTAGATTTGTATGACTCGGGGTGGCTCACAACAGTAATAAAAACAGTATAACAATAGGACAATTCTAATAATAAAAATATATAAAAACCCCAATAATTGAAAACCATACAGCACATACACACCAAACATGAAATATAAAAAGCCTGGGGGAGATGTCTTAGTTCCCCCATGCCTTGTGATATAGGTGGGTCTTGAGTAACTTGCAAAAGACAAGGAGGGTGGGGGCCGTTCTAATCTCCAGGGGGAGTTGATTCCAGAGGGCCGGGGCCGCCACAGAGAAGGCTCTTCCCCTAGGGCCCGCCAAACGACATTGTTTGGTCAACGGGACCCAGAGAAGGCCAACTCTGTGGGACCTTATCGGTCGCTGGGATTCGTGCGGTAGCAGGCGGTTCCGGAGGTATTCTGGTCCAATGCCATGCAGGGCTTTAAAGGTCATTACCAACACTTTGAATTGTGACCGGAAACTGATCAGCAGCCAGTTTAATAAATGTTTAATAAATGGACAACCTTTCTGGTACAAATAGCTAAACTTTACAGATGGAGGGGAAGATAATAAGACTGACTGAATGGGACTAAAAGTCTTCAGCATAATTACTTGGGAGTAAGAACTATGAAATTCAGTGAGATTTACTATTGGTTAAGGATGGTGAGGTTTCTTTCTGCCTGGCCAACACAAGTTTAAGAAAAAGTTCCATTTCAAATTCAGACTTTTAATTGAAATTTGTAAGTCAGACCTCATCTCTATGAACAGACTATTACTAAAAATGGAGAATGGCGTTCTCCTTCCTTGAGCTGACCAACCAGTGAAGACACAATGAACAATGAATTTTTAACCTGTACAGTGTTCCCTTGATTTTCGCGGTGGATGCGTTCCGAGACCACCCGCGAAAGTTGAATTTCCGCGAAGTAGAGATGCGGAAGTAAATACACTATTTTTGGCTATGAACAGTATCACAAACCTTCCCTTAACACTTTAAACCCCTGAATTGCAATTTCCCATTCCCTTAGCAACCATTTAGATCAAGGTTCGACAAACCCAGGCGCCTGGTCGCCAGTGGCGCCTAGAAAATGTTGTCTGGCGCCTAGAAAATGTTGCCTGCTGTACTGTATGTCAGCGTTTCCCAACCGGTGCCGCGACACACCGCCAGGTGTGCCGCCTGGGCAGGGCGCTGCGGTGCCTCTGACCTCTCCGCTCCTGCCCGATGCCGCGGTTTCTGGCGCTCTCCTGCTGGGTCCCAAAGAAGGCAGGCAGGAAGGAGAGCTCCATTCTTCGCGCCTTTTTCCCGCCTTCCTTCTTTGGGGCCCAGCAGGAGAGCGCCAGAAACCGCGGCATCGAGCAGGAACCGGGAGGTCGGAGGCACCGGCACGGCAGCGCCCGCCCAGCTGAAGGTTCCCTGTCGTCATCGGCAAGTGTCCTTTGGGGCCTGGCGGGAGGGCACTGGCGGTGGGAGCGGGGGGGGGGCGCGGCTGCAGCGGCACAGGCAGTCGCGGGGAGATGGCGGGGGGAGCGGGGGGCGGCTAAAGCGGCCCCGGGCACCGTTCCCTGTATGCTTTTCCAGGGGCGCGCAGGGAGCCGCGGCCACCCGCCCGCCTACCGGATTTCCCTCCGCACGGCTGGGGAGGTGGATTCGCCGCCCCCGCCAGCCCGATCTCCCTCCAGTGGCTGGTGACGTAGTTCTACCGCCCTCGCCAGCCTGATCTCCCTCCGTGGGGGGGTGGGGGGCGACGAACCGACGACCGGGGGCTGTCCGTCCGTGTTGGGTGGTGCAGGGCAGGCACAGGCAGCCCCAGGGGAGAACAAGGGAGGGAGAGAAAGGAAAGAGAGAGTAAGGGAGGGAGAGAAAATTGAATGAAGGAGGGAGAGAAAGAAAGAGTAAGAAGCAGAAAGGATAGAGAAAAAGGAAGAGAAAGGGAGGGGGAGAAAGGAAAGAGGGAGGAAGGGGGGGAGAGAAAATTGAATGCAGGAGGGAGAGAAAGAAAGAGTAAGAAGTAGAAAGGATAGAGATAAAGGAAGAGAAAGAAGGGGAGAAAGGAAAGAGGGAGGGAGGCGGGAGAGAAAATTGAATGAAGGAGGGAGAGAAAGAAAGAGTAAGAAGTAGAAAGGATAGAGAAAAAGGAAGAGAAAGGGAGGGAGAGAAAGGAAAGAGAGAGAAAGGGAGAGAAAGGGAGGGAGAGAAAATTGAATGAAGGAGGGAGAGAAAGAAAGAGTAAGAAGTAGAAAGGATAGAGAAAAAGGAAGAGAAAGGGAGGGGGAGAAAGGAAAGAGGGAGGAAGGGGGAGAGAAAGAAGATATGAAGGAGGGAGAAAAAGAAAGAGAGATAGGAAGGAAAGAGGGAGAGAAAGGAATGAGAGAGAAAGGGAGGGAGAGAAAGGGAATGAAAGAGGGAGAAGGGGTGAGAGATAGAAAGGATAGACAGAAAGGGAGAGAAAGGAAAGAGAGAAAGGGAGGGAGAGGAAGGAAAGAGATGAGAGAGGAAGGAGGAGACAGAAAGAGAGGAAGGAAGGAAGAGAGAAAGAAAGAGGGATGGAGAGAGAAAGGAAGGAAGAGAGAGAAAGAGGGAGGGAGAGAGAAATAGAGCGAAAGGGAGGAAGAGATATTTTTTTTGTCCAAACTTTTTTTAGCGCCCCCCCCCCATGTTCCCCAGGATTTTGAAAATATGAAAAATGTGCCGCGGCTCCAAAAAGGTTGGGAAACACTGCTGTATGTGTATACAGTATATTTTTCCCGCCTTGTGTTTACGCCCAGAAATGGTACATCTTGGCTTCCGTAGCTCCGCCCATCAACCTCGGAGCGAGCTGCTTTCCCAGCGTCCCCTGCGCTTGCGTGCGTCTCTCCCTCCCCCCCTTGCCTCCATTCCGCCTCCTACTCGAACCCCTTCACTCCCCCCCACCGCACACAGACGCTCCGATCTTGGCCGCTCACCCGCCTTCGGAGAGAAGCGGAAGCCCCTCCCCTCCCGGCGTGAGGTTTTGTTCATTCCTCCTCCGGCCGCGTGCGCGGTGACTTCCGACCAGTAACCCCCCCTCCCCCCCTCACCCGCGTCCCCGGCCCGGTCTCCCTTTCCTTCTTCTCTGTTTCGGTTTCTGACTAACGGTCTCCCCTCGGATCCCGACGGGAGTACAGCAGAGCCGGCTCGGCGGAGCCAGGCCTGCGCCGGGGGGGAGGGGGTGAAAGCGATGTCAGGTGGAGACTCGGCAAAAAACCAAGTTTGCTTAAAAAAAATTCTGGCTCCTAAATTTTTTGGCTGGCTCCTAGATTCTGAACAACTTTGTCGACCCCTGATTTAGATTATTACTCACCCTGTTTATTTATTAAAGTTTATTAAAAAAATATTTATTAAAGGCAAACAAAAGTTTGGCAATGACATATGATGTCATCGGGCAGGAAAAACCGTGGTATAGGGAAAAAAACCGCGAAGTATTTTTTAATTAATATTTTTGAAAAACCATGGTATAGACTTTTCGCGAAGTTCGAACCCGCGAAAATCGAGGGAACACTGTATATTAAAAATTTGCAACTTCAGCAGCTCATTAAAAACACCACACAGATTCAGCAGTTTATTGGCTGAATTCCATTTTAGAGTAATTGGTAAACCTGGTTGTCCGTGAGTTTGAAAATTGTAATACCGGATCACTTAGATAAATTCCAATATGAGTTTTATGCTGGGCTATCAGTATTTATCTCTCAATTGTATTTAATGCAAATAGCTAGTAGTTAAGAGAAGGTTTTTTTCTGTTAGAGAAGAGAGTAACTAAGCTATAGATCTGTTGCTGTATAGTATGATTTGTAGTTGAAGAATGCTGGCTTTTATATCTAGCAAAAAAATGTTGCTGTTTCCAAAAATAGTGAATGCAACATATGGAGAGTTTAAGGCAAGAAAAAGTAATCTACTTTTTTTTCTGATGCTCAGTCAAGATCTGCTAATTGTTGGCAATGCTAAAGGAAGAAATAAGGAAGTGAGGAGTAGTTCTAACTGAATATTGTTAATCAATGTTTTTTCATTTCAAAATAAGAAATTTGTAACTACAACATTTAGCAAATAAATCACAACAGATTAATATTTTACATTCCAAGTAGCAATAGCTCTTAAGTCTGTGGCATATGTTTCCTTTTTTTCAAACAGCTCAGATAATTTTACAACTCAGAGAAGTAAAAAAAAATCCTTGGAATGCTTGGCTTTTGTGAAGTGTACATATGCCAGTTCCTGTATCCTAATGCAACATTGAGGATTTGCATTTAACCTCTAGTGGAAAATAATTTCTGAGACTAAGGAGAAGAGCGGCATTAAAAAACTGAATGAATGAATGAATAAAATATTCATTCTCTGAATCCTTGGTTTTCTATATCTTTTCTGTGCTATATCTATGAAACTGAACATTTGCCCAATTGGAAGCAGGTTGTTGGCAGATGCTAAAGGATACTAACAAAAATGAATGGCACAGGATCAGCTGGCATTTATTTATTGATCTGATTTGATTTGATTTGATTTATATTCCGCCTTGGTGTAATGGAAATGAATAGGCTACAGAAAAATGGCTTTTTCAGTCATTATGGATTGTAATTTTCAATTGGGTGATATAGAGGCCTTGGACATGTTGCAAGATATGAGATTATCTTGATTATGAGATATGAGATTATCTTGTATTAGAACCATAGAGATGTAGTGATACGGGCTTGAGGTCCCAAGTTAATGTTGTACAGATTCTTACTGCAAAAAAATACTATAGTTGCCTAGGCTGCATATTGCAGTTATTAAGAAGAAAACAATTAGGCTAAATAAGGCCTTTTTCTAATTTCATTTTCAGTATTTTATTTTTTTTTAAATTTGCAGTGAAAGCTTCATTTCCCTTCTGTTTTTTGTCTTTGTATTGGCTAAGCCAGTCTCCTTAAAGAAACAAATTCATAGCTTCCACATGGGATCCAGCTGCTCAGAAAATTAGCAGCCAAGTTGCTTTGGGAGATTCTGCCTCTCTTGAATGGTGAAAGATGACTGTTTTCTTCTCCCTCCTCACTTTTAAATGGTGTGAAAGCGTCTGGCTATGCTGCATTGCTCACTTTATGTTGGGCAGTGATAAACAGGAACACGGAACAGAGCAGGAATATGAACAGAGAATTTGGTTAGAAATGTAGCTCTAATTTGCAGGTTGGCACTACTCACTGAAGCCAATACCACTTTCGGTCTTGTTATTTACATCGGTTGGTCTAATCTCTCTGCTCTGATCAAGCCCCATTTGGTTATACTAGCTAGTTTTTGCAAGTAGATGAGAGTGGGAGAGCTATAGGAAATATATTTTTTGGAGTTTTTGGAGAAGGGCGGCATACAAATCTAATAGTGTTCCCTCGATTTTCGCGGGGGATGCGTTCTGAGACTGCTCGCGAAAGTCGAATTTCCGCGAAGTAGAGATGCTCCCTTTCTTTCCTTCCTTCCTCCCTCTCCCTCCTTCATTCCTGGTTTTACTTACCCCCAGAACCCACAGGGGCAACGGGACAGCAAACAGGGGGCTTTGTTGCGCTCGCTGCAGTGGGCGGCAGTAAGGCTCGGCTTCAATTGGAGTGTACCAACGCTCCCAGAATTAAAGGGGCAGGATCGGAAGGCTGGGGCAGAAACAGAGCTTTTATTTAAAGAAGCAGGATGGCTGAGACGGAGTGGAGGAGGAGGAGAGTTAAAACGTACATTGGCCAGCCCCAGAAAACCCTTGGTTTGCAAAAAAACCACAGAGTATTTTTTTAATAATATTTTTTGAAAAACCGTGGTATAGAATTTTCGCGAAGTTCCGACCCGCGAAAATTGAGGGAACACTATAACAAAGTAAGTAAGTAAGTAAGTAAGTAAGTAAGTAAGTAAGTAAGTAAGTAAGTAAGTAAATACGACTAAATGAGTATCTATCCAACAGATCATATATGTCAGACAATTCACTGAGTAAATGCTTAATTCCTACACCATATTGTGACAGTTTACACTCTGTAAATCAGTTAATTTTATTGAATGGTTCATTTTGTATCTATTGATTGTTCTTCACATTAAAATCTCTTGGCCTCTGGGTTACCTAACTACTATAAATGTGAACCGTGCATCCTGTTTAGTGCAGTGGTTTTAAGCTTTCCTAATGCCGCGAACAACAGCTCCTCATATTGTGGTGATCCCCCCACTATAAAATTATGAAATAATTAGGAAGCTCAGGGGTGGGTTCTAACTTACCTCACTGCTGGTTCACTTCTTCCTGCACTGCGTGGCTGTGTCTCATGAACGCACATGCACTTTGCACATGGGAGAAAAATAAAGAAGCCAAAAACAAGATGATGACGCATATGCAATGCCGTCAATTCAGCTTCTGTGCATGCTCAGAAGTTTCCATGGTACAATTTGGGGTTTTTTTTGCTATATATTTGCAAGTGGGTTGACCCACCTGCAGATGGATAGAGGATCAGTGTCTCGGTTCCTGAGACCATTGGAAATGTGTGTTTTCTGATGGTCTTAAGCAGCAGTCCCCAAACTACGGCCCGCGGGCCACATGCGGCCCACTGAGGCCATTTATCCGGCCTGCTGGTGAGTGACAAGAGCACAGGGAAAAGAGAGAGAGAAAGAAAGAAAAGGGAAAGAGAGGGAGGGAAAGAGAAGTGGAGAGGAAGGAAGGAGGGAAGGAAGGAAGGAGAAATGGAGGGAACAAGGAAGAAAGGAAGGAAGGAAGAATGAAATAAATGGAGGGACAGAGGAAGGAAGGACTGTTTGGGGGGGGTGTAATTTTTTTAAATTTTTCTCTCAACATACATTCAAACAACACAGTGTACCATCTAATTTTCCACGAATAAAATGCAGTATTTTGTTAGTAACTAATATCAATCATCAAAAAAGTTTCAAAAGTTTTTTTTCTAATTTTGTCATCCAGTTACATTCATTTTAAAAAAAATTAAATTTCCTCCTTAATGTTCCTTCAAAAAGTGCAACACCAATTATATTTCTAACTTATTAACCTTTTATTTCATATATCAATTTCAGACCTTCTCCCCCCTCTAAATAGCACATTCCCATTTTGTTTTTTACTTTAAAACAAGGTATGTGTAGTGTGCATAGGAATTTGTTCATAGGTTTTTTTTATACTCCGGCCCTCCAACAGTCCGAGGGACAGTGAACTGGCCCCCTGTGTAAAAAGTTTTGGGACCCCTGGTCTTAAGTGACCCCTGGGAAAGGGTTGTTCGACCCCCAAAGGGGCCGCAACCCACAGATTGAGAACAGCTGGCTTAATGCATTCCAAATGTTTAATGACACTTTTGGTGATTTATTGTTTTAAAAGAACATTGCTCTGACCTTAACCCTAGTGTGCAAACAAGGCCATCGACTCATTCCAATAAGCTGGGGTGTTTTAAAAATCATGGTTTTATGTGATGCACATCAGTTCCTGATGTGAATATAGTTAAGTGAGGAATCTGCTCAATCAAAGCCAACCTCTCCTTTTCTGCTTCTTGCAATGGCTATGATGAATGAAGAAATTGCTTCTGCTGAAGACTGAGGTAGCCCCCTCCTGAACGCCCATCCAAAGTGCCTGACCTAAAACTCAGAAAAGAGGGGAAGCTTTCTGATTGTGTATCTATTTGAGGAAAAAAAGATAATACAGTGAACCCTCGATCATCGCGAGGGTTCCGTTCCAGGACCCCACGCGATGATCGATTTTTAGCGAAGTAGCGGTGCGGAAGTAAAAACACCATCTGCGCGTGCGCAGATAGTGTTTTTGCTTCCACTGCCGCCCGCCCTTCGCCCGCCCACCCCGTTGCTCGTGCCTGGGGTGCGCGCGCGTTTGGGGACTCCCTAGATCCGCTCCCCAGCTGGGGAGCGGATCTAGGGAGTCCCCACCGCGCGCGCGTTGCTGGGGAAAGCGCGCGCGTTGCTGGGGAAAGCGCGCGCGTTTGGGGACTCCCTAGATCCGCTCCCCAGCTGGGGAGCGGATCTAGGGAGTCCCCACCGCGCGCGCGTTGCTGGGGAAAGCGCGCGCGTTTGGGGACTCCCTAGATCCGCTCCCCAGCTGGGGAGCGGATCTAGGGAGTCCCCAAACGCGCGCGCTTTCCCCAGCTGGGGAGCGGAGCTGGGATGTCCCCAAGTGCGTGCCGCCCGCCCGCCCACGCCGTTGCTCGCGCCGCCGCTGGGGTCTTACGGGAGCAAGAGGGGGAAGACCCAGGGAAGCTTCTGCCCGGCGGGGAAACTCCACCATCTATGCATGCGTGGAAGGGCACGCATGCGCAGATGGTGGAGTTTACTTCCTGGTTGAAAACTCGCGAAATAGCCCTTTCGCGATACTTGAACACGCGAAACTCGCGGGTTCACTGTACAACAAAAAAGTTCACAATAGGGAATGTTAAAAATACAGGTGGATTGTTGTAGAGTATACAAGTGGGAATTCTGACCCAAGAAGTCAATCTTTACCTAAGCTCTGACTTTACAAAAGTCTTAGATAAGCTTCTACTTCTGCTTCCAACTTCTGCCATATGAAGTCAATGACAACAGTTACAAAACTTTTATTAGGATTACTAATACCTTCAAATATTCCAAAAATGCTGCAACTATTTATATATTGCTACCAAAATAGCTTGTAGTAATTTTAAAAAAATGAAAACCCAGTTTGATGCATTAGACTAAAAACCATGGGACAGGAAGATTTAGTCCTTGGTCAGAAAAGCCCGGTATTCTAATGCCAGTCACTCACTCTCAGCCCTAGGAAGAAGGCAAGGGCAAACCACTTTCAAAATCTTGCCAAGAAAAATTAAGAGACTATTCCAAGCAGTCAACAATGACTCAAAAGCATTACACAGACACAAAATTAGTCTCATGCTATGAAATCTTAAGGGAACACAATACATACCATCTCTCTCTCTGTCTCTCTCTGTCTCTCTTTCAAATATAAATCCAAGGAAGAAAAGTGTCATAAGTATTTTCTGAAAGAATCTTAAATAATCATTTGCATATTAAAGCCATGTATGTATTCTCATAGTTACTTTTAATCTTTGCCAATTATTATAGCTTCTGAGACTGTCCTAAGTTGTAAATTTTTTCCACTTAATGAAATGTATGATAGTTTAACTGGTTGGCATTTACCTTCATTATTCAATTAATTCGCATTCTTTGCACATATCTGGGGAACAGTTTCCTGTTTAAAGTGAAGTAGGACGTCTTTGGGTCACTGCTGATAAGCTGCTATGGTCTTGGATATTTCAGTAGTGGGAAGAATGTTCTGGCCCTTTTCAGTTCTTACCAAGTTCTGCTTTATTGGTAGCAAAAAGAATTTCCTTAGTAACTGCTGCATATGGTTGTCCTATAAACTGGTGCCAGGAGATCTCCCCTTTGACACCCTTTCTCCTAGTCTCCCTCTGGGCGATTCCTTGAATTCTTAATGCTACATGGCCTAACAAAAGACTCTGGAGTAAGCATGTTGACTATAATCCTGGTCCTCAGGGTTTCCCAGACTAAAGTTCAAAGGATTTTTTTTTTGTAACTATAATTGTGGAGAAAATATGAGGGAAAAGGTATATGCTTGCTGTTTCCTCAAGTGGTTTTTTAAAAAAATTCTTGTTCTTTTACTAAACAAAAAAAAAATCCACCAAAGAATATATAATATTATAAAAGTGGGGATAGGAGAAAGAAAGTTAAAAGAAGAAAGAATGCAGGGCATATAATCACAATTATAGATGCATATATATAAAGTGGTACAGTAAGCATTTCTGTGAGTAGGAGGCATAATTTGTTACAATTACCCATATCTAATACATATTGATAAATTATTGACTTGTAAATTCAGCTCTGCAGACACTGAATAGTCAGAGTTTATATTTCACTGAATAGTTGGTGTTATTGAACACCAACTATTGTATTTCTATTCTGTCTTGTTCTTTTTTGCTTCTCATCTCACATTGTACCCTCAACTCATTTATTACTCGCAATAGGATCCATGGGAGCTACCCCTAATTGTTTTGATCTGTACAAAGTAACTTTGTGAATTAAGTTGAACTGGAAGAAAGTAACTAGCTACTGTTTCCCAGTCCAATATCTGATCAAACGGCACTATTGACTGAGCTCTTCACGTTGGCTCTTCCTATTTCTTTTTTTAAAAAAAATTTAAAACATTTTTATTGATTTTTTAAAACAAGACAAACAACATTTAACATGTAAAGGAGCTACCATTGCTCCGCTAAGCATAGAAGTCTTACTAATACAAAAAAGAAAGACTAGTTATGATTCAGATCAGTACAGTAAAGTAAAAATTGTTAATAACATATTTCTTAACATACTACTCTAATATAACATCTGAATACTTCAGCATTTTCGTTATAGCATTGTGATTAAAATAATTGAAATCAGTTAATAAAGCTAAAACTTATCCATAAAGTTTCTGTATACAATTTATTCAGTCTGGTAAATTTACGTTTTCTATAATTTGTTCCTATTTCTATTCTAACACCGTAATCATTACATTACACTAGCTCAGGGGTAGTCAAAGTTGGCTCTTTTATGACTTGTGGACTTCAATCCCCAGAATTCCTGAGCCAATCATGCTAACTCAGGAATTCTGGGAGTTGAAGTCCACATAGAAGAGCCAACTTTGACTACCTCTACACTAGCTTATCTACTGCAGCAGAATTGTAACCAATGTGGAAAAAATGGAAGAAATATTGTGAACAGAGGTTTACAACTTGTAGTTCATAAGTGTTATTCAGTGTCTTTATGGTGATTCAGATAAAGTTATAATAGGAATTATATTATGTCTCGTTCTTTATTTCTTCTGGGCCAAACCAACAATATCTAGAGGTATTAGGTGATGATAAAACATCAGCTAGCAACATGATGTGGCTGCTAAAAAAACAATAGTAGCCTTAATATACTACAGTGTTCCCTCGATTTTCGCGGGGGATGCGTTCTGAGACCGCCCGCGAAAGTCGAATTTCCGCAAAGTAGAGATGCGAAAGTAAATACACCCTTTTTGGCTATGGACAGTATCACAAGCCTTCCCTTCACACCTTAAACCCCTAAATTACCATTTTACTCACCATTATTACAGGTACTCCCCATTGAATAAGACACTTAGTAATCCTGATATTTATAAACATAATTATTTATTAACAATAATTATTTTTTTTTGTTATTTATTTGCAAAAATTATTAGTTTGGTGATGACATATGATGTCATCGGGTGGAAAAAACTGTGGTATAGGAAAAAAAACGCAAAGTATTTTTTAATTAATATTTTTTTAAAAACCGTGGTATAGGCTATTCGCGAAGTTCGAACCCGCGAAAATCGAGGGAACACTGTATATCAAAAGGGTCTGGGGCTAGTAAGAGTGTGCTGGAAACATCGCCAGGCACCTAGAGAGACATCAGCTAATCTGGATCAGCTAATCTGCGGGCCGCGTTTAAGGACCAAGCAGCCCTGAGGTTAAGGGGAAGGAAAGGAAGGTCTTCCTCCTGTGCTGGCCAAGCCCATCCCATTCACTAGTGCTTATTTTGGGGGTAGGGCATATTAGACCCCCCCCCCAAAAAAATCAGGCTAGGATTTCAAGATAGGTCATATTTTGGGGAAAACACAGTAGCATGTGAAAAATGTTCATGCTTTTAAAAGATACGTTTTTTATCTGGTTGATGAAATGAGTTACTTCTAGGGTTGAGGAAGTGCTACTTGAAAAGTTATTCCTTAGTGGCCACTACATGATAACCAGCGGGGCTGTGAAATATTTCTTAGTGCTCTATCTTAAAGAGGAGAGATATCAAATAGGAAATACTTTTTCCCTCTTGCTGTTACATTACGCACTAATAATAAAAGGTTTAAGTAGTGGTTCCAAAAGATATCGTACTATTTCCAGTTCTTCGCCCAACATCTGCTGCCTTTTTTTTTTACCTGCCAAATTATATTCTAATAAGCTAAAAAAGTGGAAACATCCTCTTCTAATGTAATATGCTATTTTGTAAGTTTCAAAAAGTAGAGACTCCGTGCTTCTCTGCATTTGTAACCCTTTTCTGTTTTTGTTCAGAACTTCTGATTCAATTGAGTCAGTTTGATATAATCTATAGAATGACTTGTATAATATGCTTTTGCCTTGCAAACAAAAGCAGAATTATTCAGTAAAACAAAAGCACCCTGGGATATTTACTTTGACTTCCAAATTAGTTCTGCAGAGGAATCATTGAGTCTGCACCTCTATAACTCTGGTTTGGTTCAGCAACCCAACAAGACCAACATACAGTAGACTTCAGAGGATCATCAGAACTGCAGAAAAAACAATTGCTGCCAACTCCTACCCTCAAAACATTGCTATAGAGCACTGCACAGCAAGACAACTAGACACAAGAACAGTTTCCCCCCCCAAACACTATCACTCTGCTAAACGAACAATTCCCTCAACACTGTCAAACTATTTTACTAAGTCTGCACTACTATTACTACTAGTTTTTTCTTATCATTCCTATCACCCGTCTCCTCCCATTTATGACTGTATGACTGTAATGTGTTATTTATATCCTTAAGATTTTTATTAATATTGTTTCCTTATTGCTTATTTGACACCCCATGACAATCATTAAGTGTTGTACTTCATGATTCTTGACAAATGTATCTTTTCTTTTATGTACACTGAGAGCATATGCACCAAAGACAAATTCCTTGTGTGTCCAATCACACTTAGCCAATAATAATTCTATTCTATTCTAGTTGGAAATAACTTCTTTTAATTTAAGCAAACATGAATTTATGATATCAAACAGCAGAGCCTCTAGAGGTGAATCAATGCTGTTTGTCTTGTTAGTGGGAGGATTATTATTATTATTATTTATTGGATTTGTGTGCCGCCCCTCTCCGTAGCTGCTTTGCTTAACTACTAGCTCTGCTGTGAGGTTTATTTCATCTCAAATGTGTGATATCATTTAGGGATGGATCAGATTCATATCTATCAAAAGATACATTTATAACTACAAGTAATCCTCATTTACTAAACAATTATTTACAGTTACAGCAATGCTGAAACAAGGAGACTTATTGATCGGTCCTTGAAGTTGTGACCATTGGGGCATCCCCACTGTCACATGAGTATGATTCAGGTGTTTGGCAAGCAGCCATACATTTATAGTTATCACAGCATCCTGTGATCACCATTTTCAGCCTTCCAGTTGGTTTCCAACAGGCCGGCAGGAACTGACATTGTAAATTGGGGTAGTCACGTGACATTTTACTTCATGACTGTGCTACTCACCAATATAGGTGATGGTCCCAATTGCAATCAGTAAATGGGGACTATCTGTATATGTGCTGAAATAAAGATATGTTACTTTAACAGGAACGGGACAACACTTCAGAAGAAGCAAACCTCTATACAGTAGTACCTCTAGATACGAGCTGCTCCACATGCGAGTATTCCAAGTTACGAGCCGCGATGCGAGCGAAATTTCTGTTCGACACCCAAGCTCAAATTTGGAATACGAGCCGAGCTTCCACTAGGTGGTGCAAGAATCTCCTTGCTTCCAGTTATCTCGGCGCGAAAAACAGTCTAAAGGTATTCGTTCGAGATGCGAGTTGATCGACTTAGGAGCTCGGGTCTGGAACGAATTAAACTCGTATGTCGAGGTACCACTGTAGTGCGCAAAACCTAACTGATAGTGCTATAGTCGTTAATGCTTCATGGGGGCCAGGTTGTTGATTCTCTCAGAAAATAATATAATTCTACAATAATACACTGCTCAAAAAAAATAAAGGGAACACTTAAAAAACAGAATATAACTCCAAGAAAATCAAACTTCTGTGAAATCAAACTGTCCACTTAGGAAGCAACACTGATTGACAGTCAATTTCACATGCTGTTGTGCAAATGAAATATTCAATGAGAGCATTTCATTCATTCAGATCTAGGATGTGTTATTTGAGTGTTCCCTTTATTTTTTTGAGCAGTACATAAAAATAATTATAGATTCTAATTTAAAGACTTGAGATAAATGTTTGTTAATCCTTGTAAAAACTAGATATTGGAACAGATAATGCTCCTGGTTCGGGTGTGACTGCCGGTCGTCAGAGAGCCAGTCGCAACAGCAGCAGGAGGCGGCATCGGCCAACCACCCAGCTGCTGCCATTTGGGTTATTTTACCCTCTGCGCATGTGCTAAGCATTCTGAGCATGCGCAGAGGGCAACCCCCCCCCAAATGGCAGCATCTGGTGGGGTGGATGATGCTTCCCACTGCCATCGCAACTGGCTCTCCGATGACCGGCAGGCACGTCTGAACCGGGAGCATTTCACCCCTGTATTGGAAGAGAAGTGGAGAGAGATGCATGTAAGTTTTGGTTAAATGCCCCAATTTGCTTTGCTCTCATGAGTATGTACTACAGCTTCTCAAACTCCAGGCTCCAAATGTGTTGGGATTGCAACTCCCAGAATTTTCAGTCAAATGGGTTGAAAGGAGTTGAATTCACTACATTTAACTCTTCTTTGGATCAAGCTCAAGACTCATGATCACATCCAAATAGTTTTCTTGGAAACAGTAAAAAGTGGTTTGCAATTGCCACTTTTGGGGATACTTTTTCAATTACCCAGATGAGGCCATATTCCCTATTGGGTCTCCCATCAAAGTTCTAACCAGGTCCAACTCTGCTTAGCTCCCAGGCCTGGGCAAGGTAAGCCAAGCGCTACCATCTGCTGAGACAAGTATAGTTTAGCCTATTTTTTCCCCTGTCTGGAATAAGTGCAGTCCTTATGTTTTTCATTTGTTTGGTACTGCAGTTCAGTTCATCTTTGAAGATCATTGTCACTAAGTTAAAAGAACACTTCATCTGTTGCCCTAAACCACATCTACATTTAGGATTTTTAGATGCAATTTTGCTTGAAAGCTGTGGTATTAGCAAACTCTATGCAGTCTGTTTCTCGTTTTAGTTTTGTGGGTTGAGAGGAGGATAAGTACTGCATCACTGACTTTCTAATTTGCCTGACTTAAAAGCAGAAGGTTTAAAATAAGGTGAAGAATTTATTTCATCTTGAAGCAATAAAGGTCACTAAAGAATGTAGAATTTCACTTCGTGATAGAGAGGTACAGATAGTTGTAATTAAGCCACTGGTTGGAAAGTAAGAGGAAGTAAGAGGATGTAATAGTCTGGGTATTACATGTAAATAAAGGCTTGGTGACTTCATTGACTTTGTCATATAGTATCCTTGGAAACAAAATGAATGAGGTATTTAATTGTTTCTTTCTAAGCATGCATGATTGCCCACACCCATAATTCAATGTCTGAAGAGGGTGAAAAAAAGCTTCCCCAGCCCCCCGGAGGCCGGAAATGGCCTGTTTCCCAACTTCTGGTGGGCCCAGTAGGCTCTTATTTCTCCCTCCCCAGGCTCCAAAGGCTTCCCTGGAGCAGGGAGAGGGTAAAAACACCCTCCCCCATCCCCCTGGAGACTCTCTGGAAGCCCAAAACACCCTCCCAGAACCTCTATGCGAGCCTAAAAGCAGCTGGCTAGCATACACATGCATGTTGGAGCTGTGCTAGAGCAATGGCTTGCGTGCCAACAACATGCCACCTGTGGCACCTGTGCCATAGGTTGGCCATCACTGCCCTATACAATTTCTGGCAGGTGGCTGTCTAGTCTTTTCTTAAAAACCTCCACTGATGAAGCACTCACAACTTCTGAAGGCAAACTGTCCCATGGTTAATTGTCCTCATAGTTAGGATTCCCCACACCCCTTAATTGCAGATTGCTTTTCTCTTTAAATTAGTTTCTATCCATTGTTATTTTTCTTACCTTCTGGTGGTTTGGAAAATAAGTTCAACCCTCTTCTTTGTGTCCGCCCCTCAAATATTGGAACACTGCTATCATGTCACCCCTAATCCTTCTTTTCTTTCCAGTTACAAACAGGGTGGGTTCCAAAAGTAATGCAATTATTTTTTTTAAAGTAATTTATTGAACAGATTTGCACAAACACTTAACAAAAAACGTGCCTTGCCACAATGCACTACGAGTCCGCGGGTTCCTGGCCAAACACCATGTGTCAATGCTGCCCCATCCCACCTATAGTCCTGACGTCGCCCCAGCAGGCTTCTTCTTGTTCCCAGCCCTGAAAGGAACCTGTTTTTCATCCATAGAAGAGATCCTATCAGCCATGACGAAGGCCTTGCGAGAGGTCCCCAAAGATGCCTTCCAGGGCGCGTACCGGTCATGGCAGAGTCACTGGAAAAAAATGTGTAGAGGCCCAAGGACAATACTTTGAAGAATTTTAAGTATTTGTGCAAATCTGTTCTATAAAATACTTTTTTAAAAATTGCATTACTTTTGGAACGCACCCTGTACATTGCTGGGATTAATGTATAAATTATTTGAGCTCTTACTAAAGACAAAACAAAAGTGTGTTCATGTAGCATTATTGGAGTATATTGTCACTGTTTAGCACTTAATATCTAAGAAACTGTGGAGCAATTCGCTCTTCCTAAAACTGACAAGAATGCTGGTGCAGAACACAGCAGACAACATGTGGTATGGAATAAAATGCATGAAGGTTTAATACATTCGGTATTATGTCAGTGTCTAGTTCCTTTGTTATGAATTAAACTTTGCATATGTATGAAGAAAAAATATATTTTTGGAGCATTTTATACTACTCTTTGGCAAAATGAAAAAAGGCAAAAAGATTACTGTGTTACAGTGAAAATTGAAAATTTTCATTTCTAAGGGAAGTTTTTCAAAAAGAGAAAGGCAATGTGCTCACAGATGACAGCTGTCAATTGTACTACATTTCTGATTGAACCTTGTCAGCAATAAAGCCCATAAAGTTTACGTTGGCAGATTTTTCCTCTTTTTCCCCAGATGAAAGGTCATCTATGAGTATGATCAAGGCTATCTACATAATTCTTTCTTATGCTACATTTTTGCAACCTGCCTTCACAGTAATAAACTTATGAATTATATAACTTCTTTAAAATTACGTCATCTAGCAGCTAGATTTACGTGTTCACAAAAATACCATAATTCAAGCCAAGTGTTATATGTGATTATACATTTCCTCTAAATTGACAAGCATATCATAAATGGGGTTTTTTGGTTTACACTTCCCTAATTTTGCTTATTGCTGCTGTGCATACTTTTCAGTGAAAGTTCTTGTCAGGTGACTTCTGAAACACACTTAATCTCCCTGTTGGTTTTGCATTCAGCTTTCCCTCCTCTATGTTACATGGCAGTGATGGCAAACCTTTTTTTGCTTGGGTGCCAAAAGTATGCACAACCATAATACAATGCATACCCCTGCATACGTGCACCTCTTTCTTTCTTTCTTTCTTTCTTTCTTTCTTTCTTTCTTTCTTTCTTTCTTTCTTTCTTTCTTTCTTCCATTCGACTTCTATGCCGCCCCCCATGCATGTCTGCAGGCCTCATTGAAGCCTCTGGATTTCCCGTAGGCCCATTTTCCGCTCTTCCTAGGCTCCAGGAAAGTCACCGGAGCCTATAGATGGTGAAAAATGGGCCCAACGGGCCTCTGGGAGCTTTGTTTCTGAATTTCTGGTAGGCCCATTGGCTCAGTTTTTCACCATCCACAGGCTCCGGAAGGACAAAAATCAGCTAGCCAGCACGTACATACATACTAGAGCTGACATATCCTAAAGCCTGGGGAGGGCAAAAATGGCCTCTCTCTGCTCTCCAGAAGGCCAAAAATCAGCTGGCCAGCACGTACATATGTACTGGGGCTGACATAGGCCAATGCCTCGCATGCCCTCAAATATGGTTTTGCGTGACACAGGTTCGCCATCACGGTTGTATGGAATAATATTCTTCCAATTGTCAGATGTAGGCATAGTCTTTAGTTATATGTTATATATAAATTATACACAAACTCTATAAACAGATTGTATCCATATTTTGGCATTTCTCCAGATGTATCTTCTACCTTACCATTGGCCAACATTCAAACATGTAAGACTTTCTTTTCATCTTCACCATTTCACCTAGAATCTTTCCATAGTTCATATTAGTATAACTCCACAGAGTTTTAGGCTACAGGTAGTCCTCGGCTTACGATCACAATTAGGCCCAAAATTTCTGTTGCTATGCGAGATTGTTACGTGAATTTTGCCCCATTTTACCATACCGATAAGGTCCCACAGAGTTGGCCTTCTCCGGGTCCCGTTGACCAAACAGAGCCTTCTCTGTGGCGGCCCCGGCCCTCTGGAATCAACTCCCCCCGGAGATTAGAACGGCCCCCACCCTCCTTGTCTTTCGCAAGTTACTCAAGACCCACCTATATCGCCAGGCATGGGGGAATTAAGACATCTCCCCCAGGCTTTCTTATATTTTATGTTTGGTATGTATGTGTTGTATGGTTTTTAAATTGTTGGGGGTTTTTAATATACATTTTATTATTAGATTTGTTCCATTATTATACTGTTTTTATTATTGTTGTGAGCCGCCCCGAGTCTTCGGAGAGGGGCGGCATACAAATCTAATAAATTGAATTGAATTGAATTGAATTTTTCTTGCCACACTTGTTAAACGAAGCACTGCAGTTGGTGGGCTAATCTAGCTTTCCCATTGACCTTGCTTGACAGAAGGTCGCTGAAGGGGATCACATGAACCTGGGACATTGCAACCGTCATAAATATGAGTCAATTGCCAAGCATCTGAATTTTGATCATATGATTATGGGGATGCTACTACAGTCATGTGTAAAAACTGGACTTAACACCATAAATGAGTCCAAAATTTCATTTGTTAAGTGAAGCAGTTGTTAAGTAAGTTGGATCTCATTTTATGACCTTTTTGCCATAGTTTTAAGTGAATCATGTGACCACTAAGCAAATCTGGCTTCCCCCATAAACTTTGCTTGTCAGAAGCTGGCTGGGCAGGTTACAAATAGTGATCACATGACTCTGGAACAGTGCAATGGTCATAAATACATGTTAGTTACAAAGCGCTTGAATTTTGATAATGTGACCATGCTTGCAACAGTCGTAAGTATGAAAACTGGTCATAAATTATTTTTTTCAATGCTGTTGCAATTTCAAGTGATCAATAAATAAATGGTTGTAAATTGAGCACTACCTGTATATTTGTTTTAAATGTTGAACATTTTTTTAAAAGGATTCTAAATTTAGTATGCTTTTAGGTTCACATTTTCAAAATATCTCTACTAAATACATTTTTGACACAATTTGCTTCTTTAACAAATCTTGTCCTTAACAGAGCGTAAAACATACAGTATTTTTGACATTTGAGCCTCAGTGGTGCAGTGGTTAGAATGCAATACTGCAGGCTATTTCTGCTGACTGCTGTCTGACTGCTGTTTGGCAGTTCAAATCTCACCAGGCTCAAGGTTGACTCAGCCTTCCATCCTTCTGAGGTTGGTAAAATGAGGACCCAAATTGTTGGGGGTAATATGCTGACTCTGTAAACTGCTTAGAGAGGGCTGTAAAACACTGTAAAGTGGTTTATAAATCTACTATTTCTACTAGACTCGGATCTCCATTTTTGACGATGGGGATGACCGTGGCTAGTGACCATAGGTTTGGTAAGGCCCTGAAGGATTTGAAGGATTATAAAGACTTGAAATTGCAAAAGTTAAACAGTACTTTAGAGTGAAATATTTATGTGATGGGTTATTATTATTATTATTTATTATTATTTATTAGATTTGTATGCCGCCCCTCTTCAAAGACTTGGGGCGGCTCACAACAGTAATAAAAACAATATAGTAGTGGAACAAATCTAATATTAAAAAAAATATAAATTCCTATCATTACTTTAAAAAACCAAATAGCACATTCATACCAAACATAAAACAAAGTATAAAATATGAATATATGAATAGTATTCAATTACTGTGATGTCACATTCATATTTAAATCTAGCATTTAAAAATAAAACATTTGAATATTTAAGAATTCATACTTGAACATTCAGCATTCATTAAAGGGCAGATTTTAGCAGCCAGGACAGAAGGATACACCACATGCAGGAGAATGGAAATTGAGATAATGCTGTCCTTGGGACTGATGAATGAGCCATAACTTACAGCATCATTTCATAGAGTTCTAGAACATACATGCCAGTATAATTTGCATCAAGTACTTAATTAGAGGACACAGAGGATCTGAGTATATTTCATATTCAGTAAGATGCATTAGTATTTAAAATTAGCTGCCACGTTCATTCAATCGAAACCCTAAAATAGCAAAAACTTATATTTGTCAAAATGCCTTTATTAAGTCTCAAGAACAAAAGTAGCCCAATTATAATTATCCCTGGCATTTAGTATTATACAATCAGAATTTTTTTAAAAATCCACATGTCATTTAATAAGCCACAGAGGGTGGGCACAAATAAGTCAAAATTGAATTAACTTCATTGTGGCTTACTCTATGATCTGTCAACCTAATGATTTGGATGGGCTGAAGGAAAAATATTTCTCGTTCAGTCAACAGCTAAGCTGGGGATTAGGGGATATCTGAGCATGGTTGAATGGAGGAGAAAATAGACAAGTTTTTGCCTATTGTTCTGCTCAGCTTTATTCAATTATTTGATTGTGAAGTGGGAATTTTCTCTTCCTGCAACTCAGCCAAGATGAGAAAAAGGAGTTCAATTAAGCAGATACAGACTGTAAGGGGCATAATGAAGCGCTCACCCTTAGCCCAGCTTAGACAAATAAGAAGACTAGCATTAATAAGAACACGGAAAGTGCTAGAATATTTGTCCAGAAAGAACTATGAAGAATTACCAAAGCCTGCTGGAAACTATTTTATCCTAACAAGAACATTAGCAAAGGAAGGTTAACCAAGCACCAACTGGCTGTAAAATACAGTTAGCATCCCTTTTTATAGGATAATAGAGGATGACTCATCATTGCCAAGGGATTTATTTATCCCAATCCTGTATTGGGGGAAAAGAACCATGGATGTCGGAGTCTTGGTCTGATAGGGAGCCATTGAGAGGGGCCTTTCTTCCTCCTATTCCCATGTCCATCATCCTTGCCCCCTCCCTTCACCCTCCCATGCTCTCTTCTTTCCCTCCCTTCCCTCTCCCATGCTCTCCTCTCTCCCGCCTTTTCTACGAAATCCACCGGTGGATTTGCACCAAATCCACCGTGGGACACCTTCTGTTAAAAGAAGGGAGCATCAGGCACTTCCCCATTGGTCCGCTGGAGGGCAAACATCACAGCTAGTTTTCTAGAGGAAGCCGCAAAGGAAGTGACATCACAAACAATTACTTCAATAGGATGCCACACTTGCTCTCTTTAAGGGCCCAGGCGTCCAGGTGTTATGCTGCACAGACACACACCCCAAGGTGTGTTGGGGTGTCTTACACTCCCCCACCCCCCAGTATTTATTTCCAGATGGTAAATCATCTGTGTACTAAATTTGCTTGAGGCATTCCCCAAAGTTATGCTGGACTACACACACACACACAATTTTATATAGAGAGATCAGCATTTGACTATATTTTCCTCTTTGTAGTTTTATAGTGTAGCATTGTGATTTCATTTTGTACACAGCACTTAATGGATTAAAATGAGCTGATATGTATAAGCAAATACAGTAGTACCTCTACTTAAGAACGCCTCTACTTAAGAACTTTTCTAGCTAAGAACCGGGTGTTCAAGATGCCTCTTCTTAAGAACCATTTTCTATTTAAGAACCCGAGCCCGAAAAAATTTCCTAGGAAATTTGAGAGCAGCATAAAGGCCCAGCCAGTTTCCTGCCATTCCCCCTGGGTTTCTCTCTGCACAGTACCTGGGAGGCAGCCTTGTGCCAGATGTATGGGAGGTGCGTGCTCCTCCTCACCACCTCAGAATCTCTCTCTCCTTTTTTTAAGCCTTAAAGTTTTGGATTTTTTTGATTCCCCTCACCTCACCTTCTTCCTTCAGCAGCGACTGTCCTCCTCTTCTTCCTCTTCCTCCTCCCACCCAAATTCTGAGGTTTTATTTCTTTCCTAATGGGTTTGCACGCATTATTTGTTTTTACACTGATTCCTATAGGAAAAATTGCTTCTACAGTGGAACCCCGACATAAGAGCTGCTCTACTTAAGAGCAACTCGAGATAAGAGCTGGGAGGGGAGAGATATTTTTGTTCTACTTACAAGCCCAAATTCGAGATACAAGCGCCAAGGAGCTGTCTCCTGAAGCCAAACGCTAACTTCCGCGTTCGGCTTCAGGAGACAGCTGCGAAGCGGCGCGCGTGTTTTAAAAGGTTGCAGCCGGCCTGGGGGGCTCGGGGGGGGGCTTGCAGCTTTCTTTCTTGCTCTTTTTCTTTCTCTCTTTTACCTTCCCTTCCTCTATTTCTTCTTTTCTTTCTCCTTCCCACCTTCTTCCCTCCCTCCCTCCCTTCACTCATTCCTCTCTTACTCTCCCCTTTCATAAGTTTCCTTGCTTCCTTCCTCTGTTCCTGTCCCTTCCCCCTTTCTTTCTTTCTTTCTTTCTTTCTTTCTTTCTTTCTTTCTTTCTTGCTTGCTTGCTTGCTTGCTTGCTTGCTTGCTTGCTTGCTTGCTTGCTTTCTTGCTCTTTTTCTTTCTCTCTTTTACCTTCCCTTCCTCTATTTCTTCTTTTCTTTCTCCTTCCCACCTTCTTCCCTCCCTCCCTCCCTTCACTCATTCCTCTCTTACTCTCCCCTTTCATAAGTTTCCTTGCTTCCTTCCTCTGTTCCTGTCCCTTCCCTCTTTCCTTCCTTCCTTCCCACCCTCCGTCCATTCATTCACCCATTCCTCTCTTGATCGCTTAAAGCCGGTCCCTGGTGCAAAAAGGGTTGGGGACCTCTGTCCTACAGGATTGGGTGGCAGAGAAGTTGAACATATGTAAATTTAAAAGTTTAAGAAAGTTTACAAGTTAAGTGAAAGAAACTTCATTATTCATTTATATGTACATGTACATTTCTTCATTAAAAACATGTCTTTCTGCATAATTTAGACTAACTTTGTGAGTTTTTTGAGGGCTGGAACCAATTAAAATTATTTACATTAATTCCTATGGGGAAAAGTCGTTCGAGATAAGAGCTGCTCGACTTAAGAGCCCAGGTCCGGAACGAATTAAACTCGTATCTCGAGGTACCACTGTACTTACAAACTTTTCTGGTCACAGAACCAATTAAGTTCTTAAGTAGAGGTATCACTTTACCAATATAACCAACTTGCTCAGATTAAAGTAGCTATTTATTTATTTTATTTATTTATTTATTGGATTTGTATGCCGCCCCTCTCCGCAGACTCGGGGCAGCTAACAACAATAATAAAAACAGCTTGTAAATCCAATACTAAAACAACTAAAAAACCCTTATTTTAAAACCAATCATATCTACAAACAAACATACCATGCATAAATTGTAAAGGCCTAGGGGGAAAGAATATCTCAGTTCCCCCATGCCTGATGGCAGAGGTGGGTTTTAAGGAGCTTACGAAAGGCGAGGAGGGTGGGGGCAATTGTAATCTCCAGGGGGAGTTGGTTCCAGAGGGCCAGGGCCGCCACAGAGAAGGCTCTTCCCCTGGGCCCCAACAAACGACATTGTTTAGTTGACGGGACCCGGAGAAGGCCCACTCTGTGGGACCTAACTAGTCGCTGGGATTCGTGCAGCAGAAGGCGGTCCCTGAGATAATCTGGTCCGGTGCCATGGAGGGCTTTATAGGTCATAACCAACAATTTGAATTGTGACCGGAAATTGATCGGCAACCAATGCAGACTGCGGAGTGTTGGTGTTATATGGGCATTTTTGGGAAAGCCAAAACGAGAAGGAAAATAAATTCAGTTGCCATGATTCAACTTCCAGACAGTGTTGTATGAGTGATTTAAGATGGAGAATGTCTTCTAGGACAGGGGTCTCCAACCTTGGCAACTTTACGACTAAGTTCGTACTTTACGACTACGTTGGAGACCCATGTTCTAAGAGATTCTAATTGTCATCTGTTACTCTATAGGTCTAAAAGTTTATTTGTTTATTCATTTATTCATTATAGTTATGTAGCCTCTCATCTCACAGTCAATTCACTGTTGCTGGTGTACAATGATATTTTTGTGCTAGAATTTGAAAAAAACTATTGAATAGATAGAGGAAAGAATTGCAACTAATGTCTTCCAGTACATATACGGATAGCTGAAATAGTAAGATGATGATAATTGTCACTTAACAATTTTGAACACTGTTACGTAAGGAGGAATAAACACTGTTACCAAAGACAAAGTTCTGACCAGCAAGCTGCGGTTCATGTAAAATAGGTCTACTTGGTTTCAAAACAGGAAGTTTAAACTTTTTCCTTATGTAAACTCTTTCAGAATTTCCAGCATAGCTCCACTAATTCACATTTACAGTATTGTTGTTACAACAGAAATAGTCAATAGTATTGCACAATACATTTGAGGATCATGCTTCACCTAATTAAAAAAAGAGATAAATTCAAATTGTGACATAAAGAATAGAATAGAATAGAATTTTATTGGCCAAGTGTGATTGGACACACAAGGAATTTGTCTTTGGTGCATATGCTCTCAGCGTACATAAAATAAAATATACATTTGTCAAGAATCATGTGGTACGACACTTAATGATTGTCATAGGGGTCAAAGAAGCAATGGAGAAGCAATATTAATAAAAATCTTAGGATATAAGCAACAAGTTACAGTCATAAAGTCAACATGGGAGGAAATGGGTGATAGGAAGGATGAGAAAAACGAAAGGCAGTTTCTTATGGTCTTTCCCCCACTTTTTCCCCTATGTGGTCATCTTCATGAAGTGCCTTGTCTTTGTCATTTGGAGAAAATACTGTAAGTAGGTAATTGAAGTAGATAGGAAACTTTGTTACCCTCTCACCAAAATGGTATCTTGTGTATCTTTATGAATTTTCATGCTTTCAAGCTGTTAGGTTGGCAGGAGTTGGGTTAAAAAATAGCAGGTCATTCCGTCACGTGATGCTCAGGTCTCAAACCGGGCTGTCAGATTTCTAGCTGACAAGCTCAATGTCTTTAACCATCTATCATAGGGTTACTATCAACTGTGATTTGATTTTCTTTAATATCCCAGATATTAAATTGTTTTTAACTGTTTCTTTCCTTATTTATGAGTACATCACTTGCAGATGCCATTTCGAAACACTGCTGCAGCTACGCTGTCTGTCCGAAGAAACACAAAATTTACACACACACTCCTGACAATTCAAATAATATATATCTTAAAGTTTTGCATTCGTACCATTACTGTAGGCAGAGAAAAAAAAAATGTGGTCGCCTTCTAGGCGACCCTCGTAGGTAATAGATATATGTTTTAGTCATTAGAGCAGTCTTAATGTAGAAGGTCCGAATTTTCTAGTTAACAGACTTCCAAGATAGGAAATTATAATTAAGGGACTCTCCCCCCCCCCCCCCAAATGTATTGCATTTGCTAGAGACAAGTATGATCCCTGAATTGTATCTTTGTGTAAGTCCATCTAGCAAATTATAGAAAATGTTCTGTGTGGGTGACTGTCTAGTCTGATGAAAATTGTCAATGGAGCTATTGTCTGGTTTTTTTTTTTTAAGATTGCTATTATTAGAGATGGCTGGACACTAAATGATTTTAACCACTATCCTGAAAAAAATGTCAGTGCTGGTCTCATTGAGCTAATAACACTGCTTTGAATTCAGATATGGAATTTAACTGAGACAAATGAGAGAGCTTCTGTTCTGTCCATTTTGCCTGTCTCTGATAGAGCAGATTACTTCAGAGTTTGTAACAGTAATCCTGTTGTCCTTAGTTCAGTTAATTGTCTATTGCTGTCTTCTATAAAGTACCCTCGTAGGGTAAACTTTACCATGCAAGCTACTGTAGTTTTTAAAAGGCCATTTGAATAAAATAGAACTTGAAATGGAGGTCCATTTAGTCAGTCTGGTTTGCATAGTAAATGGGGAAGAGGATCAGCTGAGATTGCATCTAATGAGTAATAAATGTACTACAATCTGACTGTATTCAGTTTACATGGTGAAAATGTATAAAAGCTCCATGGAGTAAGGCTATAGCAATAGCACTTAGACTTATATACCGCTTCACAGTGGTTTACAGCCCCTCTTTAAACAGTTTACACAGAGTCAGCATATCGCCCCCAACAATCTGGGTCCTCATTTTACCTACTTTGGAAGGATGGAAGGCTGAGTCAACCTTCAGCCTGGTGAGATTTGAACTGGTGAACTACAGCCAGCAGTCAGTAGAAGCAGCTTGCAGTACTGCACTCTATCCACTGTGCCACCAAGTCAGAACCCATTAGTAATGTTCAATGTACATGTCTTGGCCAAGAGACACCACCCCTACCCCACTGACAGAATTACTTTAGAAACATAGAAACATAGAAGTCTGACGGCAGAAAAAGACCTCATGGTCCATCTAGTCTGCCCTTATACTATTTCTTGTATTTTATCTTAGGATGGATATATGTTTATCCCAGGCACATTTAAATTCAGTTACTGTGGATTTACCAACCATGTCTGCTGGAAGTCTGTTCCAAGGATCTACTACTCTTTCAGTAAAATAATATTTTCTCATGTTGCTTTTGATCTTTCCCCCAACATTGTGTCCCCTTGTTCTTGTGTTCACTTTCCTATTAAAAACACTTCCCTCCTGAATCTTATTTAACCCTTTGACATATTTAAATGTTTCGATCATGTCCCCCGCTTTTCCTTCTGTCCTCCAGACTATACAGATTGAGTTCATGAAGTCTTTCCTGATACGTTTTATGCTTAAGACCTTCCACTATTCTTGTAGCCCGTCTTTGGACCCCTTCAATTTTGTCAATATCTTTTTGTAGATGAGGTCTCCAGAACTGAACACAATATTCCAACTTTATGCAGATAATGTTACTTGAAGGCTACTGCCTTGTAACATGTTTCTTAAACAAGGGTTCCTGCCTGTGTAATGATAACCAAGATTTAATGTCCAGGTCTGTCAGTCTGCTTGAACAAGCCTCTTTCTTTTAGGCAGTGGTGAAACCCCAATTTTTCTACTACTGGTTCTATGAGCATGGCTTGGTGAGCGTGGTGTGGCTTGGTGGGGATGGCAGGGGAAGGATACTGCAAAATCTCCTTTCCCTCCCCACTCGGGGGCCAGCCGAAGGTGGTATTTGCCGGTTATCTGAACTACTCAAAATTGGTACCACCGGTTCTCCAGAACCTGTCAGCACCTGCTGTATTTCACCCTTGCTTTTAGGTGAGAAAGGCAAGCCAGTTCAACAAGGTTTTGTTCTTTGGAGGGAAAGATAGACAGTTCTCTCCCTTTGACTTGGCAAAGCTGGATAACATTTTTCAATGGTTACTTACTTTTGCAGTGGGATAGTGGCTTTCACACTTGTTAATTAATTCATTGTTAATGCAAAGAAATATATGAAGATCTGCTAGGATGGTGTTCCATCTACAGAATTCTAGTGCATTGCAAACATCTATTACATACTCTTGTTTATGTATAGTACGTCTTATGTCATGAACAGAAAGTAACTTTTGAGCTGTGGCTGTGCAGTTCAACAAAAGAGTGATGATTGTATTGCTGGCAAATTGTCCACCACCATTTCCATTTTGTTTAAGAAGTGTCTGATAATGCTTTGGGAAATATGTGGGTTTCTCAAAGCACATTCTTCTTGAAGAACCCTTTGGCTGGGCCTTGCCTTCGTTTTCCTGTATAGTCTTTTTCAGGTGAGAAATGGCAGTCTTCTCGAGATGAACTATTTCATAGGCCTGTGATGACAACCCTTTTTATCCTCAGGTGCCAAAGGCGCATGCACATAGATTATTGTACATGCGAGAGTGCCCACACCCATAATTCAGTGTCTGGGAAGGGTGAAAATGGCTTTCCCCAGCCCCCTCTGAGTCCGGAAATGACCCATTTCCTGGTTCCGGTGGGCCCAGTAGACTCGTTTTTCACCCTCCCCAAGCTCCAGAGGCTTCCCTAGAGCCTGCAGAGAATGAAAACGCCCTTCCCCAACCCCCCACGCCACTGGAGGTCCTCTGGAAGCCAAAAACACCCTTCCAGACCCTCTGCGTAAGCCGAAAATCAGCTGGCTGGCACGCACATGTGTGCTGGAGCAATGGCTTGATGTGCCAGCAGATATGGCTTCATGTGCCACCTGTGGCACACTTGCCATAGGTTCACCATCACTGCCATAGGCATAGACTGTATTTTGTTCAGTATTACTAGAGTAGTGTGTGTTGAAACCTTGGGAAAATGAATTCAGTGCCACAGCAGAGTTTCTTTGGGGAAGTATATTTATAAAACATTTACTTCTTCCCCCCTCCCCCAAAGATCATAAAGGAGGAACCTGAGAATTTCAGTTCAAATAAACTCACAACATTTTACATTTCCACTCATACAATCTAAAACCGTAGTTTCGGTGTTTTGAAGTGAAAGTACTGTACTCATGCTGGACAATCTGCACTAAATGCATGGGCTCTACGTAAAAGTGAACCTTCCTTCAAGTCACGCTTGACTCCTAATAATGTCTTGGATATGGCAATACGGTTTTGTTAATTGTAATATAGAACAGTTTGTCATTGCTGTTTTCTCAGTATACTGCATCTTAAAATTCTGGCTTTCCATTAGGATCCCTTATTGAAATACTAAGATAGACCCTGTTTATTTTCTGGACTGAAAAAGATAATTTCTCTATTAATCCCTTCTTCTGGGATGATATTCTCTGGAGATTTTTCACTGAAGTACCAACCCAACCCAGCCCAACCATGCTTGCTTCTGAATGTATAGGTCAGCCAGATGATGCTGTCGGCTGAGATGTACAATACAGTCTGCATTCCCCTGTTCTAATGTGCTTTTGTTGCTTGTGTTCTTTATAATTTGAACAAGATTTTTAGCCTTGTTAATTTCTTAACTGATTTTTTTCCCTTTTAAATTTTAACTTTGTTTTTAATTGTGTTTTAGTCATGTTTTTTATTGTTTTTATGATGTTTTTATACAGAGTCACTTCGGTGAGAATGAGCAGTATAGAAAATAGACAGATTGATTTATTGATTGATTCAAAATAATGCCTATTTCGATAAGCACTTTTTATCTGAGTGTATTTTGCACTCCAGAATGGAGACTTGGCCATAAGCAGTTTTTAATTATCCAGAGGTAATTTCTGCCTTACCTTCTTTTTCTAATTTATGTTTTTTGACAGACAGCCAGTGGGGGGGGGGGGGGGATACAAAATTCGAAGTATGTTCCAAGGAGAGTGCATCCATATTTCATTTCAGGACTGCTTATTTCCAAATTATAAGGTGGGGTACAGTAGTTAGATGCTAAAGCCTATTATTTCAATCTCCTGCCAAAATGATCTCCTATCAGAACAGTATACTATAAAACTTCTCTTAAATTAGTGAATGCTTCTCTTTTGGGTTCATGGTTTAAAAACAGATGACACAGACAGTGGGAGAGATCCTACTCCAGGAGCAGTTCTTATCCCCTTTTTTTGGCAAAAATGAATGGAAGAAAAGGAAGACCTGGATATGATCGGTATGCATCATGTGTTGGTATTGGCCCTGAAATATTATTTAGAAAAGAATGGGAAATAGGAAAGAAAGGTTGTAAGGTTTATATAAGACTTATATAATTGTAATTAAGACTCGTGGATCAGAAGGACTGGGTTATGGACTTCCTTTCCTTCCCCTCCCCTCCCATCCATTTCCCACTGTTGAAAGCAGGTAATAATTGAGGCTTTTCTGTTTTTAATAAACAAACCTGCATTTGTTTCAAAGGCATAATCCATTCATATTCCAGTGTAGGAAATAAAATAAATTCAGAATTCTAGAAACAGGAAACTGCGCCACAGGTATAGACCTAGCATAACTGGCTACTCTACTACGTATTTTCAAAAGCATGTACTGTATTGTAGAGATGACGTATGCTTTAATTTTTAGTTAGGAACATTCTTTGGCTGTCCAGTGAACTTCTGATTCCTTTAGCAGAATTCTTACTGGAAGAGTCTAGTCCATACTGTCATTTTATGTTTAGTAAATATTCACAAAACTGTAATGTTAATAAATAACTAAGGGCTAATCTTGGTTGCAGTTTTACTTGCTTTCATTTTTGAAAGGACAAGGAAATGCCTCTCATATTGAGCCTAAGGAATTTTTATACACTTTTTGTGGTAGGCAAAAAATGTTTGAAATGTTATTTACCCCTTTTTTATAAGTTGTTGATATCTACTTATAATATATAAAAGCAATTGTTAACCTTGAATGGAATCTTGGTATGTTTAAAATAGAGTTCTTGACATTATCGCAATCAGATTATGTGAACAGTGCAACTTCAACTTGGTATCAAAGGAAATAATTTGGTATCAGAAGTTAAAGAAATGTATTTGCTTGGCACTTAGATATTATTTGGATTGGCATCCCAAAAACAATTGAGCGAAAGAGGGCAGAAACGTAAATATAATTGTTTCCTGGAACTTAAAATATTTTGTGATTTCCGGGGCATGGTGTCTTAGAAATGTATATGACAGTCCTGATTGAAATAAAAAAATTGGAAGCTATATCAGCTTATGATTGAGCCAGTATTTTTCATTTTGAAATGATTTTTCATTTCTAGAAGTAAAAACTACAGACGGTGAATATATCCAAAGAGTTAGATAATTAGAAAATGGAAGAAAAATTATGCGACTTAGTATCTGGGAGGGGGGAAATGTAGGGATATATTTAAGTTATTCAACACTTCTTAACATCAGATCTAACTTTTTAACAAAAACATGAATGATGGCTTTCCCATGTAAATTGGACTGTGTAAAGTATAGCTTTGAAATATTCAATGCAGTGAAATTTATTTATTCATTTATTCTACAGACAGCTTGACAGTGTGTGTGTGTGTGTGTGTGTGTGTGTGTGTGTG
Organism: Erythrolamprus reginae; assembly: GCF_031021105.1. Classification (NCBI taxonomy): domain Eukaryota; kingdom Metazoa; phylum Chordata; class Lepidosauria; order Squamata; family Dipsadidae; genus Erythrolamprus; species Erythrolamprus reginae. The sequence goes on from NC_091950.1 coordinate 127,539,255, forward strand.
TGTGTGTGTGTGTATGTGTGTTTCTAGGTTTCCCAAAACTTTTCAATCTGCAGCAGGGATGAAATTCAGGAGGTTCTGACAGGTTCTGAAAAACTGGTAGTGGAAATTTAGAGTAGTTCCGAGAACTGGCAAATACATCTCTAGCTGGGCCCAGAATAGGGTGAGACTAGAGATTTTGCAATATTCTTTCCCCAGGAGTGGGCTGGGAATGGATATTTTGCAGTATCCTTCCCCTGCCACGCCCACCAAGCCACGCCCACAGAACCAATAGGATTTTTTTTTTTAATTTTACCCTTGATCTGCAGGTATAATGGAGTTCTGAGAATAACCTTTTCGCAACCTCACAGGAAGAGGAGTCACTATCTAGATAACTATCATAATACAGAATAACAAAGTTGGAAGGATCTTGCTAAAGTAGGAGATCCTATACTATGTCGGACAAATGGTTGTCCAGTCTGTTCTTTAAAACTTCCAGTGATGGAACACCCGCTATTTCAGGAGAGCTGGTTAACAGTTCTCATTGGTAGAAACTTTCTCCTTTATTCTAGGTCAGATCTCTCTTTGATAAACTTCCACCTGCCGTTACTTCTTATCCTGCCCTCAGGCACTTTGGTGACACTCCTCATTCCTATGTGACAGCCATTCAAATATTGGAAGACATAGAAACACAGCAGAAAAAGACCTCATGGTCCATCTAGTCTGCCCTTATACTATTTCCTGTATTTTATCTTACAATGGATATATGTTTATCCCAGGCATGTTTACATTCAGTGACTGTGGATTTACCAACCACGTCTGCTGGAAGTTTGTTCCAAGACTGCCAAGACTGCCAACATGTCATCCTGATCCTTCTCTTCATTAGACTAAGCAATCCAGTACCTGCAACTGTTCGTCGTATGCTTTAGTCTCCAATCCTCTTATCATTTTTGTTGCTTTTCTCTGCAGTCTTTCTAGAGTTTTAACATCTTTTTTTGTACTATAGTGATGCAGCATTCCAAGTGTGGTCTAATCAGTGCAATATAGAGCATTATTAACTCTTTACATGATCTTGATACTATTCCTCTGTTGGTACATCCTAAGACTGCATTGGGTTTTTTGGCAGCTGTGGCATGCTACTGGCTCATACTTAAGTGGTTGTCCACTAGGACTCCTAGATCCCTCTTACAGTTACTGCTCTTGAGTCAGGTATCATCTATTCTGTGCCTGTGCCTATTTTGCCTATTTTGACTTGGATTCTTTATCTGTCTTTTATGGCACTGCTTTTGATAGATTGTTGTATAAAGACAGATGCAAAAAATGAATTACAATAAACAGTTCCGTTTCCCCCCTACTCCTTGCCATCTTCTCTCGTTAGTGGACCAATAATTTCCTTAACTTTTTTCTTGCTTTTTACATGCTGATAAGAACCGATTAGTTTTGACATTGGTTGCAAGTCTTAGTTCATTCTGAGCCTTAATTTTCCTGACTTTATCTTTGCAGATTAGGGATATTTGCTGGCATTTGTCTCTCAGTTTATCAGAGAGTTTGTTATACAACCATGCCACTATGGTAACCTTCAGAGAAGAGCTAGCCCATGGGAGGCATGTGAGTAGAGAAAGCATTTTAGTAAGGACTCCACCTAGTTCTCTGACTTCTCCCAATGTCCCTAGGGAGTCGGGCAGCATAGAAATATACATTTTGTGTTTCTTTTATATTTGATATATATTTAATTAATTAAATAATAAAAATAAAGGGGTGGGGAGTGCTTTCAGATTTGCACAATTCTGTTATTGTAACAATATAACTAATGCTATTATTCATGGTTTGGGTTTCCTGTCTGGAATATCTTTAAGGGCTGATAGCAGGAATATTGTGAAAAAATAAAAACATGTAGTTCTTGGATAACTTCTTCTTTTTCGTTAGTTTTTCTGCTGCACTTGCGACTTTTCTTCTGTGCAATTTGTGGGAGCTTCCCCATATTCACCATCTATTCTGATCAAATAAGAAATAGTGATTTTTACCATCTTACATAATAGTGAATCCTGTTTGGCATTATTTGCAATGGGCAGAGCCCTCAAATGTAATGTTCAAGATACTGGAATGTTCTTTGTACCCTTTTAGAAGCAAAGTTCTCAGTTCAAATCTAGCCAGGTTTTCCAAGTCACTTGGAGGAGAGATTATATTTTCACAGTAAATGTGTAAGTACATCAATTAAAAGGTAGGCTGCAAAGAAAGCTGAGAGTAGTAAACATCTATAATAACAATGGACTTTGATCCTGAGGTGTGTATAAGTGTGTAAATTGAAACTTTCTTGCCTGGGATATGTAAAGTCTGGAGAGAAAGTTCAATTCTTGCCCCGAGGGTTGTGCTGATCTTAGATGTATAAATATTTTCTATGTGTGAAATTTTTATGAGGGAGTGGGATTGACTTTGAGGATCTAGTGTTAAGGAGCACTACTGTGATTTAGGACAGGAGTTTCCAACCTTGACAAATTTGTGACTTGTGGACTTCAACTTCCAGAGTTCCTCGGTAGCATGCAATGTTCCCTCTAATTTTTTTTCAGTGTGGGCGGAAAATTATAGTGTCTGAGCGGCAGTCCCTTCGGGACTGAGCAGCATAGAAGTATAAATAAGTAAGTAAGTAAGTAAGTAAGGAAGGAAGGAAGGAAGGAAGGAAGGAAGGAAGGAAGGAAGGAAAAAAAATTCCCTTCTTTTTTATTAAAAGAAATTAATAATAAAACAAAACCATCTCTCTCTCTCCCTTCATCTCTTCTATCTCTTTATTTCTTTCTCTCTCTCTCTTCCCTCTTGCTCTCTCTTTTTCTCACTTTCTCCCTCTTTCTTTCTATCTCGCTCTGTTGCTCTCTCTCTCTTTCTCTCATTCTCTCTCTTGCTATCTCTCTTTCTCTCCCTTCTCTGGAGGCTGTGGAAGGTTTTTCTTATTTTGAGGCATATCGAAAGCACTCGGGGAAAGCGCTCTGAGCGAAGGGGCTGCAACTCGAGAGCGGCGGGGCAGGCGCTCTTGGAGCGCTCGGAGAAAACCCTCTCATAGCCTGGGAGCGCTTCGGGAACACCTGCCCCGCCCCTCTCGCAGCCCCTTCTCTAGCGGCCGGATGAGGAGGAGGAGAAGCCGCAGCCGTGCCCCAAGGTGGAGGAGAAGAAAGCCGGAGAGAGGGGCAGATTGGGCAGGCAGCGGCAGAAGGCCAGGGGCACGAGGGGGCCGGAGGCGCCTGGAGCGGGGGGCAGGGAGGCTTGGCATCGACACCAGCATATCTACGGTGGGCAGGGGTGGGTGGCGCCTCCCGTTGTGCGGCCTTAGAAAAGGCTGCACGGGAAGTTGTTTTGGGCTGCGCAGCCGCTTGACCGCACACCTTAGAGGTAACATTGCTAGCCTGCTCTGGCTGAGGAATTCTGGGAGTTGAAGTCCACAAGTCAGAAAGTTTTCAAGGTTGGAGCCCCCTGATTTAGGAGGTTTCCCAGGTGCAGATGGCTGAGCTTTGTCAGTTTCAGCCTACATAAGATAAAAAGGGTTTCATCTGTTTTTATAACTGCATCTAGATGAGGAGAGACCTTTGCTTGCAGAATTAGTGGAAAGGTGGGGGGAGAGAATTGATGTATGGTCCGGCTAGGGTTTTTACCTTCCAACATACCTTTAAAAAATATTTGGAATATTCAGCTGATGGTTAATTAGTCATCTTCTCAGAAGATATGTTTTCATTAAAATGCATCCACTAGTAGCTTTCTTCATTTTCAGCTGCCCCCCCCAAAAGGGAGAAAGTACTGTACAGCTTATTATTTGGCCAAAAGATGACTATGCTAGGTTATGTGAGAGAGAATAGCCAAGCCATCCTTTGGACTAAATTGTTTCTTGGATGACTCATTTCTGTTAACAATTTTAGTTATTTTTAGCCGCTGATTCTGTCACAATATTCAGTTCATTACCTGTACTTTTTTTAAAAATTGTGTTTTTTGCCCTCACATTATTTGGTACTTATCACTTTCCAAATTTTCATTTTTCTGATTTAATGTAGCCAGCTAGCTACTTTCATTTATCCTAATGAGCCAGAACATCTACAATTGTGTGATTTTTACACACACACACACACACACACACACATTAGCCCTTTATAGAGGCATTGTATAATATTTGTATAAAGTATTTCTGTTTCTGAAAATCAAAAATAAACTTTTCCTATAGCCGCTCCGACTTGTGCAAGTATTATGGTGAAATGTATGCACCCAAAAGTTTTATTCTGGAAAAACTAATGTCACAATTTTCGTAGTATATATTGTAAAGGGAGAGGCAGGTCAGTTTACAGTGGCCAAATCCAGAGACGTCTTGATAGCACATTTGCTCACTAACAAATTTTATAAGAAGGCTTAAGCTTCCGTGCATTTAGCTCACTTCATATGATGCAGAGCATTGTTGGAACTGGGTAAGGTTTAATTTGGGGTGAGACAAGTGGGAATGAAAGGAAATATAGATTGGTAAGGCAGATAAAATGTGATACAAATCTCAAATACCTTAAGAATTAACAATTGTAATGCGTTAAAACTCGTTGTTTATGTTCAGACCTTTTGAGATTGCCTGAAACTTTTTGATGTACGTGAATTGACAACAATCTCTCACTCAGTGGTGTTAAAGTCACATTTTCCACCCAAAACTATCACTTTGAGATCTGCCATAAAATATCCTGGGAGACTGAAATGCTCTGATATTTCCCCCCCCCTCTTGTTTTGAGTCCTGAGTTCAGATTTCTGCCCATTAATTCTTCTGTGCAAGGTATGTCCGTTTGTCCAAAGGAGTGTTGCTGGCAGATGATGGGATATATCATATTAGAGATACAGTACCTCTATATGCTCTTCCTGGCCCCTAGGGATAAAGTAAATATCTGCTATCCAAGTTTGCATTATTGTCCTGTTGTTTCTTGCTGCTTCTGAGGAGCTGCTTCAAGTTGGATAGTACCTGTTTGTAAGCACGGACTTGTTACCAATGCCTGAGAAAATACAGTGTCATTGTTCAGTACAGGCTATAGCTTGCTAATAATGAGCAGTTTTGAACTATTTATGTTTAACTGTCCCTAGCACTTCAATTTCTGGATTGTCTTATTTCTGGGTTTTGCATTAGAGAATTTCTACAAAATATTATCTCCCCCATAATCTTCTTCTTGCTTTCTCTTTGGTCTTGGCATTTACCTGGAGACTAGAGTTAGTACAACACCCACAACAACTAAGTTACAATAAAAAAAAGTAGTTAGAGGATGAAGGTGACCAAGTTGGTAAAGGGATGACGTAGGTATTAAAAGATCCCCAAACCTTTTACACAGGGAGGCAGTTTACTGTCCCTCAGACTGTTGGAGGGCCATACTATTAAAAAAACCTATGAACAAATCCCTATGCACACCACACATACCTTATTTTAAAGTAAAAAACAAAATGGGAACATACTATTTAGAGGGGGGGGGGAGAGGTCCGAAATTCATATATGTTTATGTTTTGTTTTTAGTTTTCTTTTGTTAACATCTGATACAAGGTTTTCTTGGCTTATAGAAAAATGTATAAAGAAAGAAGGAAGCACTTTGGCAAAATGGTTAATAAGTTAGAAATATAATTGTTGTACTTTTTGAAGGAACATTAAGGAGGGAATTTAATTTAAAAAAAAGTATGTACCTGGATGAAAACATTAGAAAAAAACTTTTGCAACTTTTTTGATGATTGATATTAGTTACTGACAAAATACCGCATTTTTTTCATGGAAAATTAGATGGTACACTTTATTGTTTGAATGTTTGTTGAGAGAAAAATTTACACACACACCAAAAAATCCTTCCTTCCTCCGTCCCGCCATTCATTTCATTCTTCCTTCCTTCCTTGTTCCCTCCATTTCTTCTTCCTTCCTTCTTTCCTTCCTCCCTTCCCTTTCCCTCCATTTCTCCTTCCTTCTCTCCCTCCCTACTTCATTCCTTTCCACTTCTCTCTTTTCCCTCTCCCTTTTTTGTCTTCTCTCTCATTTGTTTCTTTTTCCTCTCCCTCGTTCTTTCCCTCCATCATTTTCTCATTTTTCTCTTTCTTTTTTCTCTCTCTCACATTTCCTCCCCCTCTAACACCCCCCCCAGTTCTGCCTCTCTGTCTCTGCCTCCATCTCTGTCTGAGCCAATAGGGAGGGAAGGGGGGTGGTATTTCTCCAAAATTCCTGGCTTGAGTAAAGTGACCAGATTTTTCCTTCCTCTCCCTTTTCTTCTCTCTTCCTTCTTCTCTTTTTCTCTCCCCCTCTCTCTTTCTCTCTCTTGCTCTCTCTGTGTCTTGCTCTCTTTCTCCGTACTGAAGGAGCGGGTCCAGCAGTCACATGGGTTGCTCATGTCCAATCCGGTGGAACTGAGCCTAGTATTAAAAAAGCTTGCTGGATCCGCCCCTTCCCCAGAATTCGCTCAGTTCTCGCATCCTGCGGTATTATTGTGATTAGCTCGTTCAACCTTCTAACACCTTCCCTTCGATCTTTCCTTCAAAATTAGTAAGATATTATTGTACTTATCTTGTTACTTGCCTAATTAGCGCCAGCCGTCTGCGGCTCGGCTTTTCTATTGGGAGAAGTAGCGGTTTCGTTTTCCCGCGGCTTTTTTCGCCGTTAACGATTCCCGCTGCTGCTTGTGGATTTCTTTCAATCCTTCGGCCCGGAGGTCTTTGGGCAAGTATTTATATATTTATATATTTATATTCCTATTGTTTAAAGGGCTCTACCTCCTGCGGTGCGAGACGCCTTTTTTCTAGTCTCCTGGACTTAGCCGATCGCTTCTCTTTTAAAATAACAGTTACGGAGCGATTTTTTCGGCGCGAAGGCCTTCGCGCCTTTTTAATTTAGGCCTCTCGTGTTGGCCTTCTGCCAGCCGCGTGTGCCTTAGTCCACCGCTCGGATCCTGGAGTGGGCTTTGAGACGCTCAGGCTTAATTCTCCACCGGCTAAGCCTCCAACCAGAGTGCCTTGGTTACTTTAGTTAAAGTTTAGGGAGGCTGGCCACGCTGTATTTGAGGACACGAACTCTGGGTTTGCCCAGATTGCCCTCAAGTCTCAGCAGCTCCGAGGCCTAGGAGCAGGATCCCTTCCTCTTGGGAAAGCTTTGGAATTCTTCTCCCTAATAATTCAGTTATTTGGCTCAGCCTTGTCTTCTGTTAATTGTCAGACTATGGCTTCTTTTCCCAAGAGAGGCACCACTCAAGGTCCCAGAGAGGCCAGGCCTACAGGTGATGAGATTTCCAGTATCCCCCAGGCCTCGACCTCCTCTTCTTCAGGGGCCCGCCCCTTGACCAAAGTCACCAGGGCTGAGAAGAGAAGGGACCAAGCCCTACAAAAAATCCATGATAAATCAGCAAAGCGATTAAAAGTGCAGGCCCAAGTGCTCAGTAGTCATGACCCCCCAGAGGCTTCTAATCTGCCTTCTTCTGGGGTCACTGTGTTATCTCTGGATGAGCCAAACCTAGACAGACCCCAACCTAACCTATGGGGATTAGGTCCAGAGGAACCAGATATTATTGAAGATTCCCCCCAGCCAGGATCCTCTCAGGCTTTCAGGGATTCTTCTGCCATTCCTGCTGATATTTCTAGCTTACCTCCAGAATTCCAATCTATTTTTTCTGTGTTATCCAAGGCCATTGATGCCAAACTTTCTGCCATCAATGCGCCCTCCTTACCTCATCCACCTCCTCGTCCCTCCCGTCCCTTGGGTTCTCCCCCAACGGTTAGAGCTCCAATTCAGGACGAATCAGATTCCTCTCAGGATGAATATGAGGATATGGAAGAGGATGAGGATCCTTTTCAGGGCCTCTCAGATGATGAGGAATCCCAAATAAAGGTTCCTTCTCCAGTTACTATTTTTCCCTCTCAATTGTTCAAATCTCTCCTTCTCAAAGCTAGAATTTCCACAGGTTTAGCGGCCCAAGAGAAGCAGGCCACCACATCCACTGATCCTCCGGAGGAGAATTTACCCTACTTCACAGAGGAACAGGAGGATAACGAGGTAATCCCTATGCCAAAATTGTTTAAAGATGCCTTACTTAAGCAGTGGGACTTTCCAGCTTCTGGGCTTAATCCCACTACCAAGGACAAAAAGTTGTACAAACTCTCTTCTTCCTATGAGGATCTTCTATCCTTTCCCAAACCGGATGAACCTGTCAAAATCCTTCACTCGGCGGCTGCCGTGCCAGGCGAAGCAGAGGAGGTCCTTCGTCCAGAGGACAAGCGGATTGAACAGATGCTCAAAAGAGGGTTCACCGCAGACTCCTGGGCTATTAAGAGTTCCGCAGCGGCTTCCTTTTTTTTCCAGAGCCATGCTTCTGTGGCTTCGCCAACTTCAACAGCATATTCCTCCCGATGATTTAAGAGGTCAACAAGACTTCAACAAGGTATTTGCAGCTGCTCAGTACGTGGCTGATGCCACGTTACAGTCCACCAGATTCGCAGCCAAGTCTATTGCGGCCTCCACAACGGCCAGAAGACTCCTATGGCTTCGTCCCTGGCAAGCAGGAGTACGTCAGAAGTGGCAGTTATCTCTGGGGCCATTGAAGCGCGATCTGCTTTTCGGAGATCTTCTGGATCCACTCCTCACAGAAACCACGGACAAGAAGAAAGTATTGGGTCCAACCACCAAAAAGGCCACCAAAACGCAGTCCTTTCGCCGCCCAGGGCGTCAACAAGATCAAGCGGCTACCTATCAGAGAAACCCAGGTCAGTATTCCCCCCGCTTTCGTTCCCAAGGAAGGAACTCCAGGGGCAGAGGTTTTCGCTACCAAAGAGGAGCGTCCTCTAACAGGGCTTCTAAAAAACCTAGATGGTAGTTCTTCCTCAATTCCCATAGGTGGCCGCCTAGCCTATTTCTCCTCTAGCTGGCGTCTCACTTCCAAGGATCCCTGGGTTATTGATACTGTTCAAAAAGGTCTCCTTTTAGAGTTTACTTCTCCTCCCCCTAAACGTTTTATTTCCTGCCCTTCTCCCAGGTCCTCCTCAGATCGTATCCGTATGGAGGAGGCCATTTCCCATTTATTGTCCATCAGAGCCATTCAACCGGTTCCCCCCGGTCAGAAAGGCCGAGGTTTTTACTCCATCCTCTTTATGGTTCCTAAGTCCTCCGGAGGTTGGAGAGCTATTTTGGATTTAAAGAAGCTGAACCTATTCATCAAATATAGGAAGTTTAAGATGCACTCCTTACCATCCATTTTAGCCGCCATCCACCCGGGGGATTTCATGGTTTCATTAGACCTCACTGAGGCCTACCTCCATATTCCTATTGCCAAATGCCACAGAAAATTCTTACGTTTCTCCTTCCAGGGCAGGCATTTCCAGTATAGGGCTATGCCATTTGGTCTTTCCTCGGCCCCTAGGGTCTTTACAAAGCTCTTGGGGTCGCTGGCGGCCTATATCCGGGCTTCGCCCATCCACATTTTATGTTATCTAGATGACATTTTGGTTCATGGCTACTCCCTAGAGAAAGTGAAAGTAGATCTTTCTGTCACCATGTCAGTTCTACAGAACCATGGTTTTTCCATCAACTTTGACAAAAGTCACCTCCAGCCTTCCACCTCCATTTTGCACCTGGGATCCATTATTAATTCAGAATCCTCCCAGGTCTTCCTCTCTCCTGAGAGAAAGAATAATATAGGGGAGTTGATTTCACGCATTTTACTTCAACCGTCAGTTTCCATAGTAACCCTGTCTTCTCTTTTGGGGAAGATGGTGTCATGCATAGGCATCATTCCCTGGGCTCGCCTTCACGCTAGGGAACTACAGTGGCTTCTATTACCCTTTCAGAGATCGGGGCACAGCAACTCAAGTCGTCGCATTGTCATCCCATCGATTGTTCGCAGATCTCTCAAGTGGTGGATGTCTCCGGCCATGGACAAAGGATCCCCTTTCAGGTGCCCGGAACAATTCGTCATCACCACAGATGCCAGTCTATCAGGATGGGGCGCCCATGCCCAGGGGATGATAGCCCAGGGCACGTGGTCTCCGGAGGAAGCCTCCAAGCCAATCAACTGGCTAGAGTTAAGAGCCGTCTCCCTGGCTCTGAAACAATTCATTCCTCGCATCCCCAACCGGCACGTTCTCATTCTCACCGACAACATAGCCACAAAAAGCCACATCTGCAGACAGGGGGGCACGAGATCCAAGGCCCTCATGAGGGAGGCCCTCAAGTTAGGCCTTTGGGCAGAAAAACACCTTCAGTCGCTCCTAGCCGATCACATCTCGGGGAGCCTCAACGTCCAGGCGGATTGGCTCTCTCGAGCAACGATCGACCCAGGAGAGTGGAATCTCCATCAAGACCTGTTTCATCAAATCAGTCTCAAATTCGGCCTACCAGTACTGGACCTCTTTGCGACCGAAGCGAACGCCCAACTCCCTCGCTTTTTTTCCAGATTTCCATCCCCGGGAGCAGAAGCAATCAATGCCCTCAGGAGCCCCTGGCCTCCAGGACTCCTGTATGCATTCCCTCCAATCCCAATTCTCCCGGACGTGATTCACAAGGTCCTCAGCGAGAGGGCTCGAGTAATCCTAATCGCCCCTCATTGGCCCCGCCGGCCCTGGTTCGCGGATCTACAACAGCTGTCCGTCCAGGACCCCTGGCGACTCCCCGTTTCGGGGGATATGCTACGGCAGGGGGCCTCATTCCATCCAGACCCGGAGTGGTTCCACCTCACCGCCTGGCTGTTATCAGGAGAGACTTAGAACTGCGTGGACACGACCCCGACACAGTGGAGGTCATTTTAAAGGCCAGAAGAGGTTCGACCAATCGAATCTACGACCATACATGGTCTAAGTTCCACCAGTGGTGTCTACAGGAAGGGTTTTCTCCCCTGTGCATCCCCATACACAGGATCATCTCCTTCCTTATGCAAGGTTTCCATCAAGGCCTTTCCACCATCACTCTCCGGCGTCATCTGGCGGCCATTTCCTCTGTCCTAGCAGGGCCCCGCAGACAGCCTCTCTGTTCCTTTCCAGAAGTTCAGGAATTCCTCAAAGGTATAGCCAACCTCAGACCTTCCAAGGTCCACAGATATCCTTCCTGGGATTTGCCACGGGTTCTCCATTCCCTCACTCAGGCACCTTACGAACCCCTAAAATCAGCATCCCTAAGGTACCTATCCTTTAAGGTAGCATTCCTGGTGGCTATTACCTCGGCCCGACGCATCTCGGAGTTGGCAGCCCTTTCAATCAGGCAGGACCTCTGCCAATTTCATCAGGACAAGGTAGTCTTACGACTGGACCCCACCTTCTTACCCAAGGTCAGTTCCATGTTCCACAGAACCCAAGATATTGTCTTACCTTCCTTCTGTCTCCAACGGGACCATCCCTTGACAATTAGATGGCACACCCTGGATCTCATTAGAGCGCTTAGGATCTATATCCAACGCACAGGACCCTTTCGGAGGTCGGAAGCACTTTTCGTAGCCTATCACCCCAGAGTCATGGGCGCCAAAGTGTCTTCAACAGTGATAGGCCGTTGGATCAGAGGGACTATCTCTAAGGCCTACGAGTCGGCTTCCCTCTCAGTTCCAAAGAACATCACAGCGCATTCCACCAGGAGCGCAGCCACTTCGGCCGCTTGGGCGACTCAAGCCCCGTTGGAGGAAGTCTGCAAAGCAGCCACTTGGGCCTCGCCAAATTCCTTCATCAGGCACTACAAGATTGATTCTTACGCCTCAGCGGACGCTGCCTTCGGCAGAAGGGTACTCCAATCCGTTATCTCTCACGATAGCAATTTAATCCCACCCTAGGGACCAATCTATTGGGTATGTCCCATGTGACTGCTGGACCCGCTCCTTCAGTACGGAGAATAGGCGTTGATTGCTTACCTGAACGCCTCTTCTCGTACGGTGAGCGGGTACAGCAGTCACTTCCCGCCCTTGTTTGTGTCTTCTCTATCTTCTATCTTCTGTAACCTTTCTTTCCTCTAACTATGAGAGTTGAACACTAAAGAGCTTCACATCTGAGCCTAGTCTACGGATTCGCGAATTCTGGGGAAGGGGCGGATCCAGCAAGCTTTTTTAATACTAGGCTCAGTTCCACCGGATTGGACATGAGCAACCCATGTGACTGCTGTACCCGCTCACCGTACGAGAAGAGGCGTTCAGGTAAGCAATCAACGCCTATTCTCTCTCTGTCTCTTTTGATCTCTTGCTATCTCTCTCTTTCTCGTATACCACACCAGCAACAGCAGCCCGAGAGGGAGGCAGTGGTGGCGGAGAGGCCCTGGTGCGCAAAAGCCAAGGCCAGCAGCTCGTACAGAGGCAGTGAGGGGTGCCTGGGGAAAGCGCCTGCCGGGGCACACGAGGAGCATCAGCCAAAGCACTGAGGGTCGTGGGGAGGCAAGGGAGCCGTGCGCAGGAGGCTGCAGGATGCCGTGACAAGGACCCAGATACTTATGGCCCCAGAGGTACTGGCCCTGCAGCACCTCCAGCTGCTCCTGCAGGGCTTCCAGGGTGAGCGCAGAGGGTAGCGCCCTCCCCGCGGGGCGGCAAAGTCGTGGGAGCCTGAGGCAGACGGTGGGGAGGCAAGGGCGGTGAAGGCGAAGGTGGCGTCCTGGCTGCGGGGTGGAGGGAAGGAGAACCGCGTCCGTGAGGGGGGGAAGGACCTATCCCAGCAACACATCCAGCTGTCGGGTGGGAGAACCTGCACGGTTTTTGTTTTTTGCCTTCGCAGTCGCGCAACCACACAGGCTAGAGTGAACAGTGGCTCGCATGCGGTGCACAGGCCATAGTTTGGGGACCGCTGGCCTAGCGTTTCATGTTTCTTGAGGTTACTGATATTGGTAGTAAGTCCTAAGTCATATTATACCATTTAAATAATGTGCAAATTGTATAGAGACATAATGCCTTCTATGCAAGTATAGTATCAGACAACTTATACACTGTAGAAAACATTCACCACCAGACAACAATCAACAGAAGATGCTTTTTACAACCCAAATCATCTTTTTCAGCTCTTTGGCTACTTAACAAAACAAAATGACAGAGAGGCTCAAATTCTTAACATCATGCAACATGCTTTCCATTCCAAATGTTTTGTGAAATTATGAGCTGGGTATGTAGAGTTCATGAAAGGGTCAGAACACTCAATTCTGCCAAAAGTCCTCACTGCAATCCAATTTACATTTGGGATTTCTTTTTATTTCCTTACGTCCTCTGAAGGTTAGTTTACTAAATCTCTATTAAACAGAATTGTGAAATTCAGTGAATTTGCAGCATGCTGAGAGTTGTGAGTGGTTCTTTTTAACCACATAAAAATACTGTGCTTCCATTCCTGTGGAATTATTCCAGCACCTCACAAGTTTTTTTAAAAAGTAAGTTTGTTTATATATGGTCCCTCCTTATGTAAACATTAGTTTAATGGCAGTTAATTTGAAACAATTGGAAGCTGAACCTTCTCTGCTTTATTTTGATGGGCCCTATCAAACCGCATTTTTTTCTTCGACTTTTTCATCTAATTTTTATTTCAAGAATCCCTAGAAATAAAAGACAAGGCCAAACTTTGGCTGGTGTGCAGGATAAATTTTGTAGCCTTAAATTCCATGGAAAAGTAGCACAGATAAATAGATTGTTCCACTTCTGAGACTTCCCCTGACTGAAGAAATGTATATTAGATGGCATCGGACCAGAATACCTTCGGAACCGCATTCTGCCGCACAAATCCCAGCGACCGATAAGGTCCCACAGAATTGGCCTTCTCCGGGTCCCATCGACTAAGCAATGTCATCTGGCGGGCCTCAGGGGAAGAGCCTTCTCTGTGGCGGCCCCGGCCCTCTGCAATCAACTCCCCCCAGAGATTAGAACGGCCTCCACCCTCCTTGTCTTTCACAAGTTACTTAAGACCCGACTTTGTCGCCAGGCATGGGGTAACTGAGATACCCTGAGCACCTATAGTTTTATGAATGGTATGATTGTATTGAATGGTTCTTAATGATGGGCCTTTTAAATGTTTTGTTTCTTTTAAAATATTGGACTTGTATATTGTTGTGATTATTGTGAGCCGCTCCGAGTCTCTGGAGAGGGGTGGCATACAAATCCAATAAATTATTATTAATTATATTGATGTACGGGGTTATATATCGTTGTGGTTGGCTCTGGCCCAGCTCCTGCCCCAGGGAATGTGGAGGTGGATGCAGGGGAAATGTCAACATGTCCTAGGCCTGTTTTGTTGCTGGCAGAGTCAGGGAATGCAGTTCCCTCAGACGAAGAAGAAGGTGGGGGTGACTTGGAAGAGGGGAGCTTGGCACACAGCCCCGAAAGCCAATCACCATTATCTTCAGTTGATTCGGATGACGCAGGCTCAGACTTATGCATTGAAGAGACCAATTGAGGAAATATTACAGGAGATAAGAGAGGCCACCTGTGTTTGGGTGGGCAGCGTGCTAGTTTGGCCGTTATGGAATATTATCTGATCGCAGTTCTTCAGGATCATGCCTTGCTGTTTCTGAATTTTGTTTGTGGATTTTTCACGCCTTTGACACCAAAGCAGAGCAAAGTGTGTGTGTGTTTCACTTTGGGGGAAGAAGAAGGGCTGTGACGTTTCTTCACAGCTACTAGCTAAGCACTTAAGGACTGATTAAGGGACTTGTACTGCCGACAAGGTTGTTTTGGAGAAGAGTGCTCTTTGCAATACAAAAAGGGTGCTTTGTTTCTTTTGAATTTTGTGATAAAGTGCATTGTTTTGAACTTTCAAACGTGTGTGTGTGTCTGAAGTTTGTACCCGTGAATTTTTGGGAGGCTTCTACCAGAGAGCCCGGCAGAACATATATTATGAAAATTAACAGATGTAAATATGCCCAAACATCTTACTTCTCTATTCTTAGATGTAAAATAAAGAATAACATAACTTTCAAAAATGTGATAAAATAGCTCTTGGCTTACATCAATATTGTATCCTGCAGCGAATACATTCACAAATATAAAGTAAAATGACATAATCATTTGATTAGACTATAGTCATGATGACAAATCTATGGCACATGTGCCACCAGAGGCATGCGGAGCCATATCGGTGGGCATGTGAGCTCAGATGTGGTGCAAGCTGGCCAGCTGATTTTTGGGCCTTCTGGGCCCACTGGGAGTCAGGAAACAGGCTGTCTCAAGGCTCTGGAGGGGGTGGGGAAGACCCGTTTTTGCTCTTCCCAAGCTCCAGAGCCTTTCTAGGAGCCTGGGCAGGGCGAAAATGGCCTTTCCCACCCCCACCCCTCAAGAGGTACTCCGAGGCCAGAATTGGAATATTTCCCAACTTGAAAATCTAGGGAGAGTGAAAAACTGTTGTGACTTTGTGTGCCTGGAGTGTGATGGTGGTGTCACACATGCATGTGCAGGGTGCATGGAATTTACATGTGGACACGCATGTACGTGACCGCTTCCGCGCTCCCCCTCTTTTGACACACGAACCAAAAAGGGTTCACCATCACTGGACCATATGTTTGCTTTCACCCAGAGAGTGACTTGCAGGTTATCAGAGTAAATTATAAGGTTTTTATATACAGTGGTACCTCTACTTACTAACTTAATTTGTTCCATGACAAAGTAGAAAAGTTTGTAAGAAGAAGCAATTTTTTCCATAGGAATCAATGTAAAAGCAATTAATGTGTGCGATTGGAGAAACCACAGGGAGGGTGGAGGTCCTGTTTCCGCCCAGGAGATTCCTAGAGAGGCCCCACAGAGGCTTCTCCTTGCCTTTTCCAGCCCTGTTTCCTCCCAGGAGATTCCTTGAGAGGCCCCATGGAGGCTTCTCACTGCCTTTTCTGGTTACAGTTTCAGAGGCTTGGGTTTGTAGTGGAAAATGGTTCTTGAGAAGAAGCAAAAATATCTTGAACACCTGGTTCTTATCTAGAAAAGTTCTTAAGTAGAGGCGTTCTTAGGTAGAGGTACCACTGTATATCCTAGGACAGCGATGTCAAATCTTTTTTTGCTCTGGTGCCAAATAGCACACATGCACGTGCCCAGACCCATAATGCAATACCCTCCCCCCTTGCATGCATGCACAGCCTCCTCACCCACATATGCACAGGGCTTACTGAAGTCTCCGGAGCCTCTGGATGGTGAAAAACAGATTCCAGCTGATTTTTGTCTTTCTGGAAGGTGGGGGGAGGGAAGGCTTTTTGGAAGATGGGGGGAGGTCATTTTTTATTCCCCCAGGCTTCAGAAAGCCTCTGGGATAGATTAGATTAGATTTATTGGATTTATATGCCGCCCCTCTCCGAAAACTCGGGGCGGCTCTGGAGCTCATGGATGGGAAAAAACAGACCCAATGGCCTAACAGGAACTTCGGAAACAATTTCAAGTTGGGCCGTTGGGTCCCTTTTTCACCTACCCAGAATGCGGAGGCTTTCCTGAAACCTAGGGGAGGCAAAAATGACCTCTCCCCTCTACTCCGGAATGCCAAAAATGAATTGGACAAGCACGCACATGCGCGCTGGAGCTGACATAGGGCACCTCACGTGCCCTCAGATATGACTCCACGTTCGACCTGTGGTACATTTGCCATAGGTGCACCATCACGGTCCTAGGATAATATTGTAAGATCGAATCTGGGTTGGTCACTGGAATCAGAGCTTTGGTTTTCTGAGCTTTCAGATTTGTACTGATTTGTACTGGAGCTCATCTTCAGGAGACCTCTCTCTAGCAGAGTATGATAAAGAAGATGGGCTCCAGTGTGAGTCCGAAAGCTTAGGCCGAATAATATAAGTTTCTCATGGTCAGTTAAAACTCTGGATGGAACTAATTTGATATGAATGGGTCCCACGAGACATCCAAATATTTTGGTGGGTTTTGCTTTTTTTGTTTTGCTTGATTTGCGGTTTTTCCTTTTCTTTTTATGGAAAGGGGAAGAACAGACCAGAAACGCATGTACTTTGTATTTTTTTCCCTTTAATGTACCTATTTGTACAGAAAAACTTTATTGAACAGAGAACAGGGGGGGAGGAGAGAGAGAGAGAGAGGCAAACACACCTCTTATCTCTTAACATAGCTCCTCTGTTTTGCTCTAATACATTGTCTTTGGTAGTTACTAATTAAAAATGTAGAGCCCCATTCACAGAATATCCTTCCCAAAGCAATGATGTAGTAAAGTTTTACTGAAAATGCCAGAATTAGGGTAGTTTCTTATTCATTGCTTAAAAACGTTGCCTACACAAGTGCCATACAGCAATATATCGATTTATCCTTTTAAAAGTTCCTGTCATCAAGAAATCTTTTAGCTAGTCTGAATTGTTTGGGAACGGCTGCCCAGGTTTAAGAGAAGGGAAATAATGAATTGTTCTGTTTATTAAGGTTCAGGAATGCTTTTCTTCAGTAGGCAAACAGACTCAATAGCTGCTTGGAAGAGCTTGCCAATGCTGCCAATGTTTTTCTAGACATAAAGGACTGTGGTTGCTGATTAATCTAACAATGTGTTTACTGCACCATGGTATGGATAGTGAATGAAAAGAAGGTAACCCAAGAAATGGAAAAAGCAAAGAAGAGAGCTACATCCAACAAATACAGTGATACCTCGTAAGCATCGCAAAAACACGGAAGCCTGGAGGTGGGGTTTCGAGGACTTCCGTGAGGGGAGCCTCAGGGGAATCCCAGCAGCACAAAAACAGGCACTTCGGCTGGCAAAAGGGGTGAGTTTTGGGCTTGCACGCATTAATCGCTTTTCCATTGATTCCTATGGGAAACACTGTTTCATCTTACAAACTTTTCATCTTACAAACCTCGTCCCGGATTCAATTCGGTTCGTAAGATGAGGTATCACTGTACTTATTTTATACTTCTTTAAAAGTTCCCATGATTTAGCAAGCCATTAATTTTCTACCTACCTATTATTTTGAGTTGTACATCTCTAATGTTTTGTTGCCCAATTAATAGGGGGAAATTATTTTCTTAACATAGAAACATAGAAGACTGACGGCAGAAAAAGACCTCATGATCCATCTAGTCTGCCCTTATACTATTTCCAGTGTTTTATCTTAGGATGGATATATGTCTATCCCAGGCATGTTTAAATTCAGTTACTGTGGAGTTACCAACCACATCTGCTGAAAGTTTGTTCCAAGCATCTACTACTCTTTCAGTGAAATAATATTTCCTCATGTTGCTTTTGATCTTTCCCCCAACTAACTTCAGATTGTGTTCCCTTGTTCTTGTGTTCACTTTCCTATTAAAAACACTTCCCTCCTGAACCTTATTTAACCCTTTAACATATTTAAATGTTTCGATCATGTCCCCCCTTTTCCTTCTGTCCTCCAGACTATATAGATTGAGTTCATTAAGTCTTTCCTGATACGTTTTATGCTTAAGACATTCCACCATTCTTGTAGCCCGTCTTTGGACCCGTTCAATTTTGTCAATATCTTTTTGTAAGTGAGGTCTCCACAACTGAACACAGTATTCCAAATGTGGTCTCACCAGCGCTCTATATAAGGGGATCACAATCTCCCTCTTCCTGCTTGTTATACCTCTAGCTATGCAGCCAAGCATCCTACTTGCTTTCCCTACTGCCCGACCATACTGCTCATCCATTTTGAGACTGTCAGAAATCACTACCCCTAAATCCTTCTCTTCTGAAGTTTTTGCTAACACAGAACTGCCAATGCAATACTCAGATTGAGGATTCCTTTTCCCCAAGTGCATTATTTTACATTTGGAAACATTAAACTGCAGTTTCCATTGCTTTGACCATTTATCTAGTAAAACTAAATCATTTACCATATTACAGACCCCTCCAGGAATATCAACCCTATTGCACACTTTAGAGTCATCGGCAAATAGGCAAACCTTCCCTACCAAATCTTCCCCTATGTCACTCACAAACATATTAAAAAGAATAGGACCCAGAACAGACCCTTATGGCACACCGCTTGTAACCTGTCTCTTCTTCATTTTATTTCATGTTATGTGAGTTTGCAGATTATTAATAGTAAATGAGCTTACTCTATTTAAAAATGCTTGGTTTGATTCATATGGAACCCAACTTTTATATGCAGCAGAAATAGCCATTACTCCAGAAGGTAGTCTCAACAAAAGAATATTGATAGATTTGAAAAATGTGCCCTATCTAACAATATATCTGAGAGGCTGCCACAAATAAGAGGGAGTCGAGCTATTCTCCAAAGCACCTGAAGGCATTGCAAGAAGCAATGGATATAAATTACCTCCGGAACCGCCTTCTACCGCACGAATCCCAGCGGCCGATAAGGTCCCACAGAGTTGGCCTTCTCCGGGTCCCGTCGACCAAACAATGTTGTTTGGCGGGCCCCAGGGGAAGAGCCTTCTCTGTGGCGGCCCCGGCCTTCTGGAAAGAACTTCCCCCCAGAGATTAGAACAGCCCCCACCCTCCTTGTCTTTCGCAAGTTACTCAAGACCCACCTATATCGCCAGGCATGGGGGAAACTAAGACATCTCCCCCAGGCTTTCTTATATTTTATGTTTGGTATGTATGTGTTGTATGGTTTTTTAACAGTTGGGGTTTTTTATATAATTCTTATTATTAGATTTGTTCCATTGTTTATACTGTTTTTTATTGTCCAAGTCTTTGGAGAGGGGCAGCATACAAATCTAATAAAATAAATAAATAAATAAATTAGCCAACAAGAGAACGAACATAAAACTAAGGAAAAATTTCCTGATAGTTAGAACAATTAATTGGTAGAACAACTGCCTGCAGAAGTTGTGGGTGCTCCAACATTGCAGGTCTTAAAGAAGAGATTGGACAACCATTTGTCAGAAATGGTATAGGGTTTCTTGCTTGAGTAAGGGTTTGAACAAGAAGACCTCCAAACAAATAACTCTGTTATTTTGTTATTATTTATTAGATTTGTGTGCCGCCCCTCTCCAGGGACTCGGAGCGGCTATGGTTGTTGTTCTTCAACTTAACAACCATTCATTTATCAACTGTTCAATGCCAGTGAAGAAAGTGACTGATGAATAATCTTCAAAGTTATGGTTGTTGCAGCATCCCCAGTCACATGGTCAATATTTGGGTGCTTGGCATGTATTTATAACAGTTGCATTGTCTCAGAGTGGTGATTATCATTCCTAACCTCCCAGCCAGTATCTGACAATCAAAGTCAATGGGGGAAGCTGGATTTGCTTACAGCTGCTTCATTCACCTAACTCCTGTTACAATTTGCTTCAGAACCATGGCATAAAATCATAAAAACAATCATCTTGCTTTGCAACAGAAATTATCATCCCAATTGTAGCCATAAGTTGAGGATTGCCTGTGTTCATTTCTTAGTGCTTGAGCTTCATAAAACAACTGAGAATATAGCTAAATTGGTGTGAAAAGCAATTTAGGCGTAATAATATTCAAAGGGGAGGAAAGCAGTTTCTTGAATCTCTCGAGGTTCTAAGCAAATAGATCAGTATATGAATTGGTATTAGAAAAGCTTAGGAAATAAATAATATTGATTCAAAACAAAACTTTTGAACTCTCTCAGAATTGACTTCCCCTGAAGAAAGTAGTTGTGATGTGCTTCAGTCATATCATGACTGGGAATGTGGTATAAAAAACTGATGTATAGTTATTCATAGACACTAAGATGTAAATTAGCATTACTCAATATATGAATTAAAGTGCTTGTCAAGACAGTAAAATATACCTTAGAGAACACTATTATCTACATCTAGGAGTGCATGATTTAGTTTGTTTCTGCTGTCACAGTCAGAGATAATGATGGTGTCACTATCAAGCACCTTTTGGTGCTTGATAATCTCTAGAGTAGTAATGGGCCACATACGACCCTGGACAGCTACTGTGTTTCCTCCAAAATAAGACCCCGTCTTACATTTTTTGAACCCTGAAATAAGCACTTGGCTTTATTGCCATATACTCAAAAACCTGATTGGGCGTATTATCAGGGGATGTCTTAATTTGGGGGAAAACAGGGTAGTAATGCAACCCCCCAAGATAATAAATATGTATATAAAGTAAGTTATTTATATACATTGAATATTATGTATTTTATATGTGACTCAAGATAATTCCTTTTCAGTCAATGTGGCTCTTGCAAATCAAAAGACTGTACAACCATGTTTTAGAGCAGGGGTGTCAAACTTGCAACATCACATTGTCAGTTAACATATCATGATTCCCCCCTTTTGCTAAAATGGGGCTGGGCATGGCCAGTGCCTGACGCATGCATTTCACAGCCCATTCCTTAGTGAGTTTGACACCCCTGTCTTAGAAAAAAGTATACCCCAAATGATTTAGTCCACCATAAAGCAGGCAATTCTAACTGTTCAGCAGGTTGAGACATATTTATCAATGTCTTGAGGAAGATAGTTCTTCCTTGGGGGATATATGTTCTCCTGAATTCTCCTATTCTGAGCCATTTCCAAATTTAAAGTTCAAAGCAACTTGAAATCGATGTTATATTTATTTTCAATCAAAATATTTCTGAGTTAAATTTCTTGTCAGTGAACTATCAAAGATATAAAATAATCAAGATTTAAAAGGCACTATACAATGAACATTATATTCAACATTAAGTTGATCCATTCCTTAGAGAGGACAACTAATATGTTGTACTGATAGGCCAAAATATATTCACTATTGGCCTCTCTAATTCAATTTCTATATTGATAGAATACACCTGTTTTGGTTCTTAAGGACATCTACCATTTAGTTAGACATAATTAAGTGATCTGTACCTTTCCTTCTGTAAAACTATGTTCAAGTAGATAATGCTATATGTAGCAGGTAAATATATATTATATTTATTTGATTTATTTGATTTATTTATTTAATTGGACTTATATGCCACCCCTCTCCGAAGGCTCGGGGTGGCTTGCATCATATAAAAAGAAGAACAATACAATATCTAAATCCAATTCATTTAAAACTAAATGTACTAATCTATAAAACCCAGTATTATGAAAAAACCAATCATACCCACTCAATAATAATAACAGTAATAATAATAATAACAACAACAACAACAACAATAATTTATTAGATTTGTATGCCGCCCCTCTCCGAGGACTCAAACAACAATCATACATAACATTCATCAGCCAGGAAGCTAGGATCTAATTGCTCCAAGCCTGGCGGCATAGATGAGTCTTAAGACTCCTGTGGAAGGCAAGGAGGATGGGGGCAGTACAAATCTCCGAGGGAGCTGATTCCAGAGGGCTGGAACCCCCACAGAAAAGGCTCTTCCCCTAGGCCCCGCCAAGCAACATTGTCTAGTTGACCTGACCTGGAAAAGGCCCACTCTGTGGGATCTCACTGGTTACTGGGATTCATGCGGCAGAAGGCGGTCCCATAGGTAATCTGGCCCGATGCCATGTAGGGCTTTATAGGTCATTACCAACACTTTGAATTGCGTCCAGAAACCAATCGGCAAACAATGCAATCTGCAGAGTGTTGGAGAAATATGGGCATATCTAGGAAGGCCTATGACTACTTGCATGGCTGCATTTTGCATGATTTGTAGTTTCTGAACGCTCTTCAAAGGTAGCCCCATGTAGAGAGCATTGCAGTAGTCAAATATTGAGATGATAAGGGCATGAGTGACTGTGAGTAGAGACTTCCTGTCCAAATAGGGCCATAACTGGTGCACCACGTGAACCTGGGCAAATGCCCCCCTCGCCACAGCCAAAAGATGATGTTCTAAAGATAGCTGTGGATCGAGGAGGACTCCTAAATTGTGCACCCTCTCTGAGGGGGGTCAGAAGTCCCCCCCCCCAGAGTGATGGATGGACAGATGGAAGTGTCTTTGGGAGACAGAACCCACAGCCACTCCATCTTGTCGGAGTTGAGCCTGAACCTGTTAACACCCATCCAAACCCTAATAGCCTCCAGACACCGGCATATTACTTCTACTGCTTCACTGAGTGGACACGGGTTGGAAATGTATAGCTGAGTATCATCAGCATACTGATGGTAACTCACCCTGTGCCCTCGGATGATCTCACCCAATATATTTGATTATATTCAAATATGTACTGTTGTTTCATTCTGCTTTACCGGTATATCATATTTTATTTTTAAAAATATCTTCATTCAAAAATCCAAGCAAGCTTACATAAAATCAATAGTAAACATCATATTTTTTTAAAAAACACATTTTGCCAATACATCTAAGTAACGTAAAGATAATTCTTAGGTATTAAAATGTTCTCTAGGTGTAGATCTGTAATAACATTTTAACTAATAATGTAAAATAATTCAGCATCGTCTCCTTTAGTAACTATATTTCGACTGAATTGGAGAGGATCAGAATAAAAAAGACCTTCATTAGTAAACAAATACAATATATCATTCCTTTTTTTCACAGTTGGTGCATTCTAGTTCTATGTAAATTAGTTTCTTGTGTTAGAAATTTCATTTAACAGTGGACAAATAGAGTAGGGCTGGATTAGATCAAAGGTGATTCCAGCATTTAACTCCCATGGTGGCTGATCATTTCCAAGTGGTGGACCCACAAACAAGATAATATATTTCCGTGCTCTTGCTCTCTTGTTTCTTAGCAACTGATACAGTTATGTGAACTCTGATACAAACTAGAAGTTTTTGTTGAAAATTCCACTGTTTACAGAGATTCCTTGTATCGTTATTATTTTCGAAATCTCCCATCATTCAGCTTGGAATTATGCCCGGAAAATTCCCTGTCCTAACTTTTTAGGATGGGGGAGCTTTCTTTAATACTTATATAATTTTATACACCTCTATACATGAAAGAATAAAATATTATTATTACTATTACATTTTAAAAACATCTCAGATGCTGTACCGCAATGATGGTGAAGCTTTTTTCACTCAGGCGCCGAAAGTGTGGGTGTGTGCGCACTGCACATGGATGCATGACCCAAAACAGTGGTGATAGAAGGGAAAAACCTTTTTTCCCAAATGGAGCTGGGAGGCGGGCAAAGCCAAAGTCCAAACAGCACTGAAGCAAAATCTCCAGAGATCTGGGAAGGCACGGGCCGCAGAAAGTGAGGAGAAAGCATGAGCTTGTCTGAACCCAAAAATCAGCTGGCCCTTAGGAGGCATTCACACATGTGCAGTGGAGTGTGCAGTGGAGCTGAGCTCAGTGTGCCACTTGTGGCACGCGTGCCATAAGTTCACTATCATGGGCGTACTGTATCCTATGAAGACTCTTGTTCCAGATCACTTTGGTTACCTTTATTCTCCATCGTGGGTGGAGCCAGCATTCAGGATGGGTTGTCCTCATCCACTCAGAATGAGGACTGAATCTGTTACTTTTTGCTGCATCCGCCCTCCTAGGACCCAGCTTTGACTCTGTCTTCAGACCAGACAGACATGGCTACCTTTTCTCTCATTGACTGCTTGAAATTTGGACTTTGTGATTACTTTCCATCATGAGTTTTTCCTCAAATTTGATAGATTAATTGAATAAAGCCCTCTTCCATCTGGGTGCTTGGCTTTCAAAGTCGATGTGTGTCCATGCTCCTGAATCAGCATTGACCATCAAGAGCTTGCCTTGGTCTACCTTTGGAGCTGTGAGCTCCTGGAGCTACAGGAAATGGCTGTATGGACATTTGGAGGATTTTGCAATATCATTCCCCCCAGTGAAAAGCTACCAAAATTTTTACTACCACACTGTGGGCGTGGCTTATGCATTTTCTTTCAACATATTTCAGTGCAAATTGGGTGCTTTAGGGTGGAGCTCCATTTTTGCTACCCCACTGCGGCCATCCCCCCCCACCGTCCAGGCAGTAGCCCACCCCTACTTTCCCCAGGAGTGGGGAGGGAGTGGATATTTTGCAAGTACAGTGATACCTTGTCTTACGAACTTAATTGGTTCCGGGAGGAGGTTCGTAAGGTGAAAGGTTCGTAAGACGATACAATGTTTCCCATAGGAAACAATGGAAAACTGATTAATGCGTGCAAGCGCCCCCCCCCCCCAAAATCGCAAAAACGGCATTCCGCTGGGTGCCGTCACCCGGCTGTCACCTTCTGAAACAGCCGGGCGCTTCTTGGCGTTCTCCCAAACTCCAAACCTGAAAGGTTCGGCAAAAGTTCGGGTTCGGGAGAATGCCCAGAAGCGCCGCAGCCCGGCTGTCACCTTCACAGAAAAGCTGTGGTGCTGTCGGCCGGTCAGGAGGCTCAAACGGATGTGGGGAATCCCAATAGGGAATTTCAGGAGCGGAGCTTTGATGTCATCAAGACATCCTTCCTGGAGTCCACGTTTCAGCTGGCCAGGAAGGACGTCTCCATGATGTCAAAGCTCCACCCTGGAATTCCCTATTGGGATTCCCCACCTCCGTTTGAGCCTCCCGACCGGCCGACAGCTCTACGGCTCTTCTGTGAAGGTGACAGCTGGGCGGCGGCACTTCTTGGCGTTCTCCCAAACCCGAACTTTTGCCGAAGTTCTGGATTCTGCGCTCCCAGTGGCGGATCCGTAAGGCAAAAACTGTTCGTAAGAAGAGGCAAAAATATTCCGAACCCCGGGTTTGTATCTTGAAAAGTTCATATGATGAGGGGTTCGTATCACAAGGTATTACTGTATTCTTCTCCTTCCACATTCACAGAACCGGCAGAGAATTTTTTTGAATTTCACCCCGATTTAAGCCAAAGGCTTAATAAACTTCCTGCCAATAGCGGCCTTACAAATCACTTTTTCTTCACAAGATCTAATAGGAACTAAGAATGGTTGGAGTTGTGTTCTTATAACTTGGCACCCTCCTGAAATGATGTGCTGGGATCCATTTTTATTAATAAAAATAACTTTTGTACATTGTACAAATGTGGCAAGACTAGCAGGGGATATTAAAATTTTAAGTCCAGCATATTTGGAGTGTACTGATTTAAGGAATGCTAAATTATAATGTACTTTAACCTTGTAACTCCAAAAGTATTGTCTTTTTTTTTTTGGTATAAAATGGTTAGTTGTTGGTTTTTAATAAAGTAGACACTTTCAGAAGAAATTCAGGACGAGACAAAAAAATCTTCTCTGTCCTTTATGGCAGAAGCCACAATAATGAAACAAAAAGAAAAGTAATAAGAAACTCATCCCACAACAAACATTTCTACATTTTTTTTTGTTTTGATGTTTTTTACTAGTTGGAGAAAGCAGAGTGGTGCTTAAAAGTTTGTGAACCTTTTTGAATTTTCAATATTTCTGCATAAACATGATCTAAAAACATGATTTGCATGGAATACAAACTTGCAAGATACAAATTTAATGTAAACCACTCTAAACTCGACTGCAGGAAATACGACTTTAGTAACCGAATAGTTGATGCATGGAACTCAGTACCTCACTCTGTAGTATCATCATCAAACCCCCAAAACTTTACCCTTAGACTATCCACTGTTGACCTCTCCCAATTCCTAAGAGGGCATGCATAAGTGCCTTCTGTCCTCTGTGCTAATGTTTCTCTTTTACTAGTATCATGTATATGAATATTATTATATCTTTGTATACCACCAATATGTACTTGACAAAACAAACAAATAAAATAAAAAATAAATAAAGTTCCTCCAGGAGTTCTTTGAGACCTC
The DNA here is from genome assembly GCF_031021105.1 of Erythrolamprus reginae. Classification (NCBI taxonomy): domain Eukaryota; kingdom Metazoa; phylum Chordata; class Lepidosauria; order Squamata; family Dipsadidae; genus Erythrolamprus; species Erythrolamprus reginae. The sequence continues at coordinate 127,565,712 of NC_091950.1, forward strand.
CCAGAGAACTACATGTTTTGTTCTTGGCATGATCTTGGTTGATTGATGACTCCTGGGGAGGAGAACAATTGTGTTGAATTGACTCCATTTGTACACAAACTGCTTAATAGTGCACTTCCTGGAAATAGTTTGATGGCCTTTTCCATCCTGGTGAGCATCAACAATTGTTTTTGAGAGGTCCTCAGAAATCTACTAGATGTTTCCAGACTCATCACCAATATGCTGGAAATGCTACGAGGATAGTGGAACTTATAGCCATCTATGGGGTAGATTTGTTTAAAGGCAAAGAAGTACTGGAATAAAATTATATCACGATTTAAAGAGATAATAAAAGAATATATAGATAGGAAACCCCGTGTTATTTATATTGGACATAATTGATAAAAAATAAAAAAGGAATTACAGTATCTGATTATCCACATTATTATGGCAGCAAAAATAACATATGCGCAATTCTGACAAAATTGAGGAAATACCAAAAGATGAGGACATAATTAGAAAAATATTGGTTTGTGCTGAATTGGGCAAATTAATTAACGAAGAAAATAAAAGAAAAAGAAACCGATTATTACTTAGTATGGAATGGCTGGAAGAGAGAAAAAATAGGTAAAAGAGGGATTTGAACTGTCCATTTGGAATGACCAATATGAAATTTATAAAAATAATTTATAATTTATAAAACGTAAATATATATAGGGATGTTATAATTGTCAATATTAACCTATGTAAGCTTATAGTACAGATGGTGAAATTGTAGGTTTGTTTTGTATGTGTGTGTTTTATGTATGTGTGTGTTTAATAAGAATATATAATAATAATAATATATAATATAATAAAAATATATTTTAAAAAGAAAAAAGAAATCTCCTTTGTTTTGTGCCATGCAAAAATCAGACTTTGATAGAATTATGTTCTTTAAAAGAGACAAGATGTTCTACATTCATGCCTGATTATCATGCCATTGATTGAAACACCTGACACTAATTTCTCCTTCCAATAAACTGACAGATTTTAGAGGTTTGCATATTTTTGGGTCACATAAAGAACATAGCTTTGGATGCTTTTCCGCAATAATAAATGAACTAGCAAAACCTCTGTGACTCACTTATTTAATTGGATTATTTCTATCTAGTTTTAAGATTTGTAGGGAGAAAAAAACATTTTAAATAATATTTATGCAGAAATATTAAAAATCCAAGAGTTCACAAATCACTGTATATGTAGATGGGATTGATTGCTTATGTATTGAGAAATATGTATTTCTCAATGAAGTTTCTATACATGCTTTAAACAGTTATTTGTGTGGGAAGTGGAAACAGTCATAATATAGTTAAGCATAACATTCTATAGGCTGTGAAATAACAAATTGCTGCAGATATCTGGATTCTGTAGGCATAATGGAGACTGTTTAATTCAGATTTTTCAGATAGGTAGGATAAATTAGTCTTTCTTAGGAATACTGTCATAGATATTGCTCACGTTTGACCATGAGAACATAATAGAAAAAGAATTAGAAACATTTAATACATTTTACAATCTCTGAATTGTGTAAATCACTGTGGCATTAGGCTGTAAGTTTTACATCTTGGTACCCACGGCACAAATCTGCTGTTTTTTAAATATATAGAAATATTTTTGCCTATAATTTTTCAAAAAAAGAGAGAATTTTAGAGGCAGCTTGGTTTAGTAGTTAAGACACGAGTTCTAGTCCTGACTTGGTCATGAAAGCCAGCTGAATGATTTGGATCAGTCATTCTCTCTCAGCCCAACTAGCTTTCTACTTTTGGGAAGAAAGTGAGAAGGACGAAGAAGCATAAGGTATGTTCAAATAATAAAGGCAGGAAATAAATAAATCAATAAAATTTTACCTCTCCAAATGAACATAACCACTGAATCAAATTTACCTGCCTGCGCCTGGTTTTACCTCCATAATCAGAAAGTTCTTTTTTCCATATTTCATTCCAAGATACCTTTGCAAAACGCTTCCTTTATCTTAGGTTTTGCATATTTTCAGTAAGAGAAACTGGTCTTTCATGCCCAGGCAGTATCATCTGCATTTGATATCAGGTTTTTGTAAATTAAAACAACCTAAGGTGCAGGGGTCCCCCAAACTTGGCAACTTTAAGACTTGTGGACTTCAACTCCCAGAATTCTCCAGCCAGCATAGAGTTGAAGTCCACAAGTTGCCAAGTTTGAAGACCACTGGGTTAGAGGGATAGCTATTAGAGGCAGTCCTTGATTTACAACCAACGGAGCCCAAAATTTCTGTTGCTAAGCAAGACAGTTGCTAAGTGAGTTTTGCCTCATTTTGCAACCTCTTTTGCTGCAGTTAGGTTAATCACAGCAGTTGTTAAATTAGTCAGAAAAGGTGATCACATGAACCCGGGATAGTGCAACAGTCATAAATTCATGCCAATTGCCAAATGTCTTGAAGTTTTATCATGGCTTTGTGCAATAGTTGTAAATGTGAAAAATGTGTCATCAGTTATTTTTTTCTAAATGCTGTTGTAACTTTCAATAGTCACTAAATAGTAAGTAAGTCGAGAGCTACCTGTACTCTGCATTGCTTTAAAGACTACATTGCTTCAATAAAAGCCTTGATATGTCTTATGTTGACAGGTATATGTATATATTTGTTATGGAGAGAAGAAAAAGCAGAGTAAGAATCAAGGGGAATGACTTAGAAGAAATGTAGTTGGCAATTGCTTGGGTTGAAGCTTAGATACACACAAATTATCATGTTCTTTCAAAAAGAAGCATTAAAGTTTCCTTGTATAAGTTAATAACTTACTAAATTTAGAAAAGATACCATTAATGAAGTAAGTTAATACATATGTAAATTATATGTTATGCAATGAAAAGAATTATCACATAAAAGAGCTTTCTGGACAAAATGTTCTTCCGTTATAGTTTGGGAAGATAACATATAGCCTATGACAGCAGATAACTTTTAAAATCAACTTTAAATGCTAGATGCTTCAAACAGCAATAAAAAACACTGTCTTGCAACACTCTTTTTAACTATTATGACGTTATGGAAAGCTACTGTGAGAAGGAAGATGTTGGGGACAAGGGAGTTGTCCAGTGGAAATGTCCAGTGAAAGTACAAAGCAGGACAAAGGGCATGCATAAGCGCACCAACGTGCCTATCATCCCTGTCCTAATGGTCCCTCTTATCAATACCCATCTTACTGTCTGTAAACTGTGTTATACCTGGGTATATTACCAATAAGTACTTGACAAATAAAATGAATAAATAAAATATCAGGCAATATTTTTGACTACTATACAGTATACTATACTATACGATATGATACAGTTCTACAGAGGAACTGTATCTGCACCTCTATAACTTGAATCTGTCATCTGCACCTCTGTAACTGGTTTGGTTCTGCAAACCAACAGGACCAACACAGACTTCAGAGGATAATCAGAACTGCAGAAAAAACAGTTGCTGCCAACCTGCCTTCCATTGAGGACCTGTATACTGCACGAGTCAAAAAGAGGACGGGGAAAATATTTATGGACCCCTCGCATCCTGGACACAAGCTGTTTTAACTCCTACCCTCAAAATGTCACTACAGAGCGCTGTACACCAAGACAAATGCCATCACTCTATTAAACAAATAATTCCCTCAACACTATCAAACATTTTACTAAGTCTGCACTTCTATTTCTACTAGTTTTTTCTCATCATTCCTATCACCCATTTCCTCCTGCTTAGGACTGTATGACTACAACTTGTTGCTTGTATCCAAAGATTTTTATTAATATTGATTGTTTCTTCATTGCTTATTTGACCCCTGTGACAATCATTAAGTGTTGTACCACATGATTCTTGACGAATGTATCTTTTGTCTTTTATGTACATTGAGAGCATATGCACCAAAGACAAATTCCTTGTGAGTCCAATCACACTTGGCCAATAAAGAATTCTATTCTATTCTATTCTATTCTATTCTATAATATTAGACCTATTTTTATCTTAGGCCTATACCCTTTCTATTAATTTCTCCCCCCAATTACCAGTACAGTGGAACCTCGACATACGAGCAGCTCTACTTACGAGCTACTCGAGATAAGAGCTGGGAGGGGAGCGACATTTTTGTTCGCCTCCCGAGCTCACATTCGGGATACGAGCGCCAAGGAGCTGTCTCCTGAAGCCGAACGCTAACTTCCGCGTTCGGCGGCAGCGGTTTTTTTTGTTGTTGCACGGATTAATTGACTTTACATTGTTTCCTATGGGAAACAATGTTTCGTCATACGAGCGTTCCGACTTACGAGCCTCCTTCCGGAACCAATTAGTCTCGTAAGTCGGGGTTCTACTGTACATCCTAGATAGGTTTGAAACTCCTTCCTTATTAATCCAATCCCTGGAGGTAGAAAGCACATTTTGTAGAGGAGGCAGTCATTCTTAGAAATGGCAGCGAGCTCACAGTCACCTCACTCTTCCATCCACAAGTCAATGTTTTGAAGTCAATGAGGAGGAGGAGGAGGAGTAAGTAGTAGGAGTAAGTGGGAAAGAAAACTGGCTGTGTCCGTACAACATGGTAAAATGAAATTCAGTGCAAGTTTTCTTCATATATCTAATGCGCTGTGCCACAAATAATCACATATTATGAATTACAATAAGGACTAATTTACACAACATGATGAAGTAGAAGGCTGACCTTGCAGAACACACAGAGCCACAAACTACTCAATCCAGTTTATCCTGGTTTAGTATACTGTGCAAATGCAGAATTTGCTCCCCCCCCCCCCCGAATTTCCGTATTGTTCTTTATATACAAAATTCAGATAGTCTCAAGTTATAGTTGTAACGGAGCCTAGCCAGTGCATTATGGTCACAGGTCATTATAGTCATTCAGTGAAGCTCCCATATCATCGTCTTGCATAATGGCCCCCAAACATGATCTCCCAATATACTACCGTAGTTCAATTCAATTCAATTTATTAGATTTGTATGCCACCCCTCTCTGAAGACTCGGGGCGGCTCACAACAATAATAAAAACAGTATAACAATGGAACAAATCTAATAATAAAATTACATTAAAAACCCCCAACAATTTAAAAACCATACAACACATACATACCAAACATAAAATATAAGAAAGCCTGGGGGAGATGTCTTAATTCCCCCATGCCTGGCGATATAGGTGGGTCTTGAGTAACTTGCGAGCCCTGCAGACATTGGATTTGCTTCTCACTGGGCCATACAGAGGCTCCCCTGGGTGGCTGAATGGCTTTTTTGGGAGCAGGCTGAGGCATAGAATACATAATATAGAATATAGGACAGTGATGGCAAACCTATGGCACGCGGAGCCATATCTGCTGGCACACGAGCTGTTGCCCTAGCTCAGCTCCTGCCTGCATGTTTGTGTCAGACAGCTGATTTTTGGCTCACAGAGAGGCTCTGGGAGGGCATTTTGGGCTTCCAGAGAGCCTCCAGGGGGATGGGGGAGGGCGTTTTTTACTCTCCTCAGGATCCAGGGAAGCCTTTGGAGCCTGGGGAGGGCAAAATACAAGCCTACTGGGCCCACCAGACGTTGGGAAACAGGCCGTTTCCGGCCTCCAGAGGGCCTCCAGGGGGTGGGGGAAGCTGCTTTCGCCCTCCCCAGGCATTGAATTATGGGTGTGGGCACATGTAGCATGCATGATAGTACACATCCACGCTCTTTCAGCACCGGAGGAAAACAAGGTTCGCCATCACTGATATAGAATATAGAATAGTTGGAAGGGACCTTGGAGTCCAATCCTCTGCTTATGCAGAAAACTCTACACCACCTGAGACAAATGGTTGCCCAATCTCTTCTTAAAAACTTCCAGTGTTGGAGTATTCACAACTTCCGGAGTCAAGTTGTTCTGTCAGGAATTTTCTCCTTAGTTCTAAGTTGCTTTTCTCCTTGATTAGTTTCCACCCATTGCTTTTTTCTCTACCCTCAGGTGCTTTGGAGAATAGGTTGTGGCAATAACCCCTGAGATATTGGAACACTGCTATCATGTCTCTCCTAGTCCTTCTTTTCATTAAACTAGACATACCCAATTCCTGCAACCGTTCTTCATATGTTTTAGCCTCCAGTTCCCTAATCATCTTTGTTGCTCTTCTCTGCATTTTTTCTAGAGTCTCAACATCCTTTTTACATCGTGGCGACCAAAACTGAATGCAGTATTCCAAATGTGGCCTTACCAAGGCCTTATAAAGGGGTATTAACACTTCACGTGATCTTGCTTTTATCCCCCTGTTAATGCAGCTTGCAAGTTGCAATAGCTCTGTAACCTCTGCAACTGACCTGAGGCTCCCTTGGGTGGCTGAGTGTTGTGTGAGGAGTAGGACAAAAGCCTGTAGAGACTTGGTGAGGTGGTATGGGCAGGGGAGATACGCATGAGTTAGGTGCTGCAGCATCCCGGTGATTGAAGCAATGTCGAATGACCATAGGAGCACTACATTAGTCATAACTTTGAAACCAGATAAGATTTGTGTGTGGTGGAGTCTGTCGTAACTTCCAATTGTCACTAAACGACTGGTCCAGAGGTGGCATTCAGCCAATTCTCTCCAGTTCAGCGAAGGATAGGGTAGGAACGTCCACCTGCCCAGACTTAAATCATGTTCCATTTATCCACATTTTTGAGGCTGTGCGCATGTGCAGAAGGCTACACGCATGCATGTTTACTCACATTTGCGAACCGGTAGGGAAAGTAAGTGAATATCACCCTTTGACATGTCGTAAGTCGAGGACTATCTGTATTAAAAGTGACTAATTCATAACTAAAAAAATGGTGTTAGAGGCATAGTTCCTATTCTTTCAAATACAGTGATATGTAGGTATTCATTGTTAATTGTTTCCAGGAGGCACAACAAGTGCTACAGGTGGCCGGTACCAAACAAACCACGTGACTAATGCCTGACCTTGGTTTTGGCCAGCAAGAGTAGCACATCAACAAGATACTGACAAGTTTCTAGCTTGCATGTTGATTATCAAATAAAAAAGAGTACCGGGATAAAATTTTTGCATAAAAATGCATTGAGTAAAAAAATTTAACAAGTTTTCAAAGCAGCTGAGTATTGATGTACCGCTGTATAATCATCTTTAAGAGAACAAAATACTGTGCAAAAGTCAGGTATTTTAATTGAAAAGCAACAAATTGGAAGAGCTATACAAAGATTTTTTAAAAATTCAATTCAATTCAATTTATTAGATTTGTATGCCGCCCCTCTCCTACTTGTAAACCAACCTACTTGTAGTTCGCATTGGCCTTTTCATTTATATAGACTAAGATTAGGTTTAACTTCCTGATATAAGCATAACTTCTTAGGCAAATCATTAGATTATATCAGAAATCTGAAGTCTGGTGACAGCTGATAAGGAAGCATCTTGTTTGTAGAGACATAAACTGTGAAATTTTCTGATCCCTGCCAAGTGATAAGAATTTATTATATTACATTCTTCTATTTGTTCCTTTAAAATGAAAAGCCAAGATAACAGCGGTAAATTGAATGAGTAAATCAGTGATTTCAAAATTCAAGCCATGTGTATGAGGGATTTTGGAACGGGAGATAAGATTTAACTTTGCAATGTTTATGCAATAAATCCCAAAAGTTAATCAAAGTTGAATAAAATGCATTGCAGAAAAGGAAAGGAAGCAATGATGATCTTCTTTTAATGAAAGAGGAAAACAATCTAGAAATGTGTCAATACTAAGTTTTTTTAATATGTTTTCAGTGCATTTATGGTTTTATTCTGACCTCTTGTGGTGTTCTATCAATATTACATGGGATAATTCCCAGTGTCCTGTGTGTCTTATGAAATATGAATGATACTATTAATATATTTCAATGTGCATAGATCGATGGATCATTCTCTTTAACACATTATCTCACGGAAGCAGAAATTAAATCAAATGTGAAAGTAATTTTTCAACAGGAAATACAGATTGTGGAAAAGCAGATTAATTTGTGTTTTTAGAGACAATGTTCAGATAAGTTTAAGAATGTTACAAGCCCTTATGTAAGGAGACTCCCAGGCTTTCAATACTTTTGCAGAATCTGTAATACTTCTGAGTTAGAATTTATCAGAAGTAGTAAAACTGCCGAATGTCCAATTCATATAAAACCAGAAAGTATGCCCTTTTTAATGTATTTGCAGTACTTTGCTTAGCTGAGTTTCATTGTGAGGCCCTGAATGACCTTTGCATTCATGGATTTCAGGCTGGGCTGAGAATCATGCATATCACTATACATAGTTGTGTATACTTAGTGTTATCTGGACCCAGACTAAGAAAGAGAAATGGGGAGCTATCTTCGCAGTTTATATAAGGGGTGACAAACTCAAGGCCTGCAAGCTAGATCTGGCCCACAGGGAGCTTAGATCTGGCCCGCAGGGTGCCAGCACTCCATTTTCACTGGCAGAGGGTTGCAGGAGGCCATTGCAGCCAGAAACGGAGCTCGGGAGCCCATTTTTGCTGGCACAGCTCTCGGGCCACCACAGGAGCCAACAGGACTAAGCAAACTGGCCATGCCAACCCCAGCTCTCTGAGGTCAAACACAACCCTAATGGGACCCCCAATTAAATCGAGTTTGACATTCTTGATACAGAGACAAGTTTTGTGTTCAATGTAAATTGATTTCTAATTGTAGAATTTATAACTAATTCGTATTCCTACCACTTGATTGCCAGATGAAATGTTAGTTTACAATACAGGTCATTCTTGCTGACTGACTGCTTGTTCAGCAACTATAACTATTCAGTTACAATGGCCCTGACTTAGACTTATCATGGTCCTTGTAGCTGTAGTGTCCCCATATTGCAATTTGCGTGCTTGACAACCCAAATATATTTACTATGGCTGCAGTGTCCCGCAGCTGCTTGATCACCATTTGCAAATGTTCCCTGCTGGCTTTTAACAAGCAAAGTCAATAGAAAACTAGTAGAAAGTTACAAGTCACAGTTGTGTGACATCACACTTGATGGCCCATCCTTATTTGTTTAATAACTGCAGTGGGAATTGATGTTATAACTCAGGGCTGTCACATGACATCGTGGTAAATGATCACACCGTTTAGCGACAGACTTGCTGGTTTCCTCCGCAGTCAGTGTATGAGAATTATCTATACTGGATGGTTTCAGTTAACACTGTTCAGTAACATTCAGCCATTTGCTGGAATAAAATAAAATTTTACTTTTGCAATTTGAATCTGGATCGATATATTTTTAAATTTGACTGGTGTGTTAGAACAATAGCATTGTTATAATATTGATACAGAGATATACAGTACAACTAGTACTAGGGTGATCCGTTGTATACAGATTCAAAATATTCTAACACTGTGTATAATTTTTTGTTTTACAGGTAAAAGTCACTGCTGCATGTAAGTACTATGCTGTTATATATATCTGACTTTCAGTATTATGCTTAAAGGTTTTCCCAAAATGAACACTGACGATTCTGTAATTGTATAAATACTTAAAACCACATTCTTCTGTAAAGAACCTAGGAAAGATTATTATATTTAACCTATAATTTGAAATTCACTGCTTTTCACCATAACAATTTTATTGAATGTTGAAAGGGTAACATTATAAACTTCATATACAGAGGTAGATGGCTTATGTAGCATGCTAAGCTCTGATTAAGCATGTTTGTTAAAATAAACTACAGGTAGTCCTCAACTTACAACTGCAATTGAGCCTAAAATTTATATTCCTAAGCAAGGCCGTTGTTAAGTGAATTTTGCCCACCTTATGACCTTTCCTGCTACAGTTGTTAAATTAGTAACACGGTCATTAAATGAATCTAGCTTCCCCATTGACTTTGCTTGTCAGAAGGTCACAAAAAGTGATCCCATGATCCCCAGCTGGCAGAAATACAAACCAATTGCCAAGCATCTGAATTTTGATCTCGTGACCATGGGGATGCTGCAACAGTCATAATTATGAAAAATGATCAGTACTGTTAAATCTTTGAACAGTCACTAAATAAGTGTTTATAAGTCGAGAACTACTGTGCAGTTGATTGGGTTCACACATACTAAATAAATCATATTTTCGAATCTTGATACATTGGCTTTGTGCTACCTCAACTAGCCTTTTACTATCTGACAGTGGGACATCCATGGGGTACAACATACCCTGCTCCCCCACTCTTTGCATTATATCCTTTGCAAATGGTCCAGTGAAAAATGCATTAACAGCCCATCAGCACTACCTGCCTGCTAACCTTAACAGCATCAACTCTTGTTCAGTTCATCATATCTGGGGTTTGTATTAATCATAAACTATTTCCCCCATCAATTAATAAAGAATAAAAATGAAATAATGTTGTACGATGTTATGAAGTTCTGGTTATTTAAAAATATATTTTCCTCCTTTTTCTGTGTAGGTGATGAAGAATGCAATTTCTTATACAGCGTAACAGAAACAAAAATAAGCATCCAGTTAAACGACAGCTTTACGATAACAAATGTAACTTTCCAAAATAATACAGATGTCGGTCTTCCTGAGAATAATTCAATATCTGATCTTTATCCTGGTTTTCAGTATATTGTTCATATCAATAATACTGAGGACAATAGAAGTTGCTGCCAGTATATTTTTACAAGTAAGTAATGGATTAGAAATTCCACAAAAATAATTTTCAAGATTATTCTGAATAGGATTGGCATTGTTACATTTTAAGTAGGGGTGAAATCCAACAGGTTCTGACAGGTACTGGAGAACCAGTAGTGAAAAGTTGGAATAGTTGGGAGAATGAGTAGCAGAAATTTAGAGTAGTTTGGATAACCAGGAAATATCATATCTGGCTGGCTCCAAAGTAGGGTGGGTCTAGAGATTTTGCAATATCTTTCCCCCAGGAGTGGGGAAGGAATGGAGATTTTGCAGTATCCTTCCCCTGCCACGCCTACCAAGCCACGCCCACCAAGCCACACCACGCCCACAAAACCAGTATTAAAAAACATTGGATTTCACCACGGGAGAAAAAAATGTATAGTAGGTGTTGGAAGAAAAATCCATCTGGTTCAGTTCCAAGCTGGGAGGAAGACACTGAAAATACAGAGCAAATACAGAGGCTGGTTTGAATGAAATATGTTTTTTATTGATGAACAGAACCACCAGGGTTTGTCGTACTGGGGCAGCTGATTCAGAACCACATGCGGTTGGTTGGTTCTGCTTCATCATCTTTCTAATCATCCTCCATTTTATTCCCAGCTTGAAAATAGACCTGGATTGTTTTTCCAACATCAATAACTTGAGCTCACTAAAATGAACTAATAAGGTCATGATTTTGAGTTGTTCACAGCTCCCTCCCCATCTCCCCGGAACTAGATGTAGTCACTGAGAAAATGAAGCCTGGATTTAATTTTGTCAGTATTGCCTTACTATCAGACTTCCTTTTGGCTATCTACACAAGAAACTGCAAAATTAAGACTTGCAGAGATACCAAAGGTTTGATAAGTAGATATGTTGTAGCAAAGTCCATGAAGCCATTGTGAAAGAATTCCAGGAAGTAGGTTTTGAGTACAAGCCTTATTTATAATGTAATCAAAGTTCAGATTTTTCTATCTTTTGCTCTTACCTACATGTTTTAATCAGATAAGACATTCTTTGGTACTCCCAGAGAGCACTGTGGGTTCCACTGTTCAGGCCTGAGCTATACAGGTATACCGTATTTTTGGAGTATAACACTCTCCGAACTGTAAGATGCATCTAGCTATTGGGGGGGGGGAGGAAATTCCATGCTAGTGCATGGAAATGGGTAATAATATGAAATTTTACCAGTTTGGAACTGTTTTAAGTTTTTTTCTTTGCATAGATTGGTATTGTAATCAGAATCAGTATGTTACTCAGCACACAATCTGTTAAATGTAAAACTTTTTCCCCTTCTCTTCATTTTACTTCAGCTAACATTTTAATTAAGTGAAATTATTATTATTATAAATAAAATAATAATAATAATAATAATAATAATTATTATTATTATTATTATGTCAATACAACACAGCAAACGAGATCACTATGCTGGATTTCGTATTTCATCATCAGTCGGGCGCTTCCCAAGCACCTAGGACTGCATGATGTAGTGGCGAATTATGTTTGCCGATCCCAGTAAAGCGGCCTTTTGCAATTGACAGATGGAGATTTTGTCAATTCCAATGGTTTTCAAATGTCCACCGAAATCCTTTGGCACTGCACCCAGCGTGCCAAGTACCACTGGGGCCACTTTCATGGGCTTATGCCAGAGCCGTTGCAGCTCAATTTTTAGAACTTCGTATTTCACTAATTTCTCTAGCTGCTTCTCCTCAATTCCGCTATCCCCTGGGATTGCGATGTCATTGTTTTTTTTATTATTATTATTATTATTATTATTATTATTATTAATTAGATTTGTATGCCACCCCTCTCCGTAGACTCGGGGCCGCTTTTAAAATTCCAGCTAATTGTAGATTCTCATAGTTAACATTTGCCCAGGGAAGGTTTTGAATTCGCTGTTATGGCTGGTTATGTCATGAAAATTAAGTTGCACATAGGTGATACAGCAAACCAGAATTCATCTACTTATACCAAGTGTCTCCCACCTACAATATCTGTTGATAGAACCACCCATTAGCTGTTTTTTTTCAGGTTGCCCTATGTTCTAAACAGACTGCAGTGACCACCTCCAAGAATTTTGGTGTGTAATGTGTAGAGCTTTTATTCTCTACCCTCCAGTAGCTTGGCTCAGAAACTTCTGCTGGTAGAGGAATCTCTCATCCTCTTCTCCTTAATAGTTCCCATTCAACAAAGAGCAGCTTCAAGATGAAGTGCAGGGCAAAAATGTGCAAAAAATTAAATCTTGATTTCATAGTAAATAGGGCTTGCATTTGATACATAGTAGTTGCTGGAATTCTTTAATAAAGACTTTATTATTATTTATCAATAAGTCATGGTAACACGGGCCTCATAGATTAATTTGTTAAATTTTTACTGCACTATTAAAAAGCCTTCTTGCCAAACTGGTTACATATGGATGTAGACTGTAAATTACATTTTCTTTCTTTTCTTATACAAATATCTTTCTTATAAAAATATAATTGCATGGTACTGCATAGGGTTTCAGCCTGAAACTTTCAAGTAAAAAAATAATTAAGTTTTGCTAGTATATCTTCCTCCTTATTAAATCTTATTATTGGTGTTGTAGCGTTGGTTTATTACATTCTACTTCTAAAATCTTAATATGAGTGATAAAATGGCCATGCCATTTTAAAATTATCATAATATTAAACATGATTTTAATTGCCATACCTTAAAATGGTACCACAGTACTAGAAACAGTGAAAAAGAGAAGATGTATAGAGTAACAAATCATAGTCTGGGTTTGTAATAATGGTTTGATATGATTTTAATACTCTGATTTAAAAAAATGTTTTCTGTTTCTTAAACAGAGCCAAGTCCTGTTCATAGTATTCATGCTGAAAATATCACCAACACAACACTGATCTTAAGTTGGAAAAATGATGATAAAAATGCATCCAGTTACACTTACCAAATAGTTGTTGTTGGACCTGGTGAACTTAATAATATAAGTTCTAATAAATCAAGTGAGACAATTACTAACTTGCAACCTGGAACACGATACGTATTTCAAATATATGCAGTGTTAAATGGTGGTGAGACTAAAGGAAATCCGAATGAAACAGTTGTTTATACCAGTAAGTACACTTAATTAAGTGAAGTAATTGTAGTTAATGCTTGTGGCTATTGAGTGAGCTTCAGTCATTATTATATCGCTCTCCTTTATCATCATCTAAAACTAAATGTAAACTCTTTATGGAGGGAAGTACATAATTCACTTAATTTTGTTTAACTTTTCCATATGTTTAATCTATGTTACAATGATGATATTTTGGGGTGGTTTTTTTGTAAAACAAGCCCACTCCTTTCTTTTTTAAAACAAAAACACACAATTTCTTGGCATTTTATTTGTAAATATCAATGTTACAAAAGAAGATTTATCTATTGTGTGTTTCTTATTGGCTTGCCACATCAGGCCTAATCTTATCATAATTCAGGCGGAATTTTAGGTATTGGGTTGCGTCAGCTTAGAATTTTCTGTATGGTTGAGAATATTGTAGCACAAGGGTAGTAATTATTGGAAACAATTATGTTTTAACTGACACAAAAGAGATGTTCTCTCTCATCTTTCTGTTCAGTGAAACTGAAATAAAAATGAAATAAAATTGAGGCAAATACAACTGGAGGGTGGAGGTGGGAAACAAATGGGCAAATTATTATTCCAGTTCAGTTTATTTTACTTATGGTTGTTGAAAACCTAAATAGAGTTTTATATCAGCCAGCCTAATTGACAATTTGGTACAGATCCCATTCCTAATCCAAGATAATTGAAAGAAACATTTAATTGTTTTACTTAAATTGAGCCCAGCTTTTCAGTCAACACCCAAAGGATCAATATTATAACATTATAATAAGCTCCTAATTTGTCAAATAAAATTATTAACTAGAGACATACTGCATGTTGTGCAAATTACATGATGGTTTATAAACCCCACAGAAAAAATGCTAATTTTTTAATCTTGATTATCATTCAGCACCTAAAAGCTTTTTTTCTCTTAAATAGAGCCCAGTCCAGTATATGATATTAATGCTGAAAATATCACTAGCACATCCCTGGATTTAAAATGGAAAAATAATGATACAAATGCATCAAATTATACTTATCGAATACATATTGATGGACCTGGTCATTCTGATAATAAAACTTCCAACGTTACCTATGTATCAATTCCTTACTTGAAACCTGGAATATTATACAGGTTTGAAATATATGCACAACTCGATGATGATGATAAAACCGAAGGAGATCCAAGTGAAATAAGTGTTTATACAAGTAAGTACTTTAAAATAAGAGATATTATGTACATTTCATTATTACATAAAATGGTTATATAAAATATGCAATTAGGTGTGATTTTTTTCTATCTGCATGTGCCCTCATAGGTAAAAAATTATACATTTTTTATAAAGATTGAACAAAAGATGGCACTACTGTGTATACTATGTGGAAAACACTTTCCAGCATAATATACATGGAAGATTGTAAGTGCAAGTAGTCATCGACTTAATGAGAGTTCACTTTGTGACCATTCAAATTCAATTCAATTCAATTTATTAGATTTGTATGCCACCCCTCTCCAAAGACTCGGGGTGGCTCTCAACAACAATAAAAACAATATTCTAGCGAAAACAAATCTAATATTAAAAAGCACATAAAAACCATATCACATTTAAAAAGCAAACAACACATACATACCCAAACATAAATATAAAAAAGCCTGGGGGAAAGGTGTCTCAACTCGCCCCTGCCTGGTGGTATACATGGGTCTTGAGTAATTTACGAAAGACAAGGAGGTGGGGGCAGTTCTAATCTCCGGGGGGAGTTGATTCCAGAGGGCCGGGGTCGCCACAGAGAAGGCTCTTCCCCTGGGGCCCGCCAAATGACATTGTTTAGTCGACAGGACCCGGAGAAGGCCAACTCTGTGGGGCGTTATCGGTCGCTGGGATTCGTGCGGTAGCAGGCGGTTCCAGAGGTACTCTGGTCCAATGCCATGTTGGGCTTTAAAGGTCATAACCAACACTTTGAATTGTGACCGGAAACTGATCGGCAGCCAATGCAGGCCACGGAGTGTTGCAGAGACATGGGTGAATCTAGGAAGCCCCACGATGGCTCTCGTGGCCGCGTTCTGCATGAACACATTTTAGAGGTAGCCCCATGTAGAGAGCGTTGCAGTAATCGAACCTCGAGGTGATGAGGGCATGAGCGACTGTGAGCAATGACTCCCTGTCCAAATAGGGCCGCAACTGATGCACTAGGCGAACCTGGGCAAATGCCCTCCTCGCCACAGCCGAAAGATGATTACAGTGGCACTGAAAAAAGTGACTTAGGACTTTTTCACACTTACTGCTGTTGTAGCATCCCCAAGGTCACGTGATCACAATCCTGACACTTGGCAACAGGTTCATATTTGTGACAGTTGCCGTGTCCCAGAGTCACGTGATCAGCTTTTGCAAACTTCTGACAAGTAAAATCAATGCAGGAGGCAGGTACACTTAACAACCATGTTACTACCTTAACAACTGCAGTGATTCACAGCCGCGAGAGCAATCATGGGCTTTCCCAGATATGCCCATGTCTCATCAATACTCCACGGCTTGCACTGGCTGCCGATTAGTTTCTGGTCACAATTCAAAGTGTTGGTTATGACCTATAAAGCCCTACATGGCCTCGGACCAGAATACCTGTGGGACCGCCTTCTGCCGCACAAATCCCAGCGACCGATTAGGTCCCACAGAGTTGGCCTTCTCCAGGTCACGTCAACTAAACAATGCCGTCTGTCGGGACACGGGAAGAACCTTCTCTGTGGCGGCCTCGACCCTCTGGAATCAACTCCCCCCAGAGATTAGGACTGCCCCCACCCTCCTTGCCTTTTGAAAGCTCCTGAAGACCCACCTATGTCGCCAGGCATGGAGAAACTGATATACCCCTAGCTACTATGGTTTTATGTATAGTCTGTTAGGTTGTGTGATTGTTTTTCTTTTTTTAATAAGGGTTTTAAATTGTTTTTAACGTTAGATTTGTACATGGTTTATTCTTGTTGTGAGCTGCTCTGAGACCTCGGAGAGGGGCGGCATACAAATCTAATAAATTATTATTATTATTATTATTATTATTATTATTATTATTATTATTATTATTAACTACTGTGGCAAGAAAGGTCATAAAATGAGGAAAAACTCCATGTAAGCTTCAAAACTTCATGCAAGCTTCATTCCACCCCCACCCACCCCTCACATTCCTACCTGGCCCTGATTAAATTCACCCAAACCCTTAACTAGTTTCAATTAAACTGAATACAATTTCTGCAGATATTTATTCAATATTGCATGAGCCGAGATGGCGCAGTGGGTAGAGTGCAGTACTGCAGGCTGCTAAAGCTGACTGCTAGATCTGCAGGTCAGCGGTTCAAATCTCATCACCGGCTCAAGGTTGACTCAGCCTTCCGTCCTTCCAAGGTGGGTAAAATGAGGACCCGGATTGTGGGGGCAATATGCAGGCTCTGTTAAAAAGTGCTAATGCTAACACGTTGTAAGCCGCCCTGAGTCTAAGGAGAAGGGCGGCATGAAAAATTGAATAAATAAATAAATAAATAAATGAAATTTGTGCATCTGTTGAAACCCTGAATATATTCAACCCTGTCTAGTATGCTTTTCACTGAATAACATAAAGTCATTTTATTTCTTAAACAGGACCCAGTGCAGTGCATGATATTGAATTTGAAAATGTCACCACCACAACTCTGGATATAAAGTGGAAAAATAATGATACAAATGCCTCTAATTATACTTATCAAATATACATCAATGGAACTAGTTATTTTGAAAGTAAAACTTCTAATACTCCGTATTTGAAAGTTGATGGCTTGGAAGCAGGAGCATTATACAAATTTGAAATTTATGCAGAAATTAATGGCACGAAGGGAGATCCAAAGGATAAAAGTGTTTATACAAGTAAGTGTATTTAAATGATGTGATTGTACTGGAAGTCCTCTCCAGGCTCCAAAGGCTTCTCTGAAGCCAGTGGAGGGTAAACATGCTCTCTTGCATCCCTCCGGAGGCTCTCTAGAAGCCAAAAATGCCCTCCCAGAGCCTCTGTGCGAGCTAAAAATCAGCTCTCTCTCTCTCCCCTGCTTCTATCCCCATCTCTCTCTCTCCCCTGCTTCTATTCCCCATCTCTCTCTCTCCCCTGCTTCTATTCCCCATCTCTCTATCCCCATCGGTCTCTCTCGCCCGATCGCTCACCTGCTTCTGTCCCTGGCCCTCTCTCTAGTTTGCCGGCTTCTGTCCCCGTCTCTCTCTCTCTCACTTCTGTCCCCGTCTCTCTCTCTCTCTCTCACTCGCCTGTTTCTGTCCCTGTCTCTCTCTCTCTCACTTCTGTCCCCGTCTCTCTCTCTCTCTCTCACTCGCCTGTTTCTGTCCCTGTCTCTCTCGCCCGCTCGCTCACCCGCTTCGGTCCCTGGCTCTCTCTCTCTCTAGTTTGCCGGCTTCTGTCCCCGTCTCTCTCTCTCACACACACGCACACTTCTGTCCCTGTATCTCTCTCTCTCTCTCTCTCTCTAGCTTGCTGGCTTCTGTCTCCGTCTTTCTCTCTCTCTAGCTTGCTTCCCTCCTCCCCATCATGGCTGTCGTGGCTGTCATGTTTGGGGGAGTGTCAGGGGGGCCTACAGCCACGCCCCCAAGCAGCCACGACGTCTGATAATCCAGAATGTCGGCTTACTGAAGGACGGATAACCAAGACTCTACTGTATTTGCATTCTACCCTGTTTCTTGGGAAATGTTCTCAAATTTGATTAATTTCCATTGACTGATGATTAAGTTAACTGCTAAAAAGATTTAAAGGACCATCTAATTCTGAAGGAGAATCAGTGTTACAATAACACCATTCAGTGTGCTGGTCATTTAATGCAGTGTTTCCCAACCTTGGCAACTTGGAGATATTTGGACTTCAATTCCCAGAATTCCCCAGCCACCGAATGCTGGCTGGGGACTTCTGGGAGTTGAAGTCCAGATATCTTCAAGTTGTCAAGGTTGGGAAACACTGATTTAATGTATGGCAGCTCAGTGACCAGCCTGCTGTTTTGTGGTAGTGAATTTTGTAAAATGAGGGTTGTATAGATTAAAAGTGAATTTTGTTTTGAATGTTTTGTGATTTTTATGCTAAGAGTTGAATATTATTTCAAGGGTTACTCCAGGAGTAAAACAATCAAGAAATGCTATAACCTAAAATGTGATTTCTTCTGTATGCAAATTTCAGTAATACATAATATTTTTAAGATACGAAAAGAAAGTGGCTTGCATTTTGCTGAAGACCTAATTGGAAAAAAATGCATTATTATCATTATTATTATTATTATTATTATTATTATTATTATTATTTATTAGATTTGTATGCCGCCCCTCTCCAAAGACTCAGGGCGGCTCACAACATTAAAAACAGTACAAATCCAATATTTAAAAGAATTTAAACCCCTTCATATAAAAAGCAATCATACATCTCACACAAACCATGCATAAAATAAAAATGGTCCAGGGGAATCAATTTCCCCATGCCTGATGACAGAGGTGGGTTTTAAGGAGTTTGCGAAAGGCAAGGAGGGTGGGGGCAATCCTAATCTCCAGGAGGAGTTGATTCCAGAGGGTCGGGGCCACCACAGAGAAGACTCTTCCCCTGGGTCTCGCCAGACGACATTGTTTCGTCGATGGGACCCAGAGAAGGCTGACTCTGTGGGACCTAACCGGTCGCTGGGATTCGTGCAGCAGAAGGCAGTCTCGGAGATATCTCCGGTCTCAGAGATATGATCATGGATTTATTTTGATATACTGTAATATTTATGATGCTGCAAAGTCTGGTTGATAATAACGTGTCCACATTTACTCCATGCAAGTTTAATCACATTCTCTCCTCTCTGACCTTGATTAAGTTTACCCAAACTCTTAATTAGTTTCAATTAAACTGAATAAAATTCCTGCAGATACTTATTCAACATTCTTGCATGTGTTAAAACCATGAATATCATTTTGTCCAGTATACTTTATACTGAATAACATTAAATCATTTTATTTCTTAAAACAGGACCCAATCCAGTGTATGATATTGAATTTGAAAATGTCACCACCACAACTCTGGATATAAAGTGGAAAAATAATGATACAAATGCATCTAATTATACTTATCAAATATACATCAACGGAACTAGTTATTTTGACAGTAAAACTTCTAATACTCCGTATGTGAAAGTTGATGGCTTGGAAGCAGGAGCATTATACAAATTTGAAATTTATGCAGAAATTAATGGCACAAAGGGAGATCCAAAGGATAAAAGTGTTTATACAAGTAAGTGTATTTAAATGATATGATTGTACTGGAAGTCCTTGATGTCTGATGGGTCCTAGGATAATGTATAAATTTGACTTGTAATTTATTTGAAATTAAATTAACAAATTCTGCCATTATGGAGCCTAATGAAAGAAAACAAGTACAATGTGTATCACTTGTCACATTATGTTTCTAAACCCATTGAAATTGGAAAATGTTGGCCCTCTATACATTGGAATTAAAGAAGCATAAAAGCCCAAAGAGAGAAATGAATAAGAGATAATGTATCTAAAAATGGAGTACAGTGTTCCCTCGATTTTCGCGGGTTTGAACTTCGCGAATAGCCTATACCAGTGATGGCGAACCTATGACACGCGTGTCAGCACTGACACGCGTAGCCATTTTTAGTGACACGCGGCCGCCGGAGAAACTTTCGGAGAGAATCCGCCAAACGCACGCGACGCGAGCCAAAAAAAAAAAAGCCTCCTCACTCTCACCCCTCCCTCCTGTTTCACCTTCATTGCTGCTTGGAGAAGCCCGCGCCTCCTTCGCCTCCCCCCCACCCAGCCCGGGAAGGAAAAAGCTGGCAGAGCGCAAGCGCAGGTTCTTAAAGGATCCGCGTTGTTGATTTCCGAGCACCAAAAAAAAAAAAAGGACGTGCGAAGAGCGAGAATAGGAGCCCAACCCGGCTGGAGCTTCCCTGGCGGTGATGGCACGTGAGCTTTTGGGGCCCGGTGGGAGGGCGCCGGCCATTGTGTGCCCGCACAGCCATTAGGAACCCCTTCCCCCGGCAGAAATTTTTGAATTGGCGCAAAGCCACGCAGTCCTGAATCGCTCCCTTCTCTGGCCAGCAAAGTCGGCTGCCCAGGAAAGCGCCGCATTTGAAAAGCGCGTGTTTAAAAATCGCGCCACTTTGCCTGGCAGCCGGCTTGCTGGCCGGAGAAGCGAGCGATCCGGGACTGCCTGGCTTTGCACCGTGATGACAACAACGGCGCCATGGTGGCCTTCAAGCGTCGCCCTTCGTGGCGCCCAACCACCCGTTCCTCAGGTAGATGTCTGGCGTGCTACCGGGAGGCGGAGGCGGCGCGTGGCCAGGCGCTGAGCTCCATGGACACCTGGGAGGGCAAAGGGGTGAATGTGGCTGCTGCCTCTTAGGTGGAGGCGAAGGCGATGGCGGAGTCTGCGCTGGGGCCATGCAGGGACGCTGATCCAGGGGTCCACGGACCGGCAAGCTGCCCTCCACTCTCTCTCCACTCTCCCTCTCTCTTTCTCTCTCTGTTGCTGCCGTGGTGCACGAGAGAGAAAGAGAGAGAGAAAAAGGAGGAGAGAGAATAAGAGAGAAAGAGAGAGAGAAGGCAAGAGAGAGAGAGAGAGAAAGCAAGGGAGAGAGAGAGAAAGAGTGTGTGTGTGTGAGAGGAAGAGAGAGAGAGAAAGAGAAAGAAAGCAAGAGAGAGAGAAAAAGAGAAAGAGAGAAGGAAAGTAAGAGAGAAAAAGAGAGAGAAAGCAAGAGAGAGAGAGAAAGCAAGAAAGAGAGGAACAGAGAGAGAAAGAAAGAAAGAGAGAGAGAGAAAAAGAGAGAAGGAAAGTAAGAGAGAGAAAGCAAGAAAGAGAGAAAGCAAGGGAGAGAAAGAAAGCAAGAAATAGAGAAAGGGGGGAAGAGAGAGAGAAAGAAAGAGAAAGAAAGCAAGAGAGAAAGAGAGAAGGAAAGCAAGAGAGAGAAAGAGAGAAAGAAAGATAAAGAAAGCAAGGAAGAGAGAGAGAAAGAGAAAGAAAGCAAGAGAGAGAGAGAAAGAAAGCAAAAGAGAAAGAGAAGGAAAGCAAGAGAGAGAGTGAGAAAGAGAATAAAAGAGAGATAGCAAGAGAGACAGAGAAAGAGAGAGAGAGAGAGAAAGCAAGAAAGAGAGAAAGACGAAAGGAGGGAGAAAGAGCAAAAAAGAGAGGAAGGAAGAAAGAAAGAGGGATGGAGAGAGAAGGGGAAAGAAAGAGGGAGAGAGAGAGAGAAATAGGGCGAAAGGGAGGAAAAGAGGGGGGGGTTGTCCAAACTTTTTTTCTCAAGGTGACACACCACCCGAGTTATGCTTGGTTTTTTGGTGAATTTTGACACACCAAGCTCAAAAGGTTGCCCCTCACTGGCCTATACCATGGTTTTTAAAAAATATTAATTAAAAAATACTTCGCGGTTTATTTCCTATACCACGGTTTTTCCCACCCAATGACGTCATATGTCATCTCCAAACATATAATTTTTGCAAATAAATAACAAAAGAAATAATTATTGTTAATAAATAATTATGTTTATAAATATCAGGATCACTAAGTGTCTTATTCAATGGTGAGTACCAGTAATAACGGTGAGTAAATGGTTGTTAAGGGAATGGGAAATGGTAATTTAGGGGTTTAAAGTGTTAAAGGTTGGCTTGTGATACTGTCCATAGCCAAAAATGGTGTATTTACTTCCGCATCTCTACTTCGCGGAAATTCGACTTTCGCGGGCGGTCTCGGAATGCATCCCCCGCGGAAATCGAGGGAACACTGTATATATTTGAAAAAAATATACAAATGTGACTAGTTGTATTTTTCAATAGTACTTACAGGTAGGCCTCAACTTAGGTCCACAATTGAATCCAAGATGTATGTTGTTGTGAGACATTTAGAATAGAATAGAATTCTTTATTGGCCAAGTGTGATTGTTAAGTAAGTTTTGCCCCATTTTACAACCTTTCTTGCCACAGTTGTTAAGTGAATCACTACAGTTGCTAAGTTAGTAGCCCGGTTGTTAAGTGAATCTGGCTTCCCCTTTGGCTTTGCCTGTCAGAAGGTCACAAAAGGTGATCACAGGGACACTGCAACTGTGATAGATATGAATCAGTTGCCAAGCATCTCAATTTTATCACCAAATTATGGGGATGCTGCAAAGGTAGTAACAGAGGTGGGCTACTCCCAGTTCACCCAAACAGGTATCATCCCATTGGTGACGTCATGATGACATCATGCCAGTCCATGGACACCACCATTTGGGAGGGGGGGATCGGGGGGATTTTTCTTTGGGATCCCCCCCCCCCCCGTTTCCCCCCCCTTCACCACATATGCAGAAGCCAGGTTTCCGGCACTGTGCATGTGTCACCGTGTTATTTTCGGCTCTTTTTGAGGGAGGGGTTTTTCCCCTGGCATTGCCACAAATGCAGTGCCAAAAATACAAAGTGCGCGCACGCCCACAAGGCGCGCCCATGTGGCACCGGAGGAAGCAAACCAACAGCGAGGTAAGTTAGAGCCCATTCCCCTGGGTGGTAACTGTGAAAAAGTCATAAATCACTTTTTTCAGTGCTGTTGTGACTTTGAAAGGTATTGTTGTAAATCAAGGACTACCTGTATTTGTTTTATACATCTACAAGAATTGTAATTCACTTTCTCCCCCACATTTCTCTCTAGGGCTTGCGGCTGTTTCAAATTCTTCCGAGCTATGTTTACCTAGGATCTGAATTTTAGGCCCTATTCAAATAGCAACATTTTGCCCACCAAACCTTATTTGACCATCTCTGCAGCATATATAAACACATACAAACATAGATTATACTACGTATTCCTGAAATTTTATTTAAGACAGAGCCAAAATAAATATTAATGCTAAAAGTTTAGCTATTTCACTTTTAAATCTTTCACTTTTATGATGCTGCAAAGTCTGGTTGATAATAACGTGTCCACATTTACTCCATGCAAGTTTAATCACATTCTCTCCTCTCACATTCCTACCTGACCTTGATTAAGTTTACCCAAACTCTTAATTAGTTTCAATTAAACTGAATAAAATTCCTGCAGATACTTATTCAACATTCTTGCATGTGTTAAAACCATGAATATCATTCTGTCCAGTATACTTTATACTGAATAACATCAAATCATTTTATTTCTTAAAACAGGACCCAATCCAGTGTATGATATTGAATTTGAAAATGTCACCACCACAACTCTGGATATAAAGTGGAAAAATAATGATACAAATGCATCTAATTATACTTATCAAATATACATCAACGGAACTAGTTATTTTGACAGTAAAACTTCTAATACTCCGTATGTGAAAGTTGATGGCTTGGAAGCAGGAGCATTATACAAATTTGAAATTTATGCAGAAATTAATGGCACGAAGGGAGATCCAAAGGATAAAAGTGTTTATACAAGTAAGTGTATTTAAATGATATGATTGTACTGGAAGTCCTTGATGTCTGATGGGTCCTAGGATAATGTATAAATTTGACTTGCAATTTATTTGAAATTAAATTAACAAATTCTGCCATTGTGGAGCCTAATGAAAGAAAACAAGTACAATGTGTATCACTTGTCACATTATGTTTCTAAACCCATTGAAATTGGAAAATGTTGGCCCTCTATACATTGGAATTAAAGAAGCATAAAAGCCCAAAGAGATAAATGAATAAGAGATAATGTATCTAAAAATGGAGTACAGTGTTCCCTCGATTTTCGTGGGTTCGAACTTCGCGAATAGCCTATACCACGGTTTTAAAAAAATATTAATTAAAAAATACTTCGCGGTTTATTTCCTATACCAGTTTTTCCCACCCAATGACGTCATATGTCATCTCCAAACTTATAAATTTTGCAAATAAATAACAAAAGAAATAATTATTGTTAATAAATAAATATGTTTATAAATATCAGGATCACTAAGTGTCTTATTCACTGGTGAGTACCAGTAATAATGGTGAGTAAATGGTTGTTAAGGGAATGGGAAATGGTAATTTAGGGGTTTGGTGTTCGGGTTCAGGAGGCTGCTGGGAAGCCCCCCGGCTGTTTTAGAAGGTGACAGCCGGGCTGCGGGACTTCCCAGCGGCCTCCCGAACCCGAACTTGTGCCGAACTTCCGGGTTCGGCGTTCGGGTGGCCGCTGGGAAGCCCCGCAGCTCAGCTGTCGTCTTTTAAAACAGCCGGTGAGCTTCTCAGCGGCCTCCCGAACGCCGAACCCGGATGTTCGGGTTTGGCGTTCAGGTTCAGGAGGCTGCTGGGAAGCCCCCCGGCTGTTTTAGAAGGTGACAGCCGGGCTGTGGGGCTTCCCAGCAGCCTCCCGAACCCAGAGGTTCGGCAAAAGTTCGAACTTCTGGGTTTGGTGTTCGGGAGGCTGCTGGGAAGCCCCCCGGCTGTTTTAAAAGGTGACAGCCGGGCTGCGGGACTTCCCAGCGGCCTCCCGAACCCGAACTTGTGCCGAACTTCCGGGTTCAGCGTTCGGGTGGCCGCTGGGAAGCCCCGCAGCTCAGCTGTCGTCTTTTAAAACAGCCGGTGAGCTTCTCAGCGGCCTCCTGAACGCCGAACCCGGATGTTCGGGTTTGGCGTTCAGGTTCAGGAGGCTGCTGGGAAGCCCCACCGCCCGGCTGTCACCTTTTAAAACAGCCGGGGGGCTTCCCAGCAGCCTCCCGAACGCCGAACCTGGATGTTCGGGTTTGGCGTTCGTAAGACGAAAAATGTTCATAAGAACAGGCAAAAATTTTCTGAACCCCGAGTTCATATCTCGGGTTGTTCGTAAGACGAGGGGTTCGTATCATGAGGTACCACTGTACTGTGTTAAGGTTGAAAAAGTCTTTTTCAGAGGGAATGAAAACAAGCCTGCAAAGACTTAGGCCTTCTTCGGAGGGAGTAGGAAGCCAGGAAGAGTGTTAGCATCTAGTTAGGAAAAAAAAGCTTTGAAAAAGCTACATTCCAAGAATAAGACGCACCCAAATTTTCAGCCTCTTTTAGGGAGGAAAAGGTGCGTCTTATATCTGAAAAATACAGTAGTAAAAAGTAAATAAAATGTTAATTAAATAAAGTGATATAAGTGTGTTAATGGTAATGCTTAAAGAGTATTGTTTACATTTGCACTATGTTTTCAAGGAAAACAAGATTGAATGATATTGACTTTGATATTTGTAAAACAAAGTTTTAAAGTTTTCTTTTGTGCTTTCCACATGAAACCTAATCATATTTCTGACTTTTTTAAGCACAAAAGTTAGCTTTGTGTGATGATGAAAATACTTCTCCATGAAGTAGTCTGCTTATTTTTTTTTAAAGACAAATGTTTATTACCTGTCAGTCACAAATAACTTGCAGCAGGAGTTTAGTTCATAGTGTATCAAATTTATTCCATGTTACCTATACACATATCTGATATTTTAATGGTCAAAGCAAATTGCCATTAGAAAGGAATAAATGGGATTAAAGAAGGACTTAGGTCTCTCATGTATGTGTGTATTGAAATACTCTTCTTCCTTTACAGAACCTAACTCAGTCTTCAACATCACAGCTGAAGATGTCGGTACAACCATGGTCAACATATCATGGAAAAATCCTGATGCAGCTGCTTCTACATACTCTTATAGGATACTCATCAATGAAGCAACTAATAAAACATCCCCCACTACTAGCATTGAAATTTCAGAACTAAATCCTGGTACTAATTACCAATTTAGCATATATTCCATAGCAGCAGATAACAAGACTGAAGGGATCCCTAAAAACATAAATCATTGTACAAGTAAGT
This sequence comes from Erythrolamprus reginae, assembly GCF_031021105.1. Lineage (NCBI taxonomy): Eukaryota > Metazoa > Chordata > Lepidosauria > Squamata > Dipsadidae > Erythrolamprus > Erythrolamprus reginae. The sequence goes on from NC_091950.1 coordinate 127,592,164, forward strand.
CTCTAGAGATGTACATATTAAAGAGGTGCAAATTGCTCGGTGCACAGAATAAACATTGTCATACCATGTGTACATAAATGGAAGTCTTCAGTCTGGATACATCCGAAAACTGAGTTGAATATTTTATTTATTTTATTCAGTGTAACAGAAGCACTCTAGGTGGGTACAGTAATTAAAATTAAAAAATAACAATACATAACAAAGTGCAAAAAGGATGACAACATGCATAATAATAACAACCCATAGACTCACCTAACCTATCAATTAGTTTTGAAAGACAAATAGTGTTGAGACCAACCTAATTTCAGGAGGAATAATAATAATAATAATAATAATAATTATTATTATTATTATTATTATTATTTATTAGATTTTTATGCATTAGAAGAAAAATATGGTTTACTGTGAACATAATCCAAAAAGAATGTATTCTGGAGTGGACAAATTTAGTATTCAGATATGCTGTTCTATTTCAATTAGATACTACCTTATGCCTAGCAGTTGGATACCTAGCAATTATTTCTTAATTTCCCATCTGGGCTAATACAGCAACTGAATATTAGGATACATAATTTTAAGAGATATTGACCAGTGCCACCAAGTCCTACAATTCCTGTAATTCATAAAAGATTTACTCTAAAGATGCACTTTGCAGAAGAGCTGGGGTTACATACAAAAGTAGACTTTATATCCTATCAGCTCTTGTACCACCAGGAATCCCTGTCATTTCCATTATGCATGGAGAGGCCCTTATTTGCTCCAGTTACTGGCTGGATAGCACATTAAAGTTGTGTATTGATATAACAAATAATGTAATTACCAAAATATTCTATTTTCCTGGGATGACATTATATCAATATCTATATTATATCTCACAAAATGGTCTGTCCTATACCATACTAAATTATCAAAATAAAAATTAAACAAGGATAAAACTAATAATGCCTACCATTTTGTATCTCTTGACTATGATCTGATTAAATGCTTTGAGTGAACCCAGTCAATATCTACCTAAGATTGTCTTAAAATCAGAAAACGCAGGACAAATAGAAGTCTAAAGATGATGAGATGATAATAGAAGATTGGAAAACAGATTACAGCAAATAGCTTGGTGTTTTTTTCTTTCAATGACTCAATCCTTATCTTGCAAAAATTGTAATTCTGAATCTTTTCAAGCTCATAGGTGTTGTACATACTCCTGGTCAGTTGGAGGATGGTGAAGAGCTTGATGACTCTGATACAGATAGTGTTTATGAATTAGTGGCAGGTCTTGGGTTACAGGTATCAGAACAGGTGGGAGGCCAGCCACAGGATGTTGCTATGAGTCCAGACTCCAGTGAAGAAGAGACAGATAATCACTGGTTAAACCCTCATTTCAGAAGGGTTCAAAGGCGTAGGGAATAAGTGTTAGGGAAGAGATATTAAGGGGAGGAATGGGTTAATTTATGAAGTGATTTATTCGTCATGTCCGGGTGCCAGCAGGGAAGAAGGGGGGAGTTGTCAATGTTGTAAATCCATCATGGACGTGTGCCAGTATACTGCATAGACATAAACCTTAAGATAAGGGAGGAGGCTTGGAGGAATGTGTTTGTGTGCTCTAATTGCTAAAGATAAGAGAGGAAGGAATGTGAATGCCTGTAATGCATTTTGAATACGGAGGAGAGGAGAAATAAAAATGGAGTTTTTGTTTATGAAATCCTGCATTCAGTAAGCGTTATTTCCAATTTAACCAAAGTTCTAACCAGAATCCAGAACAATAGGGAATGATTCCTCAAATGTTTTTAAATTTGTGACAATGAGAATGTTGCTAGTAGAAATCTGTTCAGATCTCCTCAAAAATAAATGCCAGTGAATCAAATAAAGCTTATTCCATAGAAATTATTAATAGAATAGGCTAAATTAATTCACAGGGTAGATGAAATATTTTTCAGTTCAGTATTTATCTCCTTGTGCGATAACAACCCGTGTTTATGTTGGTATGGTTTTTCTCTTAGTACCCATTTGCATTTCTGGGATGAATAACTCTTTGAAAAAGAAAGAAATAACTGAGGAAGAAGTTTTTCCTTGCTCCATGCTACTGTACTTTTTACTGTAATTTGTCTGCTTGTTAAATAGCAAATGGACAACCATAGATGTTCTTTTTTTATTGTAGATCCAGCATCAGTGGATAGATTTGATTGCAATCTGATAGAAAAGAAGCCACAGTTAAGTCTAAACTGGAACACTCCAAATGGAAGTTACGAAGGCTTCAGAATTGAGGTCCTAAACAATACTTGGAACAAGACTTTGGGGAAAAACTATTCAACCATTGTGACAGGCCTGGATTACTTTACCACTTATGTCATTAGCATTGTCACTCTCTCGTGTAAGAAAATGAGTGTTCCTCAGGAAAAACAATGTCGCACAAGTATCACAGGTAAATATAAAGCTACCTTGTATGGACTTATGTAAAGAATAAAAATGATACAGCTGTTGGATGCATATATGTATTTTTACGTGAGAAATGTACTTATATGAAAATCTCTGTGATTGATGCTTCTGTTTTTCTCCCTGGTACTTCTCAAAAGCTTTATAAATTTCTTAATAATTATTGGAGCAGATGTGTTGGAGAACATATGTGAAGAAAATGACACCTCCATTCTTTTTTATATATTGGTTGTATAACATTTTTAGATATACAGAGGGGGGCATTTTCTTATTAATAAGAGATATGTATGTGGCCACTAAGTGTTGACACCAGTTTGATGGCATATAATTCGTTTGTATTGGCAATACATTTATATCTCCATATCCTGAGGTAAATTATCTAATTGGAATGTATGTATGTATGTACAGTGTTCCCTCGATTTTCGCAGGTTCGAACTTCACGAAAAGTCTATACCATGGGTTTTCAAAAATATTAATTAAAAAATACTTTGCGGGTTTTTTCCCTATAACACGGTTTTTCCCACCTGATAACGTCATATGTCATTGCCAAACTTTCATCTCCTTTTAATAAATATTTTTTTAAATAAAGTTTAATGAATAAACATGGTGAGTCTAAATGGTTGCTAAGGGAATGGAAAATTGCAATTTAGGGGTTTAACATGTTAATGGAAGGTTTGTGATACTGTTCATAGCCAAAAATAGTGTATTTACTTCCGCATCTCTACTTCGCGGAAATTCGACTTTCGCGGGCGGTCTCAGAACGCATCCCCCGCGAAAAGCGAGGGAACACTGTATTGCAAAATTACTAATTCGAATGAGGAGATGCTAGTGCATAGAGGAAAATGGAGGCAGTTGTGAGTAATTTTCAAAACAGCCTCATTACATCCATTCTGCAGTTCAGCTTGGAACAGAAAGGGGGGGCATGGTGTCCCGTGTGATTAGGATGCTGAATCAAATGACCATTGAGGGGTCGACAGATCAGCAGTTCAAAACCCAAGAGCATGCCACATGACGGAATGAGCTCCCATCCTTGCCCAGCTCCTGTCTATTTAGCGGTTTGAAAGCATGAAATTAAAAGTAGATAAGTAGATTAAAAACAAGTGGGAAAATAACCAGGACATGAAATGAATCCCCCCCCCTCAGGTATCCTCTCCCTGGGCAATGGTGATGCCACCACCTTTCAACCTGGAAGTGCTTTGGTAGATGCTTTGAACACCAATGTAGAAGTGGTACTTGGAACATGGGGTCATAAAATTTGCATGATGGGCTTAGGGCTGTTACTTTGTGAATAAATCTCAGGGCAGTGGGGGTTTGGCACAATGGTATTCCTGATCCTGATACGGTCATGGTCACTTTTTCTTTCCCAGATCCCCCACCTTTGACCATATCCCCTACTGTCGAGGCCACCAGCCACAACTCTTTCAATGTTCAGTTCAACAGTGTTAGTTCAAGTCATGGACCTATAACGGCATATGCAGTAATTGTTACCACATCAGAAGGTAAAGTACAATATCCCTGGGATAATTATTTTTTTTTCTATTGATCTAAAAGTGTTTTATTTTTATGTCATGAATATTTACTGTATATATGAGGGCTCTTTTATTTTAAAAAAATGAAGTCAAAGTCTGTGAAAGCTACTGAACTTTTCAGACTATAAGACGCATCTTAGTTTTTGGGGAGAAAAATAAGAAAAAAGCTGATTGGGAGGGTGGATGGCCTCCCTAAATACCCTCAATCAGTTGTTCCCAGAGGTGAACTTTAGTAACAGGTTCATTGGTTGTGAGCTCTGTGCCTTCTTTTTCATCCTTTGCTTCAGAGGCATTTTTCCAGCCTCTGAAAACCTTCATTGTAGCCTAACTCAGCCGCTCAAAAGGAGGTTTCAGAGGCTTGGAAAAAAAGAGACGGAGCAAAGCTACATTCGGTGTATAAGATGCACCCAAATTTTCACCCTCTTTTTGGGAGGGGGGAAAGTTCGTTTTATATTCTGAAAAATACGGTAACTTCTAAACCAGCATTTAAATCCAGTATATGTTACATGCAAAAGTCACCTCCTCTTGTTTTTAAAACTATTGGGAAAATAGCAGTTACGTTTTTTATCAAATGCCTAGATGATCTTGGCTTTTTTGATAGCTTAGTAGTTTAGATTTCATTTGATGGCAGACCAGGAATTATCATAATTGTGAGCTAAACTGAGAAGTCATTGGTTGCCGATCAATTTCCGATCACAATTCAAAGTGTTGGTTATGATCTATAAAGCCCTTCATGGCATCGGACCAGGATATCTCCGGGACTGCCTTCTGCCGCACGAATCCCAGCGACCGGTTAGGTCCCACAGAGTTGGCCTTCTCCGGGTCCCATCGACTAAACAATGTCATTTGGCGGGACCCAGGAGAAGAGCCTTCTCTGTGCTGGCCCCGACCCTCTGGAACCAGCTTCCCCCAGATATCAGAGTTGCCCCCACCCTCCTTGCCTTTCGCAAGCTCCTTAAAACCTACCTCTGTCGTCAGGCATGGGGGAATTGAAATTTTTACCTTCCTTATAGAATTTATACATGGTATGCTTGTTTGTATGATTGGTCTCTTAAATTGGGGTTTTTTAGATTGTTTTTAATACAGTATTAGATTTGTTATTTTGTCTTTATTGTTGTTAGCCGCCCCGAGTCTTCGGAGAGGGGCGGCATACAAATCTAATAATAAATAAATAAATAAATATCTTCAAGAAAGCAGTGGCGAACAACTTCCATATTGTTGCTGGGAGCTATTTTGGTGTAATGATAAAGGGGCTGGCACAGATATCAGACTTGGTCTCAGGTCTCCCATAAATATGAAAGCCAGTTGGGTGAACTTGAACCAGTCACTCACTCAGCCTAAACTCACCTCACAGGGCTCTGGTGGCGAGGAAAACAGGAGGAGGAAGTAATGGTATTTTTACTCCCTTGAGTTACTTTTAAAAGCAATAAATGCTGATTTTTTAAAAAAAAAATCTAATAAATATATTAAAAAATGACACAGATAATTCAGTGAAATCACAAACAGTTTTCCAAACATTTTAAATACTGTATCTTTTTTCATAAAATGTGAACAGCATGAATTTTCATAAAATTAAACAGCATGTGTTTAATTTTTGTGCTGAAATAGACAGCTCATCAATCTATTTCCTTCCCAAAGTATTGTATCTATATTTTGGTGGGATAAATGCACTGTAGGGCAATGTCATGCAGTTTATTAATTCTAGGTGATTATTGGCAAAACAGTATTTTGTGGTGAGTGTTACACAGTAATGTTCTACCTATCATTCATAAATGTGTATAGAAGATGTATATATACATAAATAATTTTCTGTCCTCCAATAATGAATGATACACACATGCAATTTTATATGGCCATCCATCTCAAAGCAGTAACTCTGTTATGAGTGTTGTAAATACAGCCCTGTATATCATCACTTCTTAATTTATTGAATGCGAGTATTTAGTGTTAGGAAATGCCTTCAGTTTCAAGATGGCTGATAGTAGTATGTTATGAAATTAGCTGCCTGTATTTTTGCCTCCTTTCCTATAAAACCTCCAGAACAATTTAGTATGGATTCATTTATTCAATTACAATCATTACAGAGTTAAGAAGCTTCTTGGATGAGAAGCAAAATGTCTTCAAAGAAAAACAAGAAAGTCCAGTTGCCTCTTGAAAAAGCATCTCTAGTACAGAGTTAAATGTTTCTCCTTTGTTTTGATTTGCAAAACATTCAACACCTGAGTTTGCACTTGTGTATTGTGATCACTATGAACATAAGAAGAGCCATGCTGAATCAGGCCAAAGCCCATTGAGTCCAGCATTCTGTGTCGCACAGTGGCCCACCATGGGGATCTTCAGCAAAAGAGAAGGCAAGACCCTCCCTTTCCCTTGACCCCCAACAAATGGTACTCAAGGGAATCCTGCCTGCCTCATCCAACATAGAGGTAGCACATGGACATCCGTTTCAATAATCACCGATACACTTAGGCAGAAGGCAGAGCTTTGTTTTGAAGAAGGATATAAACCTATGCTAAAGTAGTTTTCTAAGTCCTGTTGGTATTACACAATTTTTATAAATTGCAGGACATTTTGAAGACATGAGAAGGCATGAGATTTTAAAGATGACACTTGTCCTATAGGACAGTGATTTTCAATCTTTTTTGAGCTGCGGCACATTTTTTACATTTACAAAATCCTGGGGCACACCACCAACCAAAATGACACTCTAAGACAGTACATATTATACATTTTGGGGGGGGGCCCGCCCGTGTGTGTGCATACACACTCTTGAACCATTTCCAAAAACAGGTGAGGGCTGGGGGGGGTTTCTCTCTTATTCTTTGGGTGCTTTTTATCATATGCTTTAAATCAAGAGTCACTTCTCTCTTTTGTTTCTCTCTCTTTCCTCTCATTCTCTGCCTCAATTATTTTCTCGTTTCTCTTTTTTTCTCCCCTTTTTTCTCCCATTTCTCTCCCTCTCCTTTTCTCTCTTTCTTTCTCTCTCTCCCTCTCTCTTGCTTTCTTTCTCTCTCACACACAAACTCTCTCTCTTGCTTTCTTTCTCTCTCTTTCTCTCCCCCCGCTCTCGCTTTCTCTCTCTCTCGCTTGCTTTCTTTTTCTCTCTCTTGCTTTCTTTATCTCTCTCTCTCTCTCTCTCTCTCTTTCTTTCTTTCTTTCTTTCTTTCTCTTTTTTGTTTCTTTTTCTCACTCTTTTTCTCTCTCTTGCTTTCTTTCTCTCTCTCTTTCTCTCTCCCCTCTTGCGGCACACCTGACCATGTTCCACGGCACACTAGTGTGCCGCGGCACACTGGTTGAAAAACACTGCTATAGGAGACCACCCATGTACCTGAACAACTGCTCAGCAAAATTTAAGAAGCTTCAAAGCAGTAAACCAGAGGTCTTCAAATTTGGGAACTTTAAGACTTGTGGACTTCAACTCCTAGAATTCTCCATCCAGCATAGCTGGCTGGTGAATTCTGGAAGCTGAAGTCCACGTCTTAAAGTTGCCAAGTTTGGGGACCCCTGCAATAAACAGAAACTATTATAAAAACCCTCCCTTGCAAAATTTGTAATATTGTCCACACCAAAATACCCAAATTGCCCAAGTAATGTGAGCATCGGATATTTCTTTCTTTTAAAAAGTGAACAAGGAAGAAATTAAAAGGCAGTATAATCAACTTCAAAAACATACAACTGAAAGCAAATATTTCTTCTCCTCCCACAATAAATTCTAGAAACCAAATTAACAAAACACCATTTTGTTAATTTACTCTTAAAACTGTATATAAACTATTTCCAAAATTTTCACAATAACCTTTGTTCGGGAGTAAAAAAAATCTTGCATCTATAGAAGTGAGATCTTTTATGCATCAAACTTCCCCAGATAACTAAATAAATTTATTGTTTTATTTATTTTATTAATTGGATTTTTATGTAAATAGTAAAAATTCATCTCACTGTTTTGTTTGTTTCATTTTAAAACCAGTCTAATAGTATTTTGTTGAAGTGCTGCTTATCATTTAACTTTAGCTTACAATGTGTTGTTCTTTATAATTAGGTACAGCCACAACTGAGACTTTAAACTACACATATAATGATTTCAAGAATAAAGAAACAAATAGTTACGTTGCATATATCAAAACTGAAGAAAAGCGTTCATCTTCTTCTAGCAAAAATCAGTCTTATGTTGTTGAAATAGGAGATGAATCTAAAACATATGGTTATGTTAATGGAAAATTAGATCCTCTTGGGTCATACAGGTAATTTTTCTCATATTTCATAATGCAACTTTATAATACATGTCAATAAAACATGCTGAATGAATAATCTACATGTCTTTGAAAACTCTTGATTGTATCTCAGCCTAATAGCTATTTCCTTTCTCCTCTACCCTTGATTAGGGCATGTGTTGCTGCTTTCACTAGAATTATATTTTTGAACGGCACCATTGTCAACGGAGAGAAGAGTTATGTCTCATTTTCTCCTTTTTCACCGTTTGTTGGCTTACCTGAGAATCCAGGTATTGATTAAATTCTTGTTACAAACCCAGCTCTATTCTGACCAAACCTTTGAATCTTCAGATTAAAATCATTACTAAAGTTGAAGAGAAAATCAATATTGCATATTCATAAATAGTGTACATACACAGCCACCACTTACACAAATATAGCTGCTTGCGGCAACTACTCATATGGAACCGTAACACACATACACTGCCTGTCTGTTAAGCTGGAAAGATTGGGGACCAGTGTTCTAAGCCATTCCTAATTTGAATCTATCGTATCAGTGAATTACTGAAGGAAAGCTTTGTCCATCCAGATAGTTTACTTTGGTGTTTTCTCCTTCTTAAAGGAATTTGCATATATACTGTACAGTGGTACCTCAAGATACGAACCCCTCGTCTAACGAACAACTCGTGATACGAACCCGGGGTTCAGAAAAATTTTGCCTCTTCTTACGAACTTTTTTCGAGTTACGAACCGGTGTTCGGAGACTGCTGGGAAGCCGCGCGGCTGTTTTAAAAGGTGACAGCTGGGCGGCGGGGCTTCCCAGCGGCCTCCCGAACGCCGGTTCGTAACTCGAAAAAAGTTCGTAAGAAGAGGCAAAATTTTTCTGAACCCCAGGTTCGGTTTGGGAGGTTGCTGGGAAGCCCCCCAGCCCGGCTGTCACCTTTTGAAACAGCCGCGCGGCTTCCCAGCAGACGCCGAACGCGGAATTTCGGGTTTGGCGTTCGGCTTCGGGAAGCTGCTGGGAAGCCGCGCAGCTGTTTTAAAAGGTGACAGCCGGCCTGGGGGGCTTCCCAGCAACCTCCTGAACCCCGAACTTTTGCCGAACTTCCGGGTTTGGGGTTCGGGAGGTTGCTGGGAAGCCCCCCAACCCGGCTGTCACCTTTTAAAATAGCCGCGCGGCTTCCCAGCAGTCGCCGAACGTCGTTTTTTTGCGGGGGGGTTTTTTGGTTGCACGGATTAATTGACTTTACATTGTTTCCTATGGGAAACAATGTTTCGTCTTACAAACCTTTCGTCTTACGGACCTCCCCCTGGAACCAATTAGGTTCGTAAGACGAGGTATGACTGTACATGGGAATTGTTGTATGCTAGTCTGAAGCCTTACATGTGCTAGCATATATGAGAATTCATACGCTATACATTTTACTTCGTGTTCTTAGCTCCAAGATTCAGGAACTGGGGCTGCTTCCCTATCGTTAGCAGTAACAAATATAACAGATTTGTGAATTGACAATTCATTTTGCTTTTATGCAGTACATCATTCTATATCAGGGTTTCTGAAGCTTGGCAGCTTTAAGATGTATGGAGTTCAAATTCAAGATTTCCCCAGCCAGCATGCTCTGTGTCAATTAAGTTTTGAAGTTTTGAAAGTGATCCAATTTAGGTGACTGTCTTTATTAAGGACTAAATTGTGGCAATAAAAGCAAAATAATAATAATAATAATAATAATAATAATAATAATAATAATAATAATAATAATAGCAAAATCAGCAGCATAAGTGGGGGGATACAGTCATTAAAAAGAGGCATAGAGGATCTAAAAATATACATGAAGAGGGAAAATGAAGATATAAAAAGAATGATAAAAAGCTACAAGATATAAAAGACAGAGAGCGAGAGAGAGAGAGACTAAGAGCAGATTGAAGCATTAGAAGGATGTAAAGGAGCATAATAATATGAAGAGGACTGTATATTGCTTTTCTATTTTCCAGCTGTCGTCGCAGGAGCTGTTGTTGGAAGCATTTTGGTTCTGTTAGTTATTGTTGCAATTGTTGGATTCATCTTCTGGAAAAAGAACAGGTATAAAATCAACTTCATAATGCAGCTATTTTGAATTCCATGATAAATTGTGGACATCTCTACTGCAGAGTCCACCAAGATTCTCCAAATTGATTAAGCCTGGGCTCCCAGCATTCTCAGATCGATTATTGTTTCCGTAATCTTTTTTTTTTTAAGAAATCTTCAGCCAAAACGTCAGCATAGCTATTAATGGATTATGGGAGTTGTAATTCAAAACATGGACAGTTTGTTTCTTATTTGTTCTTGCTTTAAATCTGATGCTACACGTCAGATTTTTCTTGGTGATAAGCTTGTATTAAGTATACTGTACTGGAATCATAAGGTAGGATTGCTACTGTGTTTCTCCAAAAAGAAGTCCGGGTCTTACTTTCTTTGACCCCCGAAAAAACAGCTAGGCCTTCTTTCTAGACGGTTCTAATTATTGACTCACCTCATGGCGGTGGCATTGACAGCTCCGCCCAGCAGGAGCTCGCTACTGGGCGGCCACTTGCTGCCACTCGCATTCAGAACTCTGTTATCGGCAGCAGGTACCTTCCAGAAAGCTCTCTGCAGCTGATAATAGACCTCCAGATCGATCCGGAGCTCTGTTATCAGCTGCAGATGCCTTCCGGCAAGCAACTGAAAATAAAATGGAGGCCAGAGTGATGTATGCGAGTGGTGGCAAGTGGCCGCAGAAGAAACGGCGGCAAGACAAGTGTCGGGGGGGTTGACACCTGGTAAGTAGGACAGCTCCATCCTCCCATCCCCACCCTAGCTTATTTTTTTACCTGTATGCCTTACCCCACCTCTGCATCCCGGGCTGGGCATGATCTTAATTAAGGCTAATTTTGTGGGTGGGGCTTAGTTTGATCGCATACACTCAAAAACATGATGGGATTCTTTTCATAGTGGGTTGTCTTTTTGGAGAAACACAGAACTGTCCTGTCACAGAAAATTGAATACATCACCATTTACTAATATCTGAAAACATATTTGTTGCCTGCAGAAAAGCATAATTTATGGTATAATGTAAGTGCCTTAACAAGAAGGAAAGCTACACAAATAGTTTGATGTAAATATTAAAAAATGAAAATCCCAAGTAACTTGTTTTCAATCTTCTCTTTTATAGGAAAGATAGAAATAACGAAGTGCCGTTTACTCAAATTGAGTGAGTTGAATTTCTTTTCTTTGTCTAGTGTTCAGAAATTTGTTGGATTTGGGCAGAAGCCAATACACTGAAATAAATAAATAAATGCCATAGCATTTCCAAAGCTTTACAAACAATTACGGTTTATTTTAAAAAGCCACTTAATCTTTAAGAAAACAATTCACACAGTTGCTAATTCTGAAAATGGTATCCTATCTAGTTTCATGTTAATAGTAACAATGTTAAAGTTGTTCCAAACGTCTGTAAGAAGCAGGGGAAAAGGAATAATTGGAAAGAGCATTAATAATAATAATAATAATAATAATAATAATAATAATAATAATAATAATTTATTAGATTTGTATGCCGCCCCTCTCCGAGGACCCGGGGCGGCATACAAATAGCATAGCTTAAATATGGATAAGATAAATTTTTAAAGCAATGCATTGTTTCCAAAGCTTAATTGGAATCATTAATATCACAATAGGGAATTATTTTATGGGAATTCATTACAACCTTTGCTGAATCCAAATGTTATATATAAAAATTGATTTGCTCAGTTAATAAGGACAATAGCTAATCTATATTTTCCTTTTTCTTTCTTTTTTCCTTTTCAGACCTAAAAAGTAAGTAAATATTTCCATCCTGAATAAATATAATTATTGTTTCTACCTTTCTTCCCAAATATTTATACATTCTGATATCTGTTTAGTTTCCAAGCAAGCTATATACATGATTTTTGAGTGAATTTTTTGTTTTACTTTACTTGAAAATGCTTCACGTGTCAAGTGTTTCTTTTCTTCACTTTGCTTTTGACTTTTGGAACTTCTAAATTGTTATTGACTCTCATTCATACCTTGACATGTTCTACCATTTCTCAATGAACACTTGACTCTTATGCAGGGACATTTTTTGCATAATTAAGGAGCTGAGTCCCAAAGTGACTCAGTACTTTTTTGTGGTTTCAACAAAACTGTACACTAAACAGTAGTTGCTATTTTTGTCTTTTGCAGATCAATATTGCTTAAAGTGGAAAATTACGAATCTTATTTTAAGAAACAGAAAGCTGACTCAAACTGTGGGTTTGCTGAAGAGTACGAGGTATGCTTTTTAACAATTCTTATTCACACAGGATTTTTTTTTCTTGTGTATATACATACTCACTTCCATTATTAAGTGAGTCCTTGCAATTTTCAAGAGTTATATATTTGAGTGCATTTCATTCAGTAACCCAATTGTAAAAACAAATTAACAAACAGAAATAACAATTACCTTTTCCTGGCATCGACTGTTACTAAAGTACAACAATGCTAAATATTCAAAAACTGTTTCTTCTGTTTTGAGACAAGAAAGTAATAAATTATATCTTTTCTCTGTTGTAGGATCTCAGGCCAGTTGGTGCTAATCAGCCTAAATTTGCTGCTGAATCGCCAGAAAACAAAGGAAAAAATAGATACAACAATGTTTTGCCTTGTAAGTTCCCCACTGTATTTCTTTATTTACTCTTACTATTACCTAAATTATTACAACTTTAACTTTATAAAATGTAATTAGAACTTCCATTTGGCACAAAACAGTTCCTGCTATGTTTTCTGCTTTTGTGTTTAGTTGTCATACCAAATGGAACTTTGATTTTGATTTTAAATTGTCCATATTTTCAGGGCCTGTTTTTGACTACGAGGGCATCCTGCAACTCTCTGCCAGCAAAAATAGAGCTCGGGGGCTGTGTGCAGCCCTCCCGAACTCAATTTTCATTGGCAGAGCTATCATGGGCCAGTCCTTTGCTGTTTCCAGGGATGCCCCACAGGCTAGATCTAAGCACCCCACAGGCCGGATCCGGCCTCTGGGCCTTGAGTTTATTAAAAAAAATGAAGTGGAAAATAGGTATTTAGTGCTCAAAAACTCTCTCTCAGTAACCTTGCTTCTCTACTGAGCTGCATCAAATTCTTATGTGTACCAGATAAAAAGTTATATAAAAAGTTAATATATATAATTATATAATATATAAAAAGTTAAAACTCCTATGTTTTATATATCTTTTCTCCTATTCATATATCCTTTCCTCTACTCTTCATTGACACATTCTATTCTCATATCTTTTCTTCTATCCTTTCCCCGGTATTTACTACATGTTTTAATTCTATTTAACTTTCAATTTGTATTGGACAATATAAATAAATATAAATAAATAATAAATAAATAAATATATGTTGACCACTGTCTCCTAAAAAAAAATATTGAAAATTGGATTTGAAAATTGAAAGTTTCTTTAGCTCCTTTCTTTCATGAAATTAGTGAGATATTATTTGGTTGAAGCATAATTAATTTGATTGAAGTGCTAATTTATTAGTACTTCCTTAAATTTTACAACCTGACTTGAATAATTGAATTTTACTGATAATGTTGGATAGTTTGGTAATGAAATCAGTAGTGGGTTGCTACCGGTATGCCCCGGAGCTCTGTTCCGGTAGCAGCCGCCAGAATGTGCAACTTGCGCACAACCACTCCGGTGCCATCTTTGCCGGTCCGTCGGGCAGCACCATCTCTTTTTTTAAATTTTGGGGATTTTTTTTGCTTCCTGCGCACGCGCAGAATCAAAATCTTGCAAGGGGATGCTCGCATGACCTCCCAAACATGCAGCACACCAGTATGCAGGTAAGTGGAATCCGCCACTGAATGAAATGTCTGCAAAAAAACTATCCAACTAAGAAAGCACCAAGGACCTCACATAATTAAACTTACTTGTAGCCTCCCTTCCTATATTTTTTCACTTTTCATATGACCTTTCACAATAAATGCATTTTATTTATTTAATGAATTTTTCTAAATTACATTTAAAAAGCAAGACCTGACATCTTTTTTTTTTCTCCTTGCAGATGATATTTCTCGTGTTAAACTTTCAGCTCAAAATCATCCAAATGATGATTACATTAATGCAAATTATTTGCCGGTAAGTCTTCCTGGTGTGTTTAAAGCACATTATTTAGAATGGCAAGTTTGTTGAAAAATGATACTGAGATCATATTTTTGTCACAGGGGTATAACTCCAAGAAAGAGTTTATTGCAGCACAAGGCCCTTTGCCTAACACTGTGCAAGATTTCTGGCGCGTGATCTGGGAGAAAAAGATTTACACAGTGGTTATGTTGACTAAATGCATTGAACAAGGCCGGGTAAGTTTTTAAAAAACTGTTTAACTATGTTAAAGGGTTAAATAAGGTCCAGGAGGGAAGTGTTTTTAATAGGAAAGTGAACACAAGAACAAGGGGACACAATCTGAAGTTAGTTGGGGGAAAGATTAAAAGCAACATGAGAAAATATTATTTTACTGAAAGAGTAGTAGATGCTTGGAACAAACTTCCAGCAGACGTGGTTGGTAAATCCACAGTACAGTGATCCCCCGGTTATTGCGTCCCCGACCATTGCGAACAGGGTAATTCGCGATTTTTCAACCCGGAAGTCAAAATACCATCTACGCATGCGTGCCGGGCACGCATGCGTAGATGGCAGCGGCTTCCCTGGGTCTTCCCCCTCTTGCTGGCGTCAGCGAGGAGTTTCCCCACCGCCCACGCAAACTCCTCGCTGCCGCTCGCCCACCCTTCGCCTGCCCACGCCGTTCGCTCCCCCCTCTTGCTGTCGGGAGGGCGAGAAGCCCTCCCCAGCACCCGCTCGCCCGCCCTTCGCCGCTCGCCCGCCCTTCGCCCTGGCGGAGAAATTCCAGCCCCCACCTGGTCCCGCCCGATCCTCCTCCCTGAGGCAGCTCGCCCTCCCATGGCCGCTTCCTCCACCCTCTATTGCAAGCCCTCGCCACCGCAGCCAACGCGCGCTGCGATCTTCAAGCCCGGCTCCTTTCGGCCCAGCATCCCGGGCCAAGCAGCTGCCTTCCGTGACTGAGCCTGGCTGGCCCGGAAGATCGTAGCGCGCGTTGGCTGCAGCGGCGAGCGAAGCCAAGCCGGCAGCAATGTCGCCGCCGGTGCAGCCAACGCGCGCTACGATCTTCCGGGCGAGCCAGGCTCAGTGACGGAAGGCAGCCGCTTGGGCCGAGAGGAGCCGGCCTTGATCCGCCAACGCGCGCTACGATCTTCCGGGCCAGCCAGGCTCAGCGGATCAAGGCCGGCTCCTCTCGGCCCAAGCGGCTGCCTTCCGTCACTGAGCCTGGCTCGCCCGGAAGATCGTAGCGCGCGTTGGCTGCAGCGGTGAGCGATTTCGCCGCCGGTGCAGCCAACGCGCGCTACGATCTTCCGGGCCAGCCAGGCTCAGCGGATCAAGGCCGGCTCCTCTCGGCCCAAGCGGCTGCCTTGATCCGCTGAGCCTGGCTCGCCCGGAAGATCGTAGCGCGCGTTGGCTGCAGCGGCGAGCGATTTCGCCACCGGTGCAGCCAACGCGCGCTACGATCTTCCGGGCCAGCCAGGCTCAGCGGATCAAGGCCGGCTCCTCTCGGCCCAAGCGGCTGCCTTCCGTCACTGAGCCTGGCTGGCCCGGAAGATCGTAGCGCGCATTGGCTGCAGCGGCGAGCGATTTCGCCGCCGGTGCAGCCAACGCGCGCTACGATCTTCCGGGCCAGCCAGGCTCAGCGGATCAAGGCCGGCTCCTCTCGGCCCAAGCGGCTGCCTTGATCCGCTGAGCCTGGCTCGCCCGGAAGATCGTAGCGCGCGTTGGAGACAGGCTTTGAGTTTTGGCTGCGGGGCGAGGGAGTTAGGAAAGTCCTACTTCTCCCCCCGCAGCCAAAACTCAAAGCCTGTCTCCTGCTGCCCGGTTTAGCCAGGACACGAGCGGCGAAATGACTTGGAGGAATGTGAAGCTGAAACCGGCCGGTTTCAGCTTCACATTCCTCCAAGTCATTTCGCCGCTCGTGTCCTGGCTAAACCGGGCAGCAGGAGACAGGCGGTGGGCTGGGAGCCGCAGGCGAAAGGAGCTCGGGCATTGTTCTCCGGACCCCGCCCGCAGCCTGGAGAGGGAAAGGGCCGCCGCGGGGCTGAGCGGGCGGGGTCCGGAGAACAATGCCTGGCGCCGCGCTCCGATGCCCGAGCTCCTTTCGCCTGCGGCTCCCAGCAGCACTTTGAATCCAGCAGCTTCTGCTGGATACGGGCGGTGGGTGGGACGAGCGGCGCGGAAGCCAGGGGCTGTGGCAGCTCGCCCCCCCATCGCCCGTATCCAGCAGAAGCGGCGGGATTCAAAGGGATTCAAGGCTAACTTCTGCGCTTGGCTTGAGGACTCAGCTCGGAAGCTGCACGGGTGTTTTAAAAGGTCTCCGCCGGCATGGGGGGCTTCCTACCACCTCCCGAACCCCCAACTCGGGTTTGGGGGGGTGCTAAGAAGCCCCCCATGCCGGCGGAGACCTTTTAAAACACCCGTGCAGCTTCCGAGCTGAGTCCTCAATCTTCGGCTCCTCGCTAGCGCTGCGGAAGTAAAAATACCATCTGCACATGCGCAGATGGTGTTTGTACTTCCGCAGCGCTACTTCGCGAAAACCCGCTCGTTGCGGGGGTTCCTGGAACGGAACCCTCGCAACGAGCGGGGGATCACTGTAACTGAATTTAAACATGCCTGGGATAAACATATATCTATCCTAAGATAAAATACAGAAAATAGTATAAGGGCAGACTAGATGGACCATGAGGTCTTTTTCTGCCGTCAGACTTCTATGTTTCTATGTTTCTAGGACCCATTACAAAGCATCAGAACCACAGCTATTTATCATATACATGAGTGGCATTAGAATTTATTTAAAACTATTATTCCTTGCTCCTTACACAAATAAATATGACTTGTTTCTAAATAAATGCAGATACAATATATACTGCTGGCAAAGGCAGTTGTTTATTTATTAAATTTATTGGCTGCTCATCTTACCACAGTGTAACTGTATGCAAGAGTTACTCTGTGGTAACTAAGCAAGGAATGCCAATGTCCATACTAAAATTTTCAAAATTGAATTTAGAGAAAAGGCAGAGGAATAGGTTTGACGGGGTAAAAAATAAAAGTAAATTATTAACAGATATTTCCATTTAAATTTAATTTATGTTTTTAGAGATAATAGCAATAGCACTTAGATTTATATAGCACTTCACAGCCCTCTCTAAGTGGTTCACAGAATCAGCATATTGCCCCCAACAATTTATCTCCTCATTTTATCAACCTCGGAAAGATGGAAGACTGAGTCAACCTCAAGCAAGTGAGAATCGAACTGCCTAACTGCAGGCAGCTGGCAGGCAGCAGAAGTAACTTACAGTACTTCATTCTAACCATTGCGCAACCATAGTTCTTATAATGCTGTTACTAAGGAGAAGCTGATCCTCCATGTCTAATGACACAGAACAGCAGATAATTAAAACAGTGTTCTGTGGCAAGAATAAGGAAATTTCTTGTAGCTGTCCCATAGATCGGGGTAGGCAAAGTTGGCTCTTCTATGACTTGTGGACTTCAACTCCCAGAATTCCTGAGCCAATCATGCTAGCTCAGGAATTCTGGGAGTTGAAGTCCACATGTCTTAGAAGAGCCAACTTTGCCTACCCCTGCCATAGATGGTGATTGGAATCATGTTAATATTCAAAGTAGAAGAAAAACGAGAGGCCGTTTGGTGCAGTGGTTAAGGCATCAGCCGAGTAATGGGAATCTGTGAATTCTAGTCCCAAACTAGGCAGAGCCAATCAAGTCTCCTTGGACTTGTCACTTTCTCTCAGTGGGTAGGAAGCAGTCAAGGACAAACCACTTCTGAAAAATCTTGCCAAGAAAACTGCACGGAATTCTCCAGGCAGTCTTCAAGAATTGAATGTGATTGTACTTAAGGGAAAAAAAAGGGCAAAGCTGATTTTCATCGTTTCTTCAGTTCTCTAACTGTGTTGCCTAAGAATTTTGTAAAAATGGTCATTACATAACGTTTGTCTGGCACAATGTTATAGGAAGCTGATTTATTACAGTATCTTGCAGCTGTGGTATCTCCAGTCCAAGAAAGGATTTGACAATGAATTTATTTTACCTATGGGTCATTTATATTTTTAGACAAAATGTGAAGAGTATTGGCCAAACAAACAATCCAAGAACTATGGGGATATAATGGTGGCCATGACTTCCGAAATTTTCTTACCCGAGTGGACAATAAGAGATTTCTCCATACAGCAAGTGAGTAATGATCATATATTACAGAGCTTTCTCTTGATAGAAGGAAATTATCTGGGTTTTGAGCAATCAGGGTTTGAACCCATGTTATGAGACTAAAACTGCATAGATGACTTGTGGCAAAGCGTAGAAAGTGGAATCATAATCATCCTTAAAAGACAGCAGGGCAGCTTTCAGTTTTGGGAGGCACAATATCTTCCTGGGCTCCTTAGAAGAGTGGAGAGTAGGTGGCATTGTTTTATGGTAATTCCACTTCTTTCTGGACAGACCAGGTCTGAGATTGTGGGGTGCAGGATCAAACTTGCAGGCATCACAGGAGCACATGGAGAGCATGGCTAGGATAGCCTTTGTCCAACTTAAGGTGGTACCTTCACTGCAACCTGATCTAGAACAAGAGCACTTACACATTTGCCCTTGGCAGCTTGATTGCTGCCATTTGTGCTGTCCGGTTACCAAGTAGCCAGGAGTCAAGATGTTCAATTTGGGTGCTTCAAGAGAGTAATGAAACTTGACACCATGCTAATCATAATCAGCAAGTGGTTTTATGTAATGCTGAATAGAAGTAATCCTGCAATACCCTCCCTCTTTATCAGTTATGATAAAATAAATATTGTAAAACCAGACCTGATCGAAGGAGGTTTTCATAGTTGTACCAGGATTGGGGTTGGGCCAGTGTTTTAACCATGTGTAGTTTGTTCCCAGAGTTAGGTTTAGTATTTATCTACTTGCTTACCTACTTTACGTACTTTAGATCAGTACTTATTTTGCCTAATCTCAAGGAATTTGGGCAGAAAAAATGTTTTAAAGCCCTGAAGTTTGGAGCTGGGAAACAACGTATCAGTTTTTATTAAGCGTAAATACAATAGCAATTAGACTTACCGTATTTTTCTGAGTATAAGATACACCTTAGTTTGGGGGGAGGAAAACAAGGGGGAAAATTCTGCCTCTGCCTCCCAGCAATTTGCCTCCCAGCAAACAGCACATATGATATACACTGTTGCTGTGCATGCATGCTCGAACCATAGAAATAGCAAAGAATGGGAGACATGTACACTATGGCAGCATATTAATGCCAGAAAGTTTTCTTAATTCTAGTCACACTAACTCCTCCCAATTATTTAAGTAAATCTACTCCAAACATGAATAAGTCAGGGTTTACCTTAACTGCTTTATTTTAATACTAAAACAGGACATTATTCTCTGCTATTTAAAAGAAAAGACAAAAGCACTAGACCTTTTCAGATCAAGCATTTATTTTAAAAAGCTTCTTCATTTGATTAAGTTGTCTAGAAAGAATAATAAAGCAATCTTTAAAAAATAAGTCCAATAATCTCATATGGTCAGGGACGCATTAATTACAATCTGGCTGGAAATAAAAATAAAACATTATTTTTAAATCCCAAATTGGCTTTCAACAATGGAAGCAATTATATATCCAAATACATTTGACATAAATAAAATGACTATTGGAGAGCACTGGATAACTTAAAAGTAGAGACGAATTAGAAAAACAAAATATAGTTATTGATTGGTGGTCTTATACACAGATATAATCACATTATAAGATACATAGGAAAGAAAGTGGAATTGACCTCGAAGCTAGTACTCTGGATAAACTCTTGACAGGCCCAGAGGAAAAAAAATATTTCTAAATTTTATGGTTATCTTTTACAATATGAAAGAAACGAAGATATAGTTAAAGTCCTATGGTGACATGGGTGCAAAACATAGGTTGAAATATCTATTTGGCAGATTGGAAACAAGTATGGAATAAAAATCTTAGACTATCTAAATCAGTGACGTATAAAGAAAATTATTATAAAATGGTCTATAGATGGCACCTGGCCCCAACACGATTGGCAAAAAATTACCCAAAATTAAACCCAATTTGCTGGCAATGAAAAAAAACACAAGGCACCTTCTTTCACATGTGGTAGTTGTGCCCCAAAACAAAAAGATTCAATTGAATTCACATCATTTAAAAAAAAGAATACAATAAAAGTATCAAATACTTGGTACTACATATAGCCACTGCAGCTGGAGTAATTTTTGTGCAACTCTGGAAAAATTCAGAAATTCCTTCAAAGAATATAATTTAAAAAAAAATATGAGTGTGAGAAATGAATAGGTTCACTTTGGAGTTACGGGACCAAATGGAATCTGATTATTACAGTGTTTGGGAAAGTGGATTGAGAATAGTAAAAAGAGAAGATGATAGTCAATAACTGAATATAACATGTAAATATATAAATAGAAACATTTAATGCAAATGTGATAATAGAAATAATAAATATATACAATGTGATTTTGTATAGAGAAAACGGAAATAAATGGTGTTATATAAAGAAATATGTGATTTGGTATAGAGAAAATGGAAACATATAAAAATGTATAACAATTACTCAAAGTATCATTGTATCATTGTTTTTAAAGAAAAGATTTGAAAATAAATAAGTTATAATAAAAAAATAAGTCCAATAATTTGAACATTTTGCAGATATTATAGTTATTGACTTGCCTTCTTGTATCCAGTTACAGCAGTCTAATTAGCAAAAGAAAATAAAATTCTGCCTCTATCTCCTAGAATTTGCCTCCTTGCAGCATTAGTTTCACTTTCAGTTCTATTAGGTGGCTGCAGCCTCAAATCAGCTGAGGGTAGGGAAGCTGATTATGAGTTGCTTGTCTTAACAGGCTCTGTTTCTGTTTGCTGCAAGGAGGTAAATTGCTAGGAGGCAGAGACCAAAGGGTGGGGGTGGCTGGGTGGGTCTACATTCAGTGTATAAGATGCACCCATGTTTTCACCCTCTTTGGGGGTAAAAAGGTCTTATACTCTGAAAAATACGGTATACAGTGTTCCCTCGATTTTCGCGGGTTCAAACTTCGCGAAAAGTCTATACCACGGTTTTTCAAAAATATTAATTAAAAAATACTTCGTGGGTTTTTCCCCTATACCATGGTTTTTCCCGCCCGATGACATCATATGTCATCGCCAAACTTTCGTCTGCCTTTAATAAATATTTTTAATAAACTTTAATAAATAAACATGTTGAGTAATAATCTAAATAGTTACTAAGGGAATGGGAAATTGCAATTTAGGGGTTTAAAGTGTTAAGGAAAGGCTTGTGATACTGTTCATAGCCAAAAATAGTGTATTTACTTCCGCATCTCTACTTTGCGGAAATTCGACTTTCGCGGGCAGTCTCGGAACACATCCCCCGCGAAAATCAAGGGAACACTGTACAGTAATCCCTCGCTACCATGGTTCATCTTTTGCGGATTCGCTACTACACAGGTTTTCAAAGGGAGATTAAATCCATTAAATCCATTGAAAATTTTAAATCCATTAAAAATTCATAAAATTCTTTTACAGTACTACTGTACTCTATAAAAGAAACTTTTAGGATATCACATGTAGTTCCAGATGAGAAACATTATAGAATGACTGTTTAATGCAAAGGGTGGGATTTAAAAGTCCAAATACTCGTTAAATACATTAAAAAATATCTTTCCTCTACTTCACGGAAATTTGTTTTTCATGGATGGTCTTGGAATGCAGCCCCCGCGAAAAATGAGGGATCACTATATATCTCTTTATAGTGCTTTATAGCCCTCTCTATGCGGTTTACACAGTCAGCATATTGCCCCCCACCTCGCCTAAGTCTGAGTCTTCATTTTACTGACCTTGAGTGATTCAACCTTGAGCTTGTAAGAATCAAATGGCCAAACGGCAGACAAGTCAGTAGAAGTAGCCTGCAGTATTGCATTTTAACCACTGGCCACTACCGTTCATTGCGCCATAATATAGAGATTAGTCTTATCTTTAATTTATTCCAGACAGAAGCAACATAGTACTCCTATGCAGGTTTCAAAATGGGCAAAATAAATTATTCCACACCCCAAATTCAGAGTATAAATCATCTTCTTAAAGATCATAATAAAGCTATATATAAATGCCTGTTTGCCGGCACCTGCATTAACTATATTTTATTTCACTTAACCATCTTTTAGCATTTCCATAAAAAATAAAAAATGTTGGATAGAAAATTTAGATCCGGAAATTTGTTTGATTCTTATGTGACCTCATGAACATAAGGGTGGGTTTGTTTTCCTGCTATATTTATCCTTGCCAGTTTGTCTCCTACTATAGCTACCCTTGGATCTAGTTTCATTCCCGCTGTTTTTGTTTCCAGTTATGTCGATTTCTGCCAACCTGATGCCCCCAATCGTGCAAAACACTCTTCCCAGAATTCCCAGTGAGCTTTGTTTTTGGCATTGCTGCCTGATAATTCTGGCAAATAAGAGTTCCAACACAGCTGAGGGGGCATTAAGTTGAGAGAAAATGTATGTTTGCCCAGATAGATTGGATCTGCCTTTTTTTCTTGTCTCTTGCATTTCCTGGGTTTGCAATCACAGGACCCGGTATATGGTGGAACACATTCAGTTTGAAATTATGGATATAAAGATGAATATGATTAATGAGAATAAAGTGAAAAAGAACTGATGAGAAGATGGGACAGGGTTAGAGGTTATATGGTTAGTAGAATTCAAGGCATAAAGAATAAACTGGAATCACTCTATAATTTGTAAATATGGTAATGCTCTTGGTTTAAAATGTTATTAAAAAGGTATACAGTGTTCCCTCGATTTTCGCGGGTTCGAACTTCGTGGAACGTCTATACCACGGGTTTTCAAAAATATTAATTAAAAAATACTTCACGTTTTTCCCCCCCCATACCACGGTTTTTCCCACCCGATGATGTCATATGTCATTGCCAAACTTTCATCTGCATTAAAAAACATTTTTTTAATAAACTTTAATAAATAAACATGGTGAGTAATAATCTAAAATTTCTAAATGGTTGCTAAGGGAATGGGAAATTGTAAATTTAGGGGTTTAAAGTGTTAAGGGAAGCTTGGGATACTACTCATAGCCAAAAATAGTGTATTTACTTCTGCATCTCTACTTCGCGGAAATTCAACTTTCGTGGGCGGTCTCGGAACGCATCCCCCGCGAAAATCGAGGGAACACTGTACACTCATTTTGGTGGAGGGGTCTGAATGAATGATGTTGGGTGGTGGGAGCATGCATCACTGTGCACTGTGTTTTATGTTGTGTGTATCTGTTATTATTTTAAAAATTAATTAAAAATATTTCAAAAAAGCAATCGCAGGACTCGGAATAAAGATGAGTCACAATCGATCCCTTCGATAGCTTGTCTGAACAAAGCTTTTTTTAAAAAAAATAAATTAAAGCAAGTTGCCAGGAGGCATCAGCAGAAATAATTTCTTTGTGAATTCTAACTTCTCTTCTGTATTTTGACAAGAGTGATTCACCGGAAAGTCATCCTGTGCGTCAGTTTCACTTCACTGCCTGGCCCGATCATGGGGTTCCGGAAACCACTGACCTCCTCATCAGCTTCAGGCACTTGGTGCACGAATTCATGAGACAGAAGCCATCTTCTTCCCCAACCTTAGTTCACTGCAGGTGCAAATAAAATACCTTTATTGACATTTAAGTATGATTCTGTGTAGTTGTTCTTAGGTTACAATGAGGGGCTGTCTTGCAAGGCTCTTCATGGAAACAGAATTAGAATTATTTAATTTGATTGGACACCCAAAGAATTTGTCTTTAGTGCACACACTCTCAGTGTACATAAAAGAAAATATAGATTTGTCAAAAATCATGATTGTCATAGAGGTCAAATAAGCAATGAAGAAACAATCAATATTTATTTGTTTGTTTGTTTGTTTGATTGATTGATTGATTTTTATGCCGCCCTTCTCCTTAGACTCAGGGCGGCTTACAACATGTTAGCAATAGCACTTTTTAACAGAGCTAGGCTCTTGCCCCCACAATCCGGGTCCTCATTTTACCCACCTCAGAAGGATGTAAGGCTGAGTCAACCTTGAGCCGGTGATGAGATTTGAACCGCTGACCTACAGATCTACAGTCAGCTTCAGTGGCCTGCAATACAGCACTCTACCTGCTGCGCCATCCCGGCTCATGAATATTAATAAAAATCTTAAGGATACAAGCAACAAGTTACAATCATACAGTCCTAACTGGGAGGAAATAGGTGAGAGGAATGATGAGAAAAAAACTAGTAGCAATAGTAGTGCAGACTTAGTAAATAGTTTGACAGTGTTGAGAGAATTATTTGTTTAGCACAGTGATGGAGTTAGAGAAAAACTGTTCTTGTGTCTAGTTGTCTTGGTGTGCAGTGCTCTGTAGTGACGTTTTGAGGGTAGGAGTTGAAACAGGGTACTTTTCAAATTATAAAGTCAGGCAATTTGCTAGGAAGTGGCAATGCCATTTGGAGAGTGACAACTGAATTCAATCCACCCACTTGTCAAATGCACGCTATCAGTCTAACATAAATCCAGGAAGTACACTGTACACATGGAGCCACACTATCTTGTGGCTTTCACCTTATCTGAACAAGAGAAGCTATTTTATATTGATTATATTTGACCCCTGGGATTTCTGCATTTTTCTTCTCCATAGCCAGAAGGGGGCATCCGGAACTTTTGTATTTACTTTTAAGTAATTGGAGTGTGTTAATGAAATAGAACAATTAACTGTAGTTTCTGACGATGGCGTCTTAACTCTTTGGTTTAAAAGAAACCAAATTTGAGCTATGATAGTTGGCTGGCAAAGAGTCCTGCTGCCATGGGATGACTCCATGGGTTGGAATGGATAGTGATGAGAGCTGCCTGTATATTTCCAAGTACCATGGCATGTGTTATCATGTATCAGAGAGAGGCTGCATTATCAAACGAGGGGTGTCCCTTTGATAAGTTGGGATGAAACAAACTGTCCCTGGTGATTGTCTTCAGCCATTAAGAAATAGTGTTAGTTCCCTCAAGTGGCAGATGTTTTTGGGAGTCCAAAACAAATGGAGGCTCTCCATCATAAAGCTTTCTTAATGACAATTATAGAAACAATCCCATCCATGTAATCCAGTGATCCCCTATAGACAAGACAATGATGATGTTTCTGTTTACATACATATATATAATTATATTGTAGTCCCATAAACAGAACAACTGGACAGTTAGGACATTAGTTTCCTTTATTTTTTCTCTATGTAGAAGAGACAAAAATTAGGCAGTACTATTTTTAGATTAGATTGTAAACGTAATGCTTGAAAAAGATAGTAAAAATGATTCCCTCAACACTGTTAAACTATTTACTAAGTCTGCACTACTATAACTTTGTTGCTTGTATCCTTACGATATTGACTGGTTCACAATATGATATGATTACTTATTTGTACCCTGATTATCATTAGGTGTTGTACCTTTGGATTATTGACGAGTGTATCTTTTTCTTTTATGTACACTGATACCATATGCACCAAGACAAATTCTTCGTCTGTGCAATCACACTTGGCCAATAAAATTCTATTCTATTCTATTCTATTGAGTGAGATGAAGGTATTTCAACCCTATGCCGTTTATTTTTAACAGCGCTGGTGTTGGGAGGACAGGAACTTTCATTGCAATTGACCGTTTGATACAACAGATGGAGATAGAGAACACAGTTGATGTGTACGGCACTGTTTACGATCTACGAATGCATCGATCTTTAATGGTACAAACAGAGGTATGGGCAGACTTTTATTCTAAGCATGCAGAACAAACATTGGATACAGGTAGTCCTTAACTTCTAAGGGTAACAACTGAGAATTAGGGTTATAAGCAACGGTGGGTTGCTCCCAGATCAGCGTGGTTCTAAGAACCGGTAGCGCCGGCAGCGAGAGGCTCCACCCACCCATCCAGAATGCAGAAGTATCTCGTGCATGTGCAAACCGATAGCAAAGGGTTTTACAACCTACTACTGGTTATAAGATATGATGGTCATTAAGTGGGTCACCATGACAGCACCCAATTTTATGACTATTTGGCGTTAGTGTTGGGTGAAACCAACGAAGTTCGGGTTTGGCGGGTTCGGACGAATTTGGCGGCAGAGTTCAGGTAAGTTCCCTGAACCCAAACACTTCTGGCCCCGCCCTCCCGTCTTCCAGAAATAAAGCCCCGTCCCCAGAATCCCATAGTTGGATTCCCCACCTCCTTTTGCTTGCAGCGCCATTCCCGAGGCGGGGAAATTTTGGGCTTGGAGGCGGCACGGCTCTCCTCCCCTTTTGTGCCCATTGCCCAGGGCAGCCCGCAGCCGCCTGTCTCCTTTTATTTTTACGGAAAAGGCTCAACTCCCAGAGTTCCTTCACTGATTCAGAGCCCTCCCCCTCCCGCCCACCGCGGTGTTCGAGCAAACGCCGAACCTGAACATGGACTTTTTAAAAAGTTTGGCTTCAGGTTCGGCATGCCGAACACCGCAAAGTTCGGTACAAACCTGAACTATGCAAGTTCGATTCGCCCAACACTATTTGGCATCATAAAATTCCAAAATTCATGGTCATGTGACCGTGCAGGACACTGCAAATGGCTTTAAATGCAAGATGGTTGCAAGCACCCCAACATGATGAAGTATGTCTGCAGCCATTGGAACTTCAAAAATGGGCCAGGTCTGGGCAGATAACCTGAAACAGTCACAAATTGAGGACTACTTGTGATTATTAGGTTTATACGGTGCTTTGCATTCAGTTTCCAAAGTGCTTCAGAATAAATAGCAGTTTTTGGAGACTGAGTCCAAAACACAGCCCTCTTCATGATGGGTTTTAGACGTGCAGTTTTCTCTTTAAACTGATGGACGCATCATCCAAAACCTATGGTAAAAATTGCCTTGTTTTTTCCCCCTCTTAGGACCAATATGTATTCCTAAACCTCTGTGTTATGGATATTATTAAATCTAAGAAAGAGAAGAAAATGGATCTCATCTATCAGAACACAGACGCCATGGCAATCTATGAGAACTTCACACCATCATCACCATACATTGGGAGGGCAAATGGCTACCATGTATAACTAGAAAGGAATGACTTGATTCCCATTTGGGCCTTTTGCAGAGAAAGGAAAAAATATGCACTGCTTTTGTATGACTTTATATACAAAGACTTCAGCACCTGTTTTGAAGATGCACGTGTTAAATTGCCAGTGGAAACTGTGGATTCAGTATAGTGTTAAAAGAAAAAAAAATCTATAATGTATTTTGCAGAAAATTTCTGCATTGGGGGGTTGATAAAAAAATTGGTGAAATCAATGTTGGCTGAATAATAAGAATGAAAAATACAGACACTTTTAAATTATTTTTTAAACATGCTCATGTTCAGACTTATAGGATACTGATTCTTTTGTTCGTGTTCCAGAAATATTAATGATGTATATTGGTCACTTTAACATTTAAATTCCACAGTGACTTCTCAAATTCATTTTATTTAAAAATGAGAACACGTAAACCTTTTATAAATAGGATATTTTATTATGTAATTGTGCCTTTCTATTTTGCTAAGGACAAAATAATCAGAGATCTATATTTTTGTATTGAAATTCTCAGATGATGTCTAACATTTGAATATGATTATTTTCAATTTTTTTTAATCTGGAATACCTGTGCTTATTCATTCCTTCTGGAATTAGCAACCATTCATTTATATGATACTTTATTCTGCAGAAAGTTTATTTCAGAATTCATTTGCTTGATCTTGTGAGCACAATAATGATCATATTTTGTTTTTATAAGAAGGACAAGGCTTTCTTATATGGGTAAATTAAAATTTATCCAATTTTATTTTCATGTATTGAAAATATTTCCCATTTTTCTAAAAAAAAATGTGATGAAAGTAGTCTTTTCATGCCCTTTGAAGATCCTTAGTTTGGTTTCTTTGTACCATTTTCTTCTTTGACCTCAAGCTTATGTGTCCTTAATACCTTTTCATTGCCATGTGTATAATGAGTAGAGATTTCATGTATTGTCATAATTTGTATGCTTAGCAATACTTACAAATAGCTGTTGTTGATCACATTTGACAATAGTAGGGACACCACAGAAGAAAATGGTATGGACAATTAGCAGTTGTTTGTGAAACAAAAGGAAGTCAAGCTCTTACTTTGGGAAAATATGCTAATTTCTAAGTAAAAAAATAAGGGATTTCCAAGTAGCCATTGATACTTGTGACCTCAGGTTTATCTATTAGGGGTATGCAAATAATAATGCAAAGATGGAGAGGGTGTGCGAATGAATTGGCAACTTTTAATGTCTTATCAATTTAATGGTTTCATCAAGTTTTTTTCAATTCATAGTTCTTCAGGGTAAGGATTTTAAGTAATACAAATCTCCAGCGATCAGTGCTTTACAGGATGTTCTCTCGACTTAATGACCACAATTGAACCAGGACTTCTCCTGCCAAATGATGCAGTATTGAGTTTTGGCAGATTTTGCAACATTTTGGTCTCAGTTGTTAAATGAATCACCATGGTTGTTAAGCAAATCCAGGTTCTTCTATTGACACATTAGTTGCCAAGTGCCTGAATTTTAATCATGGCCACAGGGGCATCTAAATGGTCATAAGTGTAAGGAAGGTCACTTTTTGCTCTTGACATTTTGCACAGTCATGAAACAAATGGTCGTAAGTCAAGGACTACCTGTAGTCCTTGATTTATGACCGGTTGCTTTAGGGACCATTACCGCAGACCTTCCAAAAGCTAACAGTTTTGATTTCAAAGTTATCACAGCCACAAACCACTACTGTTGCAGTCACATGATTGCATTTTGGACATTTGGCAACACACACACAGACACACACCTTTATTGCTTTTGCCCTAATTTTCACCATTTTTTGTCAGTTTCTGGTGTTTGCTTCTGATTTCCAGCAAACTACACCCACTGTGTAGATCAAGACCACACATAAAGTTCCAGTTAAACTGATTACTAATCACACCTAAACATTGGAAGGTACCCAACTAACAGTTAGTACTATCTTGGTGCTGGGGAGGGGACACACAAAATTCAAGAGGGCTTGGATTTAGCCCATTTGTGGCTATGTAGAAAGACTAGGCTAATTCCTCTTTTGACTGACCCCGTGTTCTTCCACTTCTTTCTCTAAATCCATTGGCTAAAATATATTTTCTTAATGATCATGGCATTCACTTAACTGCCATTAAAAAAGTTATAAAATTAGGTCCAGTCAGGTGATGACCTGCTGCAATTTAGGACTGTAACTTTCAGCGCAATTATGGTCATAAGTCAAGGACTATCTGTAATACTTTTCCATGCAAAGCAGGAATATCAAAGGTGGAGTTTATGGGACCTATGAATACCTCATCAACAGCTTCCTGCTTGACCATGATAGTTCAAGGATCTCAATCATGGCATGTTACTCAGACCTCCCAAAAGGTTTTTAAACACCATTTATTTCTATTTTAAAAAGTAGTTTTTCAACATGCCTAGCACAACCCCGCTTTTATCTACCTGACTTAAATTTAGGAGGCTTTGTTCCTTTATCACAAGGTTGGGGGGGACGGATAGTCTTCATTCAGATTTTATACCTGGCCCCCATCTCTGCAGCTTTCCTTCCAAAACAAAATGGCTGATTTTCAGCATAACTTGTTGAAACAAGTGGAAGTCTAAGCAGGAGGTCTCTGGGAGGTAGCCTTCTCCCATTTCATCTCCTGACATGTTTGCAAATGATCTGAAGTTGGATCCTTTGCTCTTAGGTTTCATTAGCATGAGTTAGAGGAGAATTTGAAAAGTGTCCAATGAGAGGAAAAGTATTGTTTGCCCCTCAGAGACTTCTACACTTCTCAAAGAGGCCAAATTTGAGTTGCTGCCCCTAAGGCAACCCGCCCAACTCTACCATTCTTTCAATTTTCATGAAGTTACTATAGAAAGGCAAAACACATAAACAGAACTTGGTTTCCAGTTGCACTCAGTGGAGACATTGAAATTTGCATAATTAAGTTTCATATTCAGATCTCAAAGTCAAACCAAGGATTGGACTTGCCTTTTTCTGAATCAGAGCCCAAATTAAATGTTAACTAACTAGATACTTTAAACCTTGTTATTTTGTTGCGAACTGAATACTGTAGCAATAAACTCATGTGTGATTTCCCGTTAAATCGAACTTTATCGCACATACGCCCTCCATACATTCTCAGGTTTCCAGATACTTATAGAAGCATAGTAAGGATTGGTTCACCACATGCAAAAATAAAACAACACTGGTCATTTTCAGTGCCCACTTTAGAGCGAACGGTTTAGCTAAGTTATAAGATTATCACTTGAAAGCTGTCACTTCAGTTGATCTTGAGGACTGACCACAAGTAGCATTCTTAGGGGAGGAGAAAAGCTATGTAGCTTTAACTGTGGTTTGCATACGATTGTTGTAATGGCGTGTGGCGTTGGTGGGGTAGGTACCCCTCCTGCCCTGGTTGTATTTTTGTGTTCTTTTCTGTGATGAAGATTTATTTAAAAGTGCAATATTTGATTTATTGAATGAATGATTGCCTCTATTTGAATAGAGTTTACTCAGGTTCATTATCATTCCTTTTTGTTCTGTGGCTTATATTCTTGTGCAAATAGTTTTCAAAAGCCTGAACTCCTGTAGTTAGAAAAATCATATTTGCTCTATTTCTTTTGACTAAAAAAATACAAAGATCTACTGAAACTCTCAGCTGCAGATTTTTTATGCAGTGAAATACATACACACTCATGCATATGTTGCTGTAGACATATATGTATGTATGTATATGGCTATGGTTTTGTTTTATGCTGCTGTAGTTTGTAATGGATACGATTAATGAAAAACGAAAGGTTCTGCATTGAATTACTTTTGTTGGTACACTGATCTTAAAATTATGAAGGCATTTTTAATGAAGGATGTGGTTTGTAAAAGGGAAGGGGTTCATATATTTCTTTCAGTCAATGCGCTGGCAGCATTAAAAATTGGTATGATATTTGAGTGTATTATATTGCTATGTTGTATTTTATAGTATTGTAGATTTCACTCAGCTTTCTTCAACACAACCCACCATTGCATTAAGCCTGTGAGTAAAACTGCTCCCCTTGTTCAAGTTTAAGAGTTGGAGATATTCCAGTGTTATAAAGATACAGATTGTTGTATAGAAATGTATGTTCTGCTTCTACAGTAACAGAAATTTGCCTTGGGTGGCTTTTTTTACTCTGCTCTTTCAGTAAAATAGCACTGGATTTTGGTGTGTTTGTCCAAATGAATTCTCCTTGCCTTCTTTGGTTTTAATAATTTTTGTCCTTCCGTCTTTCTCATTGTTATGTATACAAAATGTATAATTTATCTGTGTGCAGATGTTAAATAGGAAGCAGTCCACCTCTTAATGTAACTTTTCCTTTGCAAGTTGGTGAGATCCCATACAGATTATAAAGACAAGATTCCTTTTGGTGAAAACTGATGCACAGTTTTGCAGACATGTTTAACTGAAAAAAAGAACCTGCTGGATAACAAAACTAATAACTGAGGATAACAAAATGCTTATTACATAAAGGTTAAGCCATGGTGACGCAGTGGTTTAAATGAAGTATTGCAGGCTATTTCTTCTGCCTGCAGTTCGATTCTCACCGGCTCAAGGTTGGTCCGGCCTTCTATCCTTCCAGGGTTGTTAAAATGAAGAGCCAGATTGTTGGGGGCAATATGCTGACTCTGTAAACTACTTAGAGAGGCCTGTGAAACAGTATACAGTGGTACCTCTACCTATGAACGCCTCTACTTACGAACTTTTCTAGATAAGAACCGGCGTTCAAGATTTTTTTGCCTTTTCTCAAGAACCATTTTCCACTTACAAACCCTAGCCTTCAAAACTGTAACCGGAAAAGGCAGGGAGAAGCCTCCGTGGGGCCTCCCTAGGAATCTCCTGGGAGGAAATAGGGCGGAAAAGGTAAGGGAAAGTCTCCGTGGGGCCTCTCTAGGAATCTCCTGAGAGGAAACAGAACCATAAAAGGCAGGGCGAAGTTTCCATGGGGCCTCTCTAGGAATCTCCTGGGAGGAAACAGAACCATAAAAGGCAGGGCGAAGTTTCCATGGGGCCTCTCTAGGAATCTGCTGGGAGGAAAAGAACCATAAAAGGCAGGGCAAAGTCTCCATAGAGCCTCTCGAGGAATCTGCTGGGAGGAAACAGGACCTCCACCCTTCCTGTGGTTTCCCCAGTCACACGCATTATTTCCTTTTACATTGATTCCTATGGGAAAAATTGCTGCTTCTTACAAACTTTTCTACTTAAGAACCTGGCCATGGAATGAATTAAGTTCATAAGTAGAGGTACCACTGTATAGGTCTACTTGCTGTTGCTAGTGCAGCCTTCATGGGTTTTGAGATAATCACAGTTACCATAGAACAGAGGTCCCCAAACTTAGCAACTTTCAACTCCCAGAATTCTACATTCAGCTATGCTGGCTGGAGAATTCTGGGAGTTGAAGTCCACAAGTCTTAAAGTTGCCAAGTTTGAAGACCTCTCCCATAGGAAAAGCTTTAAAGGGCTTTACATCTAGGCTGCAAAATCTGGGGTGACTATTGGAGGGCAGTGAAAAGATGCAGAAAATTGTCTTCACTGCTATCAATCTGGTGTTGTCATAAGGGAAGCATGGGGGGGCCTTAGAACCTGGCTTACAAATAGCTAGATATTACTAGATAATAATAATAATAATAATAATTATTATTATTATTTTATTAGATTTGTATGCCGCCCCTCTCCGAGGATAAACCCCTGTCCCGGGCCTTCCAGAGATCATCTATCAACACAACCAAAGCAGTTTCCATGCTGTAGCCGGGCCTGAAACCTGACTGTTGAGGGCCTAGATAATCAGCTTCTTCCAAGGACCACTGGAGCTGGAGCGCCACCGCCTTCTTAACCACCTTCCCCATAAAGGGAAGGTTGGAGACTGGACAATAGTTGTTGAGAATGGCTGGGTCCAGGGAAGGCTTCTTGAGGAGGGGGTGCACAAGTGCCTCCTTGTAGGGAGCCGGAAAGGACCCGCTCCCCAAAGAAGCGTTGACAATCTCCTAGACCCAGCCAGGAAGGACACGTATCCAGTAAACATGTGGCGGAACTCACAGCTCCAATGGCCTTGTCCACTTCATCAGGTGTCACCAGATCAAACTCTTCCCAGACAGATGGACAAGAACGGGCCCCAGTCACCTCGACTGACTCGTCTTGTTCCAGGCCACAGCAAGAGACTCTGCTGAACTGTGTATAAATGAGTCTGGTATAACCCCAAGCACCCTCTGAAAGTGTCCATCAGGCGTCTGGGGCGGAACCACCTAGTTGGTTCTGCCTCCCTGCGGGGGAGGATTGGAGCCTCGAAGTCAAGCCATAGTAGAAAATGGTCTGACCATGACAAGGTGTTATATGGGTGTACCAAGGTGCACCCATGACAGTTCGTGTGGCTGCATTCTGGACTCTGCCGTCTCTGAACACTCTTCAAGGGTAAGAGTCTGTTTAAACCTCATATGTAAGCTTGCTTTTATGGGACATGGGAAAGCTGCTATCCTTTAATAACAAAAGCGAGCCACCTCTGATGCCTTAAAATGGAGAAAAGGAAGGTAAAGGAAGATCTAGAAGATGGCGGAAGAGGCCATGCAATTCAATTGCTGAAGACCCCAGCACCCAATCAATTCCATCACTGAAAGTGGTGGATAATGTCACTGTCAGAAGCTAAGCAGGGCCGTTGCTCTGTTTCTCCATGGCCAATAATAAATTATTTCAGTGGGGGTTTTTTTTCTTTTGAGCCATCTATCTACACTGTCTTACTATGGCAGCAGTGAATGATGACTCCTATAATAGCAATAGCAATAGCACTTAGATTTATGTGCCTCTTCATAATGCTTTACGGCCCTCTTTAAGCAGTTTTCAGAGAGTAAGCATATTGCCCCCAGCTATCTGGGTCCCCATTTTACCGACCTTGGAAGGATGGAAGGCTGAGTCAACCTTTAAAAGGTTTTTAAAAGATGTTCAACAAATGAATACCTAACACTGAATTTTAGTCCATCTATTAAGTGCAATTCAAACATCTATCTTTAGGTCCATGTGTATGGGTATTAGTTTTCTAAAGTTAATAAGTTGCAATACTAAAATGCACCAAAACACTTTTCATCACCAGAAAAGATTGCAGCCACGTGCTTACCAATATTATAAAAGCTATTGTGGGATCTGTTGCAAGCAAGGAGCATCTGCATTCCAGCATTCAATTGAATTTTTGCTATTTCATTTAATTCTTTTCACTGTATTCCATGCAGCTTCCGAATCCTAATTTTTTATGTCCATTTTCACTCTGCTAAAAGTTTATACAATAGAACCTCTGGTCACAAACGCTTCTGATCACAACCTAATCAGGTTCTGATAAAAAAATTCACAATTTTTTTAATCTGGTCACGAACACTTACTGGGGTGGCGATCAAACATGGCTGCAGCCAATTTCCCCTTCCTCACCATTTTTTTGGTAAGTGCCAAATTTTAGGTCACAACCAAATCGCGTTGCAATCAAATTTATGCAATGAATTATAGTTGTGACCAGAGATTCTGCTGTATCTGCCCTCTAATATATTTCCATACAGAATTTGTATTTTCCTGTAGTGATTCTGCTTTAGGTTATTCTCCTCCATGTCCATTTCTCTCCAAGATCCACCTTTGACACTATCAAAACCTGGTCTATCCAGCATTCAGAACTTCTCATCTTCTTATTGATTCTTGGTGTTCCTGGTTATCCAGTTAAACTTTTTCTATACTATTTTGTCTGATTCACTTATTTACCCATATCATTTAATAGAGCATATATTTTCTCCCTAAAACTTTCCCCTTATTCCCCTTATTCCCCTATTTTCATTATTTGTTGGAATTGTTGGAACATCCAACCATTGTCAATCTGTATAGCCCTGCATCCATATACACCCACAAAAAAAGAACCAGTTTATATTTTCTGGCATGTCTTTTAGCTCAATAGCTAATTCACTAATTATTAAATAAATATTAAACTAATGATTATTAAAACATTAACTGATTATTAAACCATATCTTTACTTCCCAGCAGGTATTTCTCAACACCATAAAACCAAAGGACCAGCCCAAGAACAACACAGAACAATCCACTTGAAGTTTCTGCTCATTGGTTCTTATTGGGTGAAATGCTCCCAGTTTGCTCATGCGTGTCGGTCGCCAGAGAGCCAGTTGCGAAGGGAGCACAAGGCTCCACCCACCTGCCTGGATGCCGCCATTTGGGTTCTTTTACCCTCTTCGCATGCATAGAACACTTTGGGCATGTGCAGAGGGTAAAAGAACCCAAATGGAAGTGTCCGGGCAGGTGGGCGAAATCTCACCCTCCTTTCATGACCAGCTCTCCAATGACTGACAAGCACGAGCGAATCGGGAGCATTTCCCCTCCGGTTGTTATCCTCAGGTGCTATGTAGAATAAATCCACCCTCTCTGCTTTGTAATATCCCTGTCTCTCCACTGATTAGCACTTTGTTAGGTGGGGCTCAATGCTCCAGTCTACAAGATCCTTTTGAATCTTGAGCTTATTTGCTGAGATGTTACATGGTTTTATACCATCTGTAAATGTTATCCCTTGACTCCTATTTGCTCATCTAAATCATTTATAAAGATGTTGAAGACTCATCCTGGAGGTAGAATTAGAACGATGAAAATACAGCATTTCCTGTTGCAACCCATATAACTATTCAGTGGATAATTTTCGTGAATATTACCAAGGGTTACAGAAATACTCAGGAGAATGAACAGAACTGTATTCTTCCCATCTTTCTCATAGAACTTTCTGGCACAGTGCCCAAAATGCTTTTGATACAAAAAATCAGGTTCAAAGCCAATTGGAATGGATCCAGGTAATCCATATCTTCTAAAAATGTATAAAGATGATCACCCACCATCTTCTGAAGGGATATTTGTAATAAGATATTTGTTCTCAGCTAACCAGGTTAAGGGATGTCTTCTTTAGGAGAGACGGAACATCTACACCCCCCCCCCCCAAGGTTTAATGAGACATTTACTACTTCTTGGAGCATATATTTTCTCCACATAACTTTACACTATTCTCATCATTTGTGAGAACATTCAACTATTGTCAATTTGTGCAACCCTACTTACACACACTCACACAATAAAAGAACCTTCTGGTAAGTCTACTAGCTCAATAGCTAATTCATTAATTGTTACATCAATATTAAACTGATTGGCTGTCTTCCTCTGCTAGATTTTAATAACCTAGGTCAGGGGTAGGCAAAGTTGGCTCTTCTATGACATGTGGACTTCAACTCCCAGAATTCTTGAGCTAGCATGATTGGCTCAGGAATTCTGAGAGCTGCAGTCCATAAGTCATAGAAGAGCCAACTTTGCCTACCCCTGACCTAGATGATCAAGGATCTAAAGTACATGTCATAGGCCAGTGGTACCCAACATTTCTGAGTCTGTGGACCTGTAGCAATGGTAGCAGGGATGGGGAGATGGAATGGTTTTTGTGTATGCACCCAGCCACCCACCACTTGCACAAATAGAGCCTTGCACACTTGCACGCTGCTAGTAACAATTCCCAATGGGCCGCAGTTTCCAATGGGCCACAGCCCGGTACTGAGCTAGGGCCCAGGAGCTGGGGCCTCCTGTCATGGGCCAAAGAAAAATAACCATTTAGTCCTATCCACAATCTTAAGAAACTGAAAATTATCTCCCAGAACATGATCAGTCAGACTTCTCCAGAGCAAGACTTCCAAACTGCCAAAGATGCATGTATAAATAAGCCTTTAACTGTTGAGTGTTTATGGTTTGCTTGTAAACTACTGATTTTAACAGCTGAATGTCAAGTGGTTACTTGCAGAGAATTTTCCTCAAGAGAATAAAAGTAAGAAGTTTTAAAATATTAACACAATGATATTCAGGGGTGCTTAATTTCAACCCTCCTGTTGTAGTTGCGCACTTTGAAAAGAAGGAATGTAGAATTTTGATATCATCCAGTAAGCTTTACTGCTGACTGGGGATTTGAAAGCTTAACGAACTATATTTTCTCTGAAGCAGAGATGGGACTCACCTGATGGACCTCTTTTTAAATCTCTCCTGTTTTCCTTGCATCCCCTTGCACCTCCTCCATTCTATCCGTAAATGCCAATTAAGACACAACAGTGTTCTTCCACCTTGGCAACTTGAAGACTTCAACTTTCAGAATTCTCTAGCTCAGGGGTCGCCAAACTTGACAACTTTAAGACTTGTTGTGGACTTCAACTCCCAGAATTCTCCAGCCAGCAGAGCTGGAGAATTCTGGGAGTTGAAGTCCACAAGCCTTAAAGTTGCCAAATTTTAAAGCCTCTGCTCTAGCCAGGGAGTTGAAGTCCACGCATCTTCAAGTTGTCAAGGTTTAGAAAACGGGGACAGAGGAGATTGTGCACTGCTCAAAAAAATAAAGGGAACACTCAAAATAACGCATCCTAGATCTGCATGAAATATTCTCATTGAAGACTTCGCTCTGTACAAAGTTGACTGTGCACAATGGCATGTGAAATTGATTGTCAATCAGTGTTCCTTCCTAAGTGGACAGTTTGATTTCACAGAAGTTTGATTTACTTGGAGTTATTTATTTATTTATTTATTTATTTATTTATTTATTTATTTATTGCTTAGATTTGTATGCCGCCCCTCTCCGAAGACTCGGGGCGGCTCACAACACGTAGAACAAATCATAAATAATGTGACAAGTTTAAAATATTTAAAGATTTAAAAAAGACCCCATATACTAACAGACATACACACAAACATACCATGTATAAATTAAACATGCCCAGGGGGAGATGTTTCAGTTCCCCCATGCCTGACGGCAAAGGTGGCTTTTAAGGAGTTTACGGAAGGCAGGAAAAGTAGGGGCAGTTCTAATCTCCGGGGGGAGTTGGTTCCAGAGGGCCGGTGCCACCACAGAGAAGGCTCTTCCCCTGGGGCCCGCCAACCAACATTGTTTAGTTGACGGGACCCGGAGAAGGCCCACTCTGTGGGACCTAATCGGTCGCTGGGATTCGTGCGGCAGGAGGCGGTCTCGGAGATATTCTGGTCCGATGCCATGAAGGGCTTTAAAGGTCATAACCAACACTTTGAATTGTGACCGGAAACTGATCGGCAGCCAATGCAGACTGCGGAGTGATGGTAAAACATGGGCATACCTAGGTAAGCCCATGACGGCTCTCGCAGCTGCATTCTGCACGATCTGAAGTTTCCGAACACTTTTCAAAGGTAGCCCCATGTAGAGAGCATTACAGTAGTCGAACCTCGAGGTGATGAGGGCATGAGTGACTGTGAGCAATGAGTCCCGGTCCAGATAGGGCCGCAACTGGTGCACCAGGCGAACCTGGGCAAACGCCCCCCTCGCCACAGCTGAGAGATGTTTTTCTAATGTGAGCTGTGGATCGAGGAGGACGCCCAAGTTGCGGACCCTCTCTGAGGGGGTCAATAATTTCCCCCCCCAGGGTAATGGATGGACAGATGGGATTGTCCTTGGGAGGCAAAACCCACAGCCACTCTGTCTTATCCGGGTTGAGCTCATCCGGGTTGAGTCTGTTGACGCCCATCCAGGCCCCAACAGCCTCCAGGCACCGGCACATCACTTCCACCGCTTATATTGTGTTGTTTAAGTGCTGCCTTTATTTTTTTGAGCAGTATATTATTTAGGGTAGAAAAGAAAGATATTAGAGCGGCTTTGTGTGAAAGCACATGCTGTATTACTCAAATTTTAAAAATTAAGAGGGAGGTATTTATTTAAAATCATCCATCTCCTTTCATTTCCCCTCTTTTTTCCCTAGCTTTCCTTTTTGCTTGAGGACTTCTTAAAAGAAAATATCTTGTGTAGAGGTACTCTGGCCCAGCCTACCATTTGCATGCATACTCCATGATCAAGCACATTCCACAGCATGACACAAGCCGGATCCACATATTGCGCTGAAAGTGTTTAGTCTTGGCTTAAAGCCATGGCAAACTGCAGTATTGTTTATGGATCTCTCCACAATCTTAGCTTAAGATATTTATTTATTATTTATTAATTAGATTCCCATGCCGCCCTTCTCTGCAGACTCAGGGCGCCTCACAACAAAATAAATATAATAATACAATATATAAGAAATCTAAATTTAAAATTAGATCTAAAACCCCAATACGTTAAAAAAAAAGGGCAATGAAAAGCAATAACTTTGATTATCCATGCTGGGAAATGTTTCCTCAGTGCAATTGTAGCCATGTAGTGCTTTAATTGTTGTTGCGGACAGAGCGTACACTGCTTAGGGTAAGTGGTGGAAAGTACGGTAGTTTATAAGCTGAATGAAAGAAGAACACAGCCACTCACTCACTGCCATTAGATACGGGTCCAAAGATGGGCTACAAAAATGGTGGAAGGTCTTCAGCATAAAATTTATCAGGAAAGACTTCACTTTCCTATTAAAAACACTTCCCTCCTGAATCTTATTTGATCCTTTAACATATTTAAATGTTTCGATCATGTCCCCCCTTTTTCCTTCTGT
This sequence comes from Erythrolamprus reginae, assembly GCF_031021105.1. Lineage (NCBI taxonomy): Eukaryota > Metazoa > Chordata > Lepidosauria > Squamata > Dipsadidae > Erythrolamprus > Erythrolamprus reginae. The sequence goes on from NC_091950.1 coordinate 127,632,074, forward strand.
CCTCCAGACTATACAGATTGAGTTCATTAAGTCTTTCCTGATACGTTTTATGCTTAAGACCTTCCACCATTCTTGTAGCCTGTATTTGGACCCGTTCAATTTTATCAATATCTTTTTGTAGGTGAGGTCTCCAGAACTGAACACAGTATTCCAAATGTGGTCTCACCAGCTTATTAATACTTCAAGAATATCTCAAGAAGAGAATGTAGACATTTAAATTTCCCCTGACAATCCGAACAGAATCACTAAGTCATTCTTAATATAATGTCAGATGCGTGCATCATTTACATATTTGAGTTCAAGAGGCTTCTTTTGCTATTTATTTGATTTAGGAGATTAATTTAAATGACCAACAATTGAAAATGTCTTTCCTGATAAATTTTAAATTTTCTAAAGATCAGAAGCAACGTGAGAAAATATTATTTTACTGAAAGAGTAGTAGATGCTTGGAACAAACTTCCAGCAGACGTGGTTGGTAAATCCACAGTAAGTGAATTTAAATATCCCTGGGATAAACCTATATCCATCCTAAGATAAAATGCAGGAAATAGTATAAGGGCAGACTAGATGGACCATGAGGTCTTTTTCTGCCATCAATCTTCTATGTTTCTAAAGGGAGCAGGCAACAGGAACCATCACATTCCCTTGGGCATAAAATACTTTTATGATTACAGAATGTGTCCTTCTAAACTCTTCCAGATCCGCCTACTATCTGCCTCCCATTGTCACGTTCCCTCTTCCACATACACCCCAGAAGCTCAGAGTTTCCTCTAGGTCTGGTTAGTCACGGAGAGAGCAATGCTCCTTTCTGCACATTCGGATGCCGGTCTTCCTTATTGGTTGATGCCGGCGTCTGCAGCCACGGCACGAGAGAGGAATGGTCTCCTGTGGATGGCGGCTTTAGAAGATTTAATTGGCTGAAGCATCACTTTTTCCCCCCAGCTCCTTTCCCCCCACCTCCCCAAATGCTGGACTGCTTGAGATGGGAGTGAAAAGCACATTGCTCCGCTGAAGGCTGTGGAAGGACTGCTTGGAGAACGATACCACACTCATGCCTTGCTGCACAGTGAGTAGATTCAAAGGCTCTCACTCTGCATGTTGTTCCGTGTCTGTGGATGATTTACTGACGCACCTAATTAAACTCACAGCATCAGCGGACAGTGTTTAACTGTGTGGAAATGTCCCCCCATTGTTTCTGAGATTCAGTCATTCTTGTAATGGATCGAGTGTGAACTACTGCATTGGGCTCTGCCTCTGATTAATTCCTTCGGCTATAAGAAGATCCTTTCTGTGCCAGAGGCTTTTTTTTTCCCCCTGCAAGATGCCTATGTTAAAATATTACCTTGCAGCCTTAGCCTTTTGCCTATAAAGGAGAAAAAAAATGCCTAGATCACCAGAGTTATAAAAAGAAAAACGGAAAAGAAACCTTTGCTGATTAATGTGGTTTCATTTGGGGTTCCTGATTTTGAAGTTGGGAGGGAGTTGTAGGTGGGTGTATTTCAGTTGAAGGTTGTACAGCAAGGGCTGGGTTTCCAGATGAGTAAAACTAGGGCATTGTAAAAGAGGGAGGGAGGGATGGGAAGAGAGAGAGACAAAGAGAAATTTCACTTTGACCAGCCCGCAAGTGTCCTGAGCTTAAAGAGACACGATGCTGCATTGCACCGAAATTACTCAGCAACAGTTCTCTTAACACTAGAAGTGGATTTCAAAAAGTACTGCTGCTTAAAGAAGGGGTGGGTTCTCCTCCAAACCTTTGGGGAAGATGGCAGGGGCAGCTCCCCCGGACTGCAGGGGCTGAGGCGTGAAAGCCACAGAGGAACCCGAAAGGGCTTACCACACTTTCAAAGTGTGTTGAATGTTGCAAAAGCAAACGCGTGCTCGGCTATAACTGGCAGACCGACGTGCCAGGATATGGACCTAGCTTTTCATTAAAAAGCAACATTGCACTAGACAGGTGCAAATACTGAGCAATGGATTGTAGGAGAAGCAGCAGACTTTCCTAAGCGCTAGAAAATTGATGAGGACAAGTGTGTGTCGGCTTCAGTGGCTTCTTGCTCACTTCTGACACTGCGATGATGCATCAGAGTGATCGTTCACAGCCTTGTTTTTGCACGCTACTTGGCAGGGTTTTGATTTTCAGGTGGTTCTCTCTGTTGGATCTACTGAGTCTGCAGTTCCTGATGGCTGTTGACCAACTGATGCCTGCAGCTCTCCCTGAGAAAAGGTGTCCTATTTCTAAGTCCCACAGCCAGACTTTAAACTTTCTTTTTTGTCCCCAGCGTCATCCCAGCAAGACCCAACTCAAGTATATTGGGGGGGGGGGGAAGTGTACTGTGTATTACGTCCCTTGCCTTGGAGGGAGCCTGGATAGTCTAGTAATTGCCTGTTGTCATTTTTCTCCATGGCGCTATTTTGTTTGATTTACATAGGCTTGGGGCCAGTGATGGGCTCCTACGGGTACGGTCAGGTAGACAGAACCGCTAGAAAAATTTTGGTCAGGTACACAGAACCGCTAGAAAAAAAATGATTTCCCCCCCCTTCTTGGTATGTTTTTCCTATCGCAGTAAATGAGGTTGAATGTGTATAATTTTAGAAGAGCTGTGTGTGCGTGTACATACACTTTATATAGTAGACAATGTATATTTTTGTGTGCCTGTGTGTAATATGTATGTACCCATATGGCATGTATACATAGAATTAAATTGTATATTTTGGATGTTCAGTAATAGTAAGTGAAATTGTATCTCTTTGAGGCTAGGAAAGGCGAGGCACCCTAACCCTAACCCTAACCCAAAACCTTGACATGAGTGACATCAAGTTGTCCACCTTTAAACACATGATCTTTAAGCCACCCCCGTTACATGATCATCAAGCCACACCCACAAAATAAGCCACACCCACAGTGTGGTAGTAAAAACCCTTCACTGCTTGGGGCCAAGCTGTCAAAAGCAAGGAAGCAAGAATGACATGGTTTGCAGCAAAGTATGTTTTATGGGGGAAGTCCAGAACCTTGGAAACTGTAAGAGGAATTTCCCGGCCTCTCTTACTCCTGAGTTAATTAAGGAGAAGCCGGTTTGAAGTGCTTGTTATCAGATGTCTCCTCATCTGGGTTGAATTATTATTTGCAGAATAATCTGTCAATTGACATGGGCCTCAGCTTTGTCAGCCTCCCGTGGTATTCACCCAGCGGACAGTTTGATCCAAGAGCAAAGGCATAGCCAGAAATCCCTCTGCAGCTTCATCCAATTGATGTGCCTAGGAAAACTTTGCACTACCATTGTAATCAAGTCATGTAAAGAAGATCTGAAAATTAATCTTTAGCTAGGATGTTGTGGTTAGCTCTGGCCCAGCTCCTGCCCCAAGGACTGTGGGGGTGGATGTAGGTGAAACATCGAAATGTCACAGGCCTGTTTTGCTGCCGACAGCTTCGGGCAGTGAATTATCCTCTGAAGAAGGGAGCGTCTGTGAGATGGGACCTTCAGAGGGGGGGCTGGCAGGCAGCCCAGGAAGAAGCCAGTCATCATCTTCCTTATCTTCGATAGACTCTGATGAGGAAGCAGTGATAGATCCATGCATGCGTAGAGCTATGCATAGAAGAGAACAGCTTCGTAGATGATATAAGAGATAATAGAGTCCACCTGTGGTTGGGTGGGGTTCAAGTAATCAGGGCTGCTGTTAAATGGACAGTGTGCCGGCCTCACAGTGTGGAAGATTATCTGATCGTGCTTTTGGACTTCGCATTGCCGTTCCGGATTTTCCCAGAACCTTATGTTTGGATTTCAGGACTCTGATCATTAATCATAGTGAGTTACAACGTCTGAAAAGGAATAGCTGTGACAAAATCACAGCTACTGGTTAATGGACTTAAGTTTGTTGTTTTTGTTATTTCACTGCATTCTCCCACTCAATCTAACAGAAGGGGCAGGCTGCAGACCTCATTGTCAAAGAGTTTTGGCTCGTGAGGAATAGGGAAAGAGCCTTTTCTACTGTGGCCAATACCATTGACTATGACACATTTGGAAACTAACATGAGTGGAACTCCACTCATATAGTCATTTACCTGAACTGCTTCCCAAGATTGGAGCATACTTGCAATTTGATTCCCAGGTTGTGTGAATTAGGAAGTGAAGAACATAAGTGCGTTTAAGAATAGTAGGATATTCAGACATGTTCATTCTGTATCAGCCGGGAAGTGCACTCAGTAATCACTTCTCTTATGCTGACTCAAAGTGGCTCATAGTCAACTCTGTCAATAAAAACCAAGAATATCTCCTAACAATTTCTGTTGGTATATAGCCATAATGGTGAATTTATGGCGTGCATGCTGGAAATGGCATACAGAGCCATCTCTCTGGCCAAGCCAGTCATTGCCCGTCCCTCTACTGGGTTCCGGCGTGCACATGTGCGCCGGCTAGCTGATTTTCGCATATGCGGGAGTGCTGGAAATTGGAAGAGCAGGTCCCTGGTATGCATGCACAGACCAGGAAGCTGAACTTCCGGTTTTCCAGCATACACATGTGTGCTGGCCAGCTTTTCTTCGTGCATGCATGCAGTCCAGAAACCGGGAGACCAGGTGACCGGAAGCTCAGCTTCAGTTTCCAGTTTCTGGCATGCAAATGTGAGCTGCTCTTCTGGTTTCTGGTGCTCCCATGTGTGCGTGCCAGGGAGCTGCTGTTCCGTTTCTGGTGCTCCCATGCACATGCTCCGATTTTGGCACTTGGTACCGGAAACGTTCACCAACACTGGTATATAGAATACAGAATACAAAGTAATAGAGTTGGAAGGGACCTTGGTGGTTTTCTAGTCCAGTCCCTGCTCAAGCTAGGAGAGGCTAGACATTTCGGACAAGTGGCTATTCTGGTCTCTTCTTAAAAGCCTCCAGTGATGGTGACCCCTAAACTTCTGAAGGCAAGCCATTCCACTGGCTAATTGTTCTCACTGTTTTGGAAGTTTCTCCTTAATTCCAGGTTGCTTCTCTTCTTGATTAGTTTCCATCCATTGTTTCCAGGGAAGGCCTGCCGTCTTCGGCGCTACTGGTGCGCCCTCAGAAGCCGTTGTGGGCGGGCACGTGCCTAGCGGGTTCACGTGCACCCATTAGTGTGAAATTTTGCTTCTGCGCATGCTCAGCAAGTGAAATTGTTTGTGAAACACAAGCGTGATTTCAGTGATTTTCGATGATATTTTTGCTTCAGCGCATGTGCAAAAGCAAAAAATCGATGAAAATCAGCTAAATCTCACCTGAACGAGCATTTTCATGCATGATTTCGCTTGCCACACATGCGCGGAAGTGAAATCTCGAAAGTTGGCATGCATGCACGCATCGGGCGCACAGCTGCGCACGCATCCCCAAAATTGCTACCAGAATGGAGCACCTTACTGTACCGGGAGCAGGCTATCACTGATTGTTTCTTGTCCTACCTTCAGGTAAATTTGGAAAATAGGTTAACTCCCTCTTCTTTCTGGCAGCCCTTCAAATATTTAAATGCTGCTGTCATGTCTCCCCTAGTCCTTCTTTTCCCCAGGCTAGACATTTATCTATCTATCTATCTATCTATCTATCTATCTATCTATCTATCTATCTATCTATCTATCTATCTATCTTCTATCTATTTATTTATTTATTTATTTATTTATTAGATTTGTATGCCGCCCCTTTCCGTAGACTCGGGGCGGCTCACAACATAATAAAACAATTCATAACAAATCTAATAATTTACAATTTAAAAATTTAAAGTAGTTAAGAAAACCTCATTTTTAAGCAGACATATCTACAAACATACCATACATAAATTATATAGGCCCGGGGGAGATATCTCAATTCCCCCATGCCTGACGACAAAGGTGGGTTTTGAGGAGTTTACGAAAGGCAAGGAGGGTGGGGGCAGTTCTAATCTCTGGGGGGAGTTGGTTCCAGAGAGTCAGGGCCACCACAGAGAAGGCTCTTCCCCTGGGGCCCACCAACCGACATTGTTTAGTTGACGGGACCCGGAGAAGGCCGACTCTGTGGGACCTAATCGGTCGCTGGGATTCGTGCAACAGAAGGCGGTCTCAGAGATATTCTGGTCCGATGCCATGAAGGGCTGTATAGGTCATAACCAACACTTTGAATTGTGACTGGAAATTGATCGGCAACCAATGCAGACTGCGGAGTGTTGGTGTAACATGGGCATTTTTGGGAAAGCCCATGACTGCTCTCGCAGCTGCATTCTGCACGATCTGAAGTTTCCGAACACTTTTCAAAGGTAGCCCCATGCAGAGAGCGTTACAGTAGTCGAGCCTCGAGGTGATGAGGGCGTGAGTGACTGTGAGCAATGAGTCCCGGTCCAAATAGGGCCGCAACTGGTGCACCAGGCGAACCTGGGCAAACGCCCCCCTCGCCACCGCTGAAAGATGGTTCTCTAATGTGAGCTGGGGATCGAGGAGGACGCCCAAGTTGCGGACCCTCTCTGAGGGGGTCAATAATTCCCCCCCCAGGGTGAAGGATGGACAGATGGAATTGTCCTTGGGAGGCAAAACCCACAGCCACTCCGTCTTATCCGGGTTGAATTTGAGTCTGGATGACACCCATCCAGGCCCCAACAGCCTCCAGACATGCCCAATTCCTGCAGATTATGTATTGGTAACTTTTACATTTTAAGTTATTCAAATATGTTCTGTTTGAGTCTGCCCTTGTAGTTGACCCAGAGGCTTCATCTGGTGTGGAATGGAATGAGCGTGCATTTGCACACAAGTCCTCTGCTGTAGTCATGACATTGCCAAGCGTCCATTGAACCAGGTTCAATATGTTGCTGTTGAAATGTAAGGATAGCTGACAGGTCAGCTTTGTTGTGACAGGGTCGATGGCTACAAATGACTGGAGAAAGGCTGAAAACCGCAGAGCGCTATCTTATGGTTACTGACAAGGCCAAAAGGCTCTCTTTCCTGAAATGCACGCAATGGCTCCTAGGGGGATGTGGGGAAAGGGTTGAAACAGCTGTTTCGTGTTCATGACATGCAGCTTCAAAGTTGTTGGAAATGTTCTGCCTTTGAGACCTGAACCATTTCTAAATGATCAGGACAGTTCATTCTGAATGCAAAGGAAAATGTTTCAGATTGAAAATTCAGAATTTTTGGAATTAGACATGTTCTATCTACACAGTAACATATTACACCCACAGAGAGAGAGAAACACATAAGATTGAGAATTTTAAATGCAAGAATAAGATTAACAGAAACTAGCAGAGTAAAAAAGAAAAGAGAAAAGGGGGGGAATGACAAAGATTAAAATTGCCCCCAAAAGAGTAACAGATAAAACAAAAAAAAAAGGAAAGCTGCAAAGGAGTGACTTCCAAACTTCTTTGCAGCAATTATAACTACAATTATTTTAATATCTTTTTAAAGTTACATTGTGACTCTCTTCTTTCTATAATCTACCTTGTCTAATTATCAAAACCATCAATTGTTAACTTCTTTTCTTTTTTATGTAAAAATACAATCACCAAGAAATGTAGATATTGTATTTTCTTTCATCAAGCAAGTTGGACCACTTCTGTCATGTTCGCCAATCATTTCTCTGTCACAGCTATTGTCAAACCTTTCCATCCACGATAATCTCGCTGCAGTTATCATACATAACCTACAGTGACATATTCACCTAATCCTTTCCTGTTTCAACACAGTATATGCGGCTTTGGCTTTCTTTCTTTCTTTCTCTTCTCCTTTTGTTGTTCACTTTTTAAATCAAGCATGTTTTGAATTGACTCAACCCACTGGGCTTTATTATTTGTAAGACACTTTGAGATTTGTAATGAGATTGTAATGAGAAATGTCACATACTGTAGATCGATACTGTAGATATATTAAGCAAATAGTTCAAGCAGCCTGACTGGTAAGTTACCGGTCCCAACATCTATATCCCAATTATCTATAGTTCCAAACATCTCCTTTCTTACTGAAGGATGGTGTGATTTGGGGGACTAGAAAAGAAGTAGGAGATATTTATTTATTTATTTATTTATTGGATTTGCATGCCGCCCCACTCCGCAGATATGGCCTGCCCCGATTTAATACACTTTTTATTGTATTAAAAAGAGCTCTACAATGTCAGGAGGATTAACTTTGTGATGCTAGTTAAGCCGTGTCTGAATTCATCCATTGCTTCATGGAAGACTTGTTTCCCATGTCCTCCAGCATGAAGAAAAGGACTTTCTACTAGCACTTAGCAAAGGCACTTAGACTTACAGTATATACCACTTCACAGTGCTTTACAGCCCTCTCTAAGCGATTTACAGAGTCAGCCTATTGCCTCCAACAATCTCAGTTTACTGACCTCGGAAGGATGGAAGGCCGAGTCAACCTTGAGTTTGGTGAGATTTGAACTGCCAAATTGCAGGCAGCCAGCAGACATCAAAAGTACTCTGCAGTACTGCATTCTAACCACAGCATCTCATACAACATATGGTGGAAACTAGGTAAACCAGAAAATGCCATTAGACACTTTCTGCCTTCCCCAACACTTTGTCTACATTTCATTCAAAGCAAGGTATAGTAGATCTGCAAACCAGACACAGGTTAAGCCTAAAGGCTCAATACTCCTTCTTCCTAAGCTAGAAGGCATGAGCCCAGCAAGAAAATAAAATTTGTTCATGCCTTATAACCTTTGAAAAAAAAGAAACAGCCAAGTTTTTAGTCAGGATTAAGAACTATCCAGCTACAGTAAAGGTAGTCTTTGACTTCCGACCAATATCTCGGGGCCTGTACAGAATTATGACAGACAAACACACATACCCCGAAAACCTTCCTGCGACCAATTCTGAAGTTACAAGGACCGTGACTAAAATTAGCAAGCTCAATTCATTGCATAATTGACAGGCGCAATTATGAACACAAGCCGTATTGTCATGTGACTCTGTATTTTGGCATTTGAGAATTGCTCTGCATTTACAGCCATTTGCAGCATCCTGTGGCCACATGACTTGGATTTACAAAGTTTTTACGCCGTTTACTTTTGGTTTCTGGAAGAAAAACCACCCTCTAGCGAACAATGGACTCACTTTAAAAACTGTGGAATTTGCTTAACAACTACTGCATTCATATAATGATCACAACATTTGCTTGACTGCTGCAAAAAAGGTTGTGAAATCAACATAATGATCCACTTTATGACTGTCATGACTTAAATAATTAATATCCTCAATCAATTACATAATGTTTAGGTTCAATTATAGTCAAAAGTTGAAGGTTATGTGTTTCGAACAAGGTGATGAACATCAGATTTAGCAGTGAAGGATAAAATAAATTCTATCTTCCTACTGGTGCCATTTCCCCCGCTTCAATTTCAGTTCTGTTCTTTTCCTTCCCCTTTGGCTTAGTGATTTTATAGTCACCTGTTGGGAGTTTGTCACGCATAATAGTTCACGCCACCACTGGTATCTTGCAGAATATGGCAGACAAAAGCTTGGATGTTTTTACCCAATGAAACCATTTGTTCATATTCCCTGTGGCCAGGGGTTCTTTTCTAATGGACAAAGAGCACATGCCAAAGGCATCTATTTGTTTTAGGAAAAAATAACTATCTACTGTAATAACTTCACTTAAACTGTACAGTGATAAGCATTATTATGGATATGTAAATACTTTGAGTTTACTTATGCATCAGTTGCATGTATGGAAACACTCCCACAAAGCAGTTTCCTTTTCTAGATTAAGGCACACCAATGTTTAAGGTAAATGGAAGTACAGTATGTTCTTCCATCTTTCCTGCTGCAATAAAGTAAAAAGGTTGGAATTTTCTTCTGATTAGATTAGATTAGATTAGGTTAAATTGTGTTAAATTAGATTGAATTACACTAGAATTGTAAATTATAAAATGGAAGACACAAAGTCAAAATGCATATTTTAATCAAAAACAATTTTGACTATAGAACCAAATAGTTCTAACTTCAAAGAAGTCACTATTCAGGATATTGTTTTTTTTGTTTTTTTACTCATTAACTATAGTACTGTGATAAAAATGTATCCCTAAAACTGATCGCTATGGTGGCTAAATCTTACTCTGTTGCTAATTTTTAATTTTGCAACTGATCAAGGCAAAGCAGGGGGAAAAAATCCACCTGGTTTAATATGCATGTAAAGGGAACACTGATAATGATGTACAGTGAATAACTATCAGCATGTATTGAGTCATGAGACAACCTGCATCGACTTTGTTCTAGACTTGCTATAAGAACATATTAGTGCGAAGATAAAGTAAGGCACATTGGTGCTTGCGATATGTGACTGGTAGAAAATATTAGCCTTCAGTTTCAAATTGCAGGCAGGTCACTGACTTTCGGTCTTGACTTAATCATGCCATTAAAATTTGTGGAAATTTGTGCCACTTTGACCACCATCCAAGCTTCTCCGCTTTTAAGTTATTGCTACTTGTTATTACTTGTTATTTATTTATTTATTTATTATTTAGATTTGTATGTTAACAATATATTTGTTATTGCGAATACTCTATAATGCCCTGGTAAGACCACACCTGGAGTATTGCATCCAATTCTGGTCACCACACCTCAAAAGAGACATAGAAACTCTAGCGAAGGTGCAGAAAAGAGCTACCAAAAGGATCAGGGGGCTAGAAACCAAGACTTACCAAGAGAGATTGCTAGTACTGGGCATGGATAGCTTAGAGAAAAGAAGGGCCAGGGGGGACATGATAGCAGTCTACAGGTACTTGAGGGGTTGCCACAGAGAGGAGGGGGACACACTATTTTCCAGGGGACCAGATGTCCAGACGAGAAACAACGGTTGGAAGCTGACCAAAGAGAGATTCAACTGGGAAATAAGGAAGAACCTCCTGACAGTCAGAGTGATCAACCAGTGGAACGGCCTGCCAGTGGAGGTTGTGAACGCCCTGACTTTGGACATTTTCAAGAAGAGATTGGACTGCCATCTGGCTGGCGTGGTGTAGGGTTTCCTGCTTGAGCAGGGGGTTGGACCCGATGACCTTTGGGGTCCCTTTCAACCCTAACAATAAATAAATAGCACTTAGACTTATATACCACTTCCCAGTGCTTTACAGCCCTCTCTATGTGATTTACAGAGAGTAAGCATATTGCCCACAACAATCTGGGTCCTCATACAGGACACAATTCTGTAGAAATGTTGGGCCTACTAAGTAGATGAGACCAGAAAATCAATTCCCCAGCGGACTAGAACCATATTTTATTGAGATAAGCTATAATAACAGAATCTTGCAAATTGTATTGTGCTTTATATCCCCTCCCTCTTGTATGTTGAATAAGTGAATAAGGTATTTGCCCAAATGCCTGTTGAATCTTATGGGGCTTAAATAATGTTTTAGATTCTTTGCCTAAGTAACAGTTCTGGGTATTCCTGTAAAATCATCTTCCTGGCTCTCTAGGGGAAAATACATTATTTACCCACCAAGGAAGCCCTAAATCCATTGAGAAACTCTCTTATTCAACAGAAAAGCTTGATTTTTGTGGCTTATAATTCATGTGCCATTGCTACATTTATGCCCATGGTATCAGCTGCTCTTATTTGCCTAGCTGAATGAGCCAGTTTGGAAAAATCACAGGTTTCACAAAATACATTACCATGCTAACATGGAAGTGTAATTATTTCCAAAACACAAAGGCGTATATGGTGATTTATATTTTTTACATGCCAAAAAGGACATCTACATGTGTCTAAATATTCATTTCATAAATATTTGGGCAAGATTTCTACCATAATCTTTGTTCCAAGTTGTTTCTTTTTAAGGTCATTCTTAAAATCTTGAAGAAATGTATTATGCATGGCTGCTCTATGTAGTGAGATACTGGAACTATTGTTTGGAGCAATTCTTTTCATAATGAAAGGTTTACACTTGATGTAAGGGCTCTGCTTACCCAAGCAGACTCATGATTCCCCTCACCTGAAAGAGGTATTGTTTTGACTAGGACATTGTGTTTAGTTCTATGATTGATGTTATCCCCAGGCTCATACCTACATTACTTACAACATAGTGCTTGCAATATACAAATCTTCAACATGTGCTGTTTGCCAGGGCCAAGGAAGGGTCCAAGGTCATGTATATTTCCAGGGAAGACATTTTCCTGGGCATAATTTCAACTGGCAAAGGAAAAAAAACCAGAAAGTGATCCATCCCTCTTGATGAAATATTTAGGGATATGACATTTAGCCCCCACTCTCCAAAGGTCTGGCTGTGCTGCCTCCTCATGCCAGGGGAATTGGCTATGATTAAAGAATGCCATGAGTGTATGCCAAGGATATTTAATCCTAGCAGGGTCATATAAGGTGGGTAGGCCATCCTAGCTGTTCCGCTAAAGCAGTATAGGAATATTACCATGTTAGAAGTCTTCAGGAATTGTTGAAATATCTACACAAGAAGGAGAAGAATCTATAAAGACCATAATTAAGGTTTGCCAGCAAATCTGTAGAATGACACAATGGTCGACAAATTGGATGAAGTTAGTCTACACATCAATACCAAAGAAAGGAGATTCAGCAAATTCATAAAGTGACCAAATTATTTTTCTTAATGTTACATGCTAGCAAAATAATGTTTAGAATCAATCAACACATTTTAGAGTTCTACCTGTAAAAAAAGGAACGCAAGGTGTTCATTTGGCCTTAGAAAACACTGGAGGTCAAGTGATGTTGCTGATGTTCTTTGGATAATTGAGAAAGCCAATAGTGCAAACTTTAACTTTATTGATTATTGAATAGCCTTTGATTGTGTTGGCCATGTCAAGTTGTAAAACGTGCTTAGAGAAATGGGGATCCCAGAACATCTCATTGTCCTGATCCAAAGCCAGATCTGGATGGCACATGGCAAAACACATTGGTTCCAGTTCAGCAAAGGAATGAGACAAAGCTGTATACTCTCTCTTCATTTATCCAATCTATATGCCCAGAACATCAAGGAGATGGAAAAGATTGCTTGGAGCTTCAAAAATTAACTTGTGGATCCAGTAAAAAAAATGGCAGCTGTTTCTTCCCTCGCTAGATCTTATTTTATCCTGGCAGAAAAATTGTTTTCTTAGACTTGACACCGATGTTTGGAGTCAAATGAGGTTCAGAGACAAAGACCTGGACAGGAGTGGCTGCCAAGGTCAGAGAGGAAAGGCGGTGTAGCTTAAAGTTGTGCATTGCGTATGCTTCTGTGACATCCTGTTGGGGTGTCATGTATTGTTGACTGATGCATTTTGGGAAGCCTTGCTAGCAACTATTATGCTTGGCAGCAATTTATTCACAAAGTATCTACTGGCAGGCTGTGACATTTCTTCTTGCTTATTCTACAGAATGCACTGGTGACATCGCTGTCTTGAGAGTATATATAGCATCAAAACAATTTTGGCTTACACAAATTCTAAACTTGGAAGGGACACTATTGTTTTGTATTTGTGGTCATTTTAAAATAACAAATTATAATTTATGTGATGTTATATCTGTCTATTTTTGGCTTAATATTCTGGACACAGTTGTGCCCTGGTGATTTGCATTCTTCACAAATCAAAGCTTTGCTGGGGTTCTGGCTCCAAAATGTGTCAAATATTTAGCAAGCCTTCCAATTCAGCAAGGACTCTGCTATTTATTGTGTAATTTACAGCAACTCTTACTAAAATGGCTTAAGCAAAACAAGAGTTTTCATTGCAACCAAAACCAAGTACTGTAATCATAAATTTCAAAGCAAGGATACAAAAATAGAACTAGAGAACTCCTTAAACATCCTCATCTTATGTTTCTCATCCCCGATTCCTCCATATGTCAATTTTGGTGCTATCATGTTCCATACAGTGTCTTGTGAAAATATTCTGTAACGTCTCATAAAATTCCATATTGAAATGGCTGTTATATTTTGAAATCGCTACAATAAACTGTGCTAATTAATTGCTAGGGAGATCCAGATTATGTCCATATGAATTAAAGTTATGGATTCATCAATTTGAGTCCAAGATGCATATATTGTCCTTGAAAACTTTGGTTCATTCTTTAAGACCTTCTAATAATTTGTACAGGTTTTTAATGTGACATAAAGAAATTATTAATTAATTATTAATAATTTAACTAATATAATTATTAATTAAATTGGAAGAATTAAACTGGATTTACTATAATTTTAATTCAAATTAATTGTAAATTCCACAAATTAAATGCCACTTTTGTGCACTCATCTTTTTGTCCCAGACCTGCATATCTTTTAAAGTATCCATTCACAATTCATTCAAAGACCCAAATTGGGCTTTTAGATTTGCACCACAGAAACCTGGCCATTACTCCATGAGGTATATTGTATATCTTTAGGGCTATCTAATGGCCATCAATATTTTTATAGTGGAGATGCAGTAGGCTTGCAATGTTTCAACTGTAAATATTTTAATAGTTGTAAACCTCTCACTTAATGAGAGTGAGAAGCCATTTATCTAAAACCATAAAATAATATCAAGCTGGCAGTGACTAAATAATGCTACCAACTGGGGGTTAAACTGCTATCTGCAAGAATGCTTCAGAATTTTGGAGTCCGTTTTCTTGTTTTCTATGCTATGACCCGTATAGTGGAAAATATCTTTATATATGGGAGATAATGGGTAGTTGAAATAGGAGAACATTATGAGAGCATCTTCTTGAAAATATTTCCTGGGTTGGGAAACTTCCTATTTTATTTTAGATTTTTTTTTTAAAAAAAACCTTTATTATTTTTATAGGTAATTGAAGACGGCGAACACACAGAATAACACAATTGGACAGGACCTTGTAGGTCTTCTAGTCCAGAGGTAGGCAAAGTTGTCTCTTCTATGATTTATGGACTTTAACTCCCAGAATTCCTGAGCCAATCATGCTAGCTCAGGAGTTCTGGGAGTTGAAGTCTACATGTCATAGAAGAGCCAACTTTGCCTACCCCTGTTCTAGTCCAACCCCATGCTCAGTACTATTTCATATTGTCCAATCCTTCTTAAAAACTTTCAGTGTTGGAGCACCTACAGCTTCTGGGGGCAAGTCATTTCATTGACTACCTACTATTAATAAGTAAAACTCCTTTCTTCTCCTATTTTTCCCATAAGAACCAGCCTGTGGAATGAGTTGGGATGAGTGACAGTGATAGCTGAAAGCCACTCACATGGCTTTCATTCTTAAAGTGGGACTAGAACTCAGACTCACTGTTTCTGGCCTGGTTCCTTAACTACTAGACCAAACTGCATCTATAACATCAGTACTGCATTGCATCTACCAGTCATCAGGGCATTGTACAAGCTCAAGAATTACTATTTATTCATCAGCTTTACAGTTTTGCCATAGTGCCTTCATGCCATCACAATGGTTTTGCTGTCTCCAGGAATGCCACTATGGAGTGTATTTTTATTTCATTTTGTGCTTTTGGGAGAAATGCATTTTTCACACCCAATTCCTGGCTGGTTAAGTATAGTAGACTGCCAAAGCTGTAATAATTTGCAGAGTAGTGCCAGTGACAAATATCTTCCCGTGGGGTCCTGCAATATTTATTTATCAAATTTATATAGCTGCTCATTTCATACAAAGTATAGGTTTGTTCATAGATTCAATCAGTGACAATGAAACAATAAGATTTCAGCGTGATTAAGGTTTTAAAAATAATGTGGAGCATAATAAATATCAATTCAAAGTCTTAATAAGTACTAAGTGAAACTACAACTGTGCTTACAAACATACTGCAGCTTTTCTTTCCTTTAGTGCCCTGTGAAAACTGTAGATGCAGCGATTGCTTAAAGATTTACTTTTTCAGCGCCATTGTAACTGAGAACAGGTACAAAATGAGGCATTCATTAAATGAACTCTGTTGTTTTTTTTTAAATAAAGATTTAAAAAGGACCATGGATAGAGATGGCCAAGTATATTTTTTTTTCAGAATTCATCAAGTTCAGTTATGTTGTTTATGAACTAGAATAATCAGTATCATCAGAATTTCCATGTAAATGAGCCTGTATTCTCAAAGATTTCAACATGATTTTGTTTAATTGGCAATAGCAGTTTCTAACATTTTTGTGTGTTTTTCTCAATTGATATGAACGAACTATGGCACAATGCTTCCAGGCATTCTAACTGAAAAATTAAGTACATCTGTATTTTCTGCAACTGAAAAGACTTGGCTTTCATTCTAGCTGTGGAATTTATGGATGAATAAAGATCTCACCCTTACTTTAATTACTTATTTTTGTAGCAATAGCAATAGCATTTAGACTTATAGACTGCTTCATAGTGCTTTTACAGCCCTCTCTAAGCCGTTTACAGAATTAGGATATTCCCCCCAACAATCTGGGTCCTCATTTAACCCACCTTGGAAGGATGGATGGCTGAGCCAACTACTGAGTCAACCACTGCTGAGTATTTTTGCCACTGAAAAGACTAGGCTATGATTTTATCTATGCCATTTACAGAGTGAACCTGCCCGTATTTTTCTTACTCTTATTTGAACACGAGCTTATATTTTAAGTTCAGAATTTTACCATTTTTCCTGAGTCACAGGGTTCCAATTTTCGTAGAAGGCTATGTAGATAAAGAGATTTGCATGACTAAACAGTGTATTTTCTTACAGACTTTTTTTTAGTGAAACATGTACCATATAGCTATGATTAAGCTCTTTTATCCTAAGATAAAATACAAGAAATAGTATAAGGGCAGACTAGATGGACCATGAGGTCTTTCTCTGCCGTCAATCTTATATGTTTCTATTAAGGTTTGAGATCATAGCATACAGACTGGAATGCCTTAACTCTTCCATACTCAATTCAGAGGTATCTGAAGGGAAGGGTGTGTGTGTTATAAAGTCAAGATG